>NC_043994.1:14286412-14886412 GCF_902150065.1 Myripristis murdjan | reverse complement strand
GCAGCTTGGGAGTAGACAGCTTGTGCTGACACGATTCTGGTTTTAAAATTTAATCAGTGATCAAAGATAATCATTACAGATATTCATACAATGGCTCACACAACAAAAGAGAATTCACTTGGAGCTGTGAAAGAATTCTCATATCTTTTTATGAGGTTTTAATTGCACCCGCTGCTCCATGAACTTAAAAAAAAAAGTTATTAAATGTAGATTTTCATAAACTTGTAAGTGTTTGCCTCGATGAACACAATATATCGATTAAGAAAATATTCGTTGATACTATGAAGGAGCATATTTTTCTAACACCCCATTATAAAAGAAGAGTTTATGGTTCACTGCTCGTTAGTGGGGGTGATATTGCCTGCAGGCGTCTTGAGTTAGTACCATCATCATCCAGTTCCCAGAAATATTCTACACTGCTTTGTTAGGGTAATAAAGTATTCATGCCCTCCTTTAGCCACACATTGCCTATTCACAACAGTCTACTCCTATTGAGCTGAGAAAGGTTGAAGCATTGCAAGAAACAGCCTCAGTGGTGTAAAATGTGACCCACATGCCAATGCCAGTGGGTAATTTTACAGAAGATAGGCAGGTTAGGCCTCCATTATAGTTGTTGATTATAACCAGAGAGAAGTGGGTGACTGGTGTTGCTTCATGTCCAGGGATCTCTTTTAGATGAGCACATTTTCCCTCCCTCTGATTTGACCAGCCATTACCTTTAAAGGATCCAGAGGGAATATGACATCATGCTCTTTTGTACAGTAACAAGGAAAAAAATATGTTTAGCGTGGGAATCGTTTTATGATGTTACATATTCCGGACGTGTAGGCCAGCAGCAATGAAACAGTTCATTCTTATGCAGTTTTACTGTTGCTCAGCGCTGTTAGCCGCGGCGGTTGCGGTTTGGTTAACAACCGAGAGGGAAATAATAACAGCGATACAGCTCCTGTGTAAATTGGGGTGTTTCACACCCAAATTGACATGTCCTTTTTCAATAATTACATAAACAAAATTGTGGCTTTATACCACAGCGTTTTGCACCTGCAGCCAAACCAGAAGACAAGACTGTGCAGTACAAGTAAAAAGTAATGTTTGTGAAAGAAAAAAAATAAATCAGGGGGAAGAAACATTACTATTGCCAAAAAAGAAAAACAAGCTTTTGGAGATGTGCTAGAGGGAGAAAGCATCTCCAAATAAGGGAATTGACTGTGATGATCTTTGAGTTCTGGATGCGTTCACAGAGTAGGAAAATGTATGACAACAGATCATGTAGATGAGCGGTGTCAACTTAATAACTACAGGTCCTGTATTTAAAAAAAAAAAAAAAATCACAACCAATTTTAGGGCTAAAGAGAGCCTTTATTTATGTATTTATTACATTTTTTACCCAGAGTGATCATTCCTTTGATTACAATATGTCCTGTGTAAAAAATAATGATTAATACACAAGAATGAACATGAAACATTCCTCGCCAAAAATGTCTTTGTGTAACACCAAACAAGGTCATCTAAAACGTGGAGTGGAAAACGGCATGAAGAGTCCACAGCATCATTCCTTTTTTTTCTGGCATACTTTATCTACAAGCCTACCCTGAATCTTTTCAAAAGACAAATAGTTTCATCACTTCATCAAAAAAATAACCAAAATAACTGATATTCTGCTGAAGAGAAATCTACAATAATACATGTTTCTACTCGTACATGCGCATCACTTGTATGCAAATTCAACTAGAAATAAAATCTATATTTTCACCTTAAACTACATGACTAATGTGGTCAAAATAGGTTTATCCTTATTACAACAAATAGGTACAGTAATTGACTACTCACCTGTCTCGAAAACATCTGTTTTCCACTTTTGTCATGTTTTGACTTTGCTTTTGGCTGGATTGCTGGCAAACTAGATGACTAATAACTGTCTTCACGCAAATGATGCGCTGGGCTGCTGATGAGCTCCTCAGGAGGAGGAGCGGGCGGCGACAGGCAGGTGTTTTGTGGTGTTAATAACACAGAACGTTGCAGCGCATGTTGCTGTGTGAAGTATCTTGTGGGCAATATGGACCTGGACCAGAATTAGTTTGACATATGTGATGTAGATAATACATACACATAATAATACACATAATACATCTTAAGGAATTTATTTTGGACCACATTTTACCCTTTCCTTTCGGTTCTCGCAGCGAGTATGTTGCTCAGGTAAAGTAAAGCAATCAGAAGTAGCAGTGGTACAAAACAATGCATGCATCAACCTTATTAAAATTCCTCCTTTTGAATAGATCCTTTGTATTCCATAACAGCTACTAACCTTATGCCTCTTCCTACCCCCTTACAAATTCAGTTTGCCACATGACCTCCCTGTTATCTCTTAGTCCTGTGAACCACAATATATGGTAGTTTATGGGGCCCCAGGTTATGTATCACTGCAGTTTTATATGCATCATTGGAAAACAAGTCATGCAGACATGGCAGGGATCATATGGTCAGTGGTGTAGCTCAAATAGGTCTGAATATATTATTGCTTGTCAGATAAATTTATAATGGCATTTGCATGTTTTCATGAATGCCAGATAGCTTACTGTCAGTGTACAGTGTTTGTCATTTTAGAAAGTGAGACAGAGAGAGAGAGAGAGAGAGAGAGAGAGAGAGAGAGAGAGAGAGAGAGAGAGAGAGAGAGAGAGAGATAAAGAGGCTCTGTTCACCATATCACTATCTTGTGATTCATCACTGATGCTGGCCTTTTGCTCCCCAGTCCAGAGAGCCTTGTTTCTTCCCATGTGTTTGTTTTGCTGATGTGATGATTGCCAGCCTCAGCTCAGACTTCACTGGCCTTGGGCACCACATGACACACAGAGCTGAGAAGCCTGGGGTGTCTTTGATCCCGCAGTACTGAAGCTATGCTCACTAACTATTAGAAAGAGAGAGAGGGAGAGAGAAAGAGAGGGAGAGAGTTTTAGGGTAAATTCAAGGAGTCTCTCGATGATTGCACAATCTACTTAGGCAGGTTTTATTTGTATCTGTGCTAAATGTCAACTCTGATGTGCAAGATGCAAGACTCTCATCTCATCATGGTACCTTGTAGTTTGAGCCCTGCCCACTCATAGGCTTAGTCATTGGTACTTTTATATCTATAAATCTGTGTTGTTTATCCAAAAAAAAAACCAAAAAAAACTGGTAGAAATTATTGTTTACTGTCACAGTATTTGCTTTTTTATTTGTCTCTAAGGTCAGAAAAGAATCGGCAAAAGTTAATGCATGCTGGGATAGGCTGCAGCCCCACTATGACCCTGAATAGTAATGAGACGGTATGGGTGGGTGGATGTCTTGATTTACAGTCGTGTTCCCTCTGCATGGACCTTCATGAACTTGCTGCAAAATGCTATAAAACTCAAAGACCCACTCTCTCTTTTCAAACTTAGAAAAAGTGTCTTGTGTTGGACTCATTAGGGAGCTATCTTTGCTGTGGTCAGTGAATATTTAATTAGGCCGGGCCCCTCCGCCTGCAGATTTGATACTGGTCCACTTTCTACTGGAGTGCTCTACTGGAGTACAACATACTGTATATGTTGATCTTGATGCTGCTTGATGACAAGTGAGATTTTATAAATCTGGCTAAAAAGAAAAAAAAAATCAGAAGTAATATTAAAAAAAAGGAAATGATTCCCATATGTAGATAAATGAATGAACACAGTTTCACATTATGAATCATTATAAGAAACTACAGCTATGTGTGGTCTCTACCAAGAGAAGCACTTAGTGTACATGACTAATCTTTTACAAAGCCAGGGGAGTGAAAGAACGCACTCTTTTAATTCTTCAGCTCAGGGGATTTTGCTGTTTTCCCACCCCTCCACCCTCACTCTCCCTGGTTTTCTCTGGCTTTGTACACTCCAGTGCACCCACCAGAGCCAAGCCTAAGCCGAGAGAGACACGGAGCTGTATGTAAATCAATTTGGAACGCAGCCGTATGTGGAAATAGAATTACAGTTGTCAACCATACCTCTTTCGTTCCCTCTCTATTGCTCTCTCTCTTAGTGTTACTATTCTGCGCTCTTTCAAGTTGGCTAGGCATACTAAGTAATAACTATAGGAAAGCAGGGGTTGGGCTTGTGGGGGAGAAGGGATTAAATGAAATCACTAAAGTTAACAGTCTTCAAAAAGGAGCATGGAGACTGCAAGGGGAAGAGCTGCGTTTCTCTCAAATGGTTTTATGCTCAAGGGGGTTTGTGTAATGGTGAATTATTACATGGGGTGTGGAGTCACATATATGCAAATGAGGCTCATCTCTTTGAGGCTCAGAACATTGTATTCTCTGGCTGCCTGAGAAGAGAAAGATGTTGAAAACACTGATTCATGTAAACAATGTGTCACACATCCTGTTTCAACTTCAGTGCCTGTCATTCTGTCTGCTAAGGCTGATTTGTCCGCTCAAAATAAAAAGACCATCAAAGCTTAAAAAATAGTTCATAACCACTCTATCTACTGCAACAATTTCTGCTACCAACAGCAAGACATATGTAACAATTTTATGACAGAAAGAGATTTTGCTCAATCCTGCTTAATGTGTTTTTCTGCTGTCTCTGGCTGAATCCAAATGTTCACCCTCCACATTTGTGGACTGAGCCCTCACTCGTGGAACTAACCCTAACCCTAACCCTGACCCAGTTGTATATACTCTGACCTGTTCACTGTCATCATGTCAAGGCTGCAGGGATGCCAGACTGCAAGGCTATAAAAGCCACTGATAGACAGGATACATGATTCAAGTAACATTCTAATAAAATGATTGCTGTAAACATTCATAATAAGTTTGATGGGATTTTTTTTAGCCAGCTGTTGGAAATCTATATCATTACATCCATATTGCAATGAATGGAGGATAATAGCTAAGATAATAGCTTGAACACGAAGTGGTTGAAACTACTTCCATGCCACCCAATGGTAAGCTGTCCACCAATAAGAGTGACCAACTTGGTTCTTCATCCCGAAAACTCTTCTCTTCTGTGACCTAATGGCCTATTCAAATCAGGAAAGATTTTCTGTCTCTTGATTGTTCAAGATGCCATTCACTGATAGAAATCCTGCTCTGAGCTCAGTTCCCCCGGGTAAAGAATTTAGTCAAGGATTTTTTTCTATCCTTATGTAACATTCATCTCAAATCATATTTGGTTTCTGGTGATCTTTTGGTTCATGACTGTTCTTATATCCCAATTGAAGTTATGCCCTTTATTTTCAGGGACTGATTTAGCTGATGTACTGGCTACTCCTGAGTAAATTTCTGCCCCACCGGTGTTTGAAGGCCCAGATAAATTTGAATTGAACCATCCACTTATATTTTATGTTTTTGTGGTTAGCCATTCCATTTCCAGGAAGGTACGAAGGCAGAATTCCTGATAACACATCTGATGAGAGTGGGATTTGATAGAGTGTTCTCAGCCTAGAAGCAATTGAAACTTAAAAAGGACAATCTTGTCTGCATTCTTTGAAGATGCTGTTTCAGAGGGAACAATTGCAGATGTATCTTGTAGATATGTTGTCAGTAATGAAGTGACAAAGTGGACCTCATCCGAAATATTAAGTCAGGATGATTGGAGTAGTGTGTTTCAACTTATGGTTCCCACTGTTTACTGCCCTGAAATATTGCATTTAGCCTATCATTGCTGCTTTGCAGGTCATTGGGAGTTGGGAAAAGTCTAGACTGTGTGATTTGACACTTTTTCTGCCCTGATAAAAAGGTCAGCTGTTGCTCAGTTCTGAAGGTCATGCTATGTGTCAGACTGATGGTAAAATAAACCAGAAAATTTCTCTAGTATCTCTACTAATGTTAGTCATGCCATTGGGGAGCCATTTGAACCTTTTGCCTGTGTTGGTTTTCCTCCCCATACTAAGGCAGGAAATCGGTACTTGCTGACAATTGTGTGCAGCTATTTGGTTTCCTGAAGCTATTCCCCTACATAAAATCAGAGCCTCAGCTGTTTTCAAGGCCCTAACTGAATCCTTCACCATACTTGACTTAGCAAAAATTGTTCAGTCTAACCAAGGGTCAAATTTCATGTCTCATTGCTTTTCTCAAGTGCTCCAGTAACTGTCTATTCAACATTGCACTTGAGTCTCAGGGAGCTTTAGAGAGATTTCCATCACACTTTCAAATCAAAGTTTAGAGCTTACATCATGTAGTTTGAGAAAGATTGGGATCGTGACATTTACTAACTCCTTTGCAGTTGGAGCTTTGGCTCAGGAGTCCCTCAATTTCAGTCCAGCTGAGCTTGTTTGGTTATACCACGAAGGGCCCCTTGTTGAAATGTTGAAAGAGAAATTGAAATGGCTGGATGAGACATCTTCCCCTACCACCTTGCTAGATTATGTATGTAACTTCTGGTTTAAGCCTGTGAAATGAGTATGTGAATACAAAGCAACCGCTGGTGACAGCTCAGGACAAGATGACGTATTGGCACAACCAAAACACAGGCAAACCATTTGTAATCTTGCCACTATATGTCTCTACATAGGAGGCAGGAAGTACAGTAAATGCATGCCAAGTAGTTAAGACCCCAGATCATAAACATAAAATGCCACTGAAGAAGAAATAAAAAACAAACTTTGAAGCACTACCGTGACAGAACACACACCTCAGATGTCAATCCCACTGTGGCATTGAATGCTCCTTATTCTGTAGATGATGAGGAAGCTTGTATTGCTATTTCAGAGCATTTCTCAAGGTAGTTTGCCAAATTCTCATATTGTGGTTGATTTAGATCTCCATCTGTCATACTGAAACCCCCCTGGGTGCTCACACATTATTGAGATAATCAGGTAATAAGCCCTGTTCTCTTATGCTCCCACCTGCACTAATGTTCCTCAGCATGGTGTTGATGCGGTTGATGCTATTCCTATTATGCAGCATCGCTGGGAAGCTATAGTAAACACTAGAGTGTGGCATATATGAACCTAGTTCTACTTCATGAAGTTCCCTTTGCCTGCTAGTTGACCAGTTAGACTGTTCACCTTGTCTGTGTACTGATTTTTGGAAGTTGAATTCCATAACCAAGCCCGACTCCTATATCTTTTCTCCGTCTGGGTCATTGTTCGGACAAAGTTGGCTCTGCAGCATTTGTGTTCATTCATGTTAGATCTCTTAAAAGCTGTATCAAAAAGTTCCTCAGACTGACTGAGCTTGTGAGAACTCAGTTTTTGTGACACCTGATGACTTTTGCAAGTACACAGCCATGACCTTTGGGATGCATAATGCTTTAGGAGCTTAAGGTTCAGTGTTGAAGGGATTTGAGGATTGTGAGACATACACAGCTCCAGTCGGTCTCAACACGCAGCCCAGCCAGAGGAGCTGCGTAGGAGACTGGTTGCTGCAAAAAACGTGACCTTGTACCTGGCCAAGTGTGAGTTTGGATAAGTTACTGTTGTGTAAGTGGGTGAGGTTGTTGGCCGCGGTCAGGTCTGTCCCATCAGAGCTTAAGTAGGGCTATTGAGAACTTTACTGTTCCTTCCTCTCATGAGAGCTGAAATGATTCCTCAGTATGGCAGGTTGCCTCAGGGGTTTTTGCAAGAACTTTGCCTCTGAGCCTTAACTGATGTGTTCAGTCCAAAGATTCCTTTAGTGCGGAGTGAGGCACATCAGCTTGAATTAAAAAAAAAAAAAATCTGAAAGTTCTGCTGGCTAATGTTCTCGCCCCTGCAACTCCTGATTTCAACAGACCCTTTAAACTAGCCATTGACTCAGAGGATTCAGAGTTTTTATTGTGATTGCTCATAGAGAACTGAAATTCCATCCGCAAACTCCAGCCAGACTGTTACACAAAATATGAAATGTATAAAAAGTGCTTTTTATGTAAGATCACATAAATTATAAAATTGCAGAGTGTAAACAAGGTTTAAAATTGCACAGGGTGTAAGATCATAAACCTTGTAAAAAATGATACTAGTGATATAGATCAGTCCAGATTGTTTTGCAGGAGCAGGTGGTGGAGGCACGGTGAAAGAACTGTTTTTGAGTCTTGTTTGTGCAGGCTAATATGAATCTGTAGCATTTACCAGATGGCAAGAGTTTAAACAAGTAGAGTCCAGGGTGTGATGGGCCCTTGACAATGGTGTTGTGGCTGTTGTACTTCAAGAAGACTTTGACAAAATGAAAAACTTGAACAAAATGAACAACCATTGCTTAATGCAGTTTGTCCCTGGTTGTACCCTTAGATGTCCTCTATGTCCTTTGAAAGGACAATGTGATTGGCGATGCCCCTTTGTAAGTGCTTATATATGTATTTAGTTTTTTGGGTTTTTTTGTGTCTTGCGCTAATGGCAGAGGGTGCCCTAGAGTTCAGCAGAAAGCCTCACTACACAGTATGCACTCCCAATGTTAACTTTGTGTCACACTGTTGCGAGTCTCTCTGCTTAACCCTATCGATCATCCTTTCCTGGACTCAGCATGTGGAAGTGTGTGTACTCTGTTCGCAAAGGATGCCCTAGAGCAGCCATTTTAAAGGAGGGTGTGTTACATCCATTGTATTTCTTGTGTGCTGCCTTTCAGGTGACCTGGAACGCCTCCAGACACTGATAGGTGGTTGCTAGCACCTGCTGGACACCCTGAGATATCCTCAATCTTTCTCTTTTGCAGCTGACACTGCAGCCGCAGTGACCTGAGGCAACACATTGTTTTGTCCAATTGTTCTCTTATATTTCCTAATGAAAAATGACTTGGTTTTTGAAAGCAGAAATGTGACTCTTTTATGTTACCTCCCTCTGAGATGGGGGTGAAATGTACAGGGGACATGTTGAAAGGTTGAGAACCATGCACAAAGCTTGTGAGACTCCAAGATTGATTGTGTATGTTTATGTGCATGTGGATGTGTGTACTTGTAAGCCATTTCTAAGTAGCAAACAATACACCTAAAGAACAATACACCTATAGAAACAATATGTGTGAGCTGGACAGTGTATATAATCTCCAATATTTACATTGTTAAAGTTTCCTGTATTAGCCTCAACAATAAGTTCAGCTTTCAGTTTTCAACAGTTATCTTAATTTTGAAGAACAGTTTGTTACACTTGGAAAAAAAATAGATTATTTTTACCATTAAGACAAATAACAGCATTTTCTGTCTCCCAGAGGTGCTATTACAGAGCGCCTCATTTATCACAATTAACCTGTGCAGCTATTAGTGAATCGCTAATTAGATGTTAGACTGTATTTAATGAATCGCAACACACACAAAGGCGCGGGAAATCAATGGATATTGATTCAAGCTATTAAAGAACATTTACATAGCATCTTTTAAAGAGAAAAAATGTTTTACTCTGCTGAAGTTTTTCAATCAGAAGTACAGAGTTTCTGCAAGCTGTGAAGTAGCAAAGAATTAATGTCTCAAAAGCATAAAGTCTGTCTTTTTTCTTCATGAATCATTTTGCAGAGAGTTTTGTTCCACATCTGCTATTGATCTTTCTATCCAAGTTTTAAGTTGGCACTATCACTGACCCTTATTGAGTAAAAATGGATATGTATCAAACAAGAATGCCATACTGAATATCAATAGAGACTCCCTTCACAACCAAAGGTCCAAATAACTAGTCAGTTTCTCTCTGTGAAGGTAGTGCAGTTTCATGTCTAAATTGCTGTCCCCTCACTGCCTCTCCTGTAATAACACACTCAAATACAAGTCAAAGCCACACCTTTAAAACTCATGCAGGGTTTTTGTTGAGAATTGTGCTGATTGTCAATCCAGTTCCTATGAGATGAGATGAGATCAAAAGCTGTTAAAGGTATTTTGAAGTCATCCTGCATCTAAACAGCATTTGATTGGTTACACGCCCCTCTTGACAAAGGGGAGGATGCTGAGGGATAGCTGCTGCTAAGAAGGAAAGTTGTAATCAAACAACTATTATGGTAGCCAGAAAGAAACTGCACTGTTGCTCTCCTCCATCATTTGGCAGAGCTCCATTTCACACCAACTCATCTGAGGCACAGCGAGTGTGGCATTTTGTGTCAGGTCTCGACAAAAATGTCAAACAAATCATTTTAAATTGATATCTTTCTTGCATCATATCGGCTCAAGAGAGAACAAGAGCAAGGCCTGTGTAAGGAAGTATGTTTTGTTTTTTCCACTGGGATAGGTAGAAGGCAGGAAGATAAACAGAATAGGTGAGAAATGGGGAAAGAAGGACCCAGTAAATGCATAATACATGCTCTCCATCACACACCACGGATCTAAAACGGTAACGATTTGACCTTACAGAAATGCGAGTTAGCAGAGCACCAAGTCGGGCAGGGCAGGAGAAGCTGTATTCAGACCCACCGTCAACATCCATGGCTGAACATACCCCGCGTACTCTTGCCAAGGAGTTGATTGCAGGCAGATTCCATCATGTTTAACCAGCAGCTTTAACGTTGTATGTCATGGCACCAGGGGCCACTCTGCCCTAAGCCAGCTTTCCCCAACCTTCCAACTAAAAACCAACACTGAAGCATTTGCCTGGAATTACATTGACATGACACAAATCCTGTCTGAACTGCAGCCACATCCTGTATTGCAGAAATCTGAATTTACAGCGTTTTTGATGCAAATGTTGGCTTTAACAAGGGGCTAATAATGGCATGTGTTGCAGAAAAATAATGAATTGATTATAAGTAGAAACACTGGCATCAGTTTGCAGCCCTGAGTTTCAAGTCTGCTTGTGCATACTAGGTAAAAGTAGCCTTTTTTTTTTTTTTTCTATCAAGCGTAGTCCATCCTCTTATGCAGCGACCCAGTGTCACACATTTAAAATGGGACATACAAGGCTCTTTAGAGTGATTACTGGCTGCTCGCTTATCAGATTTCGTTTAGTGTTAGCTAATGCCGTCATAAGGCACATTAACCCGATAATAGGTATTTGATGAAGTGAAATGTGGTCAGGCTGAGGCCGTGATCATGTCATAAAGGGCAGATCCCTCATAAAGAAATCATGGAGAATACATCAACCAAGAAAAAAAAAAAAAAAAAAAAAGTTAATGCCTGTTTAAGATACTTCCTCCTCCTGAAGAATGTAAAAATGTACAGCATTATTGGTTTAATCCACTCCCATCTAATCCTGGTCACTGGTCCATGCGAGCTCTGTGGGATGGCAGTGCACTGTGGGATGTGAATGATTCCCGCTGTGACTTCGGCATGCACTGCGCTCCATTTTTCAAATCCTCTCCAGCTTCTCTTCTGTCTGTTTTTATTAAATTAAATCATATTTGTTCAGAAAAAAAGGTCAAAGGGATGGAATTTACTCAGTACTTTGCTAACTTTTCAAAAAGCCTGTCACTTTTTTGTGTGTGTGTTTTGAGCAGTTGAGCGTCGAGAATAAATACTTAACATGACTGTTTTTTTTCGTATTAACATAGAGAAACACGCAAAGGCTTTCTCCCTTTTTCATTTGCTACCTCTGTCTCTCCATCATGCTCTCCTTCTTAGTCTCTCTCTCTCTCTCACACACACACACACACACACTGAGATCATCCTTCCTGATGTCAGTGTGATTATGCAGCTGCATCGATGGGTGTTCCTCCTGCTCCTTTGCCAATGCTTGGGATGGAACTCGCTGTGTCCATCTGCTCGTGGCCTGAGGAAGAAAACACATACAGGCGCATAGTTATGTACACACACACACACACCCACGCACACACAAGTAATTACCTCAGCAGGGATCCCACTTTGTCTTACTGAATGCCAAGGGATTCAAGGACATGTCCAAATCACCTAATAAATTCCTACAAAGTCAAGTGTCTGCTAGGCTCAAAATGCAATGTATTTCAATCATATCTGCCCCCAATCCTCAAAAGTAGCTCTAAATATAACCAAAAACAAAACTAACCTTCAGCTACTTGGAGGCCAACAGCGGCGACTGCCAGCTGTGCGATATATTTCTTCCTACTTCAGCGGCACGTAAAGAGGCAAGAACCACTAGCGGCAGAAAAGCAGTGACAGTGAGTGGGCGTTCGTGTTGTGATGCAAGTCTTTGACTGACATGCCCATATATAGGATATAATATTAATAAATTCAAAAAGTGAGGAGGGAAAAAAAAGCGTTCTGGTATTTAGGATATCTAGCATATCTATAGTGAAGCAACGGCAAAAACATTTGAGATGGCAATAAATTTGTTAGGAATGATTTACCGACCCCAAATATGTGCATTCAACCCACAGGTTCCAAAGACTTTATAAATCCACCTGTCAGCTTATTAGTTTTCAGCAAGCGGCCAACACAACCAAAGCTGCACTTGCTTCACTAAAACTAATTCCCAGTGAATCCAAGCCAATTATGAATGGAAAGCGGCTTGTGCCATATCGCCATGCAAGCATGAGGACAACATTTTCCACCAATCACGGCACTGCATAGTAAATTGTTGATTAATATTTCCTACCAATCAGGACTGCATTCTGCAATTTAAATTTCCTGGATTACAGATTTGAACCACCACCCCTCCATGAGCTGCCTCCTGGGTGGAGGTCTGCACTGTACTGAGAGCATTTTCTCGTTAAGTATCTATTTATTATTATGAGTTTCCCATGTGTAGAATTACTGGTAGTAATTCTAGGTAGATGAGGGATTTTAGTGTGGCTGTCTGGCACTGGAGGTGATTAAAAAAATTAGTTTTTTTCTGAAGAATGGCTCAGGAGGCACAGGTCCATGCAAAAAGGCAGCGGTTTTATTAACCAAAAACAACAGTCAAACAGGGGAGAGAAACGAAAGTCCTGCGATAATTAGCATGGAGCAAACAAACTGGGGGAAAAAAAAAAATCACTGAAGTAACACAGTCTCACAGCAAGCCGCTACCAGCAACAACTCCAACTCTCTGCCCTCCTCCTGCCCCCACCCTAATTTCCCCTCAGGGATCAATAAAGAATTTCTGATTCTGATTCCTAATTGGACTAAACCAACACATAGGGGATAGGTAGACCAGAGAGGGAAACCCCCACTGAGGCCTGGTCCAAACACAACATCTAAGCACCAACAGAAGTTTAAGGGGAGCAACTCGTAATTAACTCTTCCCCCTTGGATGAATTTATGCTCCCTCACCCTTAATTACTTAGTAGTGTCTGGTCACACAGAAAGAAACAGACTACTGGCTCGCTCCCCTCACTTGGGCAAAAAATTGCCAGTGACCACAATGACACTAGTAGACAAATGGGAAAATCAAAATGAGCAAACTTTACTATGTTAAGACACACTGCACAGACAAGCACATAACACCTGGTTAAGGAACACTTGTTTCATTTGAATAATAGGCTAATTAGGCCTAAATAAATTTGCATTTTGTTGTTTGAATGTCCAGCCCACACGGTGTCAAAACTGTCACCCTTGGATAAATGCAGTTGATGACCCCTGCGTAGGAGGTGGAGGAAAGTGTGTGTGTTTTGATTGTTTATCCACAAGGTACTTGAAAATAAATGAGAAGACTGCATGCCAAGATTCACATTTAAAATAATTTTTTTAAAAAGTGTTATATGATATTTTGATCATCATAATGAATGCTCTCACCCTGTCAAGTGGATGATCCCAGCTGTCCTCAGTGTTAAATCTGATGGTTTTCTCAGCAAACAATAAAACTGTGTGTGCTCTGTCTTTTTGTCTCCAAGTATCTTTTGGGTCATGTTTTCCTCCGTACTTTTTTTTTTTTTTTCAGTGCATATTGTCAGAGTTGAAAATAAAGCTGGGTGTTTGACGTGTCTGCTTCCTTTTCTGTTCTGTTTTTAAGGGGGCTGTTTGCGAGCCATTACACTGAGACACATTACCTGGAGGATGGAAGTGCAGTCACCGGTGCTCACAACTTTACGGTACAGTGGCAGCCGAGTGCTTTTGACATTTATGGTTGAGTTGACATGCAGTGGTGCTCCACAGTCACACTGTAAAAACTGACCCTTTTTAAAAAGCTCACAGAGGACGGATGTTTTCATTTTTTCCTCCATTATTCTGGCTAACTCAAGTTATAGCTCACCCAAAAAAGAAACTTTTGTCTTTGCTTACTCACCTTTAAGTTAGTCAGAATCACTGGTAAGGTTCATATGTGCACATAACAGTGAGTTATTTTTTACAAAGCGCAGCTCTGAGTCAGCCTTCTCCAAAACTGTTGAAGTCAATCGGAAGTGGTTGTTTAGAGTCCCAAAAAGTGCAAAAAAATCCCATTTAAATTAGTCCCAACAGCTCATGCACCATAATCATATGTTCTGCAGCAAACATTTGCACTGTGTGACACATTTATTTTTACACTAGTGTTTTAGCACAGTCTTCATTAAAACCATTATTTGCTAAAGCACTCACGCTGGCGCACACCTGTGTATCCCTCCAGGCCCCCGTCCCCATTTTCTTTCGGCGTTTTAACACAGACTTAAGCCAAGTACTTTCATAAATATAGCCCATTCAGGTTCTTTTGGCAATCATTTGGCGAGAACATGTAGATTAGGTTAAAAATTGTCTGGATTCATTTTTGTTTGAGTTATTTTGTTCCTGTTTGGGAACTTTAAGCAACCAACTCCTGTGGACTTCAGTTGTTTTGGAGAAAGCTGATGGAGCTGCACCGGCTGGCTGATTGCTAGGTGGAAACATGCAAATATACACTCCAGAAACTTGACAAAAATTTAAATTTTGAGAGAACTGTTAATTCTCTTAAGTATTATGTTATAAATGAAATTTCACCCTGTTAAATTGAAAATTGAAAACGAATACTGTTATTTCGGTCTTTGTCGTTTTAGTATTTTCCCTTTTTTCATCACTGCAGATCAAGGCTGTGTATTTATTTGAAAGCCTCTTGCTGGTGTTGAATTGGGTGTTTGCCCTGCCCTACTTGGTGATAAGCTGCATTTTATGCCAGTTGTTAGACAGCCAATATGACTATCAGGATTGCATTGCTGAATCCCCTTAAAACAGCTGATCTACACCTGCATAACAAAGTATGTTCGTAAAAACCGAGAAAATGCATGTTCATTTGGAATTTATAACGCTTATTAGCGGCTGTCACTGCAGTACTCACATGCTCGACTCAGTTTATACGGCCTACAAGGGAAAATGCAGGGAAAATTGCTCGTACGTTCTCTGATAAGGCACTCTCGTCTAAAGTGATGGAGAAAGACAGTTACATTTCAGCTGTTGTAGGTGAGTGAGAACATTTCTGTGGTGTTGCAGAAGCCTGTGATTTGTAACTTCAGAAAGTTTTTTTTCCATCTCTCTGTCTCTCTCTCTCTTGCTCACACAGTTAGCAGTCTGTCTTGCCGTTAGCAGTTAAGTTGGATTGAAATCATTGCTTAATTGAACTGTAGTGACGACAGCTTGACAGGACACTGACAGCTCGGAGGTGAAGTGGCTGATAATTTGGCAGTGACTGACAATTCTATTTCCGTAAAGGTTATGCAAACAGCGTTTTCCGCTTCCTTTCTCCCACATTTAATTTTGAGTGAGAAGATGTTACAGGCATTGCATCATGATGTCAAACAGACATATTGCATTGTCATAAAGATAAGCCTCACACAAGTGCAGATGGCACTTTTAACACATACTGTCAGGGAACCTTTCAATCAGTCACTGCTGTGTGGAGGCACATCTACTGTAAACAAACAGTGCCTCCCAAGAATTACCTGACACAACGGAAAAATCTGTGAAAACATAATGATTTGGTCCTCCTGCACACAAGTGCTGCTCTATAAATTAGCTTTGTCATTGTTTCTCTCGGCAGGAGGCAGTGATGATAAATCAACGGAGACATATTCCATCTCTATTTTATGCTGTTTTTAGCTTCAGGAGACTCACCAAAAATGAGCTAGTGGCTAAGTGCATCATTTTGAAACTGTTTAAGTGCTATAACAGTCACAAGCATATTGACGGCAGCTGAGTAGGATATAATCTGTCTTACTGTCTGCTGTTTTCTTTTTCTTAAAAGTAAACTAATTTAGGCTAAGCAAAGTGTAAACATAGGCCCTTCGTGGCTGCTCCGTTAAAGAAACACAGCTGTTTTTTTTGTTGTTATTATTTTCTTTTTTTTTTCTTTTTTTTTTTTTTTTTGCTCAAATAGCATGTCTCTGGAGAAATATCATCTACAAGGATTTCCTCCTGCAGTTCAATTTTGGGAATGAGAAATGCTTAGCAGTGTAACAATGACAGTTGATTTCAGAGAAAGGGATGGAGAGTTAAAGAGTGCTGCTAGACAGTAAATGGAGGCCTGTTTTTCCCCCAAACCGGACACTTCCTCTGCTCTCCTCGTGCCCAGACAAGACAGTGGTGTCACTGTGCCTCAAGTAGCCTTAAATGGGCTCCCGTCTTTGCCTAGATGGCCTCCTTTCCGTTGTCCTGTTCCTCTGCCTTCCTCTGCTAGATCACTCCAGTGGAATAATGAGGGAAAAACAATTACCATATTGCTGTCACCCTCCATTCGTGTCAGCTGGCGCGCTTCTGCTTCCAACTGTTTAGGCTACATTCATTTCAAAGGGCCTGTTTATATGGAGATGCAAAGAGGGAAAGACTATTCCACAAAGCGTGCTGATTTAAAATGCACATAGGTTAAGACAGCATCAGCGCAGCCACAGTGTATTTTGTCCTCTTTTGAAGTCAGGTAAGAGCTGCAGCTACAAGAAATATGACTAGCAGCTCAGTCTCTTGGAAAAAAAAAAAAAAAAAAAGATTTTAAATCAAGTCATGCAGTGTGTGAAGCATACAGAAAGTCCTGAAAATGTCCTCTGTTCATGTATCATTTTTATGTCTCTCAAGTTTTCTGGTATGTAAAAAAAATATATATATCTCTTTTAGAATAACTGCTACTACCATGGAGAGGTGCAGGGATATCCAAACTCTGATGTCACCCTCAGCGCTTGTTCAGGCCTCCGGTAAGAAACATATCAGCCCCTCAAAACTGGCCTTCAAGTATCCGCAGCTGTCTGTCACTAGTATGTTTACATTTGTTTAAGTCATTCAACACGGCTCATAGCTCTTCAGCACCAGCAGGAGCTGAGGAAATGTCACACCTCATTGTCTTTGTCCACAGAATCATCCAGTAAATATCTGCACTCATTTTCTCTGTAATTGGTATCTAGCTGTTGCTAATGATCACCCGCAAGTGGAAGAAGCGCCTGACTAAGATTTAGGCATCAACAAAAAGCCTGTAGATGTGTGATGTCATCTCCTGCTTAATTGCCCCAACAGTATGGGAGCATTATTGCAACCAGAAAATGTTTAGGACGCCATGACAACCCTTTAACACTGCAATAAAAGCTAATGACAAAGAATATTAAAGCCGAATCTGTGATAAAAACGAACAAGTGTTGATCTGAAATAGGAGTGCGTATTAAGAGCGGACTGTTTTTTAATCAAACAAGTCCGCAGAAATAAGGATGATAAAAGATGATAATTAAGCCATTAGTGGATGCGAGTGCATCTGAGGATTTTCAACCTCTAATGAGGCAAATGTTTTAGAAGCTGTATGCGGCCCCAGTGCTGAGAGAGCATCTCTTTCAGGAATATATACAAGTGGACTTGCTGAAAAAAGCCTACCTCAGTAGCACATTTTCCATTAGCTGGAGTCATATTCAATCAGATTCTGATTCCAGGGATCAGGGAAACATTTTTTACCAGGAGATTGGCTATTCTTTCAAGTGCTGTTTTCCGACTTGTGCCATTTCTGCAGAGGTTTCATTGTACTTGAAAACAAGACATTCATCATCGAGCCGGCATCTGACTCTGACAACGGTACCCACCTCATCTACCGAGTGGAAGAACTCAGCCTGACCCCGGGATCCTGTGGCCATGGGTTCAACATGTCTTCTGTCGCTCCTGAAAACAACATCATAAACCCCTTCCAGTCCTTCAGCACCAGGGTGAGCTCAGCATCACATTGTGCTTCATCTTAGAACAGTGTTTCTCAAACTTTTTTCAGACCAAGGACTACTCAACCAATATAAAAAAAAACCTCACAGATCATCAAATTCCACATATGCCCAAAAACAATATGCCAACTTCAACAGTATATTGGAAATTGTCCACCGACATCAGGAATGTCAGTGGTGATCATAACCTTTGCAGCTGGTTTAACTAAAATCTCACACATTGAATGGGGTTTTCCTGCTGTAGGGATACTGTATAAAGTGCATAAAGCCTCTGTAGCCTTTGCATTTTCCACAGGTGAAAAACCTGAGAAGCCTCCTTTGTCATATCTTTCTTAAGTGCATTGCATTTTTCCATTGTTTTCCCATGTACTCCTTGGGTTTAGTTTCCAAATGGAGCTTTAACTTTGCAGGTTTCGTAGCCTACAAAGCAAATGATTATCATAGCAAATGATTTACAGCACAACACACAGTGTGGTTTGGGATCCTCCTCACCCCCAGTCAAAAAAAAAAAAATCTGAATTTTATGTAGTCATTGTGGTATTTGCATTTCACTTTAGAGCTGGATTTTCCATGTTCATGCTGAGTTTCACAAATTTGCAGGTTCTTGTTTGATAGTGTCAGTAGACCATCGTCCTGTGACTCAGCAGCCATGCTGGCATCAAATCGTTGCACCTTGCCTGTTCTGTCAGAGGTTTCATGTGGGTTTCATTTAATTGACCCTGTCTTAAGTCACTGATCCATGATGAAATTTAGCGCAATCCCAAAGTAGGTTAACCGTAGGCTTCATTACACATTTCCAAGGTCACGGTCTTTTTGACATAAAACGTGAGTTGCAAGGTACATTGCTCAAGTCCAGCAGCACCACAAAATAGCCAATTCAAATAAAACTCTTTGATTTTACATACTAGTTGATTGTGGTGGGGGACCTTGGACCACTCTTTGAGAAAGGCTGTCTCAGTGGTTTTATTACAGCAATTAAATAACACTCTAATAATGCTCCCATAGAATGCAAGCCTTATTGTATTATTTTTGTATTTCCTTATTATATTTCACTAATTGGTAAACTGTTGGGTTGGGTAAGACTGACATTCAAGAGCGTTTGGCATTTGATCAAAGATCAGCAAATGGCTATGCATGAAGTCCAATTTGATTAAGTTCCCTGAGGGTCTCGCCTTGTGCTTGACACTCCTTTTATCTGTGTTCAGAGCCCAACTTCGTGGGTCCATGTGGAAGCTTTGGCTAATGCTTGGCATTGAGCAGGTGGGGCATCCATCTGCCCCTATCAGAGTCCCAAGCATGAAAAAAACTGTATTCCATTTGAGTCTGGGACAGAAAACTTAACTAACATAGCTAATGACCTCTGAGGGGTGGCTGGGTTTCAAGGTTTTATAAGAGCATCAGTTTTACCATATGTGGATAGGACACTGAGTCACAGAGATGACTGAAAATGCCTGTGTGGCTAGGCACAAGAGTAACATGCTTTCATGTGATGTCCTTGCTTTTGTAAGCCATGCAAGGTGCACTGCAAAATCAGAATGAAATCACAGGTGGTAGCAGCTTTGACTTTAAATGAGTCGCGTAGCGCAGGCTTGTAAGAATTCATCACAAGGCCCACAGGAAGCTGTGGTAAATCAAGTGTGTGACCGTGTTGTTTACCAGTTCTTAAACAGGCAGCTGGCTCTTTAAGGATATGGAGTGGGTAGATATTCTGCTTATTGGAATCAACCTCTTTTGCCCTTCCTCTCTTTTATCTCTTATTTGCTCCATTCTCTCTCTGCGTGTTTCCGCACCAACCCCAAACCTTTCTTACATGCAGTGTCTATGTTTTCCCCACAGCACAAAAGGCATGCTCAGAAGACTACCAAATATGTGGAACTGATCATTGTTGCAGACAACAGAGAGGTAATGTATCTGCCTCGATTCCATTCACAAATACTATATTTACCCAATAGAAACAACTCACTGAAAAACCAACAACCCTACATGGAATAAAGAGAAAAAAAACAGAGCAAGCTGTAATAACAGTGGAGCAAGTCCCACTGGAACTGCAGAATTAGGTCAGTGTGCAACAAGCAGTGTGGTCTGGTGGCAGCAGCCCCGTTTTGACAGGAAGTGCTGAATGATTCCCCAGTGAAACAGACAGGAAACAGGAAAAAGCCATGTGGATACAAAAAGAGGTCTTCTGTAAGCAGTGAGGGTCTCATTTTGGGATTTCCTCCTTGGTGGCCCTCTCCTGAACTGGAAGAAAGAAGGAAAATTTAAAAAAAAGAAAAAAAAAGAAAAGACAAGGGGGTTTGAAAAGTGTGGCTAGAAACTTGTAGCACCAATGCAGGTGGATGCACAGTAGGATGGAAATAGAAAGGCTGTCTGCTTTTGGATTTGGATCCAAAGCTTTGCAGGCTGTCATATCTGCCAGGACACCTATTCCCTGCGGCCTTGCCATTCGTCGCTCTAACACTAGGAGATCCCCCAGATCCAGATGGTCACAGCTTGCCAACCTGCTTAACACCTAGCAAAATATGTTAGCTGAGAATGAGAATATTTTAAGTGCTTTTCATTCACACAAAATCTTGAGGTGGAGGTGTTCTCCATTTTTTCATGGCATTTAGGTGTTGTATTCATTTTGCTTTTCAGCTGATTATGAAATGAACTCTAACACTCTCATTTTAGCTCTTAATGCAACATACCTGTGTGTTTTGTACATGTAAACATTCCAGTTTCTACCATTGGTAACCGCATTTTATTTCTAGTTCCAGAAACAGGGGAAGGATGTGGAGAGGGTGAAACAGAGACTGGCAGAGATAGCCAATTACGTGGACAAGGTAAAAAACTCGTCTCCCCTTTGCACAGGAGGGATAAATCACTTTTAAAATAGAAGTATGCCTGGCAGTGAAGATTAATGGGAGTGACTGTGTGATATATTAATGTCTGACTCTAACAGCTGCTTTTAGTCTGTCCAAAACCTCTTCCAGAGCACATGGATGTATCTATATTGTGTATAGCAGGGAGATGGATTATCTTAAAGAAGCATGGATGGAGACATGGAAAGCACATACTCTGAACATGTGAACATCATGAAAGCAAACAGTCTTACTGACACATGCAGGAGTCCTATAATTGGATACATGCTGTGTCAAATAAATGCCTGCACAATTGTAAACGGATTCAGGACTGCTGTACTGAAATGTGATGTCATGCAGTGACTTGAATAACCAACAGTGAGAGCTTAAGATGGTATCTCACATATCCGTTCAGTCCCTGGAGGCGTTACGGCCATTCAGCCAAAGTAATCTCAGCCTGTAAAGCTTTAGGCCCTTCTGTTCACACTAATTCTCTCTGCATGTTTACCTACATGCGTCTGGCTTGTCCTTCAGTTCTACAGGGCCCTGAACATCCGTGTGGCCCTGGTGGGCCTGGAGGTGTGGAGCGACTCCGATAAATGTCCTGTCACCCAGGATCCCTTCACCACCCTGCATGAGTTCCTAGATTGGAGGAAAGTCAAACTGCTGCCCCAGAAACCGCATGACAACGCTCAACTTATAAGGTGAAAATCACAAAGAGCAACAAAGAAATGAAGTGAAACTAATAAAAAAGTTTACATACTCAAAACTAGGTGCATAAATCCCAGCACTTTTCCATTGTGACGTATTTTATCTACCCCTCACCCTGAATCTCTCCCCTTTCCTTTCCAGTGGGGTTTACTTCCAGGGCACCACCATCGGCATGGCTCCCATCATGAGCATGTGCACAGTAGAGCAGTCTGGAGGCATCGTCATGGTGAGTAGGAAACCTCCCTGCCTCCACCCTCCTCTTCCTATTCCTTTGACATTATTCACAATCGGCAGGCTAACACAATCCACACATGGTTTACAAACAAAAGCTGTTCAGGGCGAGAGGTCTGGAAGGAAGTGATGGCTTTGAAGGGATGGAAAACTCAGTTAAACCATGAATTTTCTTATTTAGTATTACTAGTGAGTACTATATTCATCATCCACAAAGATTTGAAAGACCCCAAAAGTCAGTGACTGTAATAAAATATTTTACGGGTACTAAAATGAGTAATAAAATGAGTTTTAGGGGCTGCATTTTCTGACAAGGACCTGAGTATGAATAACCAATTGTCCAATAAAGCAGAAAATATCCTGCTTGTTGGAACTGAAAGCTATGGGTCTTACTAAAACTGCGGCAACATGTTAGCAAATATTTTTATAGCTAATGTAAATTTTTCAATACAATTTGATCAGCGCCATAAAGTATCTAAGTTCAGTACCCAGCCCTTAGTAGCCATTGCTTCTTCTGATGTAGACTGGTACAGTAGTCCTCATCGATTTTCAGGAACAACACAAAATCAATGCGCCATGTTGGCAAATTCCTGTAATTCACCACCATTCAATAAACCTGGTGAAGGATTGCAGGTTTCATGATGTTTTCCACACCCAGTTGATGGCAATAAAACATTTTAGATTGGAAATTTCATAACTCGGTTTCCTTTCTCTTTAATCACTAAAATATTCATACTGCCACTTCATGCAGCATTTGTGCCCTCACCTTCAAAACAAAAACCCACATGCGCAGCATAATTTGTGGAAATACACTCTCGAAGGTATGGGGTTGCAGTTACAAACACCTTTGCAGAGGTCATTTGAAAGCTTGCAGTCATTCAGTCCGCCTTTCTTCTGACATTTTCTAAAAGGCTGGGTGAGGTATTGAGGTAAACCAAAGGGCACAGAGTTAAAACAGCTCCACATTTACATTTTTATGAGATTTGATCAATTGTTCCTTTGCCACATCTTACACGGCATACATTTGAATCAAAATGCATTTTAGACAAAACCGTAGAATTCACTGTTATTACATCTAGTAAATTAGCTGCCTGTTGGGTTTCGGTTCCTACTTTATCACTTGATATCCATGCCAGACCGCCAGGTGACTATCAGCCCCATACAATAAAATCCCAGCCAAGTTGTATATTTTCCCATTAATAGATATGTTTTCTGCTGGCTGTGGGTATGGTGGGGTATTCCCAGATGTTCATCTTCCCCATTACTTAACAGATGGCAGATGGTTTGGACCAAGATTAAAGGGCCATGAATTGAGTTATAG
Organism: Myripristis murdjan; assembly: GCF_902150065.1. NCBI lineage: Eukaryota > Metazoa > Chordata > Actinopteri > Holocentriformes > Holocentridae > Myripristis > Myripristis murdjan. The sequence goes on along the minus strand of NC_043994.1, from coordinate 14,863,470 downwards.
GGCCTCCAGATGAGATGAACCATGTCTCATACCATACACTGCCATGTGTTATAATCAACTCCCTTATTTGGTCCACATGTACTTTCAATTTCACGGTTTTCACAATGGCAAGTTTTTTTCTGTTAACTAAAACTTGCATATGTATATGTCTAAGGCGAGGGTTAAGCTCTAAAAGCAAACAAAAGTGTACAGGTTGACATACTGTATTCTTGTTTGGGAGCCTCCCAAAGGCTGGAAATGAAATAAAAAAGACCAGAAAAGCCTTTTCTCATTGTCAAACCAACACCGATGATGGATTCTCACCAGCACAGTAAGCTTACCGCTGTTTAGAAGTTATGACTGCAGCCTCTGAGATGTCGATCCGCTTCTGCTGATTCTGATACCACAGTCTTTGTGAGGAGGCGCTCGGTTATGAGCTGCACAAACAAACACACACGCACACGGCGTTCATAAACACAAGAGGAGCGGGGACAAGTTTCCCATCCTTCCTGTGAAAAGGCAATGTGCTGCTCCCATGACGCTGCTCTGTAATCAGCTCAGAAAATAGCTCTGCTTTATATCAACCTTGACACATGACCCTGCCTTTAAGGGAGAGAGCATGTGATTTTTTCATGTAGGCCCACATGAGCGAGAACACTCTAAAATCACAGTATATAGTGCAATGTGTGGGTGGTCTCACTCTAACCTTTACCAGATTTGAAATGCTATATCACTCTATTGTATATGCATTATTATGGATTCAAATATAGACTTGCCTTGTTTTAGGCATCTACCCTATCTACCACCCTGCCAGCAGTACTGCAGTATTTCTCTTTTGTAGTCAGACACTTAGATGTTTCAGTTTAAGGGCATGTAATAAAACTGAAATGCACTTTATCTGTGTTTAGAGGGTGTGTGCATGTGGATGCGTGTCTTTCTATCTGTCCTGATCTTTTTCTCTCTGTTTCTAAGTGTTCATAACAGTGAGAGTGTGTTTCCGTCCTTTTTCTCAGGGAAGGCGCCTCCATAATTCATGCTGGCTTTTTGTGTGTACACACTCTCCACTCTTACCTATATTGCACCCAACCTCTGTGCTGCATCTCTTCATTTCACTCTCCTGTCTCTTCTCCGAGTCGTGCATTTTGGTCAGAACCACCCCCTTCCCACCCTCTCTGTCTTTCCCTGCACCTCTCTTGTCCCCCGACTCTGCGCGTTTCTCTGTAAAACTCTGTGAAACTTGAACTTACACCTACCTCTTGCTGCTACCTGTCTCTTTCTGCCTTGTGAAAGACAGTTGTCTGGCTTTATCAGTGTGGCAGCAAGTCGTATAGTACCAGGTTTATGGAGCTTCCCAGCAGCAGCTGTCTCAACTGGCAGCGGGTGTGATTGAGACTGCCGTGTTAAAGGAATGCCAGATGAATTCAGGAGTCCATGAGCAGAATGAGTAATAGGATGAGAATAAGAGGGGACAGTTTGGACCAGCACTGGAACAGTTTTGGGGACTTTTCAGAACTTTCTTTTTTGTTATCCTGTCTTCCTTTTTTGTGCGTGATCATGCACTTCGATGTAGCTTACTTTTACCCTAAGTTGAACTCAAGGAAGAGCAATGAATCACACTCAAACTACGCATGCAGTCAGTAATACAAGATTGCACATATTCAACGTATTCTGATTTTACTGTGTGTTGTGATTTTAGATCATTTTCATCCTAAAGAAACTGATTAGCTGTGCATAATGTAAATGATGTTTTTTTTTTTTTTTTTGGTCATTGCAGGATCACTCAGACAACCCACTGGGTGCAGCGGTGACTTTGGCCCATGAGCTGGGACACAATTTTGGCATGAACCATGACACCCCAGAGCGGGGCTGTGGCTGCAGGATGACCGTCGATCGTGGAGGCTGCATCATGACTCCCTCCACAGGGTGAGAAGCTTATGATGTATCCCCTACAAAATGGTGTTAATACAGAGATAATATCAAGCAGTATTTATCATTAAAAGCAAGATGGATTTGATACATATTAGCACTTTGTAAAACTGGGTGAACTTGCGTTTCTTGTATTTCTTGAGCCCGGTTAAACCGAATCTTGAACCTAAAACTCACTGAACCTTGGCTCGGTCATTCGCATTTCATTTCTGATGCAACATTGGTGGTTTAGGCTTCAGTGTCAAACCCTAAAAAATGTGCAAGGGCAAATAAATGTGCAAGGGCTTCCTTGGAGACTCAATGATTTGCAGCGATGTTAAACAAACAAGGCGAAATCCAGCATGGAAGACAAAGAGCACATTTCTTTTTCCCATTAAGCTCCATTTTAGTGGCAGCTGCTCTCTCTGTGCATTGCAGTTGGCAAGTTCACCAACAGAAGAAATGGAACTGCGCCGTAAAAAAACAACAGAACATCGCCAGAAATAAAAGCCAGCTGTTTTGTAGGGTCAAAGTTTCCTTTAGGACATCATACAGCAAAAGTTAAACTACCTTGGAATGGCTGCTACAGCATGCCATAATTTTGTTATAAATTTGCTGACAATATTTTTTTTATTTCATTGGTGTGTATTGACATAGCATTAGGTTGTTTGACTGTTTTTCTTTTTCACTTGGCCTTGTGTGCTCTGTTTCGGTAACATGTAAGAAATCATTCCAGGTTTGACAGGGATATCACAGACATCATCATTTTGTCACTTTAAAAACTGCAGTAAAGACAGACTTTGAAATTTCAACAGGACACAAGAAGCACAGGTGGTGGGAAATACCTTTTTTGTAGGGTGTCCCCCCTCTGTTTTGGGCGCTTTAACAAATCCTCAAACAGCCTTCTGTCTTATGATTGTGTGATTGAAGCCTTCGCTATCTCCACTTCCTTGAAAAAAATTGCAACTCCATTAACACAGTGTTTTTATTGACCGTTCAGAAAGATGAATCAAGCCTCACCAGTTGCACAGGGTTTAACACACAAATTTAGACGGTGCCACACTGTTTATGTGTTGTTGTTGGCTTTGCTGAAAGGGAGGGTGGTGGATGGAGGGCGGGGGTTCTGAGTGAGGGCACACACACATACACACACATTGTACACACATCATGCACACACATGCACTCACATACACTGGCCTGAGACAGAGCAGCTACTCTAGCATTCTGCCCGTGTTGCCTGGGTCCCTGTGATAACAGGGCGGCTGCAAGTGATGGACCCTGTGACTGTTCCTTAGTAAACAGCAGGCAGATAAGGCGTACCCAGAACGTAATACCAGATTTCACCCTTGGTCTGATGCCAATTTGATTTATCTGATGGGAAGTCCCGCAAGCCACAGACGAATGTGCTCGGGATAGATTCCACAGCGCTCAGAAGATGAGAATCGGAGGGAAAAATGAAAGAAAGGATAAAAAAACAACAAGGCTGAATATCAGAGGAAACTTTTCATGAGGTGGATAGAAAGACGGGCACTGGTGCAGTGTCGGCACAGTATGGAAATAGGTACAGTAAATACAGCTTACCTTGCTGTGTATCTAAATGGGATTGGTGCGGCATCATATTCAAACTGGTGCCTCCTATTTCATTGTGCTCATAATGTGTGTCATGGGTTAAGATCTGAGAAACTGAGCTTCCAAGTGGGAAGCAGTGACTGTTACAGATTCATCACAGTCTGCTGGAAAAGTCCCTCTGGTTCATAGCTGGGTGTGTGTTTTTATTGGCTGTTGCGCTCATTGTTGTCATTTAAATGATACTTTTAAAGGCAGATAAAAACAATTCTCAATTATGTGCTCATAAAACAACAAAGGCATACTGGAAGGAAACCACAGGCGGCTTGTGAGGGCATGCTTTGAAAACACTAGCAAAGCTGTTGGAACAAATGCACCCAACAAGAGTAAAGCTTGCTTTCCTGTCAGAATTTTCCCTTGAAAAACTCAAATGACCTTATAGGAAAAAAAAAGAAGGCTGATGAAAAACTGCGCGTGTTGTCGGTGTCTGTGTTTGTGCGTGTGTCTGTGGGTGTGCATCTGTGTGTGTAAGTTCTGGCAGCAGTGAACTCATTCTGTTATGTTCATGCAACATTTATTGTAGAAAAAAATTTCACTGCTGTGGCATGAAACAAATGCATGCACTCTGAGCACCTTTGGCTTTATGCAATGTGTTTTTGAAATATGCACAATGACTTTGCTTTAGCTAGTCTTAAACCAAAGATATCTTATGATGTCATATCGAGAATTATGGAAAAAATGACTCAACCGAATGTCTGATATTATTTTGCTAATTTTAGTTTGTTGTTTCTACACAGAAATAGACTGAGCCCAGGTGCTCCTTTTTAGGCACATTCTGCTACATGATTGTTAAGTTAGACATAGATAGTTAGAAATGTGTTCAGTATAACCGCACCTCTGTTTTTGACAACAGCTGACATCACAGGAAATGGTGAAATGGTAACTCCTGCAACTTTTAGTTCCAAAACCCATTCATTGAGCATAATGTTGGTCCAGGCAGGATACTAAGTCAAGCTCAGCTCACAAACCCAGCCCACATCAGCTGATACCAGCTGATCTCAAAGCCAGACCACAGCAGCTGATGGCTCAGCTGATTCCAATCTATGCATTCAAAAGCCAGATCTCGTACATGTCGCCTTATTTAAGCTCCTTTAGCCTGCCAACCCCTGCTGCTTCCTCTGCAAACCACTCCAGCTCCTCCTTTACATGCTGTGTCTGACTTAATCAATGTCATTTCTGTTGTCATTGTTGCCTGTCCTAGTCTGTATCCTATGGCGGGGGGTCTTCGCTGCTGCTTTCCCTGCCCACGGCTGTCCATGTAGGCACATGGAAGGGCATGCAGGTCCCAGAACAGAGCCATACTGCCAAATATAACCTACTGCAGATGGCATAAAAAATTTGTTTGACTTACGTTTTCCTAACGGAATTATATTTGTCTCTTCTATTTTTCTTTTATATGACAAAACAGGATTTTTTTATTATTACTATTTCTGATAGTGTCAGAAATAGATGAATAATGTGATGCACTGGAGAGTCATGGTGTCAGTTGCATGGACATTGACCTACTTCAGAGTCTGTATATGATACATATCCTCAGTTCACTTCTGTCAGTAAGCCATCATTGAACAAACACATACACCTCCTGAAACACATAAATATACATTCGCATAACAAAGATACAAGCTTTTTAAATTCATACTTTTATTTTGGTCTCCTGCCAACAGATCACTAGGCACTAAATTGTTTGTGTCATTTCATCCACACTTAAAATACACTATAAACTAGATAGAGTGATATTGTTTGAGTTATAAGGTACAAGTTTATATATTGCAGCTTTAAGTAAGCATAAAGTCTGTCGTCCAATCAGAATGTCTTGTTGGAAACACATGCTGTATGATGATAACCATGAAAAACATTAAATAATAGTGAAAATTATTGAATATCAGAAATGCCTGAAAAAGGTACAGTGTCCTTATGTGAACTGAAGTTGAGATTTGGTGGCTGTCAACTTTTACAAGAGACATTGCAGTCTAGACTATATCTTTGGCCATGGAGCAAGTTTGTTGTTGGGAACACTTTGCCCGAGTTTCTGAGCCAGCTTGGAGATGAAAATTATGAATTTTCTCAAGTTCAAGCTTGACTTAGCCGGTTATCTCCCAAATTGAATTTCCTGAAATATCAGCCTGAATTCACAGTTGCCCGTTGACAAAACCAGTAATTTCAGAAACCAATCTAGAACTCATTTCCCCTGTCACAGATTTTGGTTTCTTCTTTAAATATTAGCACCGTCCTTTTGCCCTCAGTCCAGCTACCTATAGAATGCGAAACAACCTTGTAAGGCAGTCTGGCTCGTTTAACACTGTTTTTTTGGAACGCTCTCAGCTTAGACTTGCTAATGGAGGGGAGGACAGGCTGCATCTAAATGATGTGATTATCAGTGACGCTGCCAGCTGCAATCAGGGCCAGGGCACACAGAGACAGATCTGCAGAGAGGTGCTTTATGCCTGGATAGACAGCATGAGGAACCAGTGGTTTCATTTGTCTTTTATCTCCCTCAGTGGTAAAGCAGAAAGAGAGACACAAAGACAGATACAAGAGAGTGTGAGAGACAGACACAAACAGGACAGAGAAGTCACTGAAGGAATATTACAGTTTGGGTATACACATAGATATCTACACCAGGACTATGAGCTATAACGGCTGGCAACGAGAGATCCATGACAACTAGTGAGTCTTTGAGGGACAGGGGAGATGCACAGAGCTGACATGGGTATTTTGAAGTGGGAAACTTTAAGCGGTTGATCCAAGAGTTGCATCATTTAGTGAACGTGTGGAGAAAGCTGAAAGTCATTTGCTGCGGGTAGTTCGCTGCAGTCGGCGGGCAGTAATGTGTGTAATTGGGCAGAAGGCTAAGTCACAACGGGGAAAGCTGTATGACCGGACTCCAGACCCACAGGTGGATTGTTTTTGCGGGCAATATAAGAAAATGTATGGTTACGTTGTGATTTCATCTAAATGAGTGCAAGTGAAGTGAGAAAGTACCGACAGTGATCAACATTTTTGCCATGGTGAGGTAAGAGAATGGTAGTTAGGCTGCTAGAGAGCAGATGTTTGCCGTAAAATGTGTTTTGTTTTTGTTTTTATGATATTTGGATGCCCCAAAGTAACAGGCCATAGACCAGTGCCAGTGGTATTACAACCTCACATTTGCTGAAAGGTCAGAGGCATCTCTCCTGCGTAGTTAATGCATGTCAGTGTACGGAGACTGTGTGGTGTTTAGAGTATTTAGAATAGCCCTGATTGGTATAAATAGGTACTCTCACTACAGACACCCATGTAGCTCTCTATCTTGGGTGACATTTCTTCCACTTATGAACCCGCTGGCTTCACATTTTGAGTTGATCAAATTGACAAGAATCATCTGCATATGGCATATGGCTCTAGATCCAGGAAAAGCTGCTCTTCCTATGGGAGCCTACATCTCAGTAACTATATGGCTTCAGGTGAACATTACTGGAGTTGGTGGAGATTTAGCTAAATGTCACCGTACTAAAAATAAAGAGGACATGGAAACGTGGAAAGAGGTAAAAGGGGAAATAAAAGACAGTTGAAGACAGTTGCCCTCGCCCTTTTAAACTTAAATGTGAACAATTGAAATGTTCCATGGGATTCCTACTAAAGACAATGGATCAAGATGCTCTTTTCCTCCCTCCCTGTCATAAAGCGGCTCACTGAGTCTAATACCAGTCTACAAGATGCCAACACACCTTTCCCTCTCTCTCAGCTATAAGTGCAACAATACATAAGACACTATGACATTAATGATCTTCTGTAGCATTTATCTGAATCTGTTATCTACACTGGGAAAGACGGATTTGTTTATCGGATATTACTAACAGACAGCAATTTACGGGCTAATTTAATTTTTAACGCGATCTCGCGTGACTGTTATGCAGCCACCGTCTGTCTCGGGCCTAATTAATTCCACCCCGGCTAACATACACCAAGCAAGGCTTTAAGCTGTTATCCAATGAAAACTATAGTTTGTGCTTTGCTAATTTATTGGACAGCACAGCAGGCGCGTGGCTTCAGCTGTGGTAATAGACACTTAGGCCTATTCCCACTGCATTATAATGTGTGGACCATGTACAGGCAGAGACATGTATGTTTGACCTGTTCTGAGTCTATTTAATACACATATACATCTATATCCATCTCCCCTCCCTCTTGAAATTGAGGATGCTCAGACATGACATGAAGATATACATTAAACAAGAATACAAAAACACATGCACAAGAAAAAACAACAACAACAAAGGTACAGAAAAAAGATATAGAAAAAACAAAAGGAGATACAGATATTTATAAAACAACACATGAGATAATATGAAGCAATTTTGGCTATTGTGCATGTTTGCATACAAGTCACTGAAAAATCAGTTTTGCATATAAAAGTCTTTTTTATGTATCAAACATGATTAATAATAACTGCCTTCTATCTGCTGTCCAATTGCACTTGTTATGGCCACATCTGTATTCATATGGACTGAATAATGATGAAAGATTGTCTTTTCCTGTTTATATACATCACCCCTGGTGGTCACACGCATATAGTAGATGGCACCAGTGACATTTGGAAAGCAATGTAATGGATTCTTTCCTTGATTTTGCATCTGGCCCATCAGCACCTGGCCAGTATATGTCTGGTGTACAATATGTGCTCAGCTACAGCAGGCAGCGGGTGATGGAGGACTGATGTAGTTCCACAGCGCCCTGTCTGGCCCACTGTGGATAGGGGACATTTTACCTGGAAGGATATCAGCTGTGTGATTTGGCTCTGCAAATCGGCAGCGCAGCTCAATTATCATGGCCTTGTCCATAAGCAAACACCAGGCATCCATTAAACATTCTTAAATGATTTCTTGGCATCCAACGCGGACCCCGATAATGTCCTCTCTTTCAAAGATCCCTTAAAACACTCAAGCAATTAAATGGCAGGATGCCTCTTGTTTGTTTGTGTAAAATTGTCAAAAAAGCTCCAAATACTATTCAGAGACAATTCAGAGAGACAATTAGTTAGCAGAAATGTGCAGCTGAAATCAGTTCATTTGAGCTTTTTTGACTCAACAACTTGTTTCCTTTTGATGTCTCTGGTATCTATTAGTATGCTGATTTCTTATTTTACTCATTGTACATGAGATTAATAGGAGCGCTAGAGATATAACAGGGTTTAAACTGAAGAAGACGCACAAAAATCCATGCTCAACTACTGTTGCACAGCATAAACTAGTCAGGGGTGTGCACTTATACACTCTCCTCCTATTAGATACCATAAGTATGGCTTTTAGTATTGCAATCAAACGACTACAAAAGCTTTTTTTTTATCAAGAACTACTCATCAAAAGCACATCATACATTTTAGCAGTGGATCTTACTAATACTTAACAAGCTTTTTAGTTTTTACTGAAAACATCTGCAACTGAAGGCCATCCCCACTTTCCCATTCAAGCCAGATAAATTGAGAACAAATTCTGCGGTTCTTTTTCTCTGACTTTCTCTCTCCGTGTGTTTTTGCCTCTCCAGCCCGCTCCCCGTGCTCTCTGTCCCCTCATGCACATCCCCCAGCATACCTCTGTTCTGTTATCAGTGGCAGGCCATGCTATTTACAAGGGGCTCCGAGTGCTGTGTGCTGTGGTTTGATCTGTATAGCCTGTCTACTCTTGATTTGGGGCTTGGGTCCCCACACACTGCACAGCAAAGCTCTTCTTCTTCTTCTTCTTCTCTGGTGGTGTTTGTGTTTATCTGTTTGTGTGTGTATGTGTGCATGTGTGTGTGGTAAACAGGCTCCAACAAGTGGATTAAGGGAGCAGACAAGGGCAGACAGGGGCAGGTAGGTTGGCTCCATGAACGGCCAGCGACAGACAAAAAGCAGCCAGCACTCTCAAAGATGTGAGTGAGTGAAGTGGACGCTGTGGTTTCACCCCTGGGTGGTTGTTAGAACAGGGTGTTTTTCTCTGTGTTCTGTGGAGAACACAGATTTTTTGTTTTCTCCAGTGATTGCCTCTTCCGTTATCTCCAGCCCCCATAGGAGGAGCTTCACTAGAGTCAACTAACAATAGTGAAATATCCATGCAGTTACGGCAGCCAAACCCCCTCAGGCGGAGGCAAAGCATCACACATCCTCCCTCCTCTGTCTGATGCCAAGCTACACAATCATATTCTGTGCAATGTTGAATTTTCACAAATCTGCCGTGCGAAGCCACGAGCTTTAGCAGACAATCTCCACACCGTGTCACATCTGAAGACCCCGCTCAGTCTGTTGCCGCGTAAGAAAGTGTGTGACATGTGTCTGAAAGTGAGGCTTTTCAGGCTTTCTGGGCCAGCTGTCTCCTCCCCTGTGCCATGTTTGCTTCCCCTCCCTGCCAACCTTGTATCGTCCGCTGATGGCCCCTTTTTGAGACACTCTCTTTTTGAAGCTCACCATGACTGTGTGACCTGAGAGACACCCGTTCTTTACTCCAACGCCAGCTTTCCTGTGTCAATCCTGTGGTATTTCAGTTTGCTGGCATTTAGCGCAGGGGTCATGCGTGGTCCTAGTGCCGTCATACATCATGTTAGGATGTCCTGTGGCCTCCTGTGCCGCGCTGCCAGTTTAGTCAGCCTGGTCGGAGAGGTCAGGACAGGACACTGGCCGGAGAGGAGGTGAAGTTGCAAGCTGTCCTGCCATTTGTCTGTGCTTCAAGATTGCACTTCCTCACCTCCTTCTCTGTCCCCTGATAACATTACAGCTCTGTTACTCTGTCTCCAGCTCTGTCTGTACAAGTCAGTCTCTAAAATGGGTCCTCTCCATTCACTTCACGTTTTCTGTCTGTTTCCCTCTCCAGCTTATTCTTGTAGTTTTTGTTTTGTACTCGGTCCCCCCACCTCTCTCTCTTTCTCTCTCTCTCTCTCTCTCATCTCTTTATTTCTGGTCCATGGTTTATAGACCCACAGAAACTCGCTCTAGCAGCAAAGAGAAGTCCCCCAGGCTTCACAGCTGTTATTGGCACATCAGACAGTTTCATCTTTAGAGTCATAACGTTTCTCATTTTCAATACAAAATCCAATTTCTTTCCTCACTAAATTAGACATTACTCAGCACTTCAGGTAAGCAATCCCAGGGAGTGAAATTAATGCCGTAGAAATTATTTGGTTTCAGGCTCGCTATTTCACCAAGGGCTCATACACACACACACACACATATGCACACAACACACAGCGCAGCATACCCCAGCTGCTCCCTCCACCCAGCTGTTTAAATCGTCTCACATTACCCAGGCTGTGCTCCCTCAAATCTAGCTTTGTATGGGTGTCAGAGAAAATGTTTCTGAAATAGTGGTAATTTGATGGTTTATTTGTGCATTGTGGTAGATTGAAAATCTGTCGAAGTGGAGCTCATCTGATGTCAGTAGACCGTTAAATGTGTGTGTATAGGCCCCGTGAATGAGCGAGTTGAACAAAAGCCCGATGGTTTGCCAGTCAGGGCTGTGTGCCTTCTGTCCGTGAGTTTCAGCAGGCTGGCAGCACGGCTAAACCCACGTGTCTAGAGGTCACTTTGGACTCTGAACAGTAAAAGCACAGATGAAGTAGGATTTTTATACTTCCTGGTTATGGCTGGGGCAGCCAGATTCCTGAAAAATCCTGTTAAACCCTGTCAGGTGTCTGTTCACGTAATCTCGTTATGTTTATAACTCTTGCTTACGTTCAACTTGTTCTTTCTTTCGTTTCGTCAGGTACCCATTCCCAACAGTGTTCAGCACATGCAGCAAAAAGGACCTCGCTGCCAGTCTGGAGAAAGGCGTGGGCATGTGTCTGTACAACATGCCTGAGGTCAAGGTGCTCTACGGCGGCCAGAAGTGTGGCAATGGCTACGTGGAGGAGGGAGAGGAGTGTGACTGTGGGGAGCCGGAGGTAAGCTGCAGATCAAGGCACTTAAGGCACTTAAATCCACAAGTGAAAAATTGTGGCTGTGTCTCAGTGTGTGCCTCTGATTATGTGAATGTGAAGCAGGGCATTAAAATATCAAGTGTTGTCACTTGTCTTTACCTGATTAAATAAAGGCGGAAAAAAATCCATGATAAAACCAATCTGAAGCCATGAGTCAGTCCAGTTAATTCATGTGAGGGCCGTAGTATGATGAATAAATCTCCAAATATTTAATGAAGACTTAAAATGAAAGCTACAGGAAGTGAATGATATTCATTATTCTGCTGTTCAGCTCAGTGAATTGTAACTGACGTGGTTCAAAAACGTTGCCATGCCAGGTTCATTCCCTTAAGATTTTCCCATGAAGTCGGCCTGCTCTCATAACCAACCTGCACCCCTCACATCAGTCTGTAATGTAACAAGGCAAGGCAAGACTCGATATGTGGCTGTTTATAATCTGGAACATGAATCATGCAAAAACACCCAAAACAACAAATGCGTAAAATAATGAGACGCAACGTGAAACCAGATGAACTGATTTGAATGTATCGTGTGTCACTGAGACAAAATAAATCACTTAAAAACCTCATTGTCCAAAGTAAACAATGGTAAACGTTCTGTAAGCAATCATCCACAACCACAGAAAGTCTCAGCAACTCACTCAAACCCCCCAAAAGCAAACCACAACAAACTTCTCTTCACTCTGACGTTGTTCAAGACTTAAAAGCGCTGAAAAAAAAGTCTCAAAAGCCTTGCAAACCACCCGAGGACCCCAACACGAGCGCTTTATTTACATCGCTTCGTCTCCCAGCCTCCCACATGTGCTTAACAGGCTGACACAGTGATGTCATTTCCTTCTCGCGGGCCCATTAATCAAACCCACCATCCAAATGTGTGACAAATGAAACAAACAAACGTGTAATCAGGGCGAGGCTGACAATGAGCTTGCTTTGGCTGTGCCATCTAAGCCGGGCACTCTGAGAGATGCATTTATACATGTACACACATGCACGCACACACACACACACACACACACACCTGCCTCATACTTACACACAGGGTGCCTCGGGAACTGAAATGAGAATCACATCTGGTGAGCAGGTAACTCTCTCTCACAGCCAAGGCAGCTGTGCCTCTTGTTCATGGAGGTTTGACAGAGAATACACCGCTCAGATTTCTCTTTTAACCCTCCTGTCGTGTTCGCGGTCAAATCTGACCGGTGTACAAGTTTTCTCTCCAAAAAATGCAGTTAATTTCATCTGTTTGTCATGAGGTTTCATGACTTTGTTCACACATGGCATCTGAACACATAAAATAAATTTGGAGAATTTTTATTAATTTTTGAATGTTTTATTTAACTTGCATACACCCATCGTGTTCCCGGTCACAAATGACCGGTCATTAGAAATGAATGGGTAAGACTACAATTAGTGTATAAAATAGAGTTAAACACATTACCACACTCCTTTACCACACCCCAACATGCAGGTGTCTTTGAGCAGACACAGATGTGTGTGAACACACACACACACACACACACACACACACACACACACACACACACCTTATACCCCTTTCTGGCTTCCATGGCAACCCCCACGGGAAAGTATCTCTCAGACTTCTTTCCCACACCCCAACATGTAGGTGTCTTTGAGCAGGCACACACACACACACACACACACACACACACACACACACACACACACACCTTATATCCCTTTCTGGCTTCCATGGCAACCCCCACGGGAAAGTATCTCTCAGACTTCTTTCCCACACCCCAACATGTAGGTGTCTTTGAGCAGGCACACACACACACACACACACACACACACACACACACCGTATACCCCTTTCTGGCTTCCATGGCAACCCCCACAGGAAAGTATCTCTCAGACTTCTTTCCCACACCCCAACATGTAGGTGTCTTTGAGCAGGCACACACACACACACACACACACACACACACACACACACACACACACACACACACACACACACACACACACCGTATACCCCTTTCTGGCTTCCATGGCAACCCCCACGGGAAAGTATCTCTCAGACTTCTTTCCCACACCCCAACATGTAGGTGTCTTTGAGCAGGCACACACACACACAAACACACACACACACACACACACACACACAGGGACACAGACACACACAACTTTGCCCCTTTTTGGCTTCCATGGCAACCCTCACGGGAACCTTCCACGGGAACTGCCAACACCTGTCACCTGACACCTGTCACCTCACACCTGACAGGTGTCAGGTGTCAGGAAGAAGACCCAGCTGAAGTTGTGGTCACCTTTCGGTCCAAAAATGGTCATTTTTCCTGGACCTCATCCCCACCTGAGAGGAACGGTCAGCTTCCATGTGAAAATGTCATGAGGATGACTAGCTAAATCATACTGGTCAATGCTGACGGGAACACAAAAGATGCTATTTTTTTGCCACTATTTAGAAAATTGAAATGTTTTCAAAACAGTGTCCTTGGAAAACATTGAAATGAAGTACTCTGTGATAAATACTACAATATGTTTCATCTGAGTATTTGTTATAGTCAAAATAATATCTATATAATGTTTTTTTCCCTAAAAAACGAATGGTATGATCTCAGATAAATTAGGCCTACAGCACATACATAGCAAATAGAAGTTCAAAACTTGTCATTTTCACAAGAGCAGAAGTTGATAAAAAGATCTAACACAACATTAGGTGATAATATGTATCATAGTGGATTTATAATCAAATACAATGTTCCCGGTCACATGTGACCGGGAACCTCATGAGTGTTAGCCCAAAATGAACAGAATAGGAGGGTTAAGTTTTGACAGCTTACCACACGTACTCTCAACCGGCGCATGTGACACAACACTCGCCTCGCCCCGTCGGATCTGATCTGCTCGCACCTGTTGAGGAAGAGGAAAAGTACCACTTCTGGGCTCTTAGTGTTGCTGAAATGGGCCAAAGGAAATGATGCCATCGGAAAGTGGACATGAGAATTCTAGCACCATCTAAACAGAGGTGGAAAGCACAACAGCTGAACAACTAATCAAGATATTATCAAATTCACAACATGGCCAAGTGTAATACTGAAGTAAAATGTAAGTGATATGTATGAGTATTACGATACTACACAGATGCCCTGGTTTACAAATTGGATTTTCCAGATGTAAGAAAATATTGTTTGGTATAGACACCAGCAAAAATCTCCACCATTATTTTGATAGCTTTTTAATTGAATCTAAAAATTATAATGCAAAGTCATCATTCCTACTAAAATTGTGATTCATACCGTATATTGCAGCTTCTGTAAAATTAATCGCAATGTGTTTTTTTTTTTTTATTTTATTTTAACCATATCATTCAGCCCTAGTGGAAAGTAAGTATATTTATTTAAGTATTTTACTTTGGTGCAGTTTTGAGATACTGGCATTTTCCTCAAGAATTTCCATTTAGTAAGACTTTATGTTTTACCTGCATTACATTTTAGCGAGAAATATTGTATGTTTTTCTGCGTTACATTCTTCTGTTGGCTGTAGTTACTTTGCAGAATAAGCTTTTGCATGCAAAATGTAAAATTAGAGTTGAAAGTAGCCAACAGCAAACGGAACAGTTACAGTTTACCCAAGATACAAAAGAAGATATTTATCCACTTTCTCCCTGTGCAGAATGTCCATCCAGATAGGTTAAGTGCAATTTGGTGAGATTTCCAATTTGTCAGCATAATTCCTGTCTCCACACCCCAAACCCTAAAGCATTGTGATAGGATCGGTATTCATTTGTGGAGCTCAAATCATCAAAAAATTACTTGTAAAAAACTCAGCTTTTCCACAAAAACATAATCCACCGCCCATGGGGGGGAAAGAGTTTTGTTGGGAACTATTCTCTGCCAAAATAACACCAATAAATTGTACCAATCTGCTCCCAAAGACTGGGAATTCAGTGCTTACCTCTAAACTTCTATTTAACCATAATTTTTAATTACAAGTAAGTTTCCATTATGGCATTGCTACTTTTACCCAAGTCAAAGATTTTAGGTCTTTTTCCACCTCCGCTATACACAAAGCAACACAAACCTCTTCTCTTTGTGAAGATAAAGTGTGGAATGCACCAGTTTTCTATCAATGACTAGAACTTGACAGATGAAAATTATAAATATACCTGTACCTTAAAAAATAATTTCAGCTTGAATTTAATTGTACTTGTCTCTCATTAAATGCCTGGGAGTTACAGACACCCCTTCAGCATTATTTCCATTGGCTGCCTCCATCTGTGCAACTCAGCCCTCAGCGCAGAGGGCTTGCGTGTTTGCTCCGCAGGCCCACTTGGACAGCAGGATGGAAGCAACCTCTCCATCATCTCCTCTCTAAACAATAGGCTGACGTCAGGGTGAAGAAGTAAAGAGCCAGACTCATAAAAAACACACATCAACCGAGCGTTAGGCGGCCAGCGGTGAAGTCAAAGCCAGCTGCCTTCAATACTCAGCTCTCAACACTTCATCTTGTCATTAAGCACCATCAGCAGGATAAATATATGATAACGATATGAGATAAATGAAAGAGGGAGTTGTTTTCCTCGTTTTCCGTGACACTATTTGGCAAACAGAGTTGATGCAGCCTGGCGTCTAATGAAAGATAAACATTGTAGCATCTCCCTGAAGTTTTTCGCAACGCTATACCCCCCTACTACTTCTGCTTATCTGTCGCCTCGCATCTTGTGCTTTTCTGCCCACGGCCAGCTGGTCTTGTCATTGTGTCGAAGTGGGTGCAATCTTCACCCACTTAAGGGCTTTCAAATCCCTCTTCAGGTCCTGTCCCCCTGCACCCTAGCAGTCATCTCTGCCACATCCTCCCCCGTATCTTTTATCAGTATCAGATCTGCAGCCGGGGACCTCTCAAACCGAGCACAACCGTGCATCATTAGCATCAAACCTCTCAACTGCTGCAGCTGATTTCTATCTCCTGCGTTCAGTGAGGCTCTCCTGCTTCTTTGACCTCACATGGAGCATCCCACCAAGCACGCTGCTCTTTATGCACGTCCAAAGGTCATCGCAGAATTCCCAAATCCGGAACATATGAGCCCAGAGCCTCAGGCTGATGCATCTATTTGTGTCAGCTGAAAGCGAGCACTGCTCCCCCGCTGGCTCTGTGTTATTGTGTCTCTCAAAGCTTAAAGGGTTAAGAGGGTTGAACTCTGGGGTCTCCAGGTCAGAGGGGAATCCTCAGACAGGAAGTGTGTTTTCCTGACCCAGAACGTTTGATCTGACCGGACCGCAGCCCAACAGCTGAGAGTGCATCTCCAGAGCGCTGATCAGGTCCACATGCTATCTGTGTTGGTGTTTCTCAGGAATGCATGAACCCTTGCTGCAATGCCACCACATGTACCCTGAAGGGAGAGGCTGTGTGCGCCCACGGACAGTGCTGTGAAGACTGCAGGGTAAGAAGGGCTGTGTCTGTTTCAGGTTTCCTCTTTCCTTCTCAATCTTCAACCAGTTTTTTTTTTTGTTTGTTTTGTTTTGTTATTTTACTGTTGCCTCTACCCGATCCCAACCGCTTACACACAAACACTGCTCTCCACTCTTTCCCTCTTTCACTCTGCATCCCTCCTTCCTTCATCCCTCCTGCATTTCCCCTCAGGTAAGAAAGTGTGAAAATCAGATTCTCTCTGTTTACCGACAGACGTTGCACAACCCTTCACTCTGCAGAGATGGAAACATTTTGTTTTCGAGAACTTGTAAGACTTAATTACCACTCTGCTGTGGGAGCCAAACCATTCTGAAACATTGTTAATTTTGATTCATCCATTAATTAGAGACTGAGGAGTTTTCTCTTTGTATATAAATTGATATCACAGGTCATATCAGTCCAGCTTTTTACAGTTTAATTCTGTAGACAGGCCTCTATTGAGGGCAGGTTCTGAAGAAGGGTTTGCATAAAGTTTGCTTCTGCCTGTATTGAATAGTGATGACATGAAAATTCTTTTCTAAAACATTTCTCAAGAATTCCATTTCAAAGATGATTAAATTCTTTGAAGCTGCTCATCATGTTTTTAATCGTGTTTTCACACAGACTTTGACTCTGAGGAAAATTAAGTCTTTCCTACCTTTCTCACAAAATGACTCCACAGTGTGAGGCATTAATGTGCAATGTTTCACATAAGCCAACACTTCATGCTGTAGGTAAGATGTTTTTGCCTGTATTTGTTCATGTGTCTGTGTGTGTGTTTGGGTGTGTGTGTGTGTGTCTTTTCAGCTCAAACCGGCTGGTACCCCGTGTCGAGAGTCCAGTAACTCCTGTGACCTGCCAGAGTTCTGTACCGGTGCCAGCCCTCACTGCCCCGCCAATGTTTATCTGCATGATGGGCATGCCTGCCACAACGTCGAAGGCTACTGCTACAACGGCATCTGCCAGACCCACGAGCAGCAATGCATCACCCTGTGGGGATCAGGTTAATTGAATGGCTCCTTAATGGGATGGACTGCATGAATTGGCTTCACTTTTATAAGGGAATCATCCTGCACTTATTTTGGCAATGTTAACATTTGTCTTATTTGTCTTTAACGTCCTTCACCCCTCCCACCTACCACCCCATCATCTATCTCTCTCTCTGTCTCTCTCTCTCTCTCTCTCTCTCTCTCTCTCTCTTTCTCCCCCTCTCTCCCTCTCCCTCTCCCTCTCTTTCTCCCCCTCTCTCCCTCTCTCCCCCTCTCTCCCTCTCTCTCCCTCTCTCTGTATGCAGGAGCCAAGCCAGCCCCTGGGATCTGCTTTGAGAGGGTTAACTCAGCAGGAGATCCTTACGGGAACTGTGGGAAGGATTCCAAAGGTTCCTTTGCTAAATGCGAAGCAAGGTAAGGCTGTGCAGCTGCACTGATACGAGAAGTACAGAAATAAAAATGAGTGTGACAAACAGAACTGTCAAGCTGAAGCGGTGTCATTAGTAGTCATCATTACCTTGCAGAATCTGGCTTGTGATCTTAGAACAAAAATTTACAGGGGTGAAAAATGTAATTTGGGAAAGATAGCTAATTACTGTCTTAAGCATTCATGAATCATTTCATGCTATTCTTTTTGTTCTAATTGTTCTAAGATCATCACCCTTTGGGTGAATTCTGTAATCAAGCTCCATGTTAATTGATGTAATTGCTTTAATGACCTGAGTACCAGAGAGCAGAGCAGTCATTAGCTCTCTTTCACTTGTCTTTCATCTTTGTCTACAGTTGCATATTTTTCTCTCTCTTGCAGATTGACAGGCTTTTATGTTTTAGGCTTGGTTAATTGAATATTTTGGTATTTATTTTGATGTGTGTGTTTGTGTGTTTTGTGCACAGGGATGCAAAGTGTGGTAAAATTCAGTGCCAGGGCGGTGCCAACCGGCCTGTGATTGGAACAAATGCAGTTTCCATCGAAACCAACATCCCTCTCCAGGAAGGGGGGCGCATTCTGTGTCGGGGCACGCATGTCTACCTGGGTGATGACATGCCAGACCCTGGACTGGTTCTGGCTGGGACTAAGTGTGGAGAAGGCATGGTAAGAGCTCAGTATATCACTGGGTTAGAAAGAGACACAATGCAAGGCTCTCTTTGCTTCTTCCTCAGCAACACAGTGTTTAAGATGGTTGTCTCACTCATGTGCAAGTGGAGTCAAATGTGACCTAGGATGACACTGGACAGCAACACCTCCCTTTTATAATCCTCTGTCATTCCCTCTATCTTCAGGTAGTTCACAATGACACGTCAGATCAAAACAGTTCTCTCCCTACAGCTTTTAAATTAGCTGCCAACTTGTTGCCTATAGCCTTGTAACCACAGATTGCAGCTACTATATTTTTCACTCTCCAGAGGCTGCAACTGCCCAACTCCATCCTTTTCTTCTCCTGAAAAAAAAAAAATCTCTCTTCTCAAAAAATTATCTTCCACACTAATCAGGTCATTAAGTCGGAGGCATGTCGCCCACTACACTGGCAATGCAAAGCAGATGGGAACGGCTTTTCCCAGTGTAAGCACAGATTTGCTAAATAAAGGTAGAAGTCGGCTTTTCCACAATCTGATGTTGTTTTTGTTTGCTCTGAAGGGCAGAGAGAAAGTTGTGACTGTGAGCTGTTTGTACTATAGAGGCACACAGGTCCAAGGATCCAGCAATGCCCTACTTGAAATGCCATTCTGCTAAGTATGTCTTTACATGCTGGGCTGCACTGAGGGGTGTGTCGCAAAGTCACATATGCACTGGGTGTCACCCCGCGCCTTTTGCCAGTTCGACAATGTGAGCGTCACTGTTTCCCATGCCGTGGCAGCGGTGATTTTTTACAAGGGCTTTCAGCCTTTTCTCAGTGAGGTAGAAGTTTGATTCCTTATTACCTTGTAGCTGCCCAGCAGAGCCCCTGGCAGTCAGGAAGAATAAAACTGCCCAAAGTTATGGATGCAACTACAATTGTGGATGACAGGAAGATTTTGGCAAGATGTTTAACTAGAGTGAAAGCTCAAGATTGCTTTTACTGCATTTTGCCATTTAGGTCAAAGGGAGCGTGCTGGTGCATATAAAATATGTGCTTTCGGCAAGCCTGGCATCTGCTTAACTTGTACGTTCCAAGTGATAGCATAGTCTATTTTTCTGGAACATAAACAACTGGGATATGGACAAGCACGTGTTAATAAAATGGCATGGCGGTTCAAGTTTTCAGCATAGAGAATCTGGATTTGTGCAACTTTGAGAGTGAAACAATATTTCCCTGCCACACACTCCATTTATCCCTCATATAGTCTGTTCTCTCTCCTGTGAAGAGAACATCACACTAAACTGCGTGGAAATCTCAGGCCATTTTATAGCTCATAGTATTAACAAAGCTGCATTTCTAATAAAATATGACTCAAGATCCTCTCTTTATCATGAGCATGCATTGACGGGAGCTCATATAAAGGAGAGGGCCTTGCAATCCTTTGTCATCCCAGGTCACACATGACTTGTTTGGTATAACCACTCTACCTGCGCACACACGTGCCTCTGCTGGTCAGCCAGAACTCACAGAACCGTACTTACATCTGTAACTCTTGCTTTAGTCTTTAAGTTTATGTATTGATCTCAGCCGCTCAGTACTTGCTATTTCCAGAAAGCATTACTGGTAAAGTAATAATCGAAAAGGGTGTTTTGCCCAAAACGTTGGAGTATTCCTTGAAAAAGCACATAGCCTAATGATGTTTTTATTTCTCTTCGTAGATGTGCCTGAATCGCCAGTGCCAGAACGTCAGTGTGTTTGGCGTGCATGAGTGCTCTGCAAAGTGCAGCGGACGTGGGGTGAGTGCAGAAGTACCTAATGGCTGAATGTTTTGTGCTAATTATTGTTCACTGTAGCTTGTGTAGCAGTGTAACAGGGCTGTGAGGCATAGGAGACCTCTGTATTTAACTATTTAGCAGTTTTGTCCAGCCGAACTAAATTAAGATGAGCTGCCCTCTAATTACATACAGTAGATTCCCGGTAGCTCTTGGCGCTGCCGCTCCGAGCCGCTGTGTACTTACAGCACAGCCTGTAAGGTACGGCAGCTGCTCCCGTTCTGTACAATCAATCTTCATTGCCCCACTGAGGTTAAATCAATCCCATTTAACAGCATCATTTATGTCCTATGTAAAGTGCCGTCCATCATCTTTTCAGTATAGATGTAAGAGACTATACCTACAGCACCTCAGGGTATAGACCATAATTGCAGTAGTGCTGTAGCAGAATAAAAGCAAACACCTTTTGCCAAAAAATGTTCACCTTTCTCTTAGCATTTTTTTTTATCAATAATTCAACGGAGGGAGCTTTTATGTTTTATTTACTTTGTTGTTTGGCTCTGCGAATGAAGCGCTCGCTGGGGGGCAGATTTGCTTACAATAGCCTCTGATCTTCAGCATCGATTACGGCACCCATCACCGAGATGATATGCCATGAGAAATCAAAGCTAAGGTCCTGGAATTGTTTTTAGTTTTATTGTTAGATTGAAGATTGTGTTGTTTTCTTGTAACTGATCAAACCCCCCCGAGCCAAATTTCCCTGTAATGAGAAAAAAAGGTGTTATGCACAGTAATAGATTAACAACTGCGGCAGCATGAGTCAGTTGATTGGATCAGTGAAATATGGCCAGTCACAGAAAACAAAAAACAAAAAAATCACATGCCATATTTAATGTCTGGAGAATTGGTTTTCTGTTAAGTGTGGATTTGTGCTGCATCTTCCTTCCTTTTGCAGGGAACATCTGGCAAATTATCGTAAAAGGATTGAAATTTGTCTGCCATTTATCTCAAACACACAGCATAATAAGAGTGCTGATTGGAAAGTGGGTGATTCGCTGAATCTAACGGTATAAAGAACATTGTTTGCATTCAAGGCAATTCACTTTAGCCTACAATTCAAATATTGATTCCTTGCGCTTGTTGTTTATTTCTTAGCAGGAGAGAGGCAGCTTCTAGGTTGTATATGCTGTATCAGGACAGACAACCTGAAAATAGAATTCACTTTTATTTTCCTGGACTACACTTTGCTGTTGTTGTCCATACTAAGCTACTGATAAATCGCATGTTTGATCACATTCTTCCTGCTGTTTTGGTGGAGAGATAACCTCATTAATATTAAATAGCTCACATCATTCAAATAAAAGATGTAGTTTTATTGTTGCAGTTCCATTTTATTAGAGTGAGAGAATACCACTGACAAATCAAAAAAAAAAAAAAAATTTGTATGATCTTGTATGATTTTTTAGTGGTGGTGCTGACAGACGTTCTATCAGATGCACATGCAGTGATACCTTCAGTTTCTCCTTATTTCTTCTTTAATCAGTGTTGTGATGTGATCGATTCTAATGTTTTAATAAATTTGACAAGCTGGAGACACAACCTGATCATTGCCTGTGCAGCAGCGAGGCATTCAATTTCCATTTTATTACTATTAAAACACAGCAGATATCATCAAACACCTTGGAATTAATTTGATTCAGAAAAGAGCATTGTAGATGTGATCACAGTGTGGATCTGCATAATTGCATCACAGTATGCATCTTCACCTCAGCAGGGTTTAAAGGATTAAGTGTCATTTCACTTATGGCATTATATATTTTATGTTTCCTGGATGTTAATTTCACCTAAGTGGAAAAGATGGATAATTATTATCCTTTCCCTGAGACAAAATCAGTTCATTTTATTGAGAACAATGTTAATGATCAAGACCAGAAGATGTCTCCTTCTATCATAGGGAATTGATTTAGCCTGAAATTGCTCCTTAATGTTGTTATGGATTTTATGAATTACAGTGTGCACACTCAGTAGGTATTTTTTCATATTTTTCCTAGAAGAATATTTCCCTTCACACAGATATAAATCTTCGATGGATGATATGAACTGTAGATCTCCAAGTCAAACCTCCTCTGTATACCCACGAATGTCTCTTAACCCGCCGCCCTGTGTGAAGGAGTGTCCTTGGCCAAGAGGCAGGGAAGGCACTTGCCTGTAAAGTCCCTGTTGGATCTAAATCCACTGCAGCTGCAGACCTCCCTCTGCACCTCGTCCCCTCCCTGCCTCCCTCTCTCCTTCCCTTCCTCCTCTTCAAACTGACAGCTGGACTCCATTACCTCGCTAGGGAATCCTCCTGGATCAAACCCCAGCATTAGAAACCTGTGGCTTTAAGGGATGGACTCCCATACACATGTTTTATCCATTATGACCAACACTACACACACACACACACACACACACACACTGACATGCACAGATTCACACACATATACAGCCAACACACCCTTGTACTACATGAAAAGTGAGTGGACTTACTGAGTCAGAGTGGTGTATTTATAGAAGTAAACCAAGCACTTCAAATGTGAGGACTCTGTTTTCATCTTGGTTCTGAAATTAGAAAAACTTGTTGACAAGAATGCCTCTTTCATATCTGTGGAATAGCTAGTAGTTAAAGGGATAGTAAAAACATGGATTTTCTTATTTAGCATTATGTTTGAGTTTATCCACCAAGATTTGAGAGTTTCTCAAAGTCAGTAAGTGTAATAAAATGGAGTTTTAGGGTCTGCATTTTCTAGAGCAATACATTCCAGCGGGGCTTGGTGAGGGGCCTCTGTTAAGACCAACCACCTGTCCAATGAAGTGAAAATATCCTGCTTGTCGGAACTGAAACAGCTACGCACAGCTATGTTAGTTGTCATAATTAGCATTATTATGGAGCTCACTTGCTAAAAAACATACGCTTTGGAACAGCACAAAAACATTTTAATGAGAAATTACAATTTTTTGTTTCCCATCCCTTTGAGAATATAGATGCCATTTTGTGTTGCACTGATTCAGAAGAAAGAAAAAAAAGAAGAAATATAGGAATATAAGAATACCATGCAAAATAAAACGACCTTGCCACGCCTCTTGCATTTGAATCATCTGTTAAATGCGGAGGATGGACTGACAATGAGAGCTCCATGTATTGTGTTTGCAGGTGTGCAACAACAAGAAGAACTGCCACTGTGAGGCACACTGGGCCCCTCCTCTCTGCGAGAAAGCCGGCTTTGGAGGCAGCATTGACAGCGGGCCAATGAGACTGGCAGGTAGTGCGGGCACTCTCACGTCTATCCTCACTCATTTGGACAACAGCACCGACTCAGCGCAGCAGATGAAACATAAAGCTACCCTAGTTGTACTTTGGTCTTCTCTTTCTTGCAGAGTCAGGATTGGATTGATCTGTGGTTTGGACTGAGGCATAACTTTCCTACAATACCTCAACTCCCCTTTCACCCAGCAGCACATTAAACCCCCTGTACTTTTGAAGGGGGCGAAAACATAATTTTGTCCTACTTTATGAAAAGCCTCTGAGTGAATAGCACAAATGTGAATCACCCACTGTAGTGACCGTGGTTTAGCTGTAACGGTCTTTCTTTGCGTATGTCCTGTCACTGTTCTGTGCTGTAGATGTGCGTGTGTGTGTATTAATGTGCGTGTTGTCGTATGTGGCATCAGCCGACAGCGTGGTCATTACTGTGGCAATCCTGGTCACTCTGGTCAGCCTCCTGGGAGTCACCTTCATCGTCTTTCTGAAGAGGAAGACCCTGCTGCGCCTTCTCTTCGCCGGCAAGAAGAGCACCTTGGAGAAACTCAGGTGACGAGTCATACTTGCCAACAAATAAAAGGCTATGACGCACTGGTTTTTAACTTTTTTTAAATAACACATCTCACAATTTGACCCTCAGTTTGACAACATGACTCGTATTGTCTTTGTGCTGCAGTTGGCTTCAAACTACCTTGAGACTCTGTGCTTGTTCCATCAAATTTTCTCTTGATTTAGAAAAATCTGTCCATTTATTTTGTTTATATCCAGGCGCCACTAGTATCAGATAAGGAAGATGATCTAATAATCGAAATGCTGGTCTGTTTCACTTCAAGTCCCCCTCCAGTCATTTATTAAGACGCTATACAACACAGCTCTGAGTGCATGAGAGTTTTAAGCATGTTTTTCTAGTGATGTGATTTTGTGGCTTTTTTGTCTCCATTTTTTTGTGTAGAGTTGTATTCCAAATTATTTTTTTTATTTTTTTATTTTTTTTACTTGTACACCCACAGATCTGTGGAGGTTAACAAACCGACCAGCCCCACCAGGTCCCAGTCCATGTACAGGACCACCCCACAGCGCAAGCCCCCACCCAAGCCCTCTGGAGCCAGTGTTTATAAGGTGGGTGTTATTCTCAAGAAACATCTCTCAGGCTTGAGCCAAGAGATGGGGATATGTATAACGGTGCATGCTTGTGGCTGTGTTTGGGTCTCTGTGTGTGTGCTCATTTATGTCACACCCCATTTGATTTGATTTCTTTTGTAATCAGACTCTATTAGAGGCCAGCACACTAACCTGCAACTAAGCCTGGGCTTAGAATTGTCACGCTTAGCCAAACCTATTTACTCCAGGCTTGTTGACAAAACAAGATGACGGCCAGCCGGGTAATTGATTCAGCATCAGGATCTCTCTCTCTCAAAAAAAAAAAAAACAACAAAAAAATTAATTGGGGCACTATTGTTGGCAGCAGGCAGAGAAACTTTTATTGAGCGATTGCACTATTCAAATGAATCAAGAATCAGCATCACGATATTGTTATTTGGCTTCTGTTTGTGATGAAGCGCTTTATTATGAGGAGGGAACAGAGTTGATTGATTTAGGCGGAGGAAGAAAATAGGTTTTGGTTTGTTTGAAATGATAAACATTCATCTGTTATTTGTGTGTGTGTGTGTGACAAATTAAAAGCATTGGTATTTACATGCCCAGAGTGTGCATGTGTGGATCATGATTTTATTGCTTTGTTTATGAGTTTATTTGCAATAAATTAAAGTAAACCACATTATATACATTGCAGCCTGGTGATAGTGGTTCAACTATGTATGTAACATAGTAGACTTTCAGTGCCAAACATTTATGGAGGTCCTGTGAGATCTAGTAGATGGCATATCAGGATTTTGAAAAAAAAAAAAAAATATGGTCCAAAAAAATATGGAATCAGAAGGACAAACTGAGCAGACTAGGAGCTAATCAGCCGGCTGAAAACTTCACGGCTGTGACCACGACCAACGGAGTAACCTCTTCAAAGGAGCTGCAATAACTGTGGCACAAATGACCCGTGGTTTTTAATATCGCACACAGCTCCTTTCACTCTGGCGCAGATATATATCTTCTCTGACTGCAACTCAGCTTGAAGTTAGTCCAATTTATCCTCCGACCTGACGGACGCTCCTGACTCATCATTAGCAGTGTAGTCTCCACCTGTGTGACTATTTGAAACAGCCTGTCCATTCTAATCATGAGGATCGCTCCAGCAATTTGCTGATGTCCAGATGTCCGGCAGCAGCTCTCTTGGAATATAACTGCAGTGTGTGTGTGTGTGTGTGTGTGTGTGTGTGTGTGCTAAGACAAGCCTGTCCAGCCATTTCAGGTGTTATTGGTTTGTTCTGGAGTTGAGGGGTAACAGCTGGTCAGGACATGTGGTCAGATTCTGGCTTTAACGATTTCAGAATGTCATATCTAATAATGTTGTTTTCCAGTTTTACAGCTTGCCTCTGACATCGGCCTCACACAGTAATGATAGCTTTATGACAGAGGCAAAGTTTTACTTTTTTTGTGCTTGCACTGCACACTGAGTTAAGACTGTGAGTTATTGTTACACAAGACAAACTGCTAGCAGGCACAAGATCACCAGATTGCAATGAGAAGAGAGAAGGAAGAGCAAAAGAAAGACAAATTTGAGTAGGGGGAAAAGATCGTTGCTCGTTTATTAGATGAGACCTAATTGATGCCGTTACTAAAAAATAACAGCGTTCTCTCCCTTTGTCACTCTCTTTCCAGCCGTCTCTCCTGAGCTCGGAGCCTCTTCTCCCTCCTCACAACTTCCACTCCCACAGTTTGCGCAGACTGCCGGTCTACCAGCCCCTGCACATCAGTCATCCAATGCCCGTGTCGCTGAGTGTGGGCCAGCCCCCCCTGCCTCCCGTGCCACCCCACCAACGGGTCCTTCCTGCCCACACATCCATCTTACCTCCTGTAGTGCCACCGTTCCACAGTCTGCCCCGCCAGCAGTCGTCATACAGAATGGACCAGGTTTGTATGCAGAGACGGCAGTGCATACTTTGATGCATGCAAATGTAAATTACAGTGTGTGACTTGCTGAGATCTTCACTGTAGTATATTGGTTCAAGAATTTATAAATTCAGTTACGGCGTACTGATCCCACTGAACAATTTTACATTGATTAAATATTACATTAAGCTTTAAATGGCCATAGACATATAGGCATAAAAGGGGGCTGCATAGGGTGTTAAAGTGAGAGAATAATGGACATCTTTATTTTACACCATATCCACTGAGATATATGACAAGAAACTAAAAAGCATTCCCTGTTACATTCAGCTTATAATTGTATTAACAACTGTTTATGCATTACTTAAATATGTAACAATTTGCTTATTGCTAGGTCTATAACCGGACTGTACCTAGGCAAAACGAAGCTGGGCTATATAAGACCTAAACATTTAAATGGCATCTATAGCCCAGTGGGATATGACAAAATGATATCCTGATATACTTGACCTCAATTTCAATGAATACCTGAATACCTCAATATCAATATTTTGACAGTATTGCAGGGATGTGATTACGGTGATCATGATAGAGGAAAATGATAGAGCAGCTCAAATAGTATCATAAGTTCAGAATATCCCTGTATCCCTGTGTCCCTGTAATTCAGCCTTTAAAACCAGGAAAGGACAAAACTTCAGCCTTATCACAGTATTACAATATCCAAAACCACTAGATGATATCTAATCTCATATCACCATAATGATATATTATTTATATATCGCTTAGCCCTAAATTCAGTCTAATTTATAACTTTCACCTGACATAAATTATTTCCTAATATTTTCATATTTTCTTTTGCAACGCACAAAACTTCAGTTGTTCTACTAAAATCAGCATGTCAGCCATCAGAACACGTTGCATATCTGCAGTGCAGTGAGAATGCTTGCCCACATATCGACAGCAGAATTCAATCCGTCTCTCTCCCTGTGACCCAACTCCTGAGTAAGGTGCAGATTTCTGCTGAGCCAACAGTATTGGACGCAGTGGAGATAGTAAATCCATCTGTCTGCTCACATCGTTGATCCAAATCCCGATCCATTTGTATAGCTGTGTAGCGAGGAGCACTGTGTCAGATGTCTGCACTCGGAGGCTCTGCAGGGTGCTTCGCTTGTTGGCAGATGTGTGCTGTTTTGAGAAGAGGAAGACATTAACTTTGGGATATTTCTTTTCTCTCTGTTGGACAAAGCATAACATAATCCCAGATGTGAGGCCAAAGCTTGAAGGAGGTAGAGGGAGGCAGGTACAAATGCATTATCGCATGCACTCAAGGTAATGAGTAACAGCACAGGTGAGCACCAGTAATGGATGGCAGCCATATCCGGCCCACAGATGGTTTTGTGGTGTCCATGTCAAGCCTTGCAGCGCATTACCCTTTATAGTGATGAACACACACCAGCACAAACATGCACTCGAGCTGAGTGGCCAGTGTTTACATTTTAAATATGCTCGCTGGCTTCCAAAAACAATAAAGCCATGCTACCTACTGATGTCTGCAAGCTCATTTTTCTTTAATGAACAAAAGCAATGATTAGGGGAATGTAGGTCAGACACAAAAGAGAGAATTCAGCTGGGATCTGATAGCAGGCCAGCAAGGACATACAGGACATAAATCTTAAAAAAGCAAGCATATTGCAAGCTTATTGTAATACTTGACATAACCTGCCTCAGTGCATATGCCAGTGTGTTTGGGGAAGTGTTATTTTAAGCTAAAGTTTCATAGGGCATCCTTGTGAGTGTGTGCTGACTGCACCTCATTTATGTCTGTGCTGTGAAGGGCTGTTTCCAGAAGAACAAAGACTATCCTGTGCGTTTGAACTAATTACAGTGAGGAAGTACATGAGAAACTAAAACCTCACAAACAAACACATTTCTTATTAGCACTGGTTAAGTAAAGGAAAAATGTAATGATGATAAAACAGTTGTTCAGAAATTGTAACACTATCATTGGAGAGGGGATTTCAAAGCAACATGAGTCATAGCAGAGTTTTAAGAAACTTCTAAAAAATAGTTTTCTTTTTTAGCTTAACAGCCAGGTTCTCCAGTGTGGTTTGAAAGGATTTCTATGAAAACGAAAACTTGCAATTTTATCTTAAAACATGAAAATCATTCAAGCTGATGTTTTCTGAGGCTGATGAGGTTGTATATGAGGTTTTTGGCAGTTCGAGGTTGTGGATCCTAGACTATCTTCCCCACCGAATTGTTATCTAAGCTTTGTAACATTTCAGGAAAGAGCTGGGCAGTTTTATCTAGAGGGTGATTGCATTTTGTATTTTGTATTTTATGAATTTTTTTTATGTTTCCGAAGGCAAATTAAAGTCACAGATCAGGTTTTCTCAGTTAAGGGCTACTGCACCTTAGCTAATGACTATTATATGTCATTGTTTTGGCAGATAATACGCGAGTGAATTGCTGCTTTCCTCTGTTTTTGTAATAAGCTCTTACTCACTCTGCCTGCAGTTTACTGAGGCGAAGAGTGTATCATATTATGACTTGTGATGCCTTGGGACATATGTAGCAATCAAATGTAATTGAAATATGTCATTAAGATTCAGGTTATTGCTTGTTCCTAATCACTGATTTCGCAGGATCACTAAAATGGCATCATTTAATGTTTTCTAAACTTCCCTCTTAACCATTATACAGTGCTTTGTCTCCAGCTGTATGTCCTATTTTGCCCACCCATTATAGCCTTTAGCACCACCATTACATATGTATGGGCAGAGCACATACATAATGTAATAATCACTCTCATCAGAGGTTATTTGGTTACTCCAGAGTTGCTCAAACAAATCACTTTCCATGCAAGTGCTGCTGACATGTGAGACATTGCTGTGCTAGAAGTCCTCTACATCAGGCCGCAGTGAACACACACACACACACGGGCCTACAACTCACTCTGTGTGTATGTGTCAGATATACTTTCATCAGTCATTTCTCTGCCACATTCATAAATGTTTCAGGGCCTACAAAGCTATGCTCTTTAAGGCTTATGCATGAGTGATATGCGAAACTTTTTTGTGAGCAAATTGCAAAAGGTTTGTCACATTTATTCCTGGGTGGGTGGGCAGGAAGGGGGTGAGAGTGGGGGGTTTAGTAGGGCATCGGGTGTGTGTGTGTGTGTGCGTGTGCGTGTGACAGCAGCTGGCCTGCCGGTAGCAGATGTTAGTCTTTGCCTTGCCTCCTCGCTGTAGATTAGTAACACATGATGGCCTTCTAACCTTCTAGACTCACAGAAGAAACACCACAGAGGTGGTGGAGACAAGCATGGCATCAAGGATTCACTTCATGATAGAGTTGTGGGAAATGGGGGAGACAGTGATAAGACAGTGCCCTCTAGTGAAGGATGTGTGCCTACTTTGTCTTTAAACCACATAATCCACACTGATTGAGTATGTAAGTGTCATATTATTCATGTTTAGTCTATAAGCTATTGTTCAAGATAAGCAGATAGTGATTGATGATGTTTGTCAGTCAAATTCAGGGTAGTTTATATTTAAGTAATTCACACAGTGGATTCTTGCACTTCAGGGGCTGATTGAGAGAAATTACAAACATGTGAAAACGTGCTGGGCCAAGGCAAGTCCAGTTGTGATTCTTTATTAACCATCAATAACTACAGTGTTAACTTATTAATGATTTAAAACTGTCTTTGATTAACAGATGGATTTGAAAGGGCAAAAACATGTGAATGCACGTGAATGCCCAAAACATCTGCTTTTCGCCTTGGCTGCATTGAAAACCCTTGATGATACACATAATTATGAAAAGATTTGAATGCCAGTAAGAGGACTGCTAGAACAATAAACTAAGTGAAAGATATGATCACGCTCAACCTAGTACACTTTTCTCATTTAGTTGCAGACACACATGGTGAACACAGATGGTCCTGAAGAATCAAAGTAAACCTCTCCTGTCATCAAGACTCGTCTCCTCCCTGTAAACACACAGGAAAAGCCACATGCAAATCCGCTGAAGCAATGCTAAATGGATTCTTTGCATCTAGTGTAATTTTACTTTTGAGGCATGCAGCTTCTTCCTGTGTGGGAAAGGAAGTCTAGTGATGTGTTCACGTTTTCTTTCGCTAACCTCTGTTGAACTGAGGTTGTGCTATCCCTCCTCAGGACCTGGATAAGCCCAGTCCACCCCAGAAGCCCCTGCCTGCTGACCCGCTGGGGAGGAGCTCTCGGCTGGGTCACAGTCCCGCTGCAGTGAGGGTCCACATCCCTGGCACTGGACCTCTACCCATACCTATCCCCACCGTGCCCAGACCTCCACCCTCTATCCCCCTACCAAGCAGGCCAGTCTTTTGATGATGATTTAATATAATAATAATAATAATAATAATAATAATAATAATAATAGCAATGATCAGTCACCTTTATTACAGTACAGTACATGTTATTTGTTCATTTTACCATAGAATGTAAAAATGTGAGCTATTTAATCCAGGTAGAAAAAATGTCTGTCCTTTCTGAGTCTATGAGCAAAATGATTCATCACTTTACTTCAGGGAGATTATTCATCATGTCCTGTATTTGTGATTCTTTTTTTTTTTTTTTTTTTTTTTTTTTTTTTTGCATTTCAGGCCTGTGCCGGTGTTACCCTTTAGACCACCAAAGACTCAGAAGGACTGCTGAGCTCCCAGTGTCACAGAGGAGCAGCACTCCTACCAACAGACGAAGGCGTTCTTCATTTGCACTATTTACTGAGACAACGCAAGACCTTTTCGGACAGTTTGAAGCGTCTCAGAGTTTCTAGGAAAAGGGGGCTAACATCACACCTTGGTGCTGTGCCTCTGTAAGGTGCTATGTTGTCCTCGCTCAGGTACCAATGAACTATTTAACTTTGATATTTATTATTACTTTGTGCACAGAGCACTCTGACAAAAAAAGTGATTTTCCCCGAGGAAAAAAAAAGAGACAGTGTGTCGTGTAGGGAATTTCCTTTTCATTCTTTAGTGATTTTTATACTGTTTCTGGGACAAAATACTGAACTATATGATGTTTTTTTTTTTTTTTTTTTATAATCCGTGAAGTTGCTTGAATAACTGAAGGGCGAAAAAGTTTTGGACAAAGGTGATGTTAAAGGGAAATGGAACACAACAAATCAGTGTAACTTATGGCCCAGAGAGCAGTCGACAGTTCAGTTTTTCATAAGATATTTATGACCTGGCAAAATCCAAATGCTTTAGCCATATCACCGTGGTTCTATAGAGTATACACTGATCGAAATCATTGTTCAAATGCAATGAAAATGGTGAAAATTGTACTTTGTGTGCAAAAGGCTGATTGAAATACTGAAGTTAAGTCAACTTTAAAGCCTCTGACTAACCTTGAACACGTAATGTGACGGCCAGCCCACATTCATTCCCTTATAGGTTCATTTTATCAGTATCAGTGCAAACTTGAGAAATGCTGTTTTCACACATTTGTACACACACTCTATGATCCACTGCTTAGAGTATTTGTTGGACACTCTGCAACATGCACTCCTAATACTGGCAGACACTGCAGAGCCTGAACGGATTTGACAGACTGATTGTGTTCCAGAGAATTACAGCAACACCAAATAATTCAACAATAACGCTGGTGTTTGGGAGTGCAAACATTTTCACTCGTTTGATACTTGAGTGTGTGAGCCAAGGAGGATGACTTCAGTGCTGTGAGGTTTCCAAGGCCCTCCCTAGACTTTGTCCAATAAGATATTTTACCATATCTGTCTCGTCTTTTTTGCTGCCATAGCATTGCATTTGGATTTTTTGTGGCTGAGTTATTCCTGATCTTAGACATTATTCATCCATTCATAGCATTGTTCATTAAAACTGGAGCTTGGCATTGCACTTTGAATATTAGGCACTTTCCTTAGTGTTTGTTGATTTGCTGTATCCAAGAAGGTTTCATCTGTTGAAAACATTGTAGAATAAGTGTTCATTCTTTTTATGTCTTAGATTGTGTCTGTGATTACCACCGAGCTTTGGATAATGCATTTTGTATTTTGCAACATTTCCAAATGCAAAGCATGTCTTCTCACCACTGTTGAATGATTAAGGCATACTTACATTTATTTGTGTAAGGGTGCAAGTAATGCTTTTTTTCAGATTTTGTTTTTTATTCAAGTATTCAGATGATTTCACAACAGTTACAGATGGCTAACAGTTAGAATAACTGCTCTCTGCTGGAAAATACTTGGTCGTGCTGTGTATGGTAGTCGAAAATGTTAATGCCATTTGTGAACGTACTGTGTTGATTTGCATAATTGTAACATGTTCAAAAGCCATTGTAAAGTGTAAATACTGTATGTCGGTAATCATGTCTTCTGCATTTTTTTCCTTTTGTTTCTTTTTTTTTTTTTTTTTGTACAAGCACAGTTATATAACATCATTTACACCATACCCCGTCTACATTTGTTAGTGAATAAATTAAATAATTTTGAAATTTCCGCTAATAACTGGTAGGCCAGGGACAATTGCGGAGGATAACATTCATGGTCAAAAAATTCAAGTCAGATCTGAACGATGAAATCACAGAGTCAAATAAAAGTTCCTAATAAAAGTTCCTTGTTTTAGAGATGTTTTATTTGAATTTGCTGTTCACATAAAAAATGACTTCAAAAGCAGAGTCTACATTAATTGGCGAAAATTAAAGCAACATTTGCGTAATGTTAAGTCTTAACAGGGTGTTAGTTAGCCGAACCACGACCCAAGACAACAGATCGGGTGTGTGGTGTCAGTAGGCTCTACATGTGTGTGTGTTTAGCTAATAGTCTTGGTGGTGGTGGCACTGTGGGTTCAGAATATATTGCCTACAACATTCCTACTGTTTAAACCATTTAATGGCCATCCATACCCTGTGTGGACACTGTGAACATAGAAATTCAGTTCAGTTCAGTTCATTCAATTTCTATGTCCAGGACACTTCCATGAGAATAAAGTCCTCACCCTTTTGATGAACATGCTCACAAGGAAATGTTTTGTAATTACCAGCATCTGCATTTCCTCTACAAACGTATTGGGCCTAATCTTAGAAAAGGAAAATGCACCAAAACAGAGCCACCAAAACTCTTCACCAAGTCAATCAAGCACATCTGATGAAACCTATAAACACCACTTGGAAAGTTAAGTCAACCTCCAAAGCATTAGTTCAGGTCTGTATGGCACATATTCAGTTTTGAAATATTTAGATCTAAAAAGTTATGAATACATACAGTAGATCAATAAAAGGCAGTTATGGAGGCCAGCACTGTGATCTTACGCTTCCAACTAATGTGCCATGCTCTTCTTCGTTTCTAACAGCCTGACGATACTCTGTTGGAAATAAAAACAGAACAAAAAAAAAAAAAAAAAAAAAACAATGAACAATGCTTTGTGATGATTGCAAATAATAGGCCTGAGCAACAACATAAAAATAATGGTAGGTCACAGGAAATAATGTCACCTCTCTTCCAAATGCATTCGCCATTTCAGCAGCTCCAGCCCCAAACTGCGACGAGGT
Organism: Myripristis murdjan; assembly: GCF_902150065.1. Taxonomy (NCBI): domain Eukaryota; kingdom Metazoa; phylum Chordata; class Actinopteri; order Holocentriformes; family Holocentridae; genus Myripristis; species Myripristis murdjan. The sequence goes on along the minus strand of NC_043994.1, from coordinate 14,828,932 downwards.
AAACACCAGCACAGTAAGTATATGTGACATTTTCAAAGGTATATGTGTCATTTTTCCGATGACATAAAAAAAAAAAAAAAAAAAAAAAAAAAAAAAAGCCCCACCAATTTCTTACCTCATTCTTCACATGAGGGTCTGCTCCGCTATCCAACAGCAGCTGGACCAGCTTCTCATAGTTGTTCAGCACTGCCACCTGTCAGACAGCACTGGTCATTACACTCACCAAAGTGGATGTCAGTCTTTAAAATGATCTTATTATCAAAGAAGGCATGCCACATGCCTATTGTCTCTCTTGGTGTATAACCCAAAGCCACATAAGTTCACCATGAGCGGTGTCTTGCCATCCTTATCCTTGGCATTGACATCAGCTCCAGCTTTGATGAGCAGAGAGGCGACTGCTGCGTTCCCACTGACTGCAGAAACCCTCATCAGAGGGGTCCAGTGAGACACACTGTCCCTCACATCCAGCTGAAAGAGCAAAATCACGTCTGCATGTGAACATCTTTTAGATCAAATGGAAATGTATACCTTTGTTCATCCTCATTCACTCTGCTCTGTGTTAAAGCTCAGGTAGGGAAAAGGGTGGGCAAACATATTTGAGCAGCATTACCTCGCAGCCATCCTGGATCATGTACGCTATGACGGGCAAGTGTCCTCCATCTGCAGCCCAGTGGAGAGGGCTGCAGCCACCCATGTCCCGGGACTGCCATTTAGCTCCATACTGCCTAAGGTGCTTCACAATGTCCAGGTGGCCCGAAAAACATGCTAACATCAGGCTGTCAGAGACACACGCAATATTACATATTTAACAGAACAGCACTGTGCAGTAATTACTAATAAAATAATTATCTTTATTTGTTTATCACTTTTCAGAAACAAGGCTTACAAAGTGCTTCACAAAGTAGCAATTATAGAGAGCAACAGAGTAAAAACAATAGGATAAAATATGACAAATTAAGACTTTATTGGCCCAAGATATAAAATGTTTATTGAGGAAATTTTGCTCAGAAGTGTAGCCTAAATCTTACGTAGCTTATTATGACTGCATTGCCTACCTGTCCCTTCCAGTGCTATTCTTCATGTTCACATCAGCACCGTGTTTCACCAGTGTCTGTACTATTCTGAAGAGGATACAGGACATGTTGTGCAGCATTTTCCAAATTAATTTGCAATTTTACCAGCAAGCCCACATGAACCAAACAATCTACCTGGTGTAGCCTTTCTGTGCAGCCAGCATGAGAGCAGTGAGGCCCAGTTTATCAGTGGCATTCACACAGACTGTCCTACAGAGGGAAAGAACACAATGTCAGCTTGCTCTCGTGTGGCCTAATTAAACGATTTGCTCAGCCATGGTGGTAGGACAGATCTGTCTTGAACTAAAATTCATCATTTGAAGTAGGAAAGATTGCATCCCTTGTGCAATTACACCAAGGTGAGCATCTAAACTGAACTGAAGAACAAGTCAATAATGAATTCATCTGAGACCAGTAAATTAGAGTATTAATAATCCCCCACAATCCAACAATAATATTTGGGCTTTTCATGTCTATCAAGCGTACAGTTTTCCTTCCTCTTTCCTTCCTTCCAATTCCAGTGTAATGACAGCTCACCCCGACTCGAGCACTCTGTTCACCTGCTCCTCATCGTTCATGTTGACTGCCTTGTGCAGGTGCATACCACTCAGAGGCTCCCCTGTGTCACACAAACAACAGTTATTAGAGGCATCTCACATGAATCTTACTCACAGAATCTCATTTTTGTCTTGCACAAGTGTGTACAATAAGAATGCATTGAACAAAGTCATGATTTAAGCCCTCAAACTCTTATTTTCCCATAAATTCCACCATACGTTGCTTTTCCATATTGTTCAACAATGCCACATGCATTTTCTGTGCTCGCTGATTGAAACACTTCAATGGAGCTACATCACATTTATATTCTGAATGAAATATTCAAAGCCAAGATGCATTTAGAAAATAGCTAGGTGTCTTGGACATCATGTTATACACATTTCCCTGTAATTCAGAGGAACATATTTGGTGTCTTTGGAAAACTTGAGATCTCCAGTGGAATGTAAAATCAACTAGAATGTAAAATTAACATGCAGCATGCATTTGTAACAACAAACCCATCAATGGTAAAAGCAGAGTTGAGGAGGATTTTAACATTTGATTTATGTATGCATTATATTTTGTTTTATTTTATTTTATTGTATCTAGGTTACTGTAGGCAGGAGAATGACCTGTTTCAAGTTGCCTAAAAATGTCATCATGCAAAGGACTCCATTTTAGCTTGCAGGTAGAGTGGGTCACTGAGCTTTTCCTTGGTGTCTGTGGTTTGAAAATAACTGGCTACCTGTTACTGTAACCTGGGAGCTCCTTTCATTAACATGCAGAATGGAAACTCTCTGCAGCCTATACTGTTCTGCCCCACAACAGCAAAAGGCAGCAACTGCATAGAGTGTGAAAATGTGGGTGGGGAAAAAAAAAAAAAAAAAAAAAAAAAAAAGCTTAAAAGTTGTTTCATTACCTAACCAAACCAAGTAGAGAATGATCTTTCAAATGGTGGTGTTTTGCTGATTTAGATAGAGCTCTTTATCCACTTATCCCCCTCTGACTTAACCAACAAAGGAGATAAAGGCTTTTTGAGCATTTCTGAGCAAAACTGCAGCTACTGCCTGCGGCACTGTCCCTTGCAGGACAGTGTTGCATGAATACAAACATTGCTTCTAGCGTCACTCACTCGTGGTGCAGGCAGACACAGGCTGGCTACAGAGGGACTCTCCTGTGGGCTTGTTGATTCTCAGTCTGAACAAGTATTGCGTGCGGGGCTCCAGGTCTTTAACTGTATAGCAACTGCTGTAGCCACTGGGGGGGGAAAGTAAATCTCACAACATTGATGCATGCAACAAATGCCCACAGGAATAATCAGTGTTTGTTTATATGCATATGTGCACGCTCGTGTTAATTATCTGACTCTGGTATCAAGAGTACAGAGGCAAAACAGCTTGCATAGGATGATCTGAAATGTATCTGCATGAAACAATAAGAAGCTCATGGATACCCACACATAAACAGTCCCATATGTGCGTGACTTGGGGTCCATCTTCTCTATAGAAAAGCTGGTCCATCCCTCAGGGGGGCCCTGCCTTGCTTCATACTCTTCATTCTCCCAGCTCAGCTCAATACTGTGGTGAGTGGCTTCACCGATCATAGGAGGCTGTGGTGCTTTTAATGCTGTTTGGCAGCCTGGAGAATATAGTAGGCACTGATAAATCAAGGGTCAAATTAAAAGCAACTTGGCTTCAGCTTCTGCACTACTAGCTGGTGGCCACTAGAGGGCCTTAAAAGTACACAGACAGGAGAATAAAACGGTGAAAACTTGGAAAATCACGACCAAAGTGGTTGGAGGAAAGAGTAGACGAAGCCAGTAAAATCATCTAACGCTCATTTATCGTTAACTCTCAGCTTCTTTAAAACAATGTTAGCAACTACAGCGTTACGTTAGCCCAACCTCTCAAATGACATTCCGTTAGAAAAGGTAGTGTTAAGCTAACACACTTAATTAATGTCAAATTACCCAAATTATGGAGAGAGTTAAGGAAAATACCTTTTGTCAGTGAGGCCGGCAACATTTCATTCGTTCAACAAAACAATCAAGTTTATCAATCCAGGAGTGAAAAAAAGAGACTGGCCTGCGTCACTGAGGTTGAACTAAGTAGCAAAACAGCTACTTCACCTCTCCGCAGGCTGCAGTTTACGGTTGCCATGGAAACCGCCAGTGTGTTGCACGAGGCTACTTCCTCTAATTGGCTGCGAGTAAAACTGTATGAGATGATGATGATGATGATGGCTGCTCGATGCTTTGTGCGTCTGTCAATCATAAAACCAGCCAGCGCTGCCAAGCTGGCTGTTAACACGGCCTGCATTTAATGAAGGACAAAGGAGGGTGAGGGAGCTCTAAATTTATTTATTTATTCATTTGTTTGTTTGCTTGCTTACTCAGATAGGATTTACTATGGAATGAGCAGGGGGAGATTCTTACAGTTCCATTGTGTTAAATCCGAGTAAATATAAACTATTATGTGCCACTGCTTTATATCATATATAAACTATTATGTGCCACTTTATATCATTTTTCATTTTAGTGTCCCCACACAAGAGGGGCAACGCATGTCACATTGAACAAGCTTGGGTGTATATTTACATGCATTTTACATTCCATGCAGTTTTTGGATTTACGCGCAAAGCAGTTCTCACTACAGAGCACAAACCCGTCTGTGTCCCTTCCCATCCACTTTGTCCTCGGCAGTGTGTCATCTGGTGCTGAGCGCTGCTCTATGGGATTAGAGGCCACATGACCACACTCGGGCCGGCCGCCTAGCGAGCCTTTCATTTGCCTTCATTTGCACAGGCTGCTCCTGCACTGCCTGCTTGTCCAGCAGTTTCCTGAGGACTATGGAGGTATTCAAACTGCACTTCATTCCTGTGGATCAGCAAGTGTAGCCCACAGCACCTGGTGTATCACTTGGAGATGGCGCAGGATATTACCAATGCAACCGGCGAGGAGTATCTGGAGGAGAAATTACCCTGCGATTCAGACACAGAAGCTATAAATCTAGGAGCTGTGGCATATGATGACGTTTTGGAGATTAATCAGTTTGATGGGCTGCCTTATTCCTCCAGGTTTTATAAATTGCTGAAGGAAAGGAAAGAGTTGCCAGTTTGGAAAGCAAAGTGTGAATTCATGGACACTTTGGTCAATGGACAGTTTGTCATTGTCAGTGGCACTGCCAAAACAGGGAGGAGTTCTCAAGTAAGTAGACCACGCTGGCCTCTTGTGTAAATATCTGACATTTTCAGTGGTAATGCCATGACCAAGTGCAGTTTTATAATGCATTTTATTCATTTGACACTGCATTTAAGTTTTGCACCGGGAGGTATTCAGGTCATCTTAGCATCAAGTCTTACTAAGCAGGCAGTAATCAATGTGATCTACTTATTTCACTTTTGAAACAGATTCCACAGTGGTGTGCCGAGTTCTGTCTGTCGGTCCAGTACCAGCATGGCATGGTGGTTTGCACTCAGATTCATGGGCAGCAGACGGTAGATCTTGCCTTACGAGTGGCCGATGAGATGGACGTCAACATTGGCCATGAAGTGGGTTACAGCATCCCCCTGAAAATGTGCTGCTCCAGTGACACAGTCCTCAGGTTGGGGAAAACTACTGTATATACTGTATATCTGATACTTAAAGGCACAACCAGTGTTTCTTCTCTGCCTCTTTCCCTCCTCTCTGAGATACAATAATGCATGCTCACTACACACTCCTAAATCACCCCGCCTTTCTCACCCTTAAAAGAAAAGTGAACAAAAGGCTTAAGGGGCCTCTTTTTGGGGCTCTTCCACAGCTGCCCAGCTCCCAGTCGGTCCATATGTCACACTCGGTCATGTTGGTCCCTCGTAAGTCAGCTGGGGAACAAAAGACACAGCACATTGAGGGGGCGGGCACTTAGAAAACAGGCAGCCAGCAAGAACGAAAGGATCCACTGAGCAGGCTAACGATGAGAGTAAATTACACTAATAAGGGTAAAGCTGAAGTCTAGACAAAGCACCCTTCATTCAGAGGCTGTTCTGGCTTTGTTAACAATCTGTACCTCTCTTGCAGACTACCTTTTTGTGAGAGGCGTACCATTCAGTTTTACTTGAGGCTCTTCTGAATTTGAACTTGAACTAAAAATGCAATTCAATATTTCACTCAGTGTAAGTGTGATTAAACTTTTATGAAGCATTGTAAGCAGCAGATACAGAATTTGCATCTGTCACAATATGCAAAAACACTTCTTTTCCCAACGTTGAAGTTACTTGAAGGGAAATTTAGGGGGAAATCAGAGTTCATGGGGTTTAATTCTGTGCTATAGAAGCCATCAGTTTTGTCCTATCGCTGCCTTTTTTCTTTTGACATAAATTATTATTTTTATTCACCCGCCACAGGTACTGTACAGACGACATGCTGCTGAGGGAGATGATGTCGGACCCCCTGCTGGAGCGCTACGGTGTGGTGGTGGTGGACCAGGCCCACCAGAGGACCGTGGCGACCGATGTTCTCCTGGCCCTGCTCAAGGACATCGCCCTGCAGAGGCCCGAGCTCCGCGTGGTGCTCCTCACCGCCACCCAGCCCGGCCCCAAGCTGCTGGCCCATTACTCCAACTCGGCCTCCGCCTCCACAGTCCCTCAGATCCAGCTGGAGAGCCCGGGCGCGGGGGAGGTGTTGTACAGCAGCAGCGATGACAGCAGCGGTCACAAGGGCTACTTCTGCTCTGCCCTGCGTCTGGTGCTGGAGATCCACCGCTCCCAGGAGCCCGGAGACATTGTGGTGTTTTTAGTCACAGCGCAGGTAACGAGGTGCAGAGCATGACTGATGAGGCATGAGACGGTTTTTGTGCACCATGCAAAAATGGGCAATATTGCATCCCAGGTGGGGCTGTGGTAAAATTTAGAGCTCTTTATTCTGAACCAACGTTAGCTTGTAATGCCATCTCCAGGTCAACAGTCTGAGAATGCATGTTAAACCTCTCTCTCTCTTTCTCTCTCTCTCTGTGTGTGTGTGTGTGTGTGTGTGTGTGTGTGTTTACCATATATTAGGAAATAGATCTTGCGTGTGACATCCTGTGTCATGAGGGGCACAGCTTGCCCCCTGCCCTGGGTGAGCTCCTGCCCATCGCCGTGCACCCTGGCCACAAAGGAGGTCTGCCCACCCAGGGAGAGGAGGGAACAGTCAGGAGAGTTTTCCTCACCTCCAGTCCAAATGAAGACTTTTTTTGGGCTGTTGGCTCGATACGTTTCGTCATTGATGCAGGCCTCCAGAAAAAATGTGTAAGTTCTTCTTTCTTTGGAATGGTGTTATAAACGTAGCCTTCATAGCCAACTATGAAGCCTGTGACAGCTTTAAAGTCCTCCTGGTGTATAGATTAAGAAAGCAGGGATTCATGTGTTTTTGTCGTTTAACCACTACTGTATGCTAGATTTGCATATATGCTAAAATGAGAATTTGCTGTATCAGGATTGACAACTGTTGTTCCGTTGCAGGTGTACAACCCCAGAATCAGGACAAACTCAGCTGTCATTCAGCCAATCAGCATAGGCCAAGCCAAATGTCGCAAACAACTAGCAGGTCCAGCAGGTGAGACGTGACACTGGTGGATAAAATGTCTAGTCGGCCAACAGAGTGGTGTAAAACTCTGCCGCTGTTCTAACTGAGCAATTTTTGTCGTGTAGGCAAGTGCTTCTGTCTGTACCCAGAAGACAGGCTGCTGCCCAATGAGATCCACCCGTGCATCCTGGAGTCTGACATCGCCTCCACCGTGCTTTTCCTCAAGAGGATGGAGATCGCTGGGCTGGGCCACTGCGACTTCATCGACAGACCGGGTGAGAGTTACCTAAAGTGACCAAATGTGATGCCAGAGCTACTGCTCCTGGTCTATTTGGAGTCTGTGGCCGGGCAACAGAATCATAGCAGTGTTGGTAGACAAACAGACGAGGAATATCCATGTAAGTGAATAAACAACCAATGAAAATACACCATCGCAGTTGTCCCCACTCAACCTTAACCTCCTCATTCCAAAGCAAAGGATGTGCCTATCTGCTTTACAGTGATTCAGGAAAATATTTACAAAATCCAAATCCAAATATTCATCTGTTGTGAAATGAATGGCAGAATGTATGACAGCAGTTTGAATTGGACAGAACCTGTGTAATTCATTGATTTTCATGTGTCATTTAGCAACGATGACATGAATTTTGGGTCCAGTTCAGTTGGATCAGTGTGACGGGAGCAGACAGGGACTCTTCTGTTGGAGGCCAGTGAGCCGTGCCTCAGCTGAACTGACAGACCCTGTTCTGTTTGCATTGTTTTCGAGCTGACCTGCTTCCTGGTGCTGAGACCTGTTCCCCAGGATTTATTCACCCCCCCTTACACACACACACACACACACACACACACACACACACACAGAGGACTCATTAGCTGATGAGAGCATAGCCAGGTGCGTGTGTGTGTGTGTGTGTGTGTGTGTGTGTGTGTGTGTGTGTGTGCATGTGTGCATGTGTGCATGTGTGCATATGTGCATATGTGTCTGTCTTTCTATCCGTCAGTGTCTTTGTGAAGAGTGCATGTAAGGTGAATGTTGTTGATTATTGTTTTGTTATGCTGTCTGTAGTCTCACATAGAGCTAATATATTCACTCAACAACGAGGCGTGACAATGGGTCTGACTTTGGCAGACTAGAGCTGCATTGTTAGCTGCTGCACACACTGGGTTCATAAATTACTGCTGCATATATATATTTGATAAGGATAAAAGCAATCCTCTCTAGAATATAAAAACAGTTTTAAGCAGGTGGAGCTGGGAGGGGGAGGGTTAAAGCGATGCTGTAATGCATGAGAAGCAGCGGCAGGGCAGCTAAACAAGCAACCTGTCAAGGCTACGTGAAATTTAGGATATGAAGGATAGGAGGATGGGAGATATTTAAAGGAGATAATGATTGGTTAATTATGGAAAGCACAAAAAGTAAGGAACCAATCAACTGATGGTACCTGGATAGTTTACTTAGTTAGTTTACTCACTGAACTAGCTCCGCTCATTTCTGGCTGATACTTCCACTGATCACTGATCTGTATAAATGCTCTCCCTCTCTCTCTCTCTCTCTCTCCTCCCCCTTCCCCATGTTCATGGAAAACATGTTTGTTGCAAATGGCAAAAACAAAACAGAAAGTCATATATGTGTATGTACCCTGGGAGACATTTGATCGTGCTGCATGGCAGATGTTGGTGAGGATTATAAAATCCTAATCTGAGGCAGCCTTTTTCAGTGATTAGGAACATGCCCACCAGGGTGCCATTCTATTTGATGGTGATGGTCACAGGGCTTTAACGCTGCAGTTTATCTCAAGGGGGAGCATAACAGATTTAGTCAAAATGTATTTGTATATAACATAGTAATCCATTGCCTGTTTGTGTATTAGACTGTTAAATTGTGGTGCTGAAAATAGGGAATTAGAGGATATGTTGATGCCAGTCTTTCAAGTGAAAACGGTTTTATCAAAATTGTTGTTGCAAAATAACATAACAAGATTTAACTTTAGGAAAAACAAGGTGTATCATCCATGACACGTTCCCTGTCCTCTGTGACCCAGATCCAGAGGGCCTGATGCAGGCTCTGGAGGAACTGGACTACCTAGCAGCCCTGGATGATGACGGCAATCTGTCTGAGATGGGCATCATCATGTCTGAGTTCCCTCTGGAGCCGCAAATGGCCAAAACCCTGCTGGCCTCCTGCGAGTTTGACTGTGTCAACGAAGTGGTGACCATCGCTGCCATGCTAACAGGTAAGACCTGAAATTTGAATGCACTTCTTACAGTATACATTTAGTTGATGCCAGAGTAACCTATAATATCCCTGATGATCCACAAACACACAATGTACTATGAGTTAAAATATTATACATGTGATTAATAGTTAATGTCTAATTTTGTTAAGGTAGTGTTAACTGAACAATTAATTGAAATATGATTGAAATCACAATATGGCCAAGTGCAATATCAAAAATTTAAAAAAAAAGTATAATGTGTGACAACATAGCATTATAAATAAGTATGATGGTGCTACAGAGATTCCCTGGCTTACAAATCATGTTCTCAAGACAGGAAAAATTATATCATCATTATCATGTTAATATTTTTCAGTGATATGGAAACTATGGTGCAAAAATGATCTTCCCCGGCACATATTGTTCTGTCCTTACCAGTGCATGTCTATTGGACACGTCATACTCATGTATCAAAAAGTATCCATGTAGTTAATAGCAAAGTGAGGATATTTTTTTGCAAACCTCCTCTCTCACCTCGTCCCTCCCACAGCGCCGAGTTGCTTTGTGGTTCCCTCTGTGGAGCTGAGGCCAGAGGCGGCCCAGTGCCACATGAAGTTCCAGCACCCTGAAGGAGACCACTTCACCCTCATCAACATCTACAAAGCCTTTAAACAGAGCCAGCTGGATCCATGTGAGTGAGGACAGATTGCCCTGCACTGTCACACAAAATGTACACACCAGCTCCTAACACCACCGCTTGTCTGTATCACAGCAAATGCACACTAATGTACAAGAATACTGGACCAAATAAGGCCCAGTGAGCCCCTCCATTGTTTTAAAATAAAGCTGAATTAAAGAAGAATTCACTCCCGTTTTCCACAATGAGCAATGCTTCATCATCATGTCTTCATACTTCATAAGAACAGCCCAGTCTGTGATCTAAAAATAAACAAATGAGTAGCCCAACCAACAATAATAATGAGTGGAGATATATTTTTGTACTTCTGCAGTTGATTGACTGAGTGCTTAATGCAAGAAATAACAGCAAATATGTAATTATGAACTGCAAAATTGTAAAAGTGGGGTCATAATACGTCTGTGTACACAAAAGTCCCTGATTGTGATTATAATAGATAGGCCTCTTACGTTAGATCTGCTTACAATAACATTTTTTCCATCTTCACTTGCATTGGTTATGTCTTTGTTTCATGTAGATACATTCTTCTGGAGCAAGAAAGAAAAAAAAAAAAACTCTCTCTGCTGTGCCAAACCAAGCAAAACCTGGAGAATTATTCATGATTTAATAATTTAGTGCAGCAGACACCATGCACAGTAATTCCAGTCCCATGAGGATTGTGGCATAAATGTACTTTTTTTTTTTTTTAACACTGAAACGTCTTTATCATGGACTGAGCTTCATGTCCTCCTTAATTCCTCCTTCCTCTCTCTCCCCCTTAGGTTTCAGTGTGGAAAAGTGGTGTGAGGAGTTTTACCTGGACCACGCTGCTCTGCTGGTGGCTGACGCCCTCCACACCGAGCTCACCAACATCCTGAGGAGGATCGAGTTGCCCGTCTCCGTGCCCGCCTTCGGGTCCCGCATCAACACCTTCAACATTAAGAGAGCCCTGCTGGCAGGTTTCTTCATGCAGGTGTGGCACTTGTTATAAATGACCAATGATGCACTTTATAACCATTAGTGTGACTTTAGTTTTTCACAGCTATTTATAGAATATCTGCACATTTCATTTAACTTGTCTGTCACCTGCTGTTTAAAATAGTCCCAGTGTTGTTTTAAAATACAAAAAGTTCAGAAGAATAATTTGGTTTAACTGAGACAAATAATCATGACTGATCACAGTATTTCACAAAATATTTGTGATCATGGTTTTAGCCATAATTGTGCTGTCTTACCGCCTCTTTATCTCTTATAGATGCCAATGAAAATGGTACAATAACAGGACTCATGTCATAAGGCATTATCAATCATGTGAAAAAGACTTTATTAGCTGAACTACATCTAAGCATAAATTGAAGGATTACCCTCCAGATCTATTGTGCATAAACAAGTCTGCCACACCTGTTGAGAAGTAAATCTAATTCCTCTGCTTCCTTAGGTGGCGCGGGATGTGGACGGATCAGGGAACTACTTCATTCTGACCCACAAACATGTGGCACAGATCCATCCTCTGTCTGGATATGGTGCCAAGACGCCCAAACTAGGTCTGCCAGAGTGGGTCCTGTTCCACGAGTACACCTTCTCTGAGGACAACTGCCTCCGCACCGTCTCCCACATATCACCAGATGAGTAAGTCTCAGCCTGATGCCCTTTGATTTTAGTGTAATATCAGTTATGTGCTGTTCACATGCAACTGGCTTTAGAACTGTCTTGTTAACAGGGCGCTCTAAGTATTAAAATCTTTTTCGACTTTTGTTGTTGCTTTAACAGAGCCCAGCGGGCCACCCACATATCTGTACATTTGAAGGGGCTTAAACTAATCAAACAGGCACATTCCCTTTCCCTTTTGGGCCAGATGTCAAACCCCAGTGCACCAGGGGCTAGTCATACTGGCCGTAGAGGGGGGTATCATAATCCTGTTCTCCAGTATCAGCTGGATGGAAAGGGGATTAGGGATTGCACAGATCCCAGGGAGTGTGGAGCTGTGGTTTAATGGAGGAGGAGAAAGCTCTGCAGCCTTTGTCATGCTCTCTTAGGTTCCTGGTCTTGACATTTACTTTATTGAATCTGTCCATTGCACTGCAAATGGTGTCAGGAGCAGATGTAAGTTCCAGCAAAGAGTGGGTGTCATCCCACACTTAACCTTAAATGTATCAAATTTTGCAGCACTAATGGGTTTTTGCAGTTGGTATGCAGTTTGCGTACACTTTCATTTCCTGTTGAAATCAAATGTGTATGAACTGCGTTAAACACACATTAGTCACTCTCGTTAACATTATTCCAACCAGACAACAAAATACTTTGTTTAAATAAGCCTTAGCCTAATGTGCAAAACACTGTGTAATCCTCTAAATGTGTAACAGACTATTTGAGTGCATATTTGCCAAGCCTCTCTCCTCCTCTGCCAGGTTCATTCAGATGGCACCGCAGTATTTCTTCTACAATCTCCCTCCCAGTGAGAGTAAAGGCATCCTCCAGAACATTTTGGACCGTGGAGTGTCCCGCTGCCAAGAGAAGAAACCTGCATCCTTGGAAAGTGAAGCCCAAGGGGACCAGACATACGATCGCTGTGTGATACAGTGACTGACGCTTTGTGGAATGAAAAATGTACAATCTATTGCATTTTTTTTCTTTTAAGAGTTATTTCCTTTCCCATTCATCTCTGACACACATCGGTATTATCTTCGTGCCCCTTGCCCCTTGTCTATGTCAAGATATCATGCTTCGTATTTAACTTTAAATAGATATTTAAGTATTAAAACCGCATTAATATATGGATGAAAAACTGTAATTGCTGTTCCCGTTTGAATTGTCACTGTGCTACTACTAATGAATTAGGATCTGTACTTACTCCTTCTTGTCAGTGGAAAATGAGAGAATCTTACATTGCCAATTCCTTTTTGTTTCTTTAGGATGTGCACTGAAATGTTAAATACACATTAAAAATGTGTATTTATCCAGGTTTATGCTGTTTCTACTAGCTTCACAATACAAAAAAATTACATCACATGCCCACTGTTGTTATCTTTTTGTGGCTTCACATCCTGCTTATTTGATATTATTTTAAGCATGTGCAGCCAACCCAGCCGAAATTACATTCCCTCACTGAGTCCAGACCCAGAGCATCCGTGGAGAGTTCAGCCTGACTAATGAGGTGCAAGGACGGTTTGGGCCTGCCTACAGCTCCATCTGGTGTGGATACTGCCGAGTAGGGGTGGGGTGACCCAGTTCACCGGCACAGCATCAAAACACCATGTGACCTTTTCAGTGGCCTGGGCTGAATGGTGCAGAAATGATCACCGCCAGGATCCACAGGGTCTGGCCCTGCAAAACTTAGTTAAAACCTTGTGCATCACCTTAAACTGGCATTGAGGTAAAACTAGACAAAGAGGAATTGGAATGGGTTGAGTTTTTTTTTTTTTTCTTCACTTCAATGCCAGTATAACTTAACAAACTACCACCTCAACTAATATACATACACCATTATGAGTTCACATATTTTTATCTAACGCTTTTCTAATTAAAGGGCTCTCACTAAAAAGAAATCAAATGTATAATCAAACCTATACTCTAAAATTAAGTGGGAACGTTTTATTTAAAAACCTTGATTGGAACTATTACTGTATCTAGTCAAGCAGAAGTAAATAAATATAGCTGTAGATAATCACAGCAATGATGCATGAAACTCAAAAAAAAAAAAAAAAAAAACTTTTATTTGAGGTCAAACATGCTGATATAAACTCACATTCAAACATACAGCAATGTGGACAAACTAGCCTCTGATTAGTGTTTGCACTGAACATTGCCTGGCTATTGCACATTGTCATTTTTGGAAAAGTGAACACCTTCAACACATTTGAGCTCATTTCTACTCCAGCACTTGTAAGCAAACACACTTTATAGTTATTCTTCACAGCATCATTGGTATTATTGAATATCAAAACACCAATTTTGTAGAAATGAATCAACATCACCCAAGTGGATTTGTGTTAGATGATTTATCTTCAGTAAATCTGGCCCTTATGTTTTGGGTCAACAAGCAAACTGTTCATCTCTTCAGAATTTACAACCATTTTCACAAAAATTTACAATCCAAAACGTGAGACGCAAGTGTCTGAAATGAGCAATGAAGCCATGACTGACTAAGGCACAGGTGGTGAAGTTAGCTTTGAAACTGCCATCAAGTGTGGGATAGAGTTGCCTGAGCATTTGTCTGTGGTTGAACCGGTAGATCTTTGTTTTCTGAGAGGTGGGGTGTTAGTTTGCTACTTTCCACAGCACCTACAAACTCAAGTCACACTGCTTTCAATAAGACAGGTTAAGTGCAAGTGAACCGTCTCCGAGGACCTGGACTTGGACTTCCGGCTGTGTGTGGAGGGCAGTCAAACTCCTGAGGGTCTTTGTTTTGGTGGTTTATGTCTGTATCATGAACACACCCCTGTGTTTCCACTTCCTGTTTGTGGGTTCAGCTGCTGCAGAAGCTCCATGTAGAGCTCCACACGGCTGAGGAGGGGGGCATTTTTCTCGGCACGGAGCAGCTTGGAGTACACATTCTTATACAACTTCAACTGCTCGTCGTCCTTATTGCTGTAATGCACACAAACCAGCAAACGAGTTGGCCAGAGAGCAATTAATATAGTGTTGTTTAAGTACTGTTTAATTTTCCACTTTCCAAAACTAAAACTGAAAGAGCATTCTGAAAATGTAAAGAAATTTAAAAGATAAATATGCACACATCAGTATCAGATTCTCCCTCACCTTGGTTTGCGCTTCATGGCCGTCATCAGTTTGACCAGCTGCAGCAGCAGGAAGGACAAACTTGGCTCAAACACACCAATCAATTTCATTACTTCCTGGAGGTTCAATCCTGAGGAGGAGGGACTTTCTGGCGCTTCAGGGTTCTCTGTTGGCTCGGCTGGGTCTGATTTTTTCAGCTACATGCAGAGAAGTGATGTGTAGAGATGGAGAGGATGGCTTAATATGGGTGATCACGATAGGGCTAACTGTGAAGCTACACAGGACTGAACTAGCAGAAAAGAGTGTTTCATATCTTCACTAGATTAAATGTTTCTTCAAAGGAATCCTGTCGAAGAAACCCACCTGTGTCTGTTCTTCCAGCAGTTCCTTATGAATGATCTGGAAGGCGTAGCAAGTCTCGGTCATGATCTCCAGAGCTCCAGTCAGGGTCTTCAGTTTAGCCCCACTGCTGCTCTGACCTGTGGTAACACAAGAAGCAACAGTGATGCTAGAGGCAACGGATGAAAAAGCTGCAAAGATGAACCATACATACAAGAGCCAATGCTCTCCAATTCAGTCCTCTTACATCAAAACTGAATATTGTCATTAAATGTTCTGGTAGCATGTACCTGTGGCACTAGATATAAATCTTTTTTCCTCTTTATGCTCATGTGAATTAGCTAACTTGACTTTTGATTCCATCATTATTATGGAGCTTGATGTCACCGACAGTTTCTCACCCGCCATGGTAAACTCAGCAAACGCCACCCTCTCCAGCAGGGTGCGCAGCAGCTCACAGGGTGCATCCTTGAGACTGAGGAATAAACGCACAGCTTTGCTGTAATGCAGCTCTGCCAGGCTCCGATGTTGCTTCCTCAAATGTTCATCCCCCACCTGGTGCATAAATAGTCCCAAAAACTTAGAGAAACATCCTTCAGTGTATATTATACTTCCCTATTGCACAACACAGACATTATGTGTATAATACAGGCATCCATAGATTATTTCATTCTCAGTCAAAGTGTAGTTCTTAAAAAAAAAACAAACATCTCTTTTTTCCAGATGACGTTAACAACATATGAATTAAGGCAAAACATATTCAGACATAAGAAATACATTTCTATGTCATTGTGCAGTATATCTCAGTGTTTTCCCACCTGGTTACGGAAGCAGCTGTGGTACATGGAGGCCAGGCGGTGGTGGATGGTGGCGGCTCTGTACTGGTAGAGTGGCTGGCGAGCTGACTCTGTCTGCAGGTCACAGTACTTCAGAGACTTCATCATGGCCTCAGTGACTTCACGCTCAATCTGGAAACACACAGCACATGGATGATGTAATTTTGATCACAACAAATAAAAGTCCAGTTGATATTTACTTAATGATGCAAAACAACTCATGCAGCATACAGTGATCACTGGATTGACTGTAGCTTTGGAGTACTATGCATATCAGCAGGGGCCTACCAAGACCAACACAAACCACTGAAAATGTGTTGATTATTTATTACTAAGTGTGCATCAGCAGTTCAGAAGTCACTGACACAATTAATCGCACAGCAAAATTTGTTATCGTGACAGGCCTGGTCACAGAAGTTTTCCCAATTTCTGAAAAGTTGATTGTTGAAGATAACATGGTTACTGTGCCACCTGCTTCAATAAGAGAGTGGAAAAGTGCAAGTGAAAGACACCCAAGCTGAATTTCATTCAGCGTGTTTGCTCACTCCCATGCCCAGAAGCTTTACATTGCACAACAAACTGCAGACCCGCAGACCATGTGCAAAGTCACCTGCTCCTGGGCCTTCCTCGACAGTGGGGCATAATCCTGCAGCAGAGTGGCCAGGGTGAAATAGGTGGTGGACAGCTCCCAATTCACACTGTCCCACACTGCTGGGTGGCTCTCTCTGCTCGCCAGCGACTTCATCGCCCTCAGGTAGTAGTCTATGGCCTGGGGTAATAAGAACACATAAACTGTCAATTACAAAGAGTGCAGATTTACTAAGGGATAAATAGAGATACAGAAATGGAGGAAAACAGACCAAAAAAAGTTTGCAGTTTTTCTTTAAGTTTGAATACTCAGTGCAGATTTAAGGACAAAAAGGGTTGGTTGAGGCACCTTATTGTAGTAGAGGGCCTCCTCTGGAGAGAACTCCCCTCTGCTCTGGTCGGCAGAGACGGCACAGTGTGCCTGGGCGCAGATCCTCATCAGCCTCCCAGTGTTACACAGCAGCAAGGCCGTGTTGGTGTTGTCCGCAATGGCCTCAAAGTCCTTCATGCCCTTCTCAAAGAAAGCAAAACTCTTCTTCCACATCTCCTGCTCAGCCACAGACACCGACCTCTTCGCTGCAGAGGGAGATAAGGAAGCGTGGATGCAAATGGAGCAAATGGTGTAATCAATTTTTAAGAAGTCATTTGGGGGGGCATTTTGCTTTGACAGGGACAGTAGAGTGAGACAGGAAAGGCAGAGGAAAGGGAGGGGATGACACACAGCAAATGGCTCTGGCAGGAATTGAACCCGCTGCAGCAAGGACACAGCCCCTGTAGGTGGTAAGCACTCCACCAGGGGAGCCACTGGGGTACCCTGAGGAAGTCTTTTTACTACACTGCATCAAGTTTGTTGGCCAACAAAATTATGACCAAAGTACAGAGAGATTGTGACCTCCTGATCTGACCCTTCCACACAATGCTAAGCATCTGATTTTTGGATTTGGTGAGAAGCAAATTAAAAAGGAATAAAATCTAAAAATTACAAGTCATCTAAAAAGAGTAACATTTTGTGTTTTACTCTGCACAACTATATTGGCTAATAAAACACATACCTTCTTTGTCAGCCTGCAAGGCTGCAGCCTGGTTCATATAGTAGACCCCCATCTCATTGCGGATGTTCCCCAGTCTTTTGAGCACCTGAGCCAGCTGGTCTGGCCCCTGGTCTTTCACAGCCCCGGAAATGAGCAGATCATACGCTGCCTCGTAGCACTTACTGCTGACAAACAGCTGGTACTCTGGGTCCATGGCCAGGTCTGTTGCCATGTTAAAGGCTGATGGGTTGAAAGAGAAGTGGAGTCGTGGCAAAACAATTGAGAGACATACAGGACAGAGACTTTAGCGACTGCTTAAGAACAAGCTCAAAGCTTTCACAGAATTATGCCAAAGGTTCCACTTCAACACTAAATAGTGGGAAAATTGCCCACTATTAGAAATGAATGTGAGCAATATATGAATTATTGAGTGGCATTAGAAAACAATTTTATACATTTTATTGGCTTGTTTAACATCTAACATGATTTATCTCCGATTACAGTGTTCATTTACTTCAACATCTCCCTTAAATATTAGAGGAAAATGAGCCAGCCTTGATACAGGCATTAAAGGGAGATCTGTATGCAAGTGTGTTCTAGGTCGACCTGTAGTGAGCGACTGACCCTGGCAGCTGCTCTCTCGGTGAAGGCTGTGCAGGATCTCCTGGTCCTCTTTGGTCTGGTAGCTGTATTCCTCCAGGTATGCTGCTCTGTTGCTGGCATTCTGGGCCAACATCAGCTGGATGTCCCCACACAAAGACAGGCACTGGCTGTGAAACAGTAGCACCCGTGGGTGCAACGTAGTGCTCACTGAACAATAGGCATCTGCAGAGATTAAAGGAGAGAGGAGAAAAGAGAGAGAGAAAAGTGGAGTGAAGTGGATTGGCTGTTTTAATAAACAGCAATAACAAACCACTGTAATAAAAGCAACAAAAATTCTGTTTTTTACTTAATAATCATCACCATCATGAAAATTAAATGTTATTGTTTATCCAAGCAATATCATGTAGTTCAAGTAGCAGCATGACAGTTTTTTTTCAGTCTGTGCATTAATATTAAACAAACATCTGTGTTGGTCAAAGGTTTGCACATTTATTGAGATTTTTCAGGGCTTTGAACTCAGCCACTCACAAGTGAAGACCATCTGTTCTATGAAAAATGGCTAGATACATCAGAAATTCTGAGTCTTTATGTTAAGTCAATATTAGTAGCGTGGACGCTATATTTATAGTTGCTTACATCAAAAACCTCCTGTGACAACAGACCCAGCAGGTCAGCCACATGAAAATCTCCAAGAAGACAAGTCCGGTGAAAAAATGAAATCACTGACCAACACTGACAAATACGACTACACTTCCCAGTAAAAACATGCTCACCATGACACTGCAGAGCCAGCCTGATGTAGCGCAAAGCTCGCCCGTACTTCAGCAAGTTGGTGGCTGCATCAGACAGGACATAGTAGGCCTTAGAGGCCTTCAGGAAGAGCTGTAGTTTCATGCGGTGCTGCCAGGAGCCAGGGATCATCCCTGAGCGGGTCGGGTGCTTCTGGTCCTCTTGGACTGGTCCCACTTGAGACCCACGCAGGTTCAGAGAAAACAGGGAGAAAGAAAGATGGAAGGTTGTAGGAATTCATAATTTTGTACATTTGTGTGCTTGATATAGCAAATATGTGAGACAAACTGGACTTAAATCACATGTACGCCATTCTGCTAGATATAACTCATCAATTTCCTATTTTGCTGTATTATATCAAACATCATATTAACTAAGCATGGCAGAGTGCCAAAGAGAAGGCACTAGTAGAGAGGGTACCAATGCTGACCTCTGTCCAGAAGGAGGGCGATGCCTTTCTCAGCAGCACAGGCTCCGCTCGCACTTCTGTCCTCATATTTGAGAGGAATAGGTGTGTTGGGGTCTGCAGCTGGAAGATCACTCTCCTTCTTGATGCTGCCATCCACTGCTTTCAATCCCTGTCCGTTACATTGCAACCGTTTATTCATACAAAGACAACCTGCTTATGTGGTGCCTTCACATTATCAGCACTGCATGTGCATACATCAAAAATATCATGCTCACTCACTTTTAGCACACAGCTCAGGACGTGTCTGCATCTCTCCTCTTTATCTTGAGACACGGGGAAAACATAACTTGGCTGTAGAGACAAAAACAAAAAAGACTTGTAATAAAAACACAAAACCATAAATTATAGATTTTGTGGTTTGGTTTCCTTATATTTTTGATTTTTTTTTTTTCACTTTTTCACTTTTCACCCTATATGGGGAAGAGTAGGGCTGACCAACATGGCAGAAAATAATCATATTGGAATATTTTTCACAGATAATGTTGCTGAACAAACTATTAAAAATAACAATAATGGGATTTTTGCTGGGGTCTGTACCAAACAAAAATGCGTCTTATGTCTGGAGAATATGATTTGTAGGCTAAGGCATGTCTATAGCACCACAACACTGTCATACATTAAAAAAATGCAGTTTCTGTGATTTGGATATTGAAACTGACCATGCTGTGATTTTAATAAAACTGCAGTTAACTGGTCAGCCCTGGAGGAAACAGGAGCCCCATGTTGAGAGCAGCACTCACTCTGATCTGGTGGGTGGACCTGTATTTCTCGGGCACAGACAGCTCTCCTACAGAGCGGATCACAGCCACAGCTTTACTGTCATCCTGCGGGTCGGAGCAGGTGCTATGAGAGCCGTTGTCATCGCTATCCTCCTGCAGTTCTTCCTCTTCCTCCCCCTCTTCGTCGCTGTAGCTGTCCTCTGAGCCGCCGGCCCGGAGCGACTCCCCTCCATCTTCTTCGGGCTCATCTAGCTGGAACAGCTCTGACAGCATGTAGTGGGCCGAGGCGATGATCTGAACAGACAGGAGATTGACAGTTGGGCTGCCGTCGAGTTCAATCAAATTTACACTACAGTATGTGACATAGTCTAACAGTTGAGTCTCCTGCATCTGAGATCAAGTGTGAAGGGAATGTATCCTGTGTTTACGTTTTACTTCACCACTGTCTCAATATATAATAAATATAACAGAAGTGAGTGGACTAGCTTATCCTTTTGAAGAAAAAACATTTAAAATATGTCACTATTTGAAAAGTACTTGTCTAAGGACTAATTGCAAGTCAAATGCTGAGCAAGTTGGGAATATACATACCTAGAAAGTTTAGGAAGTTAAGTTTTCAACCCGTCAATAACTTTACCTGGGGATGCCTCTCTTCATCCAGCAGTTTGACACAGTTTAAGAGCAGAGTTCTGATTGTCCCATAGTGCTTCCTGTTCTGCCTGGCCTTCAGCATCATGTTGCTGGCCACTCTGCACAAGCAAAACAGAATAGAAACGGGCAGTGTAGCAATAACTCTTAATTTTATACAGCTAACTTAAATAACCAGCAATGACGTGGAAGGTAAGAAACTATTCTTTTAGAAATAGGTCAGAGAAGTAAATCGATGAAACATCTTGCAACAGAAACAACAAACTGACTATAAACTGGTTACCTGCCAAAGAAAAAAAATGACAGACTTGCCAGCCACAGCCATAATTTGTCAGTATTTTTTATTATGGTTGGGTATTAGCACTGATATTCCAATTTGATTTGATATCTATTTCACTCCAAATCAATTCATTTAGCATATTTCATTTATTACACTAATTTTGCAGCTTACAAATGGCTTTGCTTTTGTCTAATTCTTCTTTACCATCATGGTTTCTAAAAGAAAAATCCATTAAGACATCTGGTTTTAGGTTTACTGGTGCTGGCGCAGGGGGAGCTCCCACCATCGTTTGTTCATTCAGTCATTCACATCATATAATTTGGTCAATCTGGTGACTTTCCCTAAGCTAGTAGTTCAAGAGAAAACCACTGCAGATCGGAGGTGCAGATAGAAATGGTAACATTAAAGATTAAATGACTGATATTGGGATTTTCAGAATCAAATCAGATTATTCAAATAAAGATCAAGAAAACTGATATTTCTATTCCTTCAAGGGATCTAACTCTACCTCCAGTCCAACTACAAAAAGACAAATTTAACCGGTTAACTTCAATGTAATCAAATATTACACACATATGCCATGGGTTTTCCATTTCTTCCTATAAGTCTACAGCAGACAGGCCCTGCTACACTGTGCATCTCTCTCCAAGATACGTACTTGTAGAGCAGCACAGCCACAGGAAGGGTGAAAGGATTCTGACATTTCTCCTCTTCAGCCTCCTCACACAGCGTGGTGAGATCATACAGCTTCACAATGTCACTGCCACTGGCTGAGGGACAAGGAAGCAGCCAACAAGAGGGCCAATGAGGACAGATAAGTGGACAGCACACTTACATACATACGTACAGGTTAAAAAGAAAACATGCTTCTGTCATTAAAATCAGTAACTAATCACTTATGTCTGACCTTTGAAGAGCCAGTATGTGTGACCCTCTTTGGTACAGTTGGACTTGAGGAAGGAGAGGATGTTTTGAGCGATGTCTTTCACCACCCTGGTGGAGAAAGTGGAGTTCTCCAGGTCAGGGATGTCTTCTGTTTTTATCATCTCATATTTCTGCAGAACAAGCCACAGAGAGAACACTGAAGGAGTGTAATGACATACATGTATCTCTTTAATATGAATACTGAATTAATGACATCTAAAAAAAAAATGCAACAGCACAGTATATACTGCACAAAAGCCGAGAGCAATTTACCTGAACAATGCCGTTGACGTGAAAGCACATGACAAGCTCTGGAACGTTGCACATGAGATTGTCCAGCCAGTAGTCGATACCTGTCAGGATGTTGATTGGCTTATTGTTGTCCCTGAAAGATAAACAGAAACAGACAATGTTCTATGCTAAATTAAGGAAGAACAATACTGTGCCACCAATCTCAAATACCAAGGGTTGATAAAGGGCTAACAAATTAAAAAATAAACAGTTGGAAAGAACAATTTCTGCTGGCCAAAATGGTATGCACTCATCAGAGAAATAGAGATAAAAACAGTAAAACAACAACAGCAATCCAACCTGAGCCGTAGGCTGACAGCAGGGTAGCGACCACCTCCAAAAATCGGCATGTTGGACCCAACCAGCATGTGAATATCCTCAAACGTCCACATGATGTTCCGCACAAAGTCGTTCCTTAAACCCTGCTTGGCAAACAAGATCAGAGAACATGTAAATCAAATCAATCAAATCAAATCCTTTATTTAACCAGATAAGCATCATTGAGATTTAAAACCTCTAAATAACCTGATATCAATGTTTGTTTGTTTGTTTTTTTGACTCATACAACAAAATATATTTTTTCCATGTTGGATATCTCCTGGTGCAATAAATGATGTGAGATGATCTCTGACCTCTAGGATTGTGTCAAGTTACATGGTTGAACTACCTGACTGTTTTCACCCTCGTTGAACAGCGTCGGGAGATTTTGCTCTTTGGGGACGGAGGTCACCTGGCCGAGAGCAAACTTGCTGTCCACAGAAACACTTTCCTGCAGATACAGCAGGAGAACTGCTGTCAGTTCAAGTAGCACTAAACAACATGGTAAACCTATCAGCCAGTCTGACCTGACAAAATAACTGGTATTTCTTTATTTACTGTTTCTTGTTTTCTAATACATTTCACCTTAGTAATATGGAAAATGCCAAAAAAAAAAAAAAAAAAAAAAAAAAACTCCTGGCTAATAACATGGATAATTTCTTATAAATTCAGACATGATGACCTGCAGATTCCTTCAGGCTTGGCTGCAGTTTTGAAGGCTGCCATAACTGTCCAAAAGTGAGTTACCTCTTTGGGAGCAGTTGATTCCTCTGAGTCAGACGGTGTGTTAGTGAAGGTGGCCGGCCAGGAGGGACTGAACTCCTCTGCTTCACCCTCCTCCTCCCCTTCATTCAGGCTGTCCGGTACAGCCTCTGCAGCACCATCACCGTTTATACTGGAGGACACCCAGTGATTAATCAGTAAATACCATCTTTCAAAAAAAGTGAATCCTAACTCCTATGCTAAACCCTGCCCATGTTTTTTCCATCATGCAACTAATGAGGTGACCTCACCTGTAGTAGAGGAACTTTGACAGGATTGCTTTTTGGTACCAGTGTTCTTTGCTCTTCTTTTTCCTCTGCCACTTCTGGTCTATCAGCCTTTGGTAAAACTCTTTTAACCATGTCCAATCCCCTGTCTGCAGCAACACAAACAGAAAGCAGAGCACACATTTACTTAAAATACATACATAAAAATCAAGTGATAGTTCATTTGCCTTCATCCTAAACAGCACATGTATACAGAAACAAGATATGAAATTGATGATAAGTTCAGTATTACATGCAAAAAGCAAATCTAGAGTCTTGTCACAAGTTTTGCATATGTGAACACTTAGGAAAGAACGTCTACACAGTGAGGGGCAATCCTTGGTTTGAACCACTCTGGGGAAAAGTCCTGCTGTACCTGAGAGGACCTCATGAAGAGCTCCTGAATGTCCAGCTCATCCAAAAGCAGGGTCCTCCCCACGCGGTGAACAGCCATACTGACATGGGACTTGCTGTAGGGGATTTTCAGAAGCTTCTTGATGTTCTGGATGGCAGAAAAAAAAACAAGTTAATGTCAGCTCTGTGTACACATTTCAGAAACAAACAACATATCTTTGCTTTTAAACGGCTCCACAAACCTCTGAGTCTGACACCACGTCAACATCATCCCCGATGGAATCAATGAAGTCATACGCCATCCCAAAACTACAAAAAGAGGAGAAAAGGTACTTAATCACCATGTACATATTTTGCAAATGGTGACATCTATGTTTTAGATATTTAGGCATTACACAAGAGTTGATCACCATTTACAAAGCAGCTTATATCCGATTAACCTCCTTTAACTCAAAACAGTTTAAAACACAGGAAGGAGCAGGAAACCCAAGATGTGAGTGCCATAAACACACAGAGTAATCCCCACTAAAGCCTAGTTTGCACATTGGAAGATGATTAACGCTGACATGCTTTGTAAGTCCATTTTACACACAACCATGGAACAGAAAACCCATTACTGTGTGTAAATTTGAAACTTTTTGAAAAAAATCATTTTATAGATTACTACTGCATTACATGAAAAGTGAACAAACTTATGCAATATTGCAGAGGGAACCGTCACAAAATTATGCTTTGCTTATGTTTTTCCCACTGCTAATGTGTCATGAAAGGTGGTTTAATGGTTAGAAAGACTGGCATCTGCCTTGCCGATATGTCCTTGAGCAAGGCACAGTTCTGTATCTGACACTGTTGAGCCAGACACCGCTGTGGGAGATGAAAATTTCTTTATGGGGTTCAAAGGAAATCATGTCTTCATGCTTAACAATCACATATCTGCTTATGTTTATCATGAAAATCATCTGACCACTTTTATTCCATTTTCTATATTCATGTATATTCTATGTTCACATTTTGTTAGGAGAGCATCTACCAGCTGACTATGCCTCATCGTGTGCAGAAAACAGAAACACTCCCAGGCTATACTGTCCTCACCACACTCTGTTTTGTCTCTAGTAGCGGTGAATCTGCTGTGTTTGGCAAACCGAGGTCCTCACATAAAGGATAGAGCTGAAGTGTTCATTTTAACCCATTACACTCACCGCCTTGTATCTAATGACTTAATAAGGAGACAGGAAGGCCTTTTCTGCTCAGCAACAGCACTAACCATTCAGAATTAAACAAAGCCAGATGATGTGTAATGAAATGTTACCAGGGAGTATAAAGAAGGAGGACTCTCCCCATATTCTTTGAATTAGCACTGTTGGTGCACTGCTTTTTCCAGATTGCAATGGCACGTTGATTGTGATGATGTTTATCCTGCTGTACCTGGAAAAAGGCTTGCTCTTGCTGCTGGAGCCCAGCACGGTGGTGCCCGCGCTGCCAAGCTGAGGGTTTTCTCGGAGCCAGTTGGCAGGCGGCAGCTTCAGGTCCGTCTTCTCCTGCAGCAGGGCGTAGCTGGTGGGAGGCGGGGCGGCCGAGTACTTGACCACAGCACTGCTCTTCACCTCGTTGCTGCTCGAACAGGCCTCCAGTTCCTTCAAGAAAACAAAGGTTTGGCACAGTTTCATCAACAACGCTGATAAGCTCCAGTTAAAATGTATGGGACAGGGTTTCAAATCACACGTGAGCCAAAGTGTGGAGGGTTTTGGTGTTGCCAGGTCTGACACTTAGTTGTGTTTGAGTTTTATTGCCAGAAGATAGCTTCATTCTCTGATTACAATGTAACTTGTTGTTTTATGACAGCCAGCATCACAGATATGCTTTGCCTCAGTGGACTCACATGTCTGCTGTTCTCTCCACCACAGGTAGACACACACACTTCTTCCCTTACATAATCCAAGGGGACCCCGGTTTCTCCGTCCCCAGGTGGCGTGCTCATGTCGGACATGGTCCCCCTCGGCCAGGCGGACTCTAACAAGGAGACAACCCGCGGACGGCTCGGCGAACTCCCGCTAATAAACAAAACATGTCAACACAGGTGGCTGAGCTTGGTAACGTCGCTAGTCTGCTGTCCTCACAAGCTAGCTGTGCGAACCAGGCTGAGTCAGAGATGTGGGGAAAACACGCTTCCCCGCATCACACTCACACCACCTGAACCTCGCTGGAAATGCTGCTGTGCTCGTTGTTTGTGTCAGCGTTCACAAGGTTTATCCGCAACTCAACAAGTCCGCAGCTTCCCGTCTCATCTTGTGCTCATCTCCAGCCAGCCGCTGCTGTCAGACCTCACGACAGCGCTGCACAAAAAGCAAGAGGCAAACAACTTCCGGGTTACGAGCAAAATAAAGTTGTTCTTATTGCGTTCCACATTTTTTTTCATGACCTCCATGAGATTGATTAAATTATGTTAAATGTTAAATTAT
This sequence comes from Myripristis murdjan, assembly GCF_902150065.1. Lineage (NCBI taxonomy): Eukaryota > Metazoa > Chordata > Actinopteri > Holocentriformes > Holocentridae > Myripristis > Myripristis murdjan. The sequence continues at coordinate 14,802,475 of NC_043994.1, read as the reverse complement.
TAGCCTAATACATTTTGGAACGATATTGGTTAATATTAGAAAAATAATTTGTGCGATCTGTTGACGAAAGTTCATGACCCGGAAGTACGAATGTTGACAGGTCCCGTTTCTACAAGAGTCCAGTCTATTCTATTCTAGTCTAGTCTATTCTATTCTTATTCAACATTGCAAATGTATTGATACTGAGTCCAGTGTGGTCTCTGAAGCAACTTTACTACTGAACTGTTGCAACGACTTTCAACCCCATTAATTTAATGGGAGTTATGAAAATGTGTTTAATTCTAAAAAAGAAAAAGAAAAAGAAAAAGAAAGAAAGAAAAGAAAAGAAAAAGAAAAAGAAAAAGAAAAAGAAAAGAAAGAAAATAGGTGCAATTCTACAAGACGCGATCTGATTTTATATTATTTTGTATATCATATTATATTATGAAAACATTAACTGGCATGAATGAGGCTCGAGAGACTTGAGAATTCCGTTGTTGTTGTTGTTGTTGTTGTTTGTATTACAGTGATAGTATTCCAGACAGCCTCGTGTTATGTCTGCTCTGCTGTCTTTTACTCAGAGACAGACCTTTATTGTAGAGGGTTAACATGCCGCCTGTCTGCTGACACACAGGAGGAGCTGGTGTGTGTGTGTGTGTGTGTGTGTGCGGCGCTCACTTCATGCTCAGTATTCTCTGATTTATGAATCAAAATAACAAGAACTTGAGTGGAAGACGCGGGGAAAGTTTGATTTTCGATCAAGTGCAACATTTGAACCAGTTTGAGGCAACAACAAGACAAAAAACGTGCACGACCATAATGGGAAACTGGAAAAATCACGTGCGCGACAGACTGCTGCAGAGGGACAAAACTCAGAAAGACCCATACACTGGAGTCTTCACACGCTGTAAGAGCCTTGTTTTGTTTTGTTTTTAATGCTGGTGATAATCAGACTGGGGTGACTTGAGTGAATCACTCTGTGAAATCTGTTTTTTTAGTGTCTCAGTTGGCAGAACGCTTTGAAATCCGCAAACACATTTTGGATGAGATCCAGTCTAAAAGGTTAGAAATGTAGAATTTATTTAACCGATGCACATCCTGACTCCCTGTATCTCCAAAGGCTGATGTTAAAAGTACTTTCTTTAACCCAGATATGTCTGTGCTTTTCAGTTTAGAGGGAACTGGGGCTGAAGGGGATAACAACAGCAGACTCCTTCAGCTCCAGTTAAGAGAGAGTGAACACCTGGCAGGAAAGGTGAGTTAGTAGACCAACTGTGTAAGAAATATTAGGGGCACCTCTTATAATTTAACCCTTATTTCTACAGGTTGGTCACGCTGAGATCTCAAGATCGACATCATTTATGATTTTACAGATTTTACAGTGGAAATAAAGGAGGAAATTGTGTTAGTCAGAAGGGAAAGGATGTATATTGTTTCATATAGTGGGCCCAGTGGTTGTCAGATTTGACCTTTGAACAAGTGTGATCCCATTATCCAACATGTACTGATTCACCATCTATTGTTTTCCCCTCAGCTGTCTCAGACCGTGTCTGATCTGACCTGTGTGTTGTATTTGAAGGAGGCTGAACTGCAGCACTGGCAGTCACAGTAAGTTGGTGAAACAGTAAACAACCACTTTTAAATACAAAGGGAAAGTAAGTCCACATAGAAATGTTTACAGGTGAGTGTCAAGGGGCCAACTATTACAATTGTTTCTGAATAACAAAAGTCAGTGAAGTGCAGCACTGGGAATCTGAGTGAATGGACAGCTCGGCAGTTAGTTATGAAGTCAAAAGAGCACAAGCCTCTTCTCTGTGCTCTCCATGGGATAATGAAGTATTCTCAATTCACTGGCAAACGAGTGTTGGCTTGAATTGGATGGTTCGGTCACACTACACCCACCTCTTCACCTGCCGCTAAACAACTACCAGTAATCGCTTTTCAAGAGGAGTTTTTCAGTGCTGGCTAAAATAACTAAAGACAAGAAGTGTCCCTGGTGTCTTTGAAATTGCGGCAACAAAAAAGCTTTGCAGTAATGTTTTAATGAAAATGGCCTCTGGCTGGGCCTGGAATTTTAGTAGGCCAAAGTGAAATCTTACATGAACTTGTAATATAGACTTGTGTTGTGAGCATTCAGACTGCTAGACATACAGGACGAGTTATCTGTTGGCCTTCATATGGAGAAAAATCTTGCACCAGTCAGTCTTCTTAAGTCTGTCATTTGGGTTTGAATTTTTTTCTGTGTCCTGTCACTATCTTACTCTTTCACATGTTGAATGACCTCAGTCACACTGCTGCACACAAGCCAAAATATCATACAGATTAATTTAATGTAGCATTAAATTAAAGTATATTTAAAGGAATAGTTCACCCAAAATGAAAATTTATAACAATATTCCAAATTGTATTTGAAGGCAGCATCCATCTTGTTACTGTAGTGACAAGTAAGGTGCAGGACAGGTCAAGAAAACTAGAATTGAGGACCCAGAGTTCAGATGTCTGCCCTCAAAACACTCATTGTGCTTTGTAGAGGAATTTTATGCTCATAATTTTTTTATTTTATTTATTTATTTATTTATTTTAAAATCCAAAGAACAATCCCGGTTCACTCCAGCTCACTTCTGTCTCAGCTAACATGACGTTGAGTAGATAATGACAACAGTCTGTTTTTTAGGGTGAACTGTTCCTTTAATTCCATCCATCATAGCTGGGTCATGGCTTGAAGCTAGATTTTAAAGGAGTGTGTATAAAGGCTGGGTTGGGTAACTGTACAGTGCTTGTGCAGTGCTAAACAATAATTCAAAGTAAAACCACCATTTCATTCAATGTGTGTTTCAGGGTCTCCCGCTACCGTCAAGAGGCTCTTAGTCTTGCAAAAGGGAGTAAAACTTTGAAGGCCACCCTGTCAGAATGTGAATTCACAATAGAAAGCCAATCCAAGGAGTTGGCAGCCCTGCGTACAGAGCAGAGACAGCTGAGTGAAATGTTGGCGGAGGCCTGGAGAGAGAAAGAGGAGCTCCTTCAGCGATGGATGGAGGAGAAACAGGAGGAGGCAGACCGCGTGAATAAGTACAACGACACACAGGAAAGGTAAGACATGTGTACACTCTGTTTTTTGGAAAATGCAATATCTGTTCCTTTTTATAGCTCAAAAATATTTAATTCACCTTGGGTGATACATTACAGATGTGAGTCATGAATTTGTCTTGCAAATGTCACTTTTAACCACTAGGTGGCAGTGTCTGGCCAGACGGCTGAACAAGCACCTCCGTAGGGAAAAGAGGAAACATTATGTTCCCACAGTGACACAGAACGGTACAACAGAAATGTCTCCATCAGCCACTCGAAGTAAGAGTCATCATTATTTGGTAAATGTTAGAACATAATGGAGTGTAGAGTCAAATGACTTGAGAAGCCATCTGACATGTGGATGGCACGTTGCAGCATGTAGGGCAGCACTAGTCCACTGTCTCTCTGGAGCCTGGTGCACAGCACAGCACCCAGTGGATGATTATTTCAACCATGAGGAACTTTGACCGTCAGCCTTCTTTTTGTGGTCACACATAGATTAACATAAAACAATTGCATCACAGTAAACCAGTCAGTTTTAAAATTGTATCAAAAGATGGCATCATTCTTAAAGATTACTAACTATAATCGCCCTCTATGTGCCACATAAGCATAAAGCCATTTTGTATGTTGCCTATTTCGAAATTGTTTAATGCAGTGTTTTTGTCATGTTCATCTTGTCCTCAGGGAACAATAATAAAGCAGATATGCACCAGGGACGGTCAGACAACTGTATCCCAACTATGGCAAAGGTCTAATGTCGCCATGGTTTCCTGGAAACAACAGAGCTCAGCATAAGGATTACCTCTCTGCCAGTTTCGTCACTGCTTCACACTTGAAAATGTAAAACCAGCTAAAAAAAAAAAAAAACCCATCATTCCCAGCGTATAGGAATTCAAGGGTTCCTTCATTTATATGCATATATAATCAAACATGTTCAGTGAGTGCATACAAATCTGTTTTGTTTTAGTGTTTATATTGAATGTTGTTGCCTTTTCAAAAATGCACTATTTTTTTTTTTTTTTTTTTTAAAGCAGTTTCAGATGAAATCCTGTTTCCCCTGACCAAGAAACTTCTAAAATCTTTCCAAAGAGGAAACTTTAGCATCAGCCTTTAAACTGGCACATCACAGGGAAGCCTCCACTCAGACTGACCGGGGTTAATTTAGGAGCTGGTGCTGTCAGGGTCCACTGTTGTGACTGTTCTGCCTCTGTCCAATGTCTGTACTGCATTCACTCACTCAGTTTTACTAACACACCTAAGCTACATTCATTTGCAAAATCATTAAATAGTATTTTTATCCCAAGCCATAGTAAACATAATCATAAAACTGAAAAATATAGCCCTAAAGGTTTTTTTTTTTTTTTTACTTATTTTAAAATCACTATTAAATGATTAATATTTCTCATTAAAATGTAAGAGAATACAGAATACTAATTATGTCATGATTGTGTGAATTAAGGTGTAAAGTTGTTTTATGTTTATTAAAGTGTTGTTGGAAATAAAGAAGCTGATGTAATAGTCACTTCTCTGAAGTATTGTCCCTGTTCGTCTTTTATTTTCTGTGAGTGATCGCGCCTTTAGTCACTTTAACATCACCATGGTAGCAAACAAAGTGACAGGGCTGCTCATTGTAGATTTCAAACACTTGATCACAATGTGCAGTACATCCAAATTAGCTCATTAGCTTCAATCTGTTCCCACTTGCAAAGTTGCTGAGTTCCTCAACAAAGGCTTTCGTCATTATTGATGGGGAAAAAGTGTCCATATTCCACAATAAGACAGAAAAAAATATATTTCACTGTAAAGATTTTTATTGTCATTTGTTTTTGTACAATTATGTACTATGTATTATGTACTGAGGATTACAACTCATCCATTTTTGTGATTTGTATTTGTTTAAACACAGTCTAATTAGCAGACTAATACAACACCAAACATAAGACAGGTTTTCTTGTACACTTCGACTTCTAATTCCAAATCTCCATGGTAAATGAGATCAGGTTTCAGATTTGTTTGTATGCAGCTTGTTTCCATAGTCACCAGTGTTTGCATGGAGGTGTAATTGAGAAATACTCAGGTGACTCAACATTAAAATCTCCAACTCTGTTAAAAATGGTAAAAGGTGGCAAGCAGTATTCTTCAGTGAGCAACGATGGCAAATGGGTAAGGAAATTTCTGTCAGACCTCATGTTAACATCATTTAAATCTGGCCATATAATTAACTCTCTTTTATTCAGTTTGCTCACACAGGCTCACCAGAAGATAATGCAGGAAACCGTGAGACTTCTACAAGCACAGGGACCATGCTGACTCAGATTGAATCATCATTGCCCCAGGCTTTGAACTTCAAGCGCTATCCAAAGTGGAAATCTCAGCAGGTGCATCTGTAGATAGCACTGCGCTCTGCAGTCTGTTATACTTTCATGCTTCTTTCATTTTCCCTCATCATGGTACATTCATTACTCAGGGATTAGCCTTTTAACGACTTCATTGGACTTCTCTGCCGATTACACATCAGCAAAGAAGAAGAAAAAAAAGACACTATGCATTTTAGCCCATTTTGCTGCATTTGTTTGTGTATTCCACAATACACTGTCCTCCTAATCTGACTCTTTTCTTTCATCTCTGAGTTTCCCCACAGAAATCCAGAGAGTATCCACTCTCAGCCCACGACAACAGACGTGCATTACAAGACAGCATTGCTATCTTTACTCATGTGAGTATGAGGAGGAGTGTGAGGGTGTTATCAAAATCTTTGGATCCAGTGGATACATTCTCCTGTTGGTACTGCAGGGTGTGGGACGCAGGAAGTGTCTTGACGACCGGAGACAGCACAACTCCCACTTCTGCCTGTGCCACGACGAAGCTGGCAGCGGCACCGGAGAGGCCGGGGGGAACGTCACGGCCTACCAGACTGATTATGTGGCCAAGCAGGGTGTTGATGTTGCAACAGGCAACAAGCGCTTCCCCCACAACCATCAGCAGAGGTCTGCAGCTGCAGCCCGGGCAAGGGAGTAGTTCTTGTGGTTTGGACGGTACGACTCTTGGGGCTCCAACAACATCTCAGCACCCTGCCGTCCCTCAAGATCTCCCTGCCCTGGAAAGCAATAGGTGATATAGATGATTACTGAAATAGATATGACATATGAGAGAGAGCAAAATAAAACTTCATCAAATATCGAATCAATTATCATTATTATTACTGATGATTTTTTAATGTGTTTATTTATTTTATAAGTTAAGGGATTTCATAAATCCTTTAGGGATGGTTTGCAGGAATCTAACAGCTGTATTTTCCATATAGTTTCACATATTTATTGCATTAGATGGTGGTTTTCACCTGCTTTTTTCTGCACTGGAAATCCAATTATAACAGAAACCAGACTGTTCAGACTGTTAGACGTTTTCCTGGCCGAAAAACAACATTAACAAAAACAGGAGGGATTAAAGTGCTTGCGGAAGTGCCCAAATTGGTAATATAAAGTCATGGGAGAGGCATGGAGCTTGTGGGTGAGGGCTTGTGAGCACTGCTTGTTCACAGCTTTGTCAGCAGAGGGCAGCAGCTCTGCGTGGAGTATCCACAGGCTAGAAGATGCACCGAGTTGCTCTTTGGCCAAGTTATCAAACGTAATGATAGCAACTCAAACTCCCTGTGTAATGGGCAATGCTATAGCAGAGGCAATTTGAAGGAAAATGACGAGGGGTGGGGGGCTGCTATTTTTATTTAATGCATATCAACATGAAGACGTCAAATTAGAGCGTGTGAAATAAATTAAGCTTGATTTGAGTCATAAGTGTAAGGGTTGAGTTTCAGCTCCGGGGATGGAAGGGATGAATATGTGTGCCACAGCCATACACACAAGACAGGAGGAAGTGCAGGGAGTGAATAAGGGAGAATACTGTTGAGAGGAAAAACACTTAAGGGAAGAGTGTCCCCAACCACTTTCTTCAACAGCTAATGTTCTCTCCAGAGGATGGTCAGGCCAGCTGCTTTCTTTCACTAAGTACTCACCAGGGAGGTGAGTTTTTCTCCCAATCTTTCTTTCAGCTGTAGTAATTAGCTGATGCATATGCACAGCTGACCTTGTAAGACTTTGTTTCAATTTAAAAGTGAAGTAGACAGACTAGCGCTTTTATACAGCGAGAGGGAAGGGCTGAGAGGCATCCATCTGGAAGCCACCGCCACCCCTTCATTTGCTACTTTTGAGTGCGTCGCACAGTGTTGCCAAGACGTGATCCCTTGATGCAGGTGCGCCGAGCTGCAGAGTCAGGGATTTGTTATGACAGCACCTTTGATAAAACAGGGAAAAAACAGGTGCAGACATGAGAAAGAAAAGGTGCTTAAACCCTTGCTTTTAGATGTTGTTGATCCAGAAGCCTTTAGAGGCAATAATAACAGTCCTTACAGGTTAAGGTCATCCCTAAATGAATCTACATCACTTTGAAGAGGCGGAGTGTTGGTGCTGAGGGTGAGAAAGGAGCGTTTGTTAATAATAAAAAAAAAGCACCTGTGTTTCTCTGTTTGACAGTTGGTCTGTGCGGTCTGGTCTGGTCGTCTGCCACCTCTGCGTCTGTGGGTGCACTTTGCAGACTATAGTCTTTCCTTTGGACTTGCCACAACTTGAATAGCAACTCCTGCACACCCAGCAGGGCTTCATAATCAGAAACTCTCATTAGCTCTTTCAGAATGGTGTTAAGCTTTTAATACTTCACAGGGGAGTAAGTCTTAGGGGAGTGCACTGAAATATGAGTGTCAATCACTGCACCGAGTGTGCGTGTGTGTGTGTGTGTGTGTGTGTGTGTGCGAGAGAGAGAGAGAGAGAGAGAGAGAGAGAGAGAGGGAGAGAGAGAGTGTGTCTTGTTTGTGTGCGTGCACGTTTGTCCGTGTGTGTCTGCGAGTGTTATATTATGTGGAAGCAAACCCACCAGTGTATGTAAACACAATTGCCTGCTGGAATATCAAACCTTCTCCCAAGGACAAAAGACACATCTCAGTAAACAAGCTTTCAACCACCAAAGCCCTTCGCTTCATGAATATTAAATCAGACACTTTGAATCCTGCCTCTTTGGTGTTGGGGGGCCCTAGTCTGGATTCTTACCATTTGCTGTGATTTATTCGCAGGTGCATGTGTCTCTTTGATGTGTTGAGTTGAGAGGTTTTGCACCTGTTTGAGTAAAAAATGCTTTGAAAACAAGAGGTGGATTTGCCAGACAGCCAAAATAACAGCAATAGAAGGAAGATCTGTCGTGCTACAGTACATTGTATGTTTGTGTGTGGTTGTGTGTGTGTGTGTGTGTGTGTGTGTGTACATTTCAGAGAGGCTGCTGTGCTGTTTTGACATGCTATGCAGTGTGCACAGCAAACCACTTTTGTCAAAACAAAATCTGACTTTTTTTTTTTTCCTCATGTCAGTTTTGGCACCAGTTCTGAAGTTGTGCATTTTGCATTTCTTCCATTACCTATTCATTAAAGATGTGACTTGAAAAGAGGAGTTGCCATGGAGATGGCGCGGCTAAATCACATATCTCATGGAATACTTCTTTTCTGTTTATTCTTTTGCCAATTATAACTAATGTCTAACTGCCCCACTTTCTCTATTCAGGTATGTTTTTTTTTTTTTTTCCAGCTCATTCCTTTTCTCATTCTCAAAAAGAATTCATCATTTAGCATACAATTCTCCCATTTGTTTAACACTTGTCCAAGCAAGTGAAGTATACGCAGCGTGCATCAAAATGACATTTAACCAGAGAAATTGAATGGAATAGAAATTCAATATCTATGCGTGTAACACATAAAGCCGACTCCCCTGCCTGGATGCAGCCACCAAACCAAACCTTCCCGTCTGGCGGCAGTCATTCAACCTGCAGCCACCCCATCTCCTGAAATCTCTTATTCAGGCAGCCAGTTGGTTGGTGTCCCCTGGCAACCGAGTGGTCCTTGTTCCGGTAATGGTCAGGGGTCCTCCAGAGGCGGAGGGTGGTGATAAAGGTGGCTGGCTATCTCATTCCTACAGAGGACAAGATAACATCCTGAGAACATTCCCATCACTCGAGGAGTTTGTTCAGCAGAGATAAGAGCTCCCTAACTAAACCTCTGCTAAGAAGCTGTGTGTGTCTCTGTGTGTGTGTGTGTGTGTGTGTGTGTGTGTCTTTGAACACTAGACTGCAGGAGCAATTTGAAGCTTTTTTTCCCCCCTTTTTTTTTTTTTAGCTGTGGTCTTGCCGAGGCCTGCGTCCCCTTGTCGCAGCTGTGAGGTCGACCAGTCTGGCATCACGGCACTGGGCAGAGCTGCAAAGTGCTGTCAGGCTAACCCCTTGCACTAAAATCACATTCCCCCATTTGTATTTTTCAAACCACCGACACAGTTTGCATGCTAATTTGCGTGTAGGTGGTAAGCATAATTATATTAGGCTTGTTGTAAACAAAGACCTACAAGCTGCAGTCTGTTCAAGTATCCCACCCAAGAGAGAACAAGAAAACAGTTTATTACAAGGGTGGATGTGTTCATCGCGTAGAGAGGATCGCATTTCAGACTGTGTCATTTTGCCAGAGGTTTATTTGGCTGTGATCAGGTAGCAAAATTGTTGTCAAATGAATGAAAAAGGTTATTTTGTTTATTTTAGTATGAGGCATATGTCTGACTGTCTGAGTGTAATATCACATACAGGCTCAGTACAATAGGTTATTTCAGGCATGATGGGTATACTGTGAGAGTAGGGTTTTTTTTCATGGTGATTAGAAAATCTCATTTCTGGTCATGGAAGAGCTACCAGACCAGACAACCATGTTGGTAAGGGCTGGGAAAGTTTCTGAAAAGAGTAAAAGGCTAAAAGGTTTTGCAAGTGTCATAAAGATTTGTTCCATCATTGTATAAATGATAAATAACAAATCTCAAAAAAAAAGAAAAGAAAAAAAAATCACGTTTGTAGATTTGTGTCTTTTACTCTGCAAGAACAGTTGCATTCATAGACAGTGACGATATTTGCCATGAAAATTTAACTACACGATCCACAGTACATGTCACGGAAAGCCCATGAAATTTGATCTGCAAAAATGCAAAGGAACCCTGAGAGGACTAGAAAAGACACCCATTCTTCTTTGTTCAAAAACCACACTTTTTTTTTCTCCTTTCTTTGCTCAAAAAGTGGCTGTTGGGCTTGACACATCCATACAGTATTACCCTGTATTTCATCACTAGTTAAGAAGCTCAGCCTCTTAGTTTCATCCAGTCCTCTCCTTCATAACCTAAGCATCACAGTATTTTAATCTTATTAGGCAAGATAGTTAAATCTATTTCAATTTACAGATCAGGAGTGCGACCCCACACCGCACAGCCTCTCCTTTACACTGCCTGTCACACCTGACAAAAAGGAGGTAGTTGTTTAAGGCACTTAAATGAAAAATGTGTCAACAAGAAAAGTTGTCACACTCAGTATGGTTTTCTAATTGGGAGAGACAGGTGCAGCTGAAACAAAGTGACACCAAAGGCTGTTAATTTAGCTTCCTCCAATCCTGTTTCCTTCAGGTGCCATTTTCCCCGCTCAAAATATAGAAACAGCTGTTCTTTGTTGTTCCAGCAAATCTATTACATGTTGTCTACGGATATAGATACTCATTTTTGAGGCGCTCACCTGCTTTCAGTGGCAACCCTGAAAGCTCACTTACAAATCTACATTTTGTTTAGTCAGCCTTGAAAAACGGTTGAACATCTCACTTAAACATTCGCGGTATTCTATTTCCCAGTGTAGGTGGAGACACACAAATATTCACCCTGGCTCAAAAACAAGTCTGATTAACTGTTTTCAGACACTTGTGTTAAGTCAAAGGGGTAAATCTTACTCATTTTCATTCTATTGGAGGAATGAATACAAGGCAATGAAAGTATCCTTGTACCTCTATCCGCTTTAAGTGTCTATATGCGCTTGTCTCAATGGGAATGTTGAAAGAAATTCAGATGCTCTGTGTGCACTTAGTGTAGGAGGTACATACAGCACCATACTCAATCTGACATTATTATTGAATGTAAATTGTGCTCCCATGAGCTCCTCATTAAAATGTCTCACAGGCGTGTGTCATAAGTTGTTATAGTCTCAGTTTAAGATGATCTCAACTTTTTAGCCACCGCTCATCGTAAGTGCTCTCAAAGTGATGTTGAAGTTAAATTAGCACCACTTATCTCTCTCAGAAATGAGGAAAGATGTGAAATTCCAGTCAGGCCATCAATCTACATTATAAGCGAGGCACTATGAAAGTAGCAAGATTATCCATAGTATTCCACACAAGGCTAATTTGAATATTAACAGGGTGTTTGATGTAAAAACAGGCGACGGGTGAATAAGGGGCAGACTGATTTCTATAGATGCAACTGCAGATAACAATCCTGACCTTAGAGAGTAAAGAAAATAGACCTCAGTGCTATAGCAAGTGCGCAGGAAAAAGTAGCCTACAAGAAAATACAGCACAATACACTGGAGTGAGCGAGAGAGAGAGACTGATTCAAGGTTGCAGTAAAGTAAAATATTCATTCAAATGAGGTAAAGAGTGGAGCAGCATAAGAATAACCTGTCTTTAAAGATTAACATAACCCTTGGAGGTGTTATTGTATCCCCGTAACCAAGTCAAGACTTCAACAGGAGCAGAACAGCTCTCCCTCTCTGTGAGTTACTGCATTAAGTCCCTCAAATTTAGTAGCACAATCATGAGCCTCCCGTTCACTCTCCGGAGTAGAAGAATCGCTTTGCATTTTAAAAAGGTCAAACACTCAGATCTCTGCCAGGAGGAACCGAGGGAAGAAATAATGTCTCTCTGCAGAAATACGCAGTCGCACATTACTGATCCTCTCAAATACCCAGTGTACAGTGGACGGATTAGAAATGTGTGTATGTGTATGTGTGTGTATCTGTGTGTGTTGACTGTCATCCTCTAACAACTCGGTGTACAAACAAAAGCAAATCATAATATCAAACGATAGTGTGGTGAATAATGTAATACTCCATGGTGCTGCATTGATTTTGTACAGCCAGATTGTTATGCTAATGGGCGGAAAAGTATAGTCAAAGTCCAGTGCATAAGTCATGGGCAGACTTCTTTGCAGACAAATAAAGCCTTTGCATAAATACTTTCTGTTGGTATGGAAAGCTGCTTTATTGTGTGGCCTACTGTAAATACTACAGAAGTTAAGCTTATAATTAGCAAACACAGCCTTTTGTCGGATTAAGCCTGGAAGAGTAATTCTGATTTCATTTGCGAAAATGACAACAAAATGAGGATGATAGATCATACATACATCATGTTGGACTAATGTATTTGGGGTACCACTGTTTCATCTTACATGTCACTTGACATCATCCTGTAAATAACGCATCATTACCTTGGTCGTTCATCATTACATCTTGGCATATTGGTTTGGCATTAGCTGAACACTGTATCTCTCCACAGCCGCTGTGTTACAGGTTGTATTGACCTGGCGAAACGGATGCCCTCATCTGGAGGTCTTGTCTTAGTGACACAAGCTCATGGCAGGAAGAGCAGCGACTAACACAGCTCTCTCTGCCAAAACTGCCCCTCTTCTCCCCCCTCCTACCCTTTCTTTCAAACCCCACTCCTGCCACCACTAACATATGCTTCAGTCAGTGTCCCCTGTTAGTTGGTGTTGGTTTTTAAAGTGTTTGGGTTTCTTCCCAGTCGTGCCATTGTGGTGCAGACAAAATTACCACAGGGAAAGGCACTCTCAGGACCGGGCCAAGGGCCTGAGGCCTGGGCCCACACACAGGGAGCACATGTTGGAGAGGCAAGCAAGACACAGAATGGAGGGGATGTGGATGCTTTGTCTGCTACACGCAGTGATTTTCTCTTCAGTCTCACTCTCCCTGTGCAAACTTGCATTCCAGGACTCAGGGACAAGTGTTTGGCAGAAACTATGCAGGGACTAAAGAGACCAGGAAATACAAAGATGCTCACAGCCATCTGCACTGTGTTACACAGCCCGGCCTCCTGTGTGAAAGAATGGCAGGTCCATAAGCATTCGAGTGCTGAGAATGGACCCGAAAAGGAAAGAAGATAGATTGCATGTTTTAAACATGACATCAAGTCACAGCTGCAGTGGCTGCTGTACAAGTGGCATGCAGGAGAAGAATGACTGGAGAAAAGCTGCAGCTGAGCAGTGAACACTTAACACACTATCTATCTATCTATCTATCTATCTATCTATCTATCTATTTTTTTTGTTGTACTCAAAAGTGAAGAGGTTGAGTATTCCAAGACTTTCCCTCATAGGTTAAATAAATAACAGAAAACGAAAATAAAACACAATAAAATAAAATATGGAGTCAAACAGAGAAACCCACTTCCTCGAAAATTCCCGCTGTCCCATCACTATCACCATCAACTGCACGAAGTGTTCTGTTCGGTGTGTGTGTGTGTGTGTGTGTGTGTGTGTGTGTGTGTGTGTGTGTGTGTGTGAGCGAGTGAGCGCGCGCGCGCGTGTGAAGTGGGCAAAAGGCTCCGCCTCATTCAAAAAGCGAGAGAAAAAAAGGGAAAGCAAACTGATACACACCTCTCAATTCTTGCAGGAGGAAAAGAATAGGAGTGTTTATGAAGCGTGTAAGTAAACAGTAGGATTACCGGGCACACCGAGAGCTAAGGCTACTTTCTCTGTAATAATCGAGACCAGGCAGCGTTTCTCTGCGGCGGAGATTGTCCCGTTGCGTTTAGGATTAAGTTTTATGCCATCTAAAGGTGGATCATTATCTAAATCCAAGATAACAAGCGAATTTGAAATGCGTAGCCTGCGATGCTATTTTTGGAGCCCCAAAAGCCGACGTTTGAACTCTCAATAAACAACCACTCGAGGTAGGATTCAAGATTATTGCAAAAGGTGGTGAAAAATGTTTGAGTGTGTGCTCCACTGGGGTAGTTTCGAGAGCTAGACTCGCATCGCTGCTGTCCATGTGTCCCTGCGCCATCAGCAAGGAGGGACAAGGGAGGGTGGGAGTAGTGTTTTGAAGACATTAGCCATCAGACATTATACTCCAATTCACAGTGGTGTGGGAATAGCCTTTATCAAGCCCAGCCAATGAACTGGACAATTATAGGACATAATTATAATAATGAACATATTTAATTCCCAGTTAAGAGAAGCTTCAATTATGTGTATTTTTTTTTTTTTTTTGTGATGATAGGCTTCTTTTAAAAATTGATATAATGAAGAAATCATGGAGAGCAGTAACATGCACTTAGGGATTTAAAGGTTGATCAAAAAGTTTGGCCAAAGTGTGTGTGTATGTGTGTGTGTGTGTGTGTGCGCGCGCGCGCGTGCGTGCGCGTGTTTGTAGGTGGGCATGTGCAGAAGCAAACAAATCCACAATGCATTTGAATTGGAGGCTAACTCATATAGCCCACTAATTAACGAGTGCTTAATTAGTGAGCCAATCAAATATCCATATTAAGTCCACACTGAGGAGCAGCAGGACGGCCCCTTCCATTTCACAATTCTGACAGGCAGAGAGGGGGGATTTAATAAAATGAAAAAAAAAAAAAAAAAAAGACAAATCTTTACACTCTTGCTCCCCATCCTCCCCCCTCCCCTCTCTTCGTTTGGAGGCTCAAGTGGAAGAAAGCTCCAAGTCGTGGAGGAGTGCTCCATTGTCTGGCCAGTGAAGGGGTGGGGACTGAGGCTGTATGCAGATGTGCTGCTGGCAACGGACATCTGCTCTCCCCCCGTGGGAATTGTCACAACAGGCTGGGGAACTTAGTGTGGAGCCAGCCCACAGAGAAAAGGCCTTTGTTAATGATCCGCTGGCCGTGGCTCGTACCCTTTTTTCCTGGGGCCGAGCGTTTGAGCTGAAACTCCTCTCTTCTTTATTTGTCATCTCATAAAGTCCGCTGTCGATCGGCTCGTCAGGTATGATCAATTACCCTGATTGAGAGGTGGTTTAATTACCGTAATGGAGAGAGGAGTTTCTGGACAGCTGGTGATGCAGCTACTTGAATGTGGTTTGTCATTTATGACGTCAGCAGCTTGCCTTCCTGTGCTTTTTATTGACTGACTTTCCAACCTTTTCCAAACAGAAGAGGGAATCTCATGCTGTCCTTTTCGTGTGTTTTGCCTCTCCTCTCCATCCTGTACCTCCCAACACCACCGCCGCCTCCCCATCCGTAGCTCTCTCCCCACTTGCTGCCTTCAACTCCGTCAGGGGGGTTGAACTTCCTCTCACGTCTCTGTGGCCTTTATGTATTCAGATATGAAAGCTTGGCATTGCCCTCCCAAGGCAAACACATCACATGCAGAATCACAATGTACATGGCAGCTCCTATCAGGCCTTTTGATTTATCACCGAGGAGGAAAATGCCAAGAAAATGCAAAACCGCTGCTTTAATATTTATGACATCATGCTCACAGCTTGTGCTTGATGGTAGCTATCAGTGTTGTTGTCTGTGTGTGTGTGTGTGTGTGTGTGTTGTCTGTGTTTGTATTGGAAATCAGGAGTCTCTTTTGCCTCACCAGCTATTCCCTGGTGACTGGCGGAGTCAGTGTACTGTGATTATGAACATGATTTGTGTTTGTAGAGAGCACTGTTGTACGTGGCTGATCTACTGTACTGTGCACTTGTACAGGGATTCATTTGTGTGTGTGTGTGTGTGTGTGTGTGTGTGTGTGTGTTGTGGTGTGGCGTAACACAGAGGATGGCTGAGGAGCAAGCTGGGAAGCAAGTGCACCGATGCAGGAAGAGATGATGGCTTTTGAAAGCACAGGTGCAGTCTCTTTACTTTGCTCACCACCCGCTCCTCTGGCATGTGGCTGTGCTTGTGCAGACAGTCAACATGATGTAATGCTGTTTTGAGGTGTAGGAACATGAATAAGAAAAGGCATTTCACAATATGTACTTGTATTGCTGCCATAGCTTACTTTTTTGACAGTGAAAAACCTCAAGGGGCAGTTCCCACAATGTTATTTATTTATTTATTCTTTTTTTTTTTTTTTTTTTTTTTGGCACATTGTCCCATGATCCGCCAGACCTGTGTTCTGACACCATGCAAATAAGCCTTGTCTGATCATACTTCATCGTCCTGCAGGGCTTAATAAAGTATCTATCGATCCATCCATCCATCTATCTACATGTTCTCCAGTAAATAAAATATAAAATGGTGTTAATGGACAAGCTGTTTTCAAAGATACTTTCTAATTTGAACACACTTGTATCGTACATTGTCGACAAACATGCTTTCAGATATTATTTCATGAACAGGTGCCATCAAATTATTTTTATTAATATACCAGAAGTGTGGACATTTTTCTTGTCTTTGTTGAGGGAACATAGGATTTTGAGGCAACAGGAAGTTGGAAAAAATAACAATGAGGAAACACAGGGCTCTGTGAGCAGAGGATGGACCCCCATGAAACATGTCAGACTGGTTTGTTGACATGATTTGTTTGCACAAATAAAGTACCTGGAAGCACAAGGACGAAAAAAAAAAAGAAAAGAAAAAATAGGTAATGTTTGAATTGTGCATCTCCCATCCATTTGAAATCACAGAAAGCAAAGCAATTACAATTGGTTAATCATATTTTCAGAGCCTAATACTCCATTTAACACAGTAATTTGGACGCTGCTGAAATAGCTCTTGTGAATTCTACTGAGAATCCCCGTAATGGGCGAGCCACTAACGGCTTCTAAAAGTTCCCATAGGAGCCGGTCTGAGAGGATTTTACTATCCTGTGATTGTGCTATGCATTGTGGAGAGGAGGTAATGGGTGTGAAATTACACTGTGCCATCTGCAGAGGCCTAAAATGTACAGCCTAATGTCACTCAATCATCCCGCTTTTCAAAAATTACAGAGCAAGGACCATTTAGAATTTATATTGCAGCTCCTCTGATACGGCCATAATCCAATTCCTTCTTTGGGTGATTCTTGGTTTACTGCTCTTCCTTATTTGAAAGTTTTGATGAAACTATGGACATTTACACCATCAAATCATCTCTTTTTTTTAAATTCCAGTGCAATGGACCAATCTAATTTGAGGGTGAAACACACTGATTTTATTAGGGATGGAATAATTTCGGCAAGTCATTGGTATCGGCCAATATCGGCTTTAAAATAAAATATTGGCATCAGCCTGAAATGAAAATATATGCCATTAAGAAACACTGATATGTGAAACAGGTCAAATTTGCCCTGTTTGTGGCTGTTGTCAGGATTTTCTCAGAGAGAATCATCCAAGAGAGAATCTGTTTGAAAGAAAATATTGTATAAAAAACATATATGACATGGGTTATATAACCCTAAGTTGACATATTTTTCTTATTTTGCCCAGTAAATGTGTACATTTTGAAGAGCATTGTATTTTATGTCTGCATCTGCCAGTGGGCTGTCACAATAAGAGTAGGCATAACAATATGGTAATTTCACTACAGGAGAGACTTTATGTTCTCTGCAATGAGGTGGAAAAAAAAATATGTGCATATATCATATATGAGCATCATCCAATACCATGCATTCCTACATTTTATACTTCCATCAAATGACCATTGATGTAATGCTTTTACTAAGATCATAAGACATTAAAAATTGATCTTCACTGTATATTTTAGCATTGATGTCAAAAAGATTATGTATAGTTTCTACAGATATTTTTTTTTCCCCTGCTTTATTAGACAGGCACAGTGGAGACAGTAGGACAGGGCAGAGAGGGGACAACACGCAGCAGAGGGTCCAGGTTGCTGCAGCCAAGTTACCCTCAGTGGTACCTGGCATGAACTGTACACAGTGAGCCACCGGGGCGCCCTGCCTGTGAAGTTTTTCAAATACAAAACTGTGTTTTAGAGTTAATAGGCTATATTGCTGAAAGAATGGTTGCACATTAAATGTTTTTTTCAAGTAAATGTTGGTAAATGCCTGGCTGGGGCTGTCTCCAACAAAGACATTTTAAGTTGTACTGTGTGTACTGCCTAATTGCAGCTCTCAGCACTATTTCAACACCTGTTTTCTGGCTTGTAATGACAGGTTGTGTAGTGTCTCATTTGCTTTTGAGGCTAAGGTTTTTTTTTTTTTTTTTTTTTTTTTTTTTTTGTTTTTTTTTTTGCTGTGATTGTGAAGGAAGATAGTTTTGGGAGAGTGGATGTGGACTGCAGCAGACAGGAGCAGGTGTCTGATTCTCTTTACTGATAAGGCCTGTTTGCCCAGCGAGCCCAAAAGATACTGGCTGATGACTGAGTCACTGTTTCTCTGTGTGTGTGTGTGTGTGTGTGTGTGTGTGTGTGTGCATGCGCGCACCCACTCTTGTGTCTGCCACTAATATGATATTCTGTATATAAAAAGAAATGGATGCAGGCTCTGTTGTTTGCTCCTAAAGTGCAGCCTGAAGTAAATTTTCATTACTAGCTCCACATCTCACTGCTGTTTCAGTTTTGTTTGCTCTTGCCACATCGGAGTCCGAAGAGACTGATTGTCAGCATCACCGGTCCAACATAATATATTAACACAAGAGTCGTTCCCAGTTCAGCTGGCTTGGTGCATGATTGAGGCGTGCCAGAAAACCAGTAATTTATAGTCCGCTGCTCTGTTTTAAAAGAGACAATGAAACATAAAACTGCAGGATCCAATTTACATCCTGTTGCCCAATAATAAAAAATGAAATCCAAGGTGATTAGCTCACTAAGTTGCACTCTCGCTGGCATCAGATTTATGTTGGCTTGTGTTGGGTCTGACCACTATACTGCAACGTTCCCTCACGTAGGGTATTTTTTATTTATTTATTCATTTTTTTAACACTTTGCTCGGTGACACATTTATGTGCCTGTATGTGTGTGTCCAGGCATTTTTCATGTTTGCGTGTGTTTTTAAATGGTGAATCTCAGAGCTCATAGACAAAATCAAGGTAAGCTTTGATTTTCTTCTTTTTTACAGCTTACAGTACTTTAAATGATACGATTGTTAGACATATAGACAATATATATATTATCAAGGTAAATGAATGTCATGGCCGCCTCAATATGACCTTCCCTTCTAATTAACTGGCTCTGAAATCATACTTGAAATTTAATGTTTTTCTCCTTTTTTAATATTCCTACCTTTTTATTGTCACTGCTGTTATCGTTACTAGTACTAATTATTTTTATTATTGCTTTTTTTTTGGTTGTGGTTCTGTGTGTGTGTGTCCTTGTGCCTTGTGCCTTGTTTGTGTGGCCCGGGGGCGATGATTGGTGTTGTATTATCTGTGTCTCATCTGTACAATAACACTTTAATACTTTAAGTACAAAGAGGAAGTTAAAAAAAGAAAAAAAAAAGTGCCACTTATTCCTGTTGAAAGCTTAGCTCATTAATACTGTGATACTGGCCTACATTTGTCAGAATGTATAATTCACAAAAGCGTCTGCTAAATGACAATAATGACATAATTTAACGTAATCCAGAGCGTGTGACACAGTAACAGCATCGAAGCAGCAAAATTACAACACAGGGAGTGTGCAGTTGCTGCATAATTAGTCAGTGTCACCCACAGTTAAGTCAGTGGTCTTACTTTACATGTTGTGAATTTACATATTCTTATTCTCAGGCATAGAAACTCTCTAAATTATTTACCTCGTTATGTGATTGGGAGAGGGCTGTAGGCGGTGGTGGGGGTAACGGTGGAGGATGTTTACTGTTCTCTGTATTTATGACAGTGGGAGTTTGCTCACACCGCTGGGCTGTCTAATAGCCTCCCACCTGGTGTAAAGCCTCACACTGTGGAATCCCATCCTCCTGCCTAATGACTGGCCGTTTTGCTGCAAAGAAGGTCTAATTGCTCTCCACTGCATGCATGGACTTTAGGCCTAAGATGACTGGTGGATGGATGAACACTGCAAAAAAAAAAATCCTCATCTTAAAAAGTCATTCAAAGCTACATTAAGCATTTTTTTTTTTCACAGTGAAATGATCCCTAGCAGTATGAGAGTCATCACTGGGGGTGTTTATTCCATCATACAATTTACAGCCGTCCTGTTGTTATTTCCTAGTTTGAGCTTTCTAAATTTCTGTATCTGCACTCCAGTTCACCCCCTCGCTGTTTCAACTTAATTCAAATCTCTGAACTCACACATTCTGCGGATAAATGCATCCAACTTTCAGTGGCACTTGCACGATTGTGTGAGTGCCTCTGTTGCTGCAATCAGCACTATGGCGACAGAAACATTTCATTCAAAGTGGTTAATTTACCTTGGAAGTGTGCGGTGTCACCATATTTTCAGAGGTCAGAGACAAAATAATCCAAGTAATCCAACAAGCGCCTTGTCAGGCTGCAATGAATCCCTCATTTCCATCACATTTGCATTAACTTTTGGTTTTGTGCAACCGATCTACCATGAGCACTCAACTTCCTCTAGTGATCAGAGAGCAGTTGATTTTCAGTGTTAAAGTCTTGTCAAAACAAGTGGGGAAAAAATCGGCCTGGGAAATGAGAAAATCCCATTTGTTTCTCATGATAGTCAACTTGTTTTCAGCATTTTCTTGTATCAAATGTGCTTTCTGCTTTATTCTGCCTTGTATGTGTAAAAATGTATCAGGAACAAAGTGGGATTATCTCATCCCACCGGCAGATTTTTTCACTTGTTTTAAGAAAAAAAAAAAAAACACTGATTGTGCAGCTACATGACTTGTTGAGACAGATTGAGACAGTGAGGGGAGTGGTGTGGAGATGTGCAGATGAAGTGAGCTGTCTAGCATGTGAGGTGTGTGTGTGTATGGTGTGTGTGTGTGTGCGTGTGCGTGCTTTGCCAACAGAGGACGGAGTTGATCTTCTCCCCCTCCCCTCATCTCCTCCCCCTCTCTTGGTACAGTCAGCACTTTCAATACCTGCCATTAACTCTCATGCAAACTGTGGAGAATTAGCACTGAATAGCAGCATCCGACCGTCTGTACATGTGTGCACGTTTGCCCGGGCACGAGCACAGGCACGTGTGTGTGCTCCTGTCTGTGTGCATTTCTTCATGTGTGTCATATTTTGAGGAACTTTGCAGACACAAAGCACCATCTGCACGCAGCATGCTGTCCTGCCTGCCCACTCCTCTCCCTGGGCCAGGGAAGAGGCTCTCTCTGAGCATTGTTATGAAACCGGCTCTGCTGCTGCTGCTGCCGTCGCCGCTACGCTGACTGTTACTGCTGACAGCTAATAATGTCCTCCTGGACGGCTGTGTCTTGCCTGAGCCAGAGAGAAAAGACAGAACAGTGACTAAGGAAGAGAAGCAGGAAGCGAAAGACAGAACAGAGAGGGAGCGAGAGATAAAGACACCGGTGGGGTGCGCAGCTGTCTCCCACCGGCCGCGCGTTCAACTTTTTCCCGAAGAGGCCTACATGCACGCTGAAAGTGCAGTCGCATGTATTGTGTTTTATTTCCGCCTGTTTTTGTCTCTTCCTTCCTGCCCACTCTCTCCTGTCTCAGCGTCTCAGGGGCGAGGTGGCACGAGGATGAGGGGGGGAGGGGGGGCTCCATTGTGCCTCGGCAGAGACCCTATTCCTGTCCAGCTGACATAGACTTGTGTCAGGAGGATCCATCCTGCTGATGTTAGGGAACCAGCAAACTGAAAAGAGATGTCTAAAATGCTGAAGTGGGCCCTGGCCAGCGGAGAGATGGCTCTGTTTGTTTGCCATTCTGCTGAGCACCACTTCACAGAGAAAACTTTTCCCCCCCCGAATTTGCTGACGGAGAGAAAAGGAAAAGAGTTGGAGTTGGTGTTTTGGGAGGCACTCGTGGGCACACACAGCTCTGGCCATTGTGGGACTGTGACATTGACATTTGGACATAGTGCGGAGGAGAAAAGAGTTAAAAACGCGCTTTTTTTTCCCAACTGTCTGTTACAACACAAACTGCTTTGCCCCTGCTCACAATTCTCCGAGACAGCAGACATTGAACCTTCCAACCACATGAATATGCATGATAAGTCCGCTTTTCTTCTCTGCCCTCTGAGCTGTATTTTTTTTTCCACCCGGAGGACCTGTCGTGTTGTGTTTGATTGGCCCTGACATTTGAAAAGGTCCTTGAATAAAAAAAAAAAGTTGTTTATGACAACTGGAGAACTCTCCTTGCAGCAGAGTAAAAATGGCATTTTGAAAGGAGCACGGCTCCTGCATATTTAAATGCTAATGGCTCTGTGAATGCGCAGGCTAATAGGATGTTTCAATCTGAAGTAGTGCAGTGTGTGTACACTTTGGGTACGCAGTGTCTTAGCCATACTTCTAATAGCCATGTGCTCTGTGCAAAGTGCATTAGTTCTTTTTATTAACCCAGTATGTTGATTTGGACGTTGTTATAAATGATCAGATTCTTTGTTTTTGACAACAAGGAGATGGCCTCACACACACACACACATTAGCAGAAGGAATAGGCCTGTATCCAAGAAAGTCCGGAGGGAAATCTATTTTTAAATTCCTGGCATCTGTGGTATATTATTGTGACGGTTATGGTGCAGATAAAGTTTAACAGCTTGTTTTACTAGCTTGCTGTTGCTGTGTGGCAAGAGGAGGGCTGCTGACTTACACGGGGCCCCTGGGGTTCTGGCAGGGCAGCCCTGTAGCAAGGCATCAAGTCCTCCGTTTATTATGGACTGTGTGGTAGCAGTAGCCAGCCAGCAGTGCCGTGAACCCCCTCCTGGACTTTGACCTGCTCGTGGAGTATTTGCCCACAAACTCCTGCTTGCACTCTGGTTGTTACACTGTGCAGACGCAAGGCAACTGATGATGCCATTAGATCGGCGTTGGATTCGGGCCTGCTCTCTCATTTTTAGTTAAAACCCACTTGAAAAATTCGAATGCGCAAACTGCAGCAAAATAGTAAATCTGATCTTTATTATTTCATGCTGTAAGTGCACGCTTGCATCGCCTTAAAGCATTCTACATAGTGTGCATTTTGTGCGTGTAACAGCCTCTTTCCACACATAAATATTGGCGGGAGTCCAAACGGGGAATCTGGCAGAGGTCCATGGAGCCAATTGACTCCTAAACCACACTGTTGAGTGAGAGCCTGCACTTCCCGGTGATTTAACTGAGCAGCATACATCAGCTTGGTCACTGCTACAGAATATGCTATCAGCAAACACACTCACGTCCTTAAACAACTTCACACAACAGCGGTTATCTGTATTACTTATATATATATATAGGACATGAAACCATCATCAGTGACAGCTCACCCTGCTTCTCATCGCTTGTCTGCAGGGAAAAATGACATATTATCTGCTCGGCGCTTGCTGTGATGGAAGTGTTGACAAAGTGAGTGACGGGAGCAGAATAGTGAAGTCTTATCGCCCTAGCTGTCTCCATTATGAATATGGATATTACCGATGTTTTGGCACGCCCAAGGCTAATTCTTTGATTCGCGGCTGCTGAGGAGCACAGTGGGATGGTTGGCGTTTCAACTCATCAGCTTGTTCGCGCACAGAGATGTTTGATTTTCACCCGCGTGGAGATGTTTGATTCCTGATCCTGAACAAAAAGGATTTACGGTGGGTTAATGTTTCACCGAGCTCGAGTGGAGCCACCGACTCTCGCAAGTCCCTCCCACTCAGCCCTCTGCCAGTCCAAACCCTGAGAGGTGATGTGAGGTTAGAGATAGGTGTCCCCGGGGTTCTCACACAGCTCGAGCAAATGCTATTTTGAGGCATTATGCCCATAAAAGCCGCATGTTTTTATTCTCTATACCATGCAACTGGCATGCAGTGTATAGCATTTCACTGCAAAAACTCCATCCTAGCAAGTCATTTAGTGTCGTATTCGGTCTTAAAAATGTTGTTTTCCTCAAAAGAAAAACAGAAAAGAGAAAAATCTGCCGGTGGGATGAGATAATCCCACCTGTTTCCAATGCGAATCAACTTGTTTTGCAGAATTTTCTTGAATCACTTGTCATTTTCTTGATACTGGTGGGCTGATTTGCCGTATTCTGCATACTTATTTATACCAGAAAATTTACTGCAGCAAGTGCATTGGAAACAAGTGAGATTATCCCATCCCACTGGCAGATTTATCTTCCATTTCTTTCAGGAAAAACAAAATTGCGACACTGAACACCAGACTGAGTGACTTACTCAAATAGAGATGTTTCGCAGTTTACATAACTTCAACTGAACTGGATTTTTTGCCAAACAAACAGCATTGTATGTGATGCTTTTACTGATGTAGGTTCAGCTCCTTCTGACCTGATTAATGAGCACTAAATGTAACAATTAGAAACATAACGAGGCTGCGGGACATCAGCATGGCCTTGCCAGGGGTTTTGCTGAGGCGGTCTGTATACTAAACACTGCTGTACTGTCTCACTGTGTAAAAAGCAGCATGAAGAAAGGGATCCTGGCCTAGTAGACAAAGCCCATAATTGCCAATATGACACACGGGAATGAAGCAGCTATTAGCCTTAAAATTGATTTTAACTTGGGAAATACTTGACACGTATGCTCCAGCCACTTTGAAGTGCTGCTGTTAATGTTGCATTGCAGTGTCTTGTCTTGCTGCCCTGTTTTTCGTTATTCTCTTCCCTGGAAAGTGCCGTGATCCCGAGGGGAGAAAAAAAAAAAGTTTTCCTTTCGCTACTAGACGGTGTAAGGTGGTTTGAATCAAAATGATCAGTTTTCTTTTTCTTTTTCTTTTCAACCTTAGAAGGGAAGTTCCAGACTTGTGAAGTGTTGCACAGACCTCACAGCACATGGCGCCTTTGTTCCATTTTTCGCTTTTTTTTTTTCTTTCTTTCTTTTTTTGTATTCACCCACTAGTGTGTGTCTCTTTTCTCTCTTGGTTTTACCTCGTCCGTGACCTTTCTCTTTCTTTCTTTTTTCCTTTTTTTTTTTTATTTTTTTTTTATTTTTTTCATCTGCCGCTGAGCTAGTTTTCACTTATTTCTCTGTAAATATCAGTCGTACCTCCTAATCCATCATGTGCCCTTGTCTCTTTTTACCTCAGTCTCTCTTCATCCCTGAGTGTGTTGTTGCTCACAGGCTCACAGGTGTCTGAGGGGTGTATGTGCTGCCGTCCTGTGTCTCTTCTGTTTGGTATCCACTGAATACCAGCTGCTGTCCTTGGTCAGGGAAGCATGCCAGTGTAATTAACCTGCCTGATCTAAACACACATATGTATGCATGGAAGTGAGCGAGCACACACACATACCAGCACGTGGGCGGGGATACACACACGTGCACACGTGGTCATAAAGGGGTGCACACACATACAGACGCACACGTGGTGATAAATCGGTCGTAGTATAAGCGAGCTATTAATACGCTGAGGCGCCTGAAAAGAGACTCGTACCAAAAGTAGCCACACACACACACACACAGACACACACACACAGGTGTGGTGAAGAGACAAAACCTCCTGTCTGTGAATAGAGCTTCTTTCAGTTGGGTTCAAATCATAATGCTTTCTAAAGCAACACTTGCATGACGCTTTGCTGTTAACCTCTGTGTGCCATCACGACCACAAACATCACTCGCTCCCCGTCTCTCTCTCTCTCTCTCTCTTTTTATCTCTCTCTCTTTTTTTTTCTCTCTCTCACTCTCTCTCTCTCGTGTTGCTCCCCAGCCTTGAGCCTTTCATGCAGGGCAGTGTTTCTCATACTTACCCCCCCTCCGCCTACCCTCCCTCCCTGGAGGCTGCATACAGCCAGACGCCCACCTTGGCCCCAGATCCCAGCCGACACGTCTGTGTTTTTTGGTGTCCGTCTGTGTGTGTGTGTATGTGTGTGTGTGTGTGTGTGTGTGTGTGTGTGTGGGCAGCAGCATTCAGCGGTGTTCTCACAGCCCAGCTGAGCCTGACAGATGGAATCATTTCACACACAGACAGAAAGGCAGGATACAGGAAACCGGGGTGTGTTGAATAGTTCTGGCGCTGCCGTGGTTGGTATTAATCCAGGTCAGTGGTGTTCAGCTCATGGCTGGTCGGCCTCAAGGGCGAGCTTGGCCTTTCCTTAACCCCACTAACTCGTCTAACTGATTGTCTCCTTTCAGTCTGGTTTGGCGTCGAAGGCACGGTCTTGAAATGTTCCTATTTATGTTTGTGCAGTGTAGTATTGGGCACATTACAGACACACATCTGTAATGTACACACTCCCCTCAGAGTCACCGACGGGGCTCACTGACAATTCAAGGTGAAAGTCCGAGTTGCTGAGTTTCACCCAGATCAGGTGATAGTACTTCTCTAGGCTGGGCTTAAATGGCTGCAAATATTTGTCAGTTAACTCATTATTATTTTTTTCAGTTTCTTACTTTGCCTATAAAGTGAAAAAAAATGACAATTGACCATCAAAATTCACCACAGTCCAAAGAGATGTCTCAAAATTTGCTTAAAAAATGCAAAATCCTATAAATCTTGCCTTTGCAGTAGAGGAATATTTCTGGACAGTGCAGACAAGCACGGAAAAATTACCGCGGCACTCCGTCTTCAGATGGGAGAGAAAATACATACTTTCATTCTTGGAGCACGGCAGCAAGACGGACCAACGCGCTATCGACATTCGGTCTTCGTCAAGGTCTTCAAATTGCTCACTTCGTCTGACCAGCAGCCAGCAGATTCCGAAGTATGCACGTGTTAAATGGCATGAGATGGAGAAAAACAAGCAAACCTTAGCATTTAGGAAGCTGGAACCACCAAGTGTTTGGTCTTTTTTTTTTGGAAGTGAAACTGTCTTTACATATTTAAAGTGACATTTCTCAAAATTAAGTGAACAATCCTAAACTTTTTTCCAGGAGAAGCACAAGCAAACGCATATCAAAAATACACAAAGGTGACAGAATATGCATAGCGTTGACTAAACCGTGTGTTTGGTGTACAAATTTGCTATCTCTGTTTCACAATGAAGTAAAGTGTCTAACCAAACGCTCTCGCAAACGTCACTCATTAAATGCATCGTGACAGATCTTCGCTTTTTATTATTTCGCTGCAGCTTTAGCAGAAAATAGAGCTGTTTGCTTGGCTTGCCGGCAAAGTTGTTCTGATAGCTAGCTTTAATTTGCCAAGAACGCAGTCGGAGCCTGACATAACAGTAGTAACCCCATAATAAGTGAAGAGCGTGAAACAACAGAGTGGGCTGAAAACACGACTCTGGAAGCTTTATTATCGTGACGAATAAATTTCCCTGGAATGATTCAGGTCTTCTCTAACCTTTTTCAGTTTTTTTTTTTTTTTTTTTTTTTTTTTTATCCCCCCCTCTTTTATTACAGCGTGCGCTCTCATCATGAATTGGTTCTACAGTTTAATTTGCACTGTAATTGCTTTTACAGTTGTTGCATATGCATCACGTCCTCACAATAAGTTCTCGGTAATTGGTTGGAAAGGAAAAAGGATGGAGTTCAACAGTGAAAATGTGCGGCAGCTAACCTCCAGGCACAAAGATGCACAAGTGGATGAAATTGGACTAAACTATTCTGAGAGCGATCCGTGGCTGTTCGGTGTTTGCAGGGGTAGATTATCGTCTGCACCGGCCCCAGCGCTGGTCAGATGGTGATTGTGACATGGAAAGCGGCGTTTGTGGTTATCTGTCTTCCCTCTCCTTCGTGTCGTACCCTCGCATACCCTCACTTTGCTCTTTCGTCCCAGCAGCAGTCGTTTTATAATCTCTCCTCGTTAGTCATGCTCAGTGTTTCTTTGAGAATCCTAAATTTACTCCTGAAATGGGACTCTGGCATCCTCAGTCTTCAATCAGCCATTGGTTGAAGGAGTTTTTAAGAGTTTGGCCTTATTCCAGCACTTTCATTTCTTCATTACATTTTTTTTTTTTTTTTTTTTTTTTTTTGAAGTAAGGATTTTGAAGTGCCATCTCCCCGATGCATAATTATGCCATAGCCCTAAAATATAATTGCATTTTTGTCAGTAGTCTTAGCTCTTTCCTTGGGGTTTCTATCATGCTAAGGCTAATTGGTTTGAAACATTTCATTCTTCAGAGGTGTAAGGAATCAATGAGGATGAGGCTCGATATTATTGGGTTTATGGGAATAAACTGTTGGGAGTGATGGCTTTGCTGAATGAGGAGGTGCCGGTGTTTTTGCACAGGCTTTGTGTTTTTGTAAGCTGTTTGCAGAGGAATGAAGAGGTGATAAAGAGCTGAGAAAGACAAGGTGAGATGGCAAAAAAAAACATTGGCTGACAACAGTTTCACTCGGGCTGGGGGCGATAATATATCACTGGAACGACTACGCATCCTCTTTTTTTATTTATTTATTTAGTAAAGCTGGTGCTCATGATTGCTAGCAAAATTGCCCTGTGCTGGCGGAGCTATTGTTTGTCCCATTGAGGGAGCGGCGCTGCCCACCTCGGAGGCAGTGCCACCTTTGATGGTGCACACCACTCAAAGTTTGCTGCATTGAAATAAAACAAACAAACAAAAACAAACAGTCACATTTAAATTTGACCCCCATTTCAAAACACCTTCGATCAAATGCCAACTTTTGGTGGCACACAGTACAGCATGTGTTGGAGTGCAAAGATGGATGAGGAATCATTTTGTGGGTGACTCAGCTTCTAGAACTATAAGGAAGATTAACATGATATTCGTTTTAAATGGAAGATGACATATCAGAGACAGCCTGTTTTTTTGAGGCAAGTAGAAGAAATGATCTGGTGTCATTTTATGTTTTTATTTCAGAAGTAAAAGCTAGTTTTGTGATGACAAGTTGACAATCTCACCTAGACCCTACTTATTTTTCTGCCCTACTTACTGACTTCTCTGCTTACTTAATTGAACAGCAATTACACTGTGGGCATCCTTAATTTGCCTTCATTTTCATGCATGGCACTCATCTCAGATCATCCTTTTGCCTGGTGTCAAATTTGACAAAGTGACTAGTGAACACTTCAGGTGCAAGTAAGTTGTAAGTTTCTGTTTCTGGTGGATTCCACCAGGGCCAGAGGACTGGATTTTTTTTTTTTTTTTTTTTTTTTGAAGAATCAGATTTAATTGGCTCCAGGGAGGAATAGAAGTTGTGTCTGTGGCTGAAAAGGCTTTAGATCCCCTCCACTACAGCTGTGCTGTAATGCTGAGGCAAGGGAGAAGTGAGTTTTTTGTTTTTTTTTTTTCCCTCCCTCTTGGTCCCACGGTGCCCTTGAAGAGATTTTGGCCCATATCTCACCAGAGCTCAGTGCTCTTCCAGGCTGCAAGGTTAGCCTGCCTGCAGGTTTTACACAGAGAGGAAGGTGTGAGGTGACTCTGCACCCCGGGAAGATGTTGAATGTCAACAGGAACACACAGATGAAAACATCACGCACATGCCTTTTACCTGGTTGAACATTTTTGGAAGTTTCATGAATTGAGTGTTTTTTTTTTTTTAACATTTGATACATAGAAGAACATTGAAGACACAGAACAATAAATTAATTTGAAGGCTCTAGCCCTAAAGTGTAAAGAGAGGCAGGGAGGCAGCACACACAATTGTTCTTGCCTACTATAACTTAGCCTGTATGGAATCAGTGCAACAATAGAGAGAACCCTGTATTACTGAAAAATAGACAGTATAGCAACACAGCCTACGTGTGTTCAATGAATCAAGTCATTATTTGATTATCATTAACATTAATCAGTCTGGTTTTTAATGGCCATTAATCAATCATCCATCTTATCATTAACAACCTTAGTCAGCACCGTAGTTTTTGTGTTAAAAGTGTGTATGCATTAGGAGTTGGGCAGTGTAGTCAAATAGTTGACTAAGCTTTGCCCCCCTGCTAAACCTCACATAATAACAGGCTGTAGTTTATTCATCTCCTCTTAGCCAAAGTTACCTAATCCACCACTTTATAAAGGTTGTGGAAAGCTGCTTTAAATATTCCCTAATAAATTATCAAAAATGTGTTACAGTGCTGACGTGTGACCAAGGCTGCAAGTCTTTCTTCAGCACTGAAAATGCAGAAAAATCTTTTACATTTATTTACGTAAAACAAAGAGGAAAAAGGAAAGGTTAAGTATTAAGATGCCACGTCTTCATTCTTGTGTCTACTCACGGTACCTGTTTAAATAGAGGCTTTTCTTGAGCCCAACTATCGACCTTGAAGATAATGGACTTTTGCACATACCTGCAGTTATGTGTGTGTGTGGTCTTGCATATATATATATATATATATATATATATATATATATATATATATGTATGTGTGTGTGTGTGTGTGTGTGTGTGTGTGTATGCGTGTGTGTGTGTGTGTGTGTGTGTGTGTGTGTGTGTGTGTGTGTGTGTGTGTGTGTATTCTTGCATATATACACACACACACACACACACACACACACACACACACACACGCATACACACACACACACACTAATAAGAGAAATGCCAGCATAAGTTTTGGAGATGTGTCTTCACAATGCTTGTTATTTAATTCAAATATAGCCTCTCTATTGTTCCTCTTCCCTGCTCCGTGTTGTGTGGGGGTTTTGTGAAAAATAAATTGCCCATTATTCCAGTGGAGATTTTATGCCAGACTTTGTTTTAGGTTATTAGATGTAAGGAGCTGGAGAGGAGGAATGCAGGCCATGTCCAAAGCCTCAATGGGTTAGTCGTGCACAATAATGCCACCATTATGCATTTCCTGGGTGACTTAAACAAATAGGCATTATTACAAAATTGTGCATTAGCCCAAGTCAGCAGTTAGTACTGCTGCAGTCCCATTTCGTCTCGAGTTGAGAGAAGAGGAGAGAAAGATGGAGATTGGAGGAGGCATGGAGAGGGGAGGGGGGAGGAGGGAGAAAGATGGTTCACAAAAAAAGGCGATGTAGAGGAGAAAAGAGGAATCAAAAGGAAGCTATCTGCCAGAGGCTGACGGAACAATGAAAGCCAGGAGGGAGAGGGATGGACGGAGAGACGCAGATGGACAGACAGAATCACAGGGAGGATGAGAGGATGAGGATGACGAAGAGAGGCAGTAAGAGGAGAGCTGTAATTGTCAGTAGCCAGTGTACTTAGACAGTGGAAATATGGGCATAGGAGAAAGAGAGAGGCAGGCGGGGAGGAGGAAGGTGTAAATCAGCGGTCTGAGTGACAGCTTTACGCGGCCCTCAGAGCCCCAACTATCCGATTAATGAGAGAAGAGAAACCTTAACCGCCCTCCTCACTTTTCCAGTTTTTTTCTGCTATCTTGCACTTTCAGGACATACATCAATGACTTTTAAGTAGGTAGCTGATAGATTCCTGCTGTATATTTCTCTCTCAGTTTTAAAACCGTGTGTGTCTTGTGACTTGTGTAAAAATGTTTCCTGATGTGCAGCATTAGTGACACTTCAGCTATAATGAATACTGCCCATTCCAACTTTGTGTCCCACAAATAGGCCCCATCCCTGCAAAGCCAAGCCACTATTATTCTTACTTGTCATTGTCTGTATGCGAGCGTGTGCACATGAGTCTAACATGTAGAAACAAGGCTTGGATTCAAACAAGGATATAACGAGAGCAGGAGGCAGAAAGGAAACGTAAACCGGCACAGATTTGGAAATTGTAGCCGAAAGGAAGGAATGGGATATTCCTAAAGCTGTCCAAGTAAAATGGATTATTTCCAGATAGTCACAAGGTCGTCGGGTTTCCCTCCAACTAGACTTTACATTTAGAAACTAAAGATAAGTCTACTTTTGTGTGTGTGTGTGTGTGTGTGTGTGTGTGTGTGTGTGTGTAGTCATCAGGTTCACACGGTTCACCAAGGTCAAGGACTAGAAACTTTATGATCTTAAAAAGAGACTTTGTTCTCTGTGCAGAAAACATGGAAATTCCTGTGTTCAGTGAATGCCTCCTCAGATGTGTCCATCTAAAATATGTTATGAGAAAGTAGCTGTACTTCATCCTGTGCTTCCTCATGTTTAGCCAAAACTCCCAGCCAGGTTCCTTACTCTGCGGAGGATCCCTTGAGAAATGGTTTTAGTCGATAAAAGGCATCTCTCCCTTTCTCTCTCTCTCTCTCTCTCTTTTCTTTCTGTCTCTGTCTGTCTTGCACTATTACCACACCAAGTGAGAGCTCCTGGATTGTCCCGCTCGCACGTATTTTTCTTCACAAACGCACGGGAGAAGAACAAGTGAGATGAGATGCAACATGAGCGCGGGATAGAGAAAGATGGTCTCTAAAGGGAAGAGCTTGCTCTCTATTAAACTTCAGGGGACCGAGCAGCATTCATAATTACATGGATCGATGCAGCAGCTGCGACAAAACGGCGTATTGCTCACCGACAGCAGTCAGACGTTGGTGTGTGGCGTCTTACAGCAAAGCGTCCGCCTGCTTGACTGTTTGAGTCCGAGTGGAAATTGAGAGGCAGGCGGAGGTAGACGCCGCAGAGAGAGCTGTGGGAGGAGGAGGATTCAGTGCCGGGGTGCCACATGGGCTCTGAACTCCTGCTTTACATCGGGAGCCTACATCTGTGTCTCATTTCACAAGTGTTACCGAGCTCTTAACTGTGAGCACCTCTCCACACCTCTTAACTCCATGCTGATCATCCATGAACAACGCTCAGCCACGGAGACACCCTTTTGTGCCGCTGTCGCTTGCAGTGTTCTAGCAATAGCAGTGAATTCGCTGTTTAATAAAAGTATCTGAAGAGCCCTGTTCTTAAATGAAAGGTCCACCATTTGGGAAAGTTGGCAGCCGCTGCTATAAAATGCAAATTCATGGTGCAGTATTAGTGAAATTGTTCCCCTTTTTAAAGCTGCATGTGGAAATGTAACATTTTGACAGAGCTGGGACACATTTGAGGTTTTTGGAAGTTTGAAGGGCTTCATTATAAATCAAACCACAGAAAACCACACACTATTATGTAAAGAGAAAAAAGCTGAAAAACAAATTAAAAACAAAAAATGACTTGACAAATAACATATTCCAGTATTACGTTATTGTCAGTTCTCAAAAACAACATACTTTTCAACATACTTCTGCTGTATTAGTATATAATGACATCAGAGCACTGATCCAAACATTTTTCTCATATATATATGTAGATGTGTTATAAAAAAATAAATAAATAATAATTAAAAAAAAAAAAAAAACAGGTTAAATTCAGAAAATCAGGAGAAGGAAGAACAAAATAATCTCCAGATATGCCCAGACCCTTGATCATACAGTCACAACTGTGCACAAAAAATATTAAGTTGATAAGCCCAGTAGTGCAATATTAGTTGCAGACACACACACACACACACACACACACACACACACAAACACAGAAAAAGTTTGGATTGGGAAATATTGGGGGAAAAAAATAATAAAAATTCATATGCAGTGCTCAAGCACAAAAATCTACCTAATAAAAATGTTTTGCCTACTTGTGGATCCTGTTTGTGGGCCCTTGCACAAATATGACTAATGAATTACCACAAGAGGCTCTTGATCATAAAATGATAACTGTGCATAAAAAATATTAGGCTGATAGGCCCTGTTTTATGGGAGATTAGCTGCAGATAGACACACACACTTGGACACACACACACACACGATCAAATGCATGATCCCCTCCAGGCTGCCAACTGGTGGAGAAAAAAAGAAACAAAGTCCCAACCATTACCCTGAAATCATGTAATGTGATGTGAGTGAACTTCACACTCGATAAACTTAAGTTTCTTCTTCCTTATGGCTAAGAGAGGTGGAGCTGGTGGGAAAAATCTTTTGGCAGCAACATCAGACATGAGTCAACTCCAACTTTCCCTTAATAGAGCGCTTGCTTGCTGGTTGCTTACAAGACAGTTTTGTATTTCTCTCTTAAGTTTTGTTTTGTTTCTTCCTGTGCGCCAGAAATATCCAAATGCCTTTGGGGGCATTGATATTCAGTGTGCGTACATTTTTTCCCCCTCTTTTAATAACTTGGGATTATGTCCTTCATCTGTACCCAACTTGGGTTTGTATGTGCATAACGTTTTGCATCCTCTGCACCAGAAAGTTCCCCCACCAGTGAGAGATGTACCTATCACTGCTGTGGCCATTGAGGATTGTGATTTCAGGCATTGTGGCAGTCAGCAAGTTGCAGTCACAGGTGAGAGACCAGCGGTGCATGAAATGCCTGCAAGTGGAAAGTTATGATATGCACTTATGATGTATTTTGAGGTTTGAGCATGGTGTGGTGGCACATGGACATCCAGCCAGAGACATTTAATGACAAAATAGTGACATTTGTTAGGCTGGAGTTCACTGAGCTGAAGAAACTGTGAGCACTGCATGTCAGGACTTTTGTAGTTTGAGTGCTGAAATGACATCCTACATGCCATTTTTGAGTGGCCTGTTTTTTTGAGTCATACGATTATTCATTGTTATGAATATTTTTTTTGTCAGATTTCATTGCCTGCTCAGCCCGCTGAGGCAGATCTCTGGTAGCAATCAGTTTAGCAATCAGATCAGAGAGCAGTTAGAGGGGTCACGATCTGACTCGGTGACATTCACAGGCACTCATCATACAAACTGATCAGCGACAAAGAGATGGCAGTGTGTGTGTGTGTGTGTGTTGAGGTGAGCACCTGCCTCCCGGTGAGTGAGCCACGGCTAGACAGTCCCTGAGGTTGTGTCAGTCTGGTGTGTGTATCTGTGTGTGTGTGTGTGTGTATGTGTCATTTTCCTCTCTCTCTCTCTCTCCTCCTGTAGCTCTGAGCCTGTATTTTCTCTCAGGTCAATCCCCTTATTGTTTAGTTACATAACAGCACTTAGTAACTGTACTTCCTATCTAGCACTCCTCTGGCTGAGAGCCCTGCTGAAAGTTGCTGTTGACTTTTCAACCCGCTCAGTGGAGTCAACTTTTTATCCTTCCATATGGAGTGGATCTCCTTGTCGTACGGGTCATGTCAAGCCTCTGGAATTACTTTATGGAAATCGAGTCATGTATACCACAGCTTTTGGGTTGCCGGTGGAATTTAGTTTCTTTACTGCTGAGCTATAACATTTTCAGGCCAGCGGGGTTTTGCTGTTTCATCAGAGCAGTAGTGAGGGTAGAAATGATTGGATGTAATGTTGTGAGCTAGATGGAAAGTATTGACACAGCATAGTGTGGACTGGCCTTGTTCTGATCAGTGTTGCGAGTGGGAGTGGAGGGACTCCTCTTTCCTCCAACTGTCAAGCTCCATTTATAAATAAATGATTAACTGCAATAGCACAGGCGCTGGTTTCAGCCGCTCGTGTATATTAGTAGATGTATTTTCAGCTAAGCAGTGGCCTACAACGTTGCTTTCATTAAAGGAACAGTTCACCTAAAAATTAAAAGTTTTGTCATTAATATCTGCTCACCTCTGTGCCATTTGAAAGACAGGGCAAGCATCTTTCGGTGCAAGTTTCGGTGCTGTTCAAAAATGGCAAAAATGATGACAAAATTACAAAATACAGCTCATGCACCATGATTCGAGTGTAAAAGATATATATTTACACTGTTGTTTAGCGTAAAGCTTCACCATTACATTTGATACAGCAGCAAAACAGTGGATACTAACATGCATCCAAGCCTTGTGTGTCCAAATTCTGCGAGAATTCAAACACACATTTAAACTATTTTCAAAATATTGGAATTTATGCTGCTTTTATATCATATGGTAGGCTATACCGTGAGTATACCATATTCAGACTTTTAGATAGCATTCATGGCAATATGCAACTTGTAATGACAACAAGGAATCTTTGATGTACATGAAGGCTACATCCCTTTTTGGTATATGGACAAAGAAGACACTTCACCTTGGTTTCACTCAGCATAGGGATGAGTAGATAATGACAAAACTTTCATTTTTGGGTGACCTGTTCCTTTTAATATGTTAAGTATGTTCATGTTCAGGTAAATTCATTGAATGATGAAGCTGCAGACGTGGAGTTATCGTATGATTCTTGTCATCATATTGTCAATCTTTTGTCATCACTGTTTTATATCCAATATAAGCTTGAAAAGGATGTCCTTTTTGTAGGCACCTCTACAATAAATAGGCTTTAATCACTATACTATAGTCCTCAGTGATTATAACAAGTGTAAAGTCAGATTCATAAATATGACGAAAAATGACAGTGTCTGTAATTCTTAAAAGGTTAATGCCATATTTTTGTTCAACCCCTTACATTAAAGCTCAAAGTCTATGATTACTCCATCTCAAATCCACTGTGGTGGTGTACAAGGGCAAAATTCTGAATATTGTGTCACCGTGCAAATACTTATGGGCCTAACTGTATGTCAGATTGAAAGGATGAACCATAGTTTATTTTTCAAACATACATCAAAGTGGTCACTATTAGTCATGACCTATCCTCTCAGCACAGAGGCAAACAAGCGCCATGCGTATCTCCCAAAGTCTATTCATAGCCAAAGTGGCACGACCTCCCTGACTACTGTTTCCTGCTTTCCTTCTTGCTCAATTACTTCTCCTCTGACTCCCACATGTGGGTCTTGTTCTTTGGCTGAAAGGTTTACCTTGTGGAGGAGGGAAGCTGAAGCGGAGCTGATGGCGAGGGAGGCCGTAACGTGTTTCGCTTATAGAAAAGACATGGCAAATCTCTCAGTGTCAGAGAAAGAGGAAAACAAGGGCCGACAACATGTTTGGTGAAGTACAAAATTAGCACTTAGCTTTTCCTTTGAATATGCTGCAGTGGACCCCCACGCCTATAGAAAACTGCCTCAGCAGGCTAAATTTAAATACATGTTAACTCATCATTTAGCCATAGGGCTCGGTTTTAACATTTTTAAAGTGTAGCGCCTACTGGAGCTACTCCTAGATTGGGCCTCAGGTTAAAGAAACACTAGCTCCCATCAACGGGGATTCAGTGAAAATTTTCGGAGGTCCAGTGATTAACTTCCTCCCTAACAAAGGTCCAAGCCGTCATATCTGACTTTTCTTGTGATTTGTAGTCCTATATGGATGTAGTGTTGAGGGTCTATTCGGGAAATCGATCTGTGTATGTATAAATGTGATTAAGTACAATGAGTTTCCCTTCAAAATAAAATGCAGCTCACTTCAGCTCCTCACCTGAGCGAGACTGGCTCTTTATCCTGAGCATTTATCAGAAATCTACCCGTAACATGAAGCGCCTGTTGCAAAACTGAGGTAACAATAGGCATGGCTGAAACACGGCAGGTTTACTGGATGAAAAACAAAGCGAGCATTTTGAACAAATCTATCTTTAACACATCTTTGGCATTTTTCTTTTTCTCCTACGCTTGCATCTCTCTCTCACACACACTGAATGCGAGCGCTTCCTGCCGTACAGCTGATTGATTGACTGTCCGCGATGGTTGACTGATTTAAATAACTCACAGGGTTGGAGAAGACATGGAGATACAGAAGCCACAACAGACCACAACATCATAAAATGTTTCACGGTCCAGGCGGAACCGTCACAGGTCCACTCTTTGGTGACGCCTGCATAATGATACGTCCCTGTTTATACAAAGATTGGTCTGGATATTGAATGGGTGCCTAGAGAGATGATGGTGAGATGACACTGGCTTTATCAAGTCATAAATAGCACATCAGTCATGCGTTGGGTTATAAATGCTCGCCCGAGTCCTGGAAGACAGGAAAGGGTAGGAGGAGGATTACATCAAGACACTGTACGCCATCCTGTTAGATGATGTTCTTCTAGTAGTTTCCTCTCCCTCTCATCCCCCCTTGCGTCTTTATTTTGCTGATACAACCTCCTCCCATCTGCTGACTAACTGACCCACATTCCTCTGTGCGACTTGCTGCCCTTAGGGTGTGTGCGTTTGTGTGTGCGTGTGTGTGTGTGTTTGGTGTATGCCTACAGCGTGTGTCTATGTATTTGCGTATGCCTGCTCTTCATCTGTTGTGTGTGTGTGTGTGTGTGTGTGTGTGTGTGTGTTTCTCCGCGGGTGTGTGTGTGTATGTGCGCATGATTTCTGTCTCTGTCTATCTCTGTCCGCCTGCCTTTCCCCAAGAAAAAAAAAAAAAAACTGTGTCATCTCCCTCTGGCTTCAGAAGGGACCAATTAGAGGATTGCTCTTTAGGAGAGCGCGAGGCACCGAGCAACAGAGACGATTGGTGAAATGCCTCATTTACTCATTTACTGTGTGTTTGTCTGCTGTTGCTACATCCCATTCACTTTGGGGGCTTCCAGAAGTGACATTCCCCAGCAGAGTTACACGGTGCTTTCTGAGGCGAGGCGCCCTCTAGTGGAAGACACAAAAGTCTCCTTCTGGGATCAGATTTTGCAAGGCAAGTTTTGTGGGAGTCTGGCACAGAGGAAAGTAAACAGGGCTGCTGTGAGAGGAGAGAACAACCTTCTATTTATGGCGGTCAGCTTTTCAGTAATTCAGGAAAAAATATCTTAACACCGTGCTTTTTTTTTTTTTTTTTTTTTTTTTTAAGATGTTTTGTGGGACCAAGGGTGATGCCACTTTTCGAGCCTGTAAATGATCATTTTTAGAAACAAAAAAAAACCAAAAAAAAACACAAATTCACATGACCAAGAATAACGGATACACTGTTGAAAATGACCTATGCGTTCATGCCAGTACTAACTATGAGAATAATCCTCGCCCCTGTGTCTCTGCTTTTCTGAATCGCTATTTCAGGTGTGAAGTGTCAAGGCGGGCCCTGTAGGGCTTTCTGGATCCGCTGGCTAACTTCTTGTGGATTGGAGAATTCGACAGCGAGAATTTGAGGAGGATAGAAAATCAAGAGAGGAGAGACAGCACCTGAAGCTGCAACAGGATGGCTCTGGCCGACAAACACAAAGTGAAGCGCCAGCGGCTGGACAGGATCTGCGAGGGTGAGACAGTCTTTTCACTTTGGTTTGCTCCATTTTTTTATACCTCTGATTTAGTTTATTTTTTTTTATTTTGAGATGCCGTTTGTACATTTTGCACATCTCGTCTGTCGCTCCTGTGAATTAAGGGATGTTGCATGTGTGTGTGTTTCTCTCTTGCTGTGTTTAAGTGTGTGTTTAAGTCCCAGAAGCTTCTGCTTTTCCCCTGACCAAACAAACAAACAAACAAAAAAGAAGCTGTGCAAAGATGATTATGCGCTACAATGTTAGTATGTGGCCCGCTGCCTTTCTCCTACAGTAAGTCCGACCTCACTGTTGTGACAGGCAGATAGGAGGGATAAATCGGTCACGATGACACACACATTCACTCGGTGACACACATGCAGACGCATACACCGTCATGAATTGTTCACTCACACACTGGCACACAGCCCACCCCCAACTCACCCACCACACACACACACACACACACACACACAATATGTAAGCTGATTAATCACACACTATCCAGCGCCTTGTGTCGTAAGAATTGACTCAGTTCTGGAGGTGCCTACTAACCCCGTGCAGTTTCCAGCAAGGCTGTAGCTGCTGCAACCTCAGTGAAAGCCAGTGGGATAGTGGCCGTGCGTTTGTGTGCGTGTAAGTGTGTGTGCGTGAGTGTGTGTGAGAAAGGGAGCCTTGGGACCAGCCAAGGCTCCAAACTGCTGCTTTGAAAAGAGAGAGAGAGAAGGAGAACAAAGCTTGCTAAGGAGGGAATGGGGGTGACAGAGGAGGTTGGGAGTGGGCTGATGGTTGTATGAGAGACTCCAGTTTGATGTTTCCAGATTGCAGGAGAGATGAAGTAGGGAGTTTGTAATAAAGAGAAGCACTCCTCAGAGCCCTGGGATTGATTATAGTGGGACTGATGTGTGTGTGTGTGTGTGTGTGTGTGAGTGTGAATGAGTGAGAGAGAGAAACAGAGAGACAAAGGAAAGATTTTCTTTTCATTCGTTTTCTCACTCACTTTTTTTTTTTACTTTAACAGGAGCCACAGAATCAATCACTAGATGTTTGTGTGTGCAGTTGTGTGTGTGTGTGTGTGTGTGTGCGTGTGTGTTCAAATGCTTGCTCATGCATTGCTCATATTCCTACAACACATACACATAATACAAGTGGCCTCTTTTGTATTCTCCTTTTGTATGATGGAAACAAGAGAAACCACAGGA
This sequence comes from Myripristis murdjan, assembly GCF_902150065.1. Taxonomy (NCBI): domain Eukaryota; kingdom Metazoa; phylum Chordata; class Actinopteri; order Holocentriformes; family Holocentridae; genus Myripristis; species Myripristis murdjan. Next base: position 14,762,562 of record NC_043994.1, on the reverse strand, counting down.
TTTTCTTTATAACCTGCCATTATTTCATACTACAGCTCTTCACAGTTTATTAGCATTTTTCTTTGTTCATCTCAAAGGATACTCCAGTGAGATTAGGGATGGAACAGCATGTCTTTTTGAGGCTGACACCTGATATCTGATGTCTTCCTACGAATAACAGCTGATACTGATGTGCAGGTGCAAAACAGGTTGGGATTTTCAGACAGGCCTGTGTTCATTTTTGTAGTTAGTTGTATTCTGTTGCTAAATCTACTGTTTTATTGTTAAGTTACACACTCCTAGAAAAAAAGGTCACACAAGTGCCAGTTTCACAATCAGGCGAATATCGTCAGTAAAAAAAAAAAAATGGACTGATATTGATATTGCTTTTTAAGGCTGATATCAGCTGATAGCGATGTATCAGTTCATTCCTAACTGAGATTACAGAGACCTGTAGCTGATTCCTAAATGAAGTAGTAACAGTGTTTTCTCGTCTCCTTTTGTCCTCTAACCTGAGACTGACAGCTAAATGTGGCATCCCAAACCTCTTCAAACCGCTCACCCTGCTTGTTGGGGGAAAATATATCCCATCTGTTCTCTTTACACAAGCAGAATGGCTGCGTTCCCTCCAAGAAGACAGCACACTAAACATTATAAAAATGGTTTCCTCTGATCTGCGATGGCCTCAGCAGCTTCCACGTCTCCTCCACTTACAAACAATCAAGTCATCCTGCCCAAAGATGATAGGGGATTTTTTTTCTGGTAGAGTTAGTCACCACTGCTGCTCTTAAAAATGTGTAGAAGTGGGTGATTCATATCGAGGAAGTTAAAAGATCAGAGGGCGGTGAATCACGCCGTTTTCACGGCAGCACTAAATCTGCTCAACCATGTAAAAAAAATGGCATTTCAAAACCAGAGGCATGGAGTGTTCTGCTACATAATGTTGAAGCCACCCACTATTATCTATAAACGGAGCGATGGGGCCGAGGCGTGAAATAGAAATCAAAGTTCATAACATTTTGTATTAACAAAAGCAAGAATGTAAGAGAATAATTGTGATTGCGATGTGGTTGTGTGGTGCACTTGACACGAGAGAGAGAGAGAGAGATAGAGAGGTCTTCCCAATCTCCATTTATCTTCGGAGGGGAACTGTGTCAATCCAATACTTGCTCCACAGCGGAGTGCATTGATTACATCTTTACTCATCGTGATGAGTAGCTGACTGAGCCGTGCCTGTGGCCTAAATTGAAGTCGAAATGGTTGTCATTTCGAGTGCGCCTTGTTTACTTCCATTGAACGTAGTCACAGCCCTGGAATGTCGATTTTTTTTTTCTTTCTTTTTTTTTTTTTTTTTTTGTTAACTGGAACAGTAGCAGCATTTACCATTGGGGACATCTGACGCTCTGTGATTCACTTTCCTTTGTTTTCAAGTTGTGTTTTTGTGGTTTCACAATGAGACTCGTGAGGTCAAAGCCTCAATGATGTGCTTACAGTTGAAATGGTTGTTTGTGCCGCTCAACTTGATGTAATTGCTCACCATTTTGAATAGTTGCGTACAAATCACTGCATGTATTCCTCTACTCCAGGATTGTTTGGGTTAGAGATCAGCTTTCAGAATGTATAAGGTGCAAATGGTCCTTCTGTTGTGTGTTTGATAAAGGGCCAAAAAGTGTGTAACCGCAATAAGGGAACTGTGGCAAACATCTGTTACAGCATCAGTTCCCTTCTCTCTCTCTCTCCTTCCCTCTCTCACTCCTTCTGTCTGCTCCATCTGTGTACCCAGCATGCATTGGCTTGGGCAGCAGCAGAAGTCGTTGCCGCCGTCATTTAACCAGAGCTAACTGACTGATCTGGGCAGAGCTGGGATGTGAGCGGCGCTGCACCGTGAACTAGTTTGCAGCGACAGCCTGCTCCAAAGTGTTGATTTACAAGCTGTGAATCTGTGCTTGGACGCAAACACCACAAGGTGGGGTAGTGGAATTTGCCATCGTGATTCAGAGTGTTTTTAAATTAATATGTTCATATTTTTCCCGGATGCATCTGTTTGTCGTGTGCGGTGTTCCTGCGAAGGAGCGGAACAGGAGGAAAGTGGCACCGTAAATAATGTGCCCAGTCAAGCCAAGATAGAGTAAAATTTTGAGTGTAAATAATTCATTTTGCCACATTTAACTGACCCGTATTCCGGCAAAAACACTTCATATTAAAAGGGAAGAGCAAGCAAGGAGAGGCTGTGGAGGAGAGGGAGCGCCGAACTGATGTCATCCTCCCCGGTGGGGGTGGTGGGGGGGGAGGGGGCATTCGTATCTTAACTTTTCAGCGCAGACCAGAGGCCATGATGCGTCCACCTCTCCGCTTCCATCCCTCCCTCCGCAGCTTTCCCTCAGCCCTCCTCAGGCTCTGGCATCCAGCTCCGGTATGAAGTCATCGGAGCGGTCTCTTGGTCTGCCCCCCTCCACCCACCCACATCGCCCCCACCACCACCACACCGCCCTCTCCCACCCCCAACCCCCTCGGGTGTGTTCCAGGCTCCTCGCCAAAACCCACGACCCCTTTATAGGCTTTGTGGAGAAGCAGGGAGGGGCAGAGAATTGGGATGGAGGGGGTGAGAAAGGAAAAGAGCGCATAGAAGAAGAAGAAGGAAAAAAAAACGAGTATGAAGTGTTGCATTTGGAGAGATGGGACCGTCGAGCCTCGTGTGAAACTGTAATGTGTGTGTTTGCATGTGTTACTGACAGTATGCGTCTGCCTTTTGTGCACACTTTGAATGAAAACATAATTTCCTTTCCCTTGTTTTTTTTTTTGTACAGTTTGTCTGTTGCCCTGCGTTTTGCTTCTTCTTCTTTTTTTTTTTTTTTGAGCTGGCATAAGAGCATGTAGCTTAAGCCACAGTGGTTGCTGAATCTTGGAAATGGGTTCCTGGAAAAAATCAAATTTCACATGCGAAATATCATAATGACCTGTGGTGCGTCTGAATCGGAAAAGAGGCTGGAAAAGGAGGGGCTGGAAATGGGGCTTTTGCTGCTATGTTTACATTATTTCATCGTACACTACAAAGTTGGGAGTCATTTTTGCATGTCAATTCATAATACGCCACGAGCTTACTAATAATGTCATTGAGGGTGCTTGCTTTCAGTGCTGTCAGCCTCCGTTTTGCAATTCATTTAGTCCCTACGGAGATCTGTTCAGAAAAGAATAATCCTGTTGGAATCACGCAACAGCCAGCAATGTACATTATGTTTGTTTAGTGTACTCCACAGTGCACCTGACAGCCTTATTGTTTACAGTGCACAGGCATTGTAATTCTGTTTCCAGTTATCGCCTCCCTCCCTAAGCTCATGCATAAGTCAGTGTGTTTTTTTAAACATTCAAATCATGCCTTGAATACGTGACGCCTTTGACTATGGGAGGCTGTTGTGTTTTATTTATTTATTTATTTATTTAGTTGTTTATTTGTTTTATTTCTTCATTGATTTAAGTTTTGTGGCACCGTTCATTTTGAGTTAGCATGTTTATTCATGGATGCGTATCAGGCCAAGGCTGTGGCTTTAGTGGCTGTTTGCGTGTCTGAAGGGAAAAAGGACATTAACAAAGCGCTGTAGCCTCCGCTGTCACCGTTGCATGTCAGAAGACGAGCAGAACAGGATCAGTAGGCTCAGTGCGGATCCAGGGTCATGCATCGTGTATGCGTGTGTGTGAGAGAGAGCGTATGTGAATGGGTGGGTAGAGTGTGAGTGTGGGCAAATTCCACATGGGCTTATTGCATGTAAATCCTCCACCTCGAACACACTCAGCATTTGTAAATGCAAACACACACATGTTACGCAGCTCAAACATGCATGCATGCATGCACACACACACACGCTTGTTTCCATAAAGTAAGGATACACCAACTGCATTTTTCTTGGCCGGTCCTGTCGATTTTTCTTGAAGAGTTTGAAAGTGCACACACATTTTTTCCTTTTTTTTTTTTTTTTTTTTGCACCAAGAAAGTGAGCATGCTCACTGGGGTGATGGCTTGGATCCAGACTGGCTTTTTTCACCACTGTCCCGAACTATCCCAAAAATTTTTTTAACCATCCTGAAGTCAGTGTAAACAGTTCAAAATTCAAAAAGCCTTTTCTTTTTTTTTTCTTTTTTTTTTTAACTTTGCTATTGTCAACTGTGATAAAATACATGATTTAAATGATTAGGAAATAAATTATCATATTTATGTAAATATTTGCTTTGATTATTTAATTTATAGTGTTAATTACTATAAGCTATAAGCTATTAGTTAAAATTGGTGTGTTAGTGAAGTTAAACAGGCCATAATTCCCTTTCTGATAACTATTTTATTTTGCTGTGAAACCAAATTTCTCCTTCAAACAAGAATATTTATTCAAATTTTACTCTAAAAACTAAATTTTACAAGATTACATTTGAACACATCATGATAACACAGTAATGTAATAAACATTTTTACTGAACAGAGCTTGAACGCATCATAATGTAACTTCATGCAACTTTTAACCACATCAAGCAGCCGACAGCAGCTGAGTCAGACCCGGGTCATGGGAAATTGTTACGCCGGTTGTTGTAATCAGTGTTCTGTCCTGACTCTGGGCTTGTGGGCCTACTCAAGTCCGAAGATGCAGCTCCCAAGTGTTGGTGGTGATTTGTGTGTAATTTGCAACGGTGCCTCAGTCAAAGAATTGGACAGCCAGTGATTACTAACAGCAACAGCACGAGGAGAGATGCTCTGGTGTAGTCAGTGCCTGTTAATGGGGAAATCACTGGTTGTAGCTCCCATCGATACACAGTCAATCCACTTTGTCATTTTCTGCGTGATGGCAAAAATGTTTAACTGTTAAAACACCGTTAGAACTGTTCAAACATTGTTCAAATTCAAATGGTTTCCAACCCACAAATTTTGAGCCTCAACCACCGTACCTGTCTGGCAGAGCTGGCGCCTGAGATTGGCTAATACAATTGGTCTGAAAGTCAGACAGAGCTGCTTGTTCCATTCTCAGCCAATCTGGTGGAAAATCATCCGGTTCTGATCTGGGGTGGACTGATGGGTGCACTTCTACCGTAAAGTGAGCCACACATCTCATGTGTGGTTCCCTAGCTGGCTTAGCTGCATTATAAATGTGGCGGCAGGAGCTGAGGGCCTGAGTGACAGGCAGTTCAGACATCAGCGTCTTTTGTGACAGATTAGCCGCATATCTGACTAACTGAGTCATACTTGTGTCCATCATGTTTGGGCTAAACACTGTTCACACTTCGATCGTCTCTCTGTACAGGGGTCTGCAGGGAGAGATTTGTAATCCTATTAATAGAGAAGGTGTTTTACCCCACCGATGATAAACAGTGGTGTGTCCTTTTAGTAGAGATATGAGAAAACATATGTTGCCACAGACTTCTGTTAGCGGTTGAAAGACTTCTTAGCAACATTATTGCATCTTTCTGTTTCTATAGGGCGCAGTCTTTTCAAATGTGAGTATCTTATTCAATGTAAGGTCTTTATAAGCTTCTGCTGGGGCGGTATTATATTTGTTCTGAAATCCCCAGCTTAATTCCTAAATCCCTCTGTTACAGTGAATCTGGCTTTGTGTGCATAGTCTGGCATGTGAGGCAAGTCGAGGAACATTACAATTTGAAAGTCAGAGTGTTTCATTTCAGACGTACTGAACTCCATGATTTCCTTCAGCGTTGGTTATTAAATCTGCGAAAACCTCAGTGCACACCTCTGCCCCTGTCTCTCTGTTTGAGGTTGCCGTTATGGGGATGTATGGTTTGGTATGGTCTTGAGACCCAGGCTAGAGGAAGCAATGAAAGGAGAGGATGAGGCTAGGAAAATAGAAGAGAGGCAATTACATATACAGGCTGTTGCCCTCCCTTGGCATGGAGGTGTATGTCTGTGCGTGTATATGTTGGCAGAAAGATCAGAACAATTTCTCGTCAAAATATCTAGGCAGCTACTTTCAAGTCTCACAAAGAGAGCCTGTTAAATCGAGGACAGTTCCCACTAACCTCGCTGCCACAGACTAATGGAAGCCTTCATATAAAAGAGTGATATAAGTCTGTTTCAAGTTTGCCAGAGAGTCATGTTTTCAGGTTTTCTTACCTAAGAATATGGTCTCAATGTCAGGTAAATTCATAATTAATGACGGGAGAGACTGTGTGCTTACAGGTTACCTTAGTACATTTGACTGCATAACGTGAAAAAGTCACTTGCAAATTCGGTTTTAAATAGTTAATAGTTATTTTTACCCCAAGCTCTCAGCTGTTTATTTAACAATTAATTAATAATGTTTTCAGACTTTACATCTCCATGATGGCTTATGCCTGCCTCCCTCCTTCTCTTCTTCCCATTTTCATTTCCTTCTGTCAAGCCTGATTATGCTTCTCTGACCTTACCAAAAAATTGCACAGTTATCTCCACATTTGATTTAGAGGCTCTGTCAGTCCCTCTTCTCCTGTCATCCCGTGCAAACAGCAGAGGTGATGCTTCAGTTCTCTGCTCCCTCTCTGATCTCTTCATACTCTAATTATCCAGCGTTGATTAAGCAAGATATTGCTGCCAACTGCTCATGGTCCTGCACAGTTTCCAAAGACCTGCTATAAGCAAAGAGGTAAAATTTCTCAGCATGCTGATGTGGGCACAATTTGGCGGTTTGTCACAACCTAACCCACATATTACTACCTCTTGCTGTGGATGGGTTGGATGGAGGTGGACATTTCCTCACTGTACATCCGTACTCATGAATTAGTAAACGGGGATCCTCTATGGTAAGGATTAGGTGTCAGCCTGAGACACGCAAGTAGGTAGGTACATCATCAGAGCCCTATATTTAACAGTGTCAGCTAGCGAATAAGGGTTGAGCCATTGTGATAGATGGCACATGGACAGACTGATGTTATTTATAATTTCAGGTCTAGCTCAGGGTGTAGACATTGCTGCAGAATTTGTAAAATGTGGGAGCATTACAGCAAAGGCCTTATTTTACTCTGACCCTGTGTTTGAATCAGGTGGAATAAGGTCCTGTTGTGGCACAGTGTTTGCGCAAGGTAAAGGTTGTAGGTGTTTGGGATTAACTGCTGTTAGAAAATGTGTGTTTTTTTCCCCCCAGTGTCTTACTCTTCTCTCCAAAAGGGTAAATCCAGATTATGGAGCCTCTTTGAGTGAAGGGGATCAGAGGAGCTTTGGGGGAATGGGGGGGAAGGTATTTTGCATGCAACAGGAAGCAAGAGACAATATGTGTGGTGATACAAATGACCAGGTAAAAGAATGCGGAAGTATTAACTTTATGGACAAACCATTGGTACATTTTTTTAAATTATAGATTTATCTCTGTGACCTTGTTCTGAACTACATAGTATTTCTAAATGTCTCTGATCATCCTCTCACAATAAACAACTTAGAGAGTCATCTAATACTTCAGTTGATCATGCACTCAATTATTTTTTTCTGCTTAAAATAACAGTGCTTTTCTGTTGGGGGTGAGGGGAGGCGTTGTATGTTTCTTTAATTGTGTATCTGATCCATCTCAATGCCATTTATTTTCTCTGATTGTGAGATGTCTGTCATTTAACTTGCAGTGATCTAGCATAGAGGAGAGTGGGGCAGTGACAGTCTGTGCCACAGCAGCATCAAGGACATTTCAGAGTAAATTGGGCAGCAGTTGCATGGTGGCTCTGCTGCTAGCATGAGGCCTGGAGGATTAGTGTCCAATCAGAGTGGATTTGATGTTTACTGACAGCACATGGGACTTAGCAGTGAGAACTGTATTCATTTGTATTCAATGGACCTGGCTGTCTTGCCTCGCCTCCCCTCCCTGTGGCCTCCCGCTGCTGCGAATGTGGGAAATGACTGAGCGCTGAAGCCCATTGGCAACTTTGCACTATCAGCCTCAGGTAAGTGATTCCTCGGTAAGGGGCGGGGGTGTGTGTGATCTTCATCATTGGCATCATCATCGCCATCATCATCATCATTGTCCACGTTACGCTTTTATCTGGTTCATATGACGTCACAGTGGGCAGTGGAATTAAACAGGCTTTATTTAGATGTAATCCCACATAGCAATCGGCAGAGCGAGTAAAATGTCCCAGAGAAGGGAGAGATAAACCCCGCTGGATTAGTACAAGCCCCTGCCCACACCAACCTCCAACCCAACCTATCCCCTTTTTCTGTTTTTTTTTTTTTTTGTTTTTTTTTTAAATGGGTGAATGGTGTGTGGCCATCTCAAGTATGCACCGTGTCACTGCGTCTTCCATGGAGTAGTTGCTCTACCTTTGCAGTGTATGTGTGTGGTGTGGTGCGTTTGTGTGTGGTGTACTCTTTCCTTGCGTGCAACGAGCCAGCATGGCCAGAGATTAATTATTCAAGGATTGCCAGCCGAAGGGGAGTAACCTGATAGCACGGACCTTAGCAGAGGCCAGAAAATAATACAACCTGATATCAGGTGAAATGATATACCTTGCTTGATCTTTTTTTCTGCATCTTCCTCCTCTCTCCATTCACTTTTTTGATGTTACTGTATCTGAAGACTTGAAAGAGAACACCTGCCAACACTGCAACAAGCGTAGCTTTTTTCTTTTCTTTTTTTTCCTCCTGTACACGGTGTCTTCGTTTTTGTCTTTTCGCCAATGCTCATCACTAGCAAGCAGCTGAGTCTCGGCCGCTCCCACAGTTGGGACACACTAGGTGGGAATGAGGGTCAGTGGGACAGGGCTGAGAGTGTCTACGAGCAGCAAGCAAGAGTAGCTGGTCGGCGGAGCTCTCTCTCATACGGAGAGGGAGGAGGGTGGTACGAGCAACCACCAGGGGTGCGTCCCCCTGACCTGGATTTGAAACGCGACCCATATTCCTACCAGGAGTCCCTGTACGGACAGGGTTATACCGAGCGACACGACCCACGGGGGCTGAGAAAGGGCTCTGTGCCGGAGCTCAACCACTACGAACGACTGCCCATGGCTCACCGAGGATCTATCCCACATCAGGACTATTATTCCCATGACCCAGCCATGACTCCTCGCCCGCCAGAGGGCTTTTACCGGGCAGAACACCAGCCCCCACCACCCCACCCTCAGCTCAGCAGGTCTGGCTCCCATTTTGGGTTGAGTCCCGGGGGTCGTGCTGCATGGGATCAAGGTCAGGGAGGAAGAGTAGGATCTCAAGCCCCTCCGTCCCCGCTCCCTCCTCCTCCCCCACCCCCAACCGCTCACGAGATCAACCGGGCTTATAGAGAACCTGGCGCTGTAGTCCCTGCCACTGCTGCCAAGATGATGCCAGATGGTCAACAACGCATCCCCACCCGAGACCCGTCTCCTGCTCACTATGGTGTGGAGCACGCATCTCCTCGGTATGCCAGTGAGCCTCCACCTTTGTCTGGTCAACCGATTTACACTGATGTTAATGGGCGCCCCTTGGACCCACAGCAACAAGCTGCTACCTGTCTAGTGGTAGACCCTGCAAGTCAGGGCGTTGTTATTAGGCAAGAGACAGCCTCACCTTACACCATCCAGCAACAGCAGCAAATACAACAGCAACAGCAAATGCAGCAACAGCAGCAAATACAACAGCAGCAACAAATGCAGCAACAATTACAGCAGCAGCAACTTCAGCAGCAGCAACTTCAGCAGCAGCAACTTCAGCAACAGCAACTACAGCAACAGCAGCTTCAGCAGCAGCAGCTACAGCAACAACAGCAACAGCAGTTGCAGCAGCAAGCGCAACTGCAACAGCAGCAGCCCCTGCCACCTCCACCCAGCATGCCTGTCTACGACTCGAACCTTACCACTCCACAACCTCTACCACAGCCTTCACTACCTCCTCTGCCTGCTGCAGTTCCAAGCCCAGCCCCAGCAGCAGCCCCTGTGCAGGCTGCCCCAGCTCCAGTGCTCCCTCCCCCTCCACTTCCTGCTCCTGTTCCCGCTGCTCCTCCCACTGCCCCTCAGACACCTGCACCTGTGGACCCCAAGAAGACAGCTGACCCTGAGTTCCTGGCTCTGCTGAGAAATGAGGGGCTGTCAGAGAGCACCATTTCTTCACTGATCCAACAGGGCTTTGACTCCACCAGCATGCTGGCTGTCATGGAAGAAAATGATGTGCGCACAGTAGCCCCCAACCTTGGCCAGGCTCGCGTCTTGTCCCGGTTGGCACTCAGTTGCAAACGGCCTGTAGAAGCGCCCTCTGTGCCCTCCCTGCCACAGACACCCATGAGGGGCCGTTCCAGTAGCTTTAGCCATCGCTCAGACATCTACCACCAGCAGCAGCAACAACATCCACCACCCACTCCACAGGCTTTGGCCATGGACCCCCAGCTGATGCCCCCACACAGCCCTGGGGCCTTGCAGACCATTCCCCCAAGGATGGGAGAAGTCATGGGCCGGAGGCCCAGCAGTGCCCCCTCTCAGCACCTCTTGGAAACCTCAGGAGGCTACCCTGGTCAAGCACCTCGCACCCCTGGGCCCTATGCTGGAGCAGTGTTGCCTGTTCAGTCACGACCCATGTCCGCCTACACCCAACATCCTGGGGTGGCCATGCCAGGGATGCCCATGCAGGGTATGCAGATAATGCCACAGCAGATGACTGGGTCAATGCCCGCCATGCCAGGATCTGTTCACCCACTGCCAGGTATGCCCCAGCAGATGCCTGTGTCTATGCCAGCTTTACCACAGCCAGCACAACAGGTACCAAAAGCATACTCTACCAATTACACAGTGCCCATGGAGCTGATGAAAAGGGACAGGAACTTGCCGTCACTGTCGCCCATGCACAGCCCTCATCCCAGTCCTCAGTTGGTGCGTAAGGCTGGGGTACCAGCACCAGACAATGCCCTAGTCCCTGTGGGTGCCCCCATTCAAGGCCAGAGCGCCCTGGCTGCTAACCAGAAACTCAGTCGACGCACTGGTCCACCTGTCATCGTGTCCACTATGGCTTCTCCAGATACAAGTAAATGCTTCTCTTCTCTTCCCTTCATTTCTTATCCCCTGCTGGCTTCCTGGTTTGTCGATCTAGTTTGGTTTGGCTTTCCTCTGAGCTGTTGTTTGTTTTTGATAAGAAAATAGCCTGGTACTGGAGCTCATCTTTTTCATATGATTTTGTTAGACTCTATTTTCCATTGCTCTCACTACATTCCATTGTTCCACAAAGCATTGTTGCGGCATTGGCAAGAGCAATAACATGATTTTGCAATTTGAAATCTGGCCATCATGTGCAAGGCCCATTCAGTGTATTGACAGCTTGGGCATTTAGCTGCATTTTTTTGCTGAAAAAGAGAGTGCGTTGTGAATTTATTTTTCATCCTTCCTTGTGATGTATGGCTAGTATATAAATACCATTTCTGTCAAATAAGCAAAGTGCTCTCTATTGTGTTTTGTGTCACCATTATTCAGTGAGGTGTTTTGTTTGCTGAGATCTGTTTAGCAGAGTATAGTTACGTGGCTGTGTATTTTATGGTTTTTAAACAGACCTCAAGAATGGCCATACACACAGAATGTTGTGAATTGATCAAGTTTTTGTAGTATTTCTTAATGGCCATTACCATCGATTTGTTTGCCACACTATGTATTTGTTCTCACTGCTTCAACACTAGATAAACGAGATCTTTTCTATTAAGGTGTATGCTACTGGAGTGGAATCTAAATGATGTTGCCTATATCTTTGCTGAAAAATGTTGTTAGGATTAGGATTTAATGCCCTAAAAGGATAACTTTTGCTACAGCATTCTGATAATCCATCCCGTGCCCTACTTTCTTCTGTTTCTCTATTTGCCATGATCCTAAAATGATCCTTACAGTATATTCCCACTTTGTTGCTTGCTTATCTTTGGAGAGATTGTCACAATTTCTTCTACTTTATGTCATCCATTTCTCATGCTAGTAATCTCTCGAGTTCTTTCGTCAGACTGACATGTCACACTATTAACTGCAACACAAATGGCATTGATGAGGCACAATACAGAGGATTTGGTTAGAGGAGGTGTCAGTATCCAGTCTTTGTGTTACAGGTAATCTGACAACGGATGTGTTCATGCAATGTTACTGTCACCAGTTTGCATTAAATCTGCTTTCTCTTGTTGGGAAAAATGAGACCCTGAGTGATGAATTGTTTGCCTCCTAGTTATATCTAACTAGAGTAAGATGTACAGGTGTTTGCATGGGCAGGCTTGAATTTGTGTCTATCTGAGCACAGCATGTATGGTTTTGTGTGCCCGTGTCTATTCGGATAAATACATGTTTGGATTCATATTGCGTTTTGTTCTTATCAGCTTGTTTGTGGTGCCATCACCGCTTGATAAGCAAATGGGAACAAGGGCAACAGGACAGGCTACTTGTTTAAACCATGTAATCTGCCACAACCACAGCATTCTGGGAGTTGTATAATGGTGATTGCAGCATTAGTCTTCTGTGGCTATAGCAGTGCTATCATTTTATCTGCACTGAATGCGGTGGAGACCCTTTGTGCTTTGCCATGCACCATCTCACCACAGCCCCCCAAGCCCCTGTTGTTGTAAACATGGATGTCTTATTGCATTATGGTAATAAGGGCGCATCAGAGTAGCCTGCAGAAGCTTTAGAGCGGATCAGGCTGCACAGCCTTCCTTCAGTCCTGCTGCTGTCAAGGTACACCGCTGACCTGTATGGAATAGCAATTAGCTGTATGTAGTTCTTCTTGCTCAGATTTGCCCACGGAGAGTGAACTCTAAATTTGAACCGGAGGAACAGAGTAAATTCAGCAAAACTAAATGAAAATGGAGTTAAAAGTTTCAATGAGTTTGCACTGTCTTTGGTTTTATTTTCAGCTGAATTTTCTCTTAAATTCATCAAATTGAATTTGTCTCGCAAATCCTGCCTCCTGGTTGGTTTCCAAATTAAATTACTTTTTTATTCAACTGATATTAACAGAATTCACAAATTCTCATATCGCCCCAACCTTTTGATACTTTGGATCATTTTGTGAACACTGAATCATTTGCCGTTTTGACAGCCACATCAGATGGAAGCAGTAATTCAGCATAAATAAAATAATTTGGTTTTTCACTGGTCTCCTAGAAGTATATCTTAAACATCTCAGGCAGTATGGCTAGATTTTTCATCTCTACTGGCTCACCAGGTGCTGACTAGCAGCATCACTGGACAGATGAAATCATATTACACAGCTGATGGCCGATGTGTGATTGTGTCATTTTCTGTGAGTGGGGTGTAATGAGAAGAGAGAGGAGTCTTTAATCCCTTAGATCCTCCTTTCCCAATTCTGTGCTAATCCTTGGATTCTTTCATTCTCTACAGACCAGCCTCCTGGCTTGATGTGAGCCTATGAAGACTATGTAGCCAGCAGGTTGCAATGGACTTTAATGGGGGCCGTGGCAGACGGGCACCAAATGACTTAAGTGAGGCAGTTTTGTTGTGTGTCTCTGTGATGTTTAAGCCCAGGAGAGCAGATATTAAAGGATCCCTACTGCTTGGATGTCAAAACAGCCTGCTGCCATTAGCACAGACAGAAACATGCTTTGGAAGGGATTTCTTTGAGTCACAAACGTACACGCGCATGTATATTTGCATGGTCAACTCACACACACACACACACACACACACACACACACACACACACACACACACAAATGTACACACACAATCAGCAGAATAGACCTCATTTGAATGTGGCTGACATTTGTTGCTTTGGAAATTTCATCTGTTAATGGACAGCGGTGCAAAGCTGCTCTGAAAGCATATTCCTTAATTGTATGTTGCTAGGCAACATGGGTTTCGGAGGTAATCACGGACATATTTTCTACCGGTTAAAGGGTTGGACCACTGGCAGAAATTTACATGCTTCTTTTTTTTTTTTTTTTTTGGTCGGGGGGGCTGGGGGATCTAAAGAAAATATTAATTAAATTGGATTTGCTCACATCCTTCTGCTGGTTCTGAGGTGGATAAATTAATAATTAGGAGGTTTTAGTCACCTTTTTTTTTTTTAAAGAGTGACAGTTATATTTTAGACCCAATTGCAATCCTACCCTTCCAGCAAAATTTTTATATGGATATTTTTTCAGGTAGAAAAAAAAATATTATGACAGCAACACTAATGCATGATGATTTTGCATTGCTCAAAATCCAATTAGTTGGGAGATTATGATACCTCCCGATATGCTAACAACCTCATTCATTAGTTCATTAGTTACACCCACAACAAGGCAGAATTTCTCTCTACATTAATAGCCTTGGTGTGAACCCAGTTGGCATGTCCCCTCAATATATGATGCTGCGTGGAACACCATCTAGCAAAAACCTCACCCATATATGGCCAACCAGGTTTCGCTCCCCACCCCCCACCCCCACATAATCACCATATATGGCAGCGTGGGACTTCCACTCCTTCAGTTCCACCCTGCTGAGTGCTTTGGCTCTCATCCATGGACTCTGGCCAGGCGCCCCTGATGCCAGCTCAGGTCAGTACGCTCTGCCTGACACACTAGCCGCTATTTCCTGTAGTTCAGGCATAGCATGACGACAGGGGGAAGGGTTTTGACATATTAGCTCTGGAGATGGCAGATTATGTGTTAATGGGGTTCAGGTCAGAGCCATGTACAGTTGTTACAGGGAGGGAGGGGCAGAGAGAGAGAGAGATCCTTGTGGTTAATGCTAATGGTTGGTTGGGTGAAGGTGGTGGGGGAGGGACAGTGTCAGCTGTCAATCAACAGCGGACTTACCGTGGTGATGAGGCTCGAGGTCAATATGCAATCCAGACCGTGAACATCAAGTTTGACCTTAATCTGGATTGACAGTCAAAGGTCATTTTGTTTATTATGCTGCTGGGCAGTGATTTTATTTGTTTTGTCGACTGTAGCGAGAGTTTGCATAAATCGATGTGTGTTTTCTTTCTGATACGAGAGGATGGCGTAGCAGCTCCGTGACCTTGGGCACCGTGGCCGCTGGATTAAATGGGCTTGTTGGCGGACATTATCTTAATGGTGTCGCAGAGCATGTAAAGCCTGTGTTGTTTCAGTCTGGGTTTTTGTAAAATTCCTTCTGCTTGGTCAGCTTGCATTCAAATGTGCATTTACATATACAGTAGTTGCAGGTTGGTGTGTGTGTGTGTGTGTGTGTGTTTGTGTGTGCATGCGTGCAGATGCAAGCATGTGTGAGCTCTTGTTGGCAGGTAGCAGTCTGCTAAGCCACACTGCAGAGTTCCTCTCCCCACCAGATGTTCCTCTTAATATCAGGAAGTGATTTTCCTCCTCACTAATGGCTGAGTACAGTCAATCTCTCTCTCTCTCTCTCTCTCTCTCTCTCTCTGTCTCTCTGTATCTCTCTCTCCCAGGATTAGATCTATACAAGCCATAAGTGCTCATTTTCTTTTAGTCCTTCTCTTTTGCTCCCTTGCTCTTTCTCTCTGTTCAGTTTGATCCCAATTTGTCGTTTTCCCTTTTGTGGTCTTTCTCCCTCTCTCAGTCACTCCCTTTCCCATCTCCCTTTGTAGAAGATGATTCTCCTGCGGCCGTCCCAACACTCCTCCAGCTTAAGACCGAGAGGGAGAAAAAGAAGTGAGAAGTAATGGGAGAAATATGTTTCTAAACAAACTTCTCACCCAGCTCAGCACATTCATTCATGGCTGTGGTTGTGGGTTAGAGTCTGTCTGCAGGGAGAGGGTGGAAAACGAGGAGCTGCAATCATGGGAGGTGATTGAACCCGACCAAAAAGACAGCGGAATAGCGGGGTGCAGAGAGAAGATTGAGTGGGAAACGGAGACGCTGAAACTGAAGGCTGTGTTAGATGAGAGAGAGAGAGAAAGATCAGCTGCTGTAGGGGTAATGACATTTGCAGAAACAGATATAGGTGGAGGAGTGCTGGATGAAATTGTGTGAGTAAAAAAAAAAAAAAAAAAAAAAGGGAGAGATTAAGCGAACCTAAACTCTCTGATGCCATCTGTGACGGAGGGGAGGGGAGGAAAGGGGAAAGAGGATATATCCAATCCATGCTCTGTGGACGTGTAATCCCATTGAAATGAATGAACGAATGATTATTGTGCCGCAAAGCCAAATTGTACATGCAGTGGAAATGAGCAGTGGTTACAGTCACTTTTTCCACTGGAAGAAACTATGATGCAGTCTTTCTTAACATGAATCATCACAATGTCAAGTGAAAAATATTCAATTTTTCTGCACACACACACACACACACACACACACACGCACATATAAATATAGTCACTGTAATGTGAATGGGTCCAACTCACAGCCAACCTTCCCCTCTCTGTTCTCTGCTTTTCTATAATACTGAATGAAAACTCTTAAGCACGCTGTACTAAAATCCCTCTAATTAAAATGAGACGAATTCAAATTTTAAAAATAATTATACAATATTTAGCACTGACACGGCCTCTGAGAGTGAATGGATGTACAGAGCAGCGGTGCCTGTCTGACATATCTCTCGGTGAATATTAGCAGATGCTGTAGCATATTGTGAGCGCAGGATAGCGGCGATAACATAGAGATCAAAAGAAACTCCTTCTCGAAAGGCAAACTCTGACCACTCAAGGTAAAGAAGCACTTTCTGCCCAGTGTGCAACATCTTTTCAAAGAGACTTGAAGTGATTAGCTGCTGGTTCTGAGAGCGGAAAGCGAAGGAAGGACAGATGAGGGTCACACTCTCAATTTTTATTTTTTTTTTTTCCAGCTCCAAAAAATATAAAAATAAGTAAAAAATAAACGGAAAAGGAAGGAGAGGGAAATGTGAAGTTGAAAGGCCTGACTCGCCCTCCCCTCACTGAACCTCCTCAACTCTGCCACTCTTCTCTTCTCTTCTCTTCTCTTCTCTTCTCTTCTCTTTTCCTCACTCCTCCTCTCTTCTCTACTCCTCTCTCCTCTCCTCTCCTCTCCTCTTCTCTCCTCTCCTCTCCAGTGCCAAGCTGGAACTCAACCCTGAATTATTAATTTTGAGAAAAAATCAAATCTTCATGGGCATTCATTTGCAGTGGAGAAGCGGCGGGGCGCAGTCTGGGAGTCGACATGAGCAAGCAGGCGCTGCAGGACAGAAGTTGGCGTGTCGCTGGCTGTGTTTCATCACAGGGAGCGGAGACATTTTTAGAGGTGCAGATGAATCTCATTTGCACCCAAGAGAAGTCTTAGACATTTCCCAGCAGGCACAACATAACAGTGGTGCTCAAGATCACATGGGCTGCATGGCGGCTGTTTGGTTGCGTAGCCATTCATTGCTTTTTTTTTTTCTTTTTCTTTTAAATTTCAAATTTCAAACTTAATTTTACAGTTGATTTTACGTTTCAGACATTCTTGCTTTTTGAGCAAGCCGCAAAACAGCTCCCTTAATACAAAAGCTCTGCAGGCTGAGTGAATATCAACCGTGTAACAGGCTTTGCATTCGACTTTTCAATTGGGATTAGTTAATTCAGGTACGCTAAATGTGTGTGAAGCTAATGGAGTAAGTGATATTTGTGTTTCACTGTGGTTAAATTCATTTCTGCCGGTTTGTGCTGACATTTGTGTGTGTGGAGAAGCATCCTTCGTTCAAGTTGGATATAGCGACTGGTGTGTGTGTGTGTGTGTGTGTGTGTGTGAGAGAGAGAGAGAGAGAGAGATGGAGAGTGAGAATTCATTCGTACACTGTGTTGGCATTTTTCATGCATTTCTGTTCTCACCATATTTGTCTAAGCCAGCAGCGTACATGAGGGGTCTAACAAGCAACACCTCCCCCCTCCTTTGCTATTCACACACACACACACACACACCCTTTTTCCTCGCTCACATTCTCTTTACATCTTGCTCCCTCACTGTAAAGGAGCCAGTTGGCTTCTGTCACAGAGGAACGTGGAGGAGAAGAGTGATGGTGATGGAGGGATGGACAGAGTGACTGCATGTGAATGGGAAAACAAGAATTTATGTGCCGAGATCGTCTCCCTAAGAAACCCCAACATCTGCTGTCCACCTGTAGCTGTGCCATCCCTCTTTCTCTTTCTCTTTCTCTCTCTTTCCCTCTTTCTTTTCCACTCTCTCACCCTCCCTCTCACCCATTTTCTCCCCAGAACGTTCTTCGTGTTTCAGTCGATTGGCAACAGCGGGCCATGTAGATCACAGGAGGCAGATGGGACGGTGGATTACAGAGGTCAAATTATACAGTAGGCCCTTCTCTCTGCTGTGCTCTCTTTCATGAATGAGGCTTTTTACTCCCAGCCTGGTTTGTAGGCTCCGGTTACGTGCTGTAACCAGACCTACTCAATGAAGCCGTTTAAATGCTCTCTGCACCTTTTGGGCTTCAAACATGTAAAAAAAAAAAAAAAAAAAGAAAAAAAAAAGTCTGCGTAAACTGCCATGATGAAGCAAATGCCTATTTGTTGCCTCTTTTTGACTGAGCAAATAAATTCAAAATAAAATAAATTAATAAAATAAATCAAATAAATTAAAATACAATTTTCAATAATTCATTTTGCAGGGCTGATTTAAGTGAGGACTTGATAGTTGAGTCTACATGATTCTTATCACCGGCCAAAATCCTTATTGCATTTTTTTGAATTTTATTTATTTTTTCTTCACTTTGGTCCTCGTTTCCACAATTTCAGTTATTACTTCAATTGCAAATGGGTTTCTATTGGAGCCCTTGCTGTTTGTAAATCTATCTAATTACGGTAGCAGAAATAATAAAGCATAATAAATCATAACTCATAAAAAAAAAAGAAAAACACATGGTTTCATTTAACTTTTGAATGCGGCATGGTGATGTTTGAAGCACATCTGCTCTTCATCAACACTAACTAGCTCACTAATTAGCACTTACTAACCACCGTGGTTATTTTTCTTTCTTTCCTTAACATTAACACCTTTGAACTAAATTATAATTACACACATTTGTTTCAAGTTAGGCTGCATTAGGGCCAGGTGATATGGAATAAATGAAATATTACATCATCGCCGACCAAATACCTTGATGTTGATTTTATGCTGATATTGTAGGGATGAGCGGTGATTTCATAAGAGTGCATAAAATTTACTGTGATTATTTATTTATTTTTTAATTTATTTTTATTGATATCGCACCTTTCCAAACCAAGGTTACAAGGTGCTTTCCAATAAAAAACAAATCACAAATAAACACACATAAAACAATGATAGAGTAAGCTACTAAAAGATCCCATACAACAATAAAACATAATACAAATACATAAAACAAGATAAAACAAGGTATTAAAAGATCTCACAGACAAGTTACATTAAAACCACTGGTTAGTAAAAGGCCATGCGATAAAAGTGAGTCTTAAGAAGAGAAACTGATTATGCAGCCTTTAAAACCTAGAGGAGACAACACTAACACCAGATTACAATATTATGGTATGGAAAATCCCAGCTGATATCTAGTCTTGTGTCACAGTATCAATATAATATCACTAACCCCCAGTGTTTTTCCTGGTTGGCAGTGCTGTGGTTACATGATGACCCGCAAGACAGGGCAAACACCTTAATCTGCATCCTGAAATCCTGTTAAAGGGTTTTTGAAAGAGGCCCCCTCCGCTAAAGTGGCTCGGCGTTAGACTTGTGCCGTAGTAAACACGGTAATCTGTTAGCCCTGGGTTTGGGGTTTAGACCTCAGACTCAATTCGACTCCTGGACGGATTTTCCAGGGTGTCACCGCGAGTTCACATGTGGGAGTCTGCAGTGTTTGTTGCTGCAAACACACACACACACACACACACACACACACTTGCTCTCTCTCTCACACACACACACACACATGAACCAGCCTGATGAAAGGGAAACCAAGTGAGCCCCACAGAGCTCAGTGGCAGGTCGGTGTGTCTGCTTGTCTGTAGATTATGTAGGGAAATTGTTTTTGCCACTGTCGGCTTTCCTGCCCCCAAAAATAAGCTTCTCTAAAAAAAAAAATATATATATATATATATATATATATATATATATATATATATATATATATATATATAATGATGTCAGGCCTGGAGATTGTGTAAGTCAATTCATAGTGTCTCTCCGGTGTGAGGAGGGAGAAAAAAAAAAAAGTGAGAATACCTATTTGTCCTTGTATGGTCAGTCATTACCTGTGTCTTTGTGTTTGTGCGCACGTGTCAGGCCTTTGTGCGGCCGTGGCAGGGATTGATTGTCAGCATTGAGTCACATTCTTGTGTTGAACCTTAGAAATGAGCCACATAATGGCTAGTTGAACAGGAAAATCAATAAATTTCTACTCATGTAAAAGAGAAGGGGGGCGGCAGTGAGAGGGTGTTGTTAGCGCAGAAGGGGGAGTGGGATGAAAACTGTAGAGGGAAATCATGAAAGGAGAGCTAGTGAGTGAGGGAGCGAGGGTGCGGGGCGGAGGGAGAAGGGGGCTGGCGCTCTTAAAGGACCGTGAAGGCCAGATCACAAATAATAAAACAGAAAGCCAGGCGGGAGGGAGGGATGGAAGAGGGGTGGGTGAAACCAAGGGAGGGGAGAGAAAAAAAAAAAGAGCAAAGGAAAATATGTTGAGAAAGAGAGGGGAGGACAGAGCGCAGGGAAGAGGGAGTCGTACGTGTGCCAGGAGCACTGCTGCACCTCTCCTTTTGACTGCTGCTCATCAGGGGATTTTTTTTTTCTTCCTTCCTCTCCGCCTCTCCTTCTCCTTTTTATTAGCCTCTTTTTCTCCTGCGTAACTGTGACACCCATTTGTTTTCTCTTTTTCGTCTTTTCCATTTTTCTCCCCCCCCCCCCCCCCCCCCCCCCCACCCTTCTCCTCTCTCTCTCCCTCTTTCTCTCTCGCGCGCTCTCTTTCGCTCTCTCTGACTTGCAACAAAGGCTGGCAGAGTGAGCCTGACGTCTGTATGAATAGCCCAAACCCGGCGTGAAGGCAGAGACGAGAGACAGAGCGAGGGGAAGAGAAGGCTGAGGAGGAGGAAGAGACACAAGTGATCTGGCTGGAGAGAGGAGGAAAAGAGGGATGGAGAGGAAGGCAGTGCGCTGAAGTGGCAAGCGGCAAGAAGTGATCACCGGCTGGAGACAAATAGGGAGCCAATTTTTTTTTTTTCACCCTCCGGAGATAAAAGGAGTTGAAGCCTCCGCTTCCCGACAGGGTGACGATCATAGCTCCTGCCCCCTCTCCCGCCCCTCCTCCTCCTCCCTCATCCCTACCACTTTGCCACCTTCCATTTTTTTTGCTTTCAAAGGTGCCAAAAAAATGGAGCTTCTGGGCGTAAGGTGACGAAGGAGGACAGATTTGGAAACAAGTAGCTGAGCAAGAGAAGAGAGAGGAAGACAGGAAAGAGGGCGAGAGAGAGAGGGAGGGAGGTTGGAGGAGGAGGTGGAGAGGATAACCCCAGGGCATCAACCACCCCTCGCCCCCCCCCACCCCCAACGCCCACTTTCTTTTTTTTATCTTCTTTTTTTTTTTTTCCTGCGTGTCTCCACCACTTTGCCTTTGCCATGTGCAGCTCCTAATTTGAAGAATGTGGAGACAGCATTTCCCAGGCAAGGAGCATGCTTCATGTTGTCTCTGAGAGTGTGTGTGTGTGTGTGTCTCAGTGTGCACGTGTGTGTGTTACATGCACATAACCACACGTGCATGCATGTACTAAGCCTCGGTAATAATAAAGGGTGCCCTGTGTGTGTGTGTGTATCCTGATGGAGGAGGGATTTGGCTAATGAGCCTCTTATGTTTTTGCAGTGAAGTGTGTCATGAAAACAGAGTGCATGCACCCTAGTGTGCGTGTGTGTGTGTGTGTGCGTGCGCGTTTGCATCATGGCAAGAACCCCTGTGAGCGTGTGCATGCCTCGGCGTGTTTCCTTGGAACTCCTCAGAACAACATTAGGGCTGAGATTAAACAGGTCTTTATACGGGAGGCTGGAGGTCACTGGAGAAGTGCCTCAGTGTGGGGGAGTTCATATTTTGGGAACATCAGTGTGAATGATATCGGTGTCATGGTGTGTTTTTAAGGATGCATTACTCGAACCACCAGTTCATTTGGTGCGATCCTACAATGTGCAGCTGTCAGTGCTCGCCTGCGTGTTGACGTCCCCGCTCTCGGTCTCGTCCCAGTCCGTGCGTGTTTGTGCACGTTCGCGCGCACACCGGCAGGCTCGTCCGTGCGAGCGTGAATTAAAGCTCAGTTGCGCTGTCTGTTCGTCTCCGGCGATGGCTGCTTTTGTCTCCGGGCCCCCGATTGTTTCGAGGAGTACGAGCCTCGCCGGTGAAGCACAAAGGACAACGTTTCGAGAGGAGAGAGACGGATGTCTGTCCTCTCTCTCTCTCACCCCGCTTCTTGTCTGTTTTGCATCGACAGCACATGTGATGATACTGTCCTTCTTGTGGGACACAGAGAGCTACTCATTTTTTTTTTTTTTTTGCCATCTTATCCTAATCATTGTCCCCTTTTTGTTCCTGTCTCTTTCGCTTTTTACTTCTTTTTCTCTCCTCTATCTCAGTCCTCTCCCTCCCGCGCCCTCGCCCCTCTTGGCTGGATTTTCAGGTGGTGATAAGTTTAGAGGAGGGAGGCAGAGCGAGGACAAGCAGGGTCTTTGTGCGGCCGCAGAGGGGAACAAGAGAGAGGCTGGGGGTGGTGGCGGCGGTTTCTGGAGGGTGTAACTGGGTGCTGATAGGGTCTAGTGGGGGCCTGGAAACAGCAAGTCTGCCAACAAAGAGAGATTACACCTCCTTTCTTACTCTCTGTACACACAGGCAAGGGGACCGAAACACACTCAAGAACACACACACACACACACACACACGTAGAGACACTGGATTCTTGTTCACATGCACATGTCGACCAGTTTTTTTTTTTTTCCAATGCTGATACTGAGCACGAAACTTAATGCATCAACTAATATGAGCACCAACCTGATCTATTCCCTCAGCTGCAGCTTTTGTCGTCAGTTTTGAGTCATTAGACAACATAATTGATATAAAATCCACCTTCCCCAGCATTTGAGAAATACAGGCCTCTGTGTGCCAGAAATTGAGAAAGCCAACACAGTTTGCTTTTTTATTTCTGTCATGTTGCTCGAGGCTTTTGGTATTGCATCTCAGTCTTAGGTGCAACATCGAGTGCTGACGCTCCATTTAAGCCCAGTGTGAGTACGTCTCTAGTTCAGACACAGACAGAGACACAGATTGACAAAACCTGGAGAACACAGCTCATGTTCTTTGTGTCCTTGCTGTTTTATGCTGTGCAACAGAATGCACATGGGTTTATGGTCCAGCGGTGATACTTAACTAGTCCAATGAAAACAGCGAGCAGAAGGACAATAGAAAAGAGCGCTGGCATTGAGAGGTTCAACAGTGTGCACAGTGAATTGTCGTCATTGATGTGTGATCGTTAATTTTTTTGCATCTGTAGGTGTGTGTGAAACCAAGTGCAGCCGCTCCGTGTGTGTTCTGAGCGGTGTTGGCCTGCAGTCGGGCAGTTTTGAGTTCCAGTGCCCCGGCTTTTTTCCCTGGAAAAGAAAAACCTCGCTGTCTGACTGACCGCACCGCTCAAACTTGGACGTCATTCTGGAGCCCTCTCGTTCCTGTTTGGGTTGCCAGGTTGGGTGGGATGTTACAAGTTGGCATCTCGCAGCGAGATCCGATGTCGTGAACTCTGCGATGACGACGATCCAGCGTTTGGTTCTCGCTCCCGCACTCGCCAAAAAAGAGATGCCGCGGGGTTATCTCCTCGGCCAGCGGAAGGAGTCTGCCCCCTTGCTCTCGACCTATCCCGTCGCCTGGGCCCTCCAGCTTGGGAGTTGCTAGGTAACTAGAACCAGCTGTTGGTCCTAAGCCCGTTGAGCCCGTTTTGGCCCTGCATCAGCTGCAGGGGAGCCAAGTAGTTTCCCTGAAAGCTCCCTGTGAACCCAGCGACCGCGGCGGTGGCCCTGACATCACCGTGCCATGGAAAATCCTCCTCACTTCCTTTGTTTTCCCAGTTTTATTGTTCCGCTGATGGAGGGACTGGCGAGGGAGCAACCGTGGCATGTATCACACCAGTTTGAGCAATTTGGAGCTGTAGCTGGCCTGCATTTCATCACCTCTCACACATAAGCAAAGGGGAAGGAGATGGGAAATGGAGCGAGAAAGAACAAGGGGGAAATGAAAAGAAGGGGAGGGATAGCTAGAGGATGTAAACTAACGTATAGTCAGTCAAAAAGTAGATCACGATAACAGTGTCTCTCCCCTTTGTGAGAGAGGATACTAAACTGTTTCAGAGCGCTATTCACGGAGAGTCGAGACAGCGGAGTACACAATGTAATTATTCAGGAAATAATAGTGTAGGTAAGTTAATACAAGTCCACAGTCCCCAAGCGGACAAATTCCCTTTCAAGGAGCTCCAGGCTTCTGTCTGCAAGGGCCTCACAAACAAGCCCAAAACTAAATCTGAGATGAGTGCTTTGACTTCCAAATGAAATCGTCTTCCCAACCCAAGCGAAACATGTTAGGAAGCCATGAAACCGCAAAAACACAGCGCGCAGTCGGCCAGAATGCATCTCTAGGAAATATAGCCCGAGTTTGCAGGGAAACAACGATAACTGATGCGATGTGGAATTATTAAAGACAAATTTAAAGATTGGCATTTAAACCCAAGGGGAGAAACACCGGTCTGAGTCAGGGTTTATTTAGTTTCCCTGATTGTTCGGGCTCTATTTAGGAAATGATCCCTCTTCCTTCTAAAAACTCTGACTCACAGTGTCTGGCAGCCGAGCTTCAGGGGCTGCTTTTCCAGATCAGCCCGTCTAAACGAGAGAATTAGACACCAGATCGTATTCACTGAGGAGAGACACTTTTTGTGGGAGTGCTGCTTTTTTTTCACATATGAAAAAGATCACTTCTATTTCTGTTGTCAGAATCCAAAAAACCTTTTAGTTGTGGAACATCTGTAATCCATTTGTGGTTGAGAATGCTCTTGCCAGTTCTGCCAGAAGTTTTCGTACTCTATGGAGAATCGGCCAGATTGTGATTAGCGCTGGCTTAAAGCACGGTATCGACGTTAGTCCCTGTAAGCTTCCCTTGGGGGATGTCAGAGCACATGACCTCTGTGGACCTCCGCCGGATGAAGCCGTCCGCTGCGCCGTGGCTATCGCACTCAGCAGGGTTCAGATTCACCAGTTAGCCAAGCTGCTGGCTTTGTTTCTTTATTACTTTCTGGCATGTGGACAATGCTGGCTGTTGTGCTATGATAAATACTTTGGGTACAATAACAGGAAATTGGCACAAGCAATTTTCGTTTCCATCTGAGAGACTATCAGCCAAAACATCCTACCGCCTAATGTAAACCATCTTTAGAGAGGTTGTTTCTGCCGCTCGCACAAGTGTATGTGAGAGCAAATGAGCATGTGAAAAATGCAACAAGCGCTGTGTAGTGCATTTGTCCATTTTACTCCCAAATTGAATGCTGCGTGTTCGCCGGCGGGGAGTGGGAGGCTGTGTTTGGACAGGGAAAGCTCTGCATGTGCTTTCATTTCCTATGGCCCAGGTTCTTGGCCGTGGCTGGGTGGGGCCGCACAGAGGCTGCCAAACTCCCCGTAGTGGTGCCGACCCAGACGGGGATATAGACAGGGAGGGATCAACACGACACAAATAAAGTGGAGAAATCAAATTAGGTAGGCAGACAGAGTGTGAAAGAAATGGAGACGGATGCTCGAGGAAGCAGACGGGCAGGAGCGGAGAGACACCGAGGCTGTGTCTCGTTTGTAACCTTGGTACCTCTTTGAGGACGCTCCTCATTAGAAACCCATTAAGTCCAAAAGGTTACAAACTAACAAGGGAATGTCACATTACGAGCAGGGCTGGGCAGTGTGTGCAAAATCAAACATCACAATAGCTTTGAGTGAATCCCTCTGTTGATACTGTGACAATACTTGAGGTATGACTATTGATGCTTTCATAAAATGTTTGCACACAGGAGATTTTTGATAAACAACCGTTAGTAATGTGGATATGATGACGAAGCAGGTTGAGGCAAATAGTGCTAGAATAGAACAGTCTAAAAAAAACTAAATCTAAAAACACCTACATTCCTTTACTGCAGCCTTTAACACCAGGAAATACAACACTTATGCCATATGACAATATTAATATGATACTGATATACTGATATAGCTCCCATGTGCAGTGCAGTGTTGCTGCTTTCTGTGATAATAAACTTGTAACTTGACGTAAGATTAGCTACCTTACATTACTGTTAGTAGCACCGATATTGCTACCCCAGGATCTGCAGTCTGATATGTAAAAGCAGTTTCAGTGGTTTTCCAGAAACAAGTGACTGGACTGAAATGAATTGATATGACATTATTAACAATTTTCACATAAAATGTATTAATGCGTTATTTTCCTCAACCTTATTTTCCTGTCTGGGAAAACTTTTTTACTTGAAATAGGAACTTTTGCCATCAAATTAAACAGAATTGGGGGGAATTTCATCTTTCTTCTAGTTATTAGTGAATATTGTCAGGCATTGTTAAAGGAGCCTTTGTGTGTCTTACCTGAATGAGACAGTCTTACAGGTCTGAATCTCTGTGAAGCCTTACTTACAATGGAGAAGGTTCCTCATCTTTACGGTTGGATATTGTTTGGGTTTGTGTATTTCAAATACAGATGATACGTTGTGTAAATACGACAGATTCTGAGTTGCTGTGAGGTGATGCTTCTTTTGCCTGTAATGTCCATTTTGGAGCACCAGGGGGCAAATGTTGCAATCGACAGCTCAGACATTTAATTGGCGCCGAAATCTGTGTTGTGATACGATCCGGTAGATACCGGTTGTATCGTAACCTGTGGTAACAGGTGGTGACCCACCTGTTAGAGACCAGGCACCCTGTGTGTCACTATTAGAGGCCAGGCTTTGCAGAGATTTGGGTTCGGGGTTTAGTTACTCTATAAATGCTGCCTTAATGGGATGCTTCATTGCATTCGAGCTCGAGTGTGAACAAGTCCCAGGACCAGCTGCAGCGCGGATCCTCCAGGAGGCTAAATCAGTTTTCTCATGCCTTGGTAGCTGGATGGGAGGTCTGCAAGCGCTGCCGTGAGACCAGCTGTGGTGTGATCAGTGGCGGTGGGGGGGGGTTGTACAGTCGCCCCCAAACTCATCAGCTCCGTCATGATAGAGGATCCCTTGAGGGGTGTGTGTGTGTCTGGTGGTGGTAACGGTGGGGCATTGGGGGGCATTAGAACAGCTGGCCAACAGGGCTTGGTCCGCTCCAGCACAGCCTGTCTGTGTGTGTGTGTGTGTGTGTGTGTGTGTGTGTGTGTGTGTGTGTGTGTGTGTGTGTGTGTCTGAAACAGATACATTAAGAAAGAAAGAGAGAGAGAGACAGCATCCCAGCTGTTTTGTTTGGGAATATATGGTTGGCAGATAGCAGATTTCATTTTTCTAGACGTACACACACTAAGGCTCTGTGCATCATGCTGCCGATGCGTAAATACATTTGCTCGTGAACAGTAAACACACTGTCACGGTTTATTTTGCTTGGCTGAGTGACTGAAAGAAAGATGCATGGCTTGATGTCGAAAACCAACGAGCTCCTCAGCGTCAGTGGCCAGGTACTGGAGTCATTAAGAGCCTCATTAAGGGCCTCGTTAGGAGTTAATTAGCCGCTGATTCATCATGTATTTAGTGCGGTGCCATGTTCTACCTTATTAGGCTGGAGAAAGGCTATTAGCCACCAGGAAATAATTCATCAACAGCATTTTGACCCAGTTCCTACAAGTGATGCTGCTTTTTCCGCCAACTGCTCCTTGTTTGCAGGGGCATTTGTGCGCTGTGTGTTTCTGCACGTGTGTGTCTTTCTCCCCGTTCTCTCAGAGCGTGTGCATCTGCGCTTTGAGTGAGTGGCAGTGTGTTTCCGTGTGTGTCACCGATAGACCTGAAAGTATTTTCTCCAGCACCCGGTCTGCACTGTGATAATGAACTCGGCGTGAAAGTCAGGAAGAGGGGGAGGGAGAGCCGTGGAGCCACAGGTGTGGTTGGCCCTGCTCGCCAGAACATCTTCAACACACACACAC
Source organism: Myripristis murdjan (assembly GCF_902150065.1). Taxonomy (NCBI): domain Eukaryota; kingdom Metazoa; phylum Chordata; class Actinopteri; order Holocentriformes; family Holocentridae; genus Myripristis; species Myripristis murdjan. The sequence goes on along the minus strand of NC_043994.1, from coordinate 14,734,629 downwards.
ACACACACACACACACACACAAAATTGAGTCCCTTCAGTGTGAAGGATGCCTGATTTTAAGTTTGTATATTGGAAAGGAATATCAACATGGAGGTCATGTTACTACATTTTACTCCATTTTTCTTTCTTTATTCGCCAGCACTTAAGAAAGCCATTACAAAGCACTTCACAAAGTCGTAATAAAACCCCCCAAAAAAATATAAAATTGGCCCTAAAAACATAAAGAGCAGTGTAAGCAAAACAAGAAACATAAAAGCAAATGCAAGAACATAAAATCAACACATAAAATCGGGAGGTCTATAAACACTAATGGAACATCATCACATAAAAGCAGGACTGTAAAGTTTTTAAGAGATGAAAAGATGACATCGCCTCCGCCAGCCCAGGCGAGCCATCCCAAAATTCCAGGAGCCTCGATCACCTCTGGTTTTTATGCTCGACTCGGTTTGACTCTGCCAACAGGGACTTGAGGCTGGATTAAAGGTCTTTGATACAACTCAGCGCCAGAGCCGCGTGTGCTTTTAAAAGTGATCAGAAAAACTCTTGCAATCGATCGGAAAAAAAAAAAAGTGGGCATTCAGGCACCTCTGCTTTCTTCTCTCGTCTTCTCGTTTTCGCGGCTGTCATCCTCCTCGACTCTCCTCGATCTGTTTCTCACCGCTCCCCTCCTCGGTGTCACCTTTCTTCATCTGTAACTCCCCGACTGGTTAACCCGCCGCTGATGTGTCACCTCTGCTTGTTGAGATTTTGTACTACACATTTGTCTCCTCTGAGATGTCTGGCTGCACGGTTTGATAGACGCAGAGTGGGAGACTCCTCCTCCCGGTTGTCCGATGACAGGAAAAATGAAATAAGGCTGAAAAAATGCGAGTGTCTGTCAGTGTGGTGTTGTCGACACACTTGCCTGGCTGTCAGTGCTATTCACATATGTTTTTCCCTTTTATTCTCTCCTGGCCTAGGGCAGGTAGAGGTTATTTCTTTCTGCGTGTGTGTGTGTGTGTGTGTGTGTGTAAGCATCTCAAATCTGCATCATTTATAAGCTCTCTCAGCATCACTTTAGCACTCCATACCCACAGGTTTATTGTACTTCCAAAAGGCACAGATGTAAATGTACAGTTTGTGTAGCTCCTCTATTAGTAGGCCATAGTCCCCACACGCCCCACCCCAGCCCTAACCAACATATTGATCCACACTGATCGTGATCTATTATTGATCTATCTGCCTATCTACCTAGAGCTCATCACAAAAATGCCTTTTTGTGCATTTAATTTTGAGTATATATTGTGCAAAGACTGGTTTCATTTCTGCATAGGTGTACATGATATTGACAAAAATGTCAATTTTTAAAATTAAATATGGCAGTTATATAAATTACCTTGTGGCTGAAATCATAATCATTTTTTCAACACTTTAAAGAAAAGATTTTGGTTGAAAATGCTTATTTTTAAGAATTACTTTTTTTTTGCATTTAATGAAGGATTATCTCTAACATGAACTATACAGTAAATTGTAGGTCAAGGACACAAGGATAGAAGGATACAAGGAAGTTTATTGGTCATTATACAACAGGTTGAATAATGAAATTAAAGTGTGGTTCCCTCTTGATTGATTAATTGATTGTATAGAAAATAAAATTATTAAACATGGAGGAGTGCAGGTGGTCAGCAGCAGATATTGTCTTGATAGCAGCCTGGGCTATCTAAAATACGTTTCTCTCTTGCAGTTTGGATGTTGTATTTGTCGGGTCAGTATTTCCACTAGCAGCTTTTGTCTGATTAATTGCACACCGTGCAGCACAGAAAAATAAATCCGCTGGTATAGAATTTGCATTCGATACTCTTTCTGGATGTTGATCTCAGTAATGAAGCCAGTTGCTGACACAGCGGCGCGTTTAACATGCACCTTTTAGTTTTTTCCTACAGTGCTGCTGGAAGTTGTGTGAAGGTGTTTTGGTCGTTTTTCAACATGAAACTGAAGGAGTGAGAGAGGAAGAGAGATGGTGTGTGTGTGTGTGTGTGTGTGTGTGTGTGAGAGAGAGAGAGAGGGAGAGAGAGAGAAGGCTGTATGTCCTCTCCAGCAGCACAGATGCCACTAAATAAAATATTTCATAATCCTGCCCAAATCCTCTAATCACCATGACAACAGGCAGCAGGGAGCCAGGGAGTGGTGGTGTGCAGACCCCCCCCCTTCTCCTTTTTCTTCTTCTCTCCCTCCTTTTTTGTGGATTTTGGCTTCACCCTGCCTAGTTTTTCTCAATAACTACTCTAATAGTTTCTTTTTCTGTCTTCACATCGGTTGTCTGTCAGTTGATGAGTGAGCGAGTCAATTGATCAGCTGAATCAATCGAAACGTTCAGTCGGTTGAGCGTGGCATTAATCAATACACCGGTTGTTGTTTGGTTCAAATGGGATTTATTAACATGAGGGAAAATATGCTCACTGCCAAAACACATATACAGTATAAATACAAGTTAAAAAGACAGTGACAACACTAACAAATTAGAAAAAAAGAAAGAAGCGAGTTCTCAAAGGAGTAAACACATCTCATTACTAAATCATCAATCAAACAGTTGCTCCAGTGTTTGTACAAATAGGGACTGATGCTGGCTGCTGGCTTTTGCTATCAGAACGGTGCATCTTTTACAAAGTCTAGGCTTGACCTGCAGAGGCTGTAAAACACAGACAGACATACCCATAAAATTGGTTGACACACGCACACACACACACACACACACACACACACGTGATCCTACCGGCTTCTGTATGGTGATAGGACAATGGAGGCAATGACCTCATGGGGTGAAAGGACCTGTTGCCTGGTAACAGTGTGGGTAACAGCAAGAGAGCAGGCTAGTCATATCACCAATTTTGTGTGTGTGTGTGTGTGTGTGTGTGTGTGCATGTCGGCGTGTGATATTGACTGGTGTTGTCAGGTGGGGGAGATGATGACAATGGCTGAAAGTAGAAAGCAGGTCAATCTAGTTTCAGAGTATTGATTCTGTTGAGGTGTGTGTGTCTGTGTGTGTGTGTGTGTGTGTGTGTGTGTGTGTGTGTGTGCGGTTCGGACTCAGCCCATCATCACACAATCCAGGACTGTATACACACTTGCCGCTGCGGTCTGTGTTTCTTACCTACATATCGCTGCTTCTTGTATATTAACTCCCCCTCCTGTCTCCCTGCAGGTATCCGGCCCCAGATTATGAACGGGCCCATGCACCCGCGCCCCCTGGTGGCGCTGCTGGACGGGCGCGACTGCACCGTGGAGATGCCCATCCTCAAGGACCTGGCCACTGTGGCTTTCTGCGACGCCCAGTCCACGCAGGAGATCCACGAGAAGGTAGCAACTCCTTTCCACCTATCCAGCTCATGAAACTGTGTTATGCGGCAGTTAGGATTATGATTGGACAATAAAGATGACACATTTTAGTGTCTACTAGTGCGGTGCCCGTTCAAAGGCCGATTGCTTGGCCTCCGGTATTGCAGCTGCTTGCACTCGACACTGCACTTCCTCGGCCCCTCAGCAAAACATCTGCCAAGTGTGAAGTCGATCAGATGAGCGTTCGTCGAGATAATCGAAGGACAGACTCACATACAGGCAGAGGTTTCTTCCATCTTAGTTAGATTAGTTGGATTACATTAGTGTCTTGGTGTCTTCTCTTTTTTCTTGTCTTGCTTTTTCTATCTCTTACATTGTTTTTTGTCCTTTTTTTGGGCTGTCAGTTGAATGTTTTGCAGCTTAAAATGATCAAGAGCTCAGAGGCTGTTTGTCCCATAGCCGGCAAATTCGGAGCACAGGTTTGAAATCTCTGCCGCTACTAAAAAAAAAAACAACAAAAAAACAAAAAGCATTCAAAAGAAAAACAAAATCAAGGAGCCAGATGTTTGCGCAATAAAAAATTACTGCACATTTACCAATAGCCGTTGCATAAAGTCTTTTTTTTTTTTTTTTATCCCCTCAGATTCCTTCACTCAACACCAATCCATCGCTCATTCTGGATTCATTTCTGTCGTGATAGTTTTCTGTCACGGACGGCTGATAGTCCGAAGCAGTCCAAACAGGAAGTGATGCATCATTTTTATGTGCGCGAGGCAGAGCACCCTCTGCCTGTATGTGAGTCTGTCCTTCGATTATCTCGACGAACGCTCATCTGATCGACTTCACACTTGGCAGATGTTTTGCTGAGGGGCCGAGGAAGTGCAGTGTCGAGTGCAAGCAGCTGCAATACCGGAGGCCAAGCAATCGGCCTTTGAACGGGCACCGCACTAGTAGACACTAAAATGTGTCATCTTTATTGTCCAATCATAATCCTAACTGCCGCATAAATGTTTGAAACGGGCCCCCGGAATGCACCGGGCCACATTTCTTAAATGTTTTATTATTTATTTATTTTTTATGATGTCAGCACAGTTGACCCCATCTCCAGCAGTTTTTTCAAGAGCTAATCAGGCTGCAGACGCGGAGGGCCACCACAGGTTTTAGACCGAGCTGGAAAATGAGCCTGAAGTTGATCTGAAATTATGGACGTCTTGGTCTCTGTGATGTTAAATATTACACATACTGAAGCATATTTTGGCGGCCTATCATGGCTGTTGTAGACCGTCTTGACGCATAAAACCATTTACCCAAGACACCCAAATCAAGCCGCCGGCAAAGATGCACAAGAGAGAGCAGTCAAACTTCATGCACGTTTTTGTTAAAGTGCGTCACATCACATTTGGTTGTTTCGAGAACAAATTGGCATTTTATTATTATTATTGTTGTTGTTGTTGCTGCTGTTTTGGTTATATATGCACAGGCTTGTACAGATAGGCAGAAGCAGGAGCACACAGTTTGAGGCAGCATGGACTTTAATGAAAAAGAATTCCTGAAAACTGTTTCTACAATTGAGCTGAAACACCATTTCTCCCTCTCTCTCTGTGTGTGTGTGTGTCTCCTCCTGCGTCTCCTCTTTTAGGTGTTAATAATATTGCAGCCCATTGGCTTGTCCCGCTCTCCCAGTTCATGTATAATGGTTTCACTGCAAGCTGTAATTCCACTGGGTGCTGAAGTGCTGCTTTGTTAAATAAAGAGGAGGGGGGGCTGATAATGGAAATGCAATGTAATTGTGCTGAGCCGGAGTGCCGTGAAACATTCTTTTTAGTTTACCGCCGATACACTGGAGCTAGTCAGTAGCAATTTTACAATACACGATCACGCACAGGTTGGAGGGTTTGAATTGGTTTCTCTTACAGCCGAAGAGAGAATAGGAAGGGTTTGATTCCAGAATGCTTCAGGCTGTTTTCATTTTGAGAAAAATGTTAGCTTATGTTCTGGGCTCAGTAGTATGAAAATACAAACATGAATATCCATTCAAATATAACTATTTTTTTCAGTGCTCTGCATAAATAACAATTTTATTCACGTATTGTTAGTGTAATAGCTAACAGTATAGTGTTGTGCTGCATTGTGGATGTCATTCCGGAGTAGACCTTAACAATTAAAAAGGGAAAAGTCGGGTTAAAAGGAGGTTGACTTAAGCTGGAGGGCAAATGGAAAAAAAAACAAAAAAAAACAACGAGAGCTATTTTATTTTTGCTCTTCTTTTATATTGATCCAGTGTTGGCTGAAACATGACTTTCCCTGCTCATAAGCTCTCTCTCTCTCTCTCTCTCACACACACACACACACACACACACACACCAAGCCATCTCTGTCCAATACATTGCTCTCCTAGTGAATACATTACAAACTGGACCCATCTGGGAGCATGGATGTTGGCAGCATTCCCACAGCTATAACTGCACAGCAGAGGGTACAGAGGGGGCACACACACACACACACACACACACACACACACACACACTTACACTTGCACACAAAACCGCACTGGAACGTTGAGTTGTGAAACACACACGAGCGTATATACAATCTCACACACCAAGCAAGCCAACAAAGGCCATTCTGGAGTCTTTTTGGATGTGCTGCCACAGTGTGAACACACACACACACACACACACACAGGACTTACACTCAGCATGCATAAGCCCAGAAAAAAATCTAAATTCCATTCAAATTTTCACTGCATACCAAAATTACCAACTCTAGAAATCTGAGCAAAATATTGTAATATTCACTATCATCACAACATCATCCCAGCCTATTTACTGTTAATTCTTCATTTGAAGCCTCCTAAATTAAATGTTTTAGGCGGCCTCCATGAGCTGCACATTAATCAGAGCTGTAATGCTTGTGATCAGAGTTACCTATAAACACAGCCACTGTTTACTGTGCATTTGTTCAGCTCTTATATAAGTAACTTGCCACTAGCTGCAGTGCCAGATCTTGATCTTGAAAAATCAATTCTAAATCAAAGAGCACTTTCCTTCAAAGAGCGCAAAAATAACACAGTTATCCAGTTATTACCGGACATTTAAGAGTTGCACCCACTGATACAAATATTTACTTGAAATTTCCAACACTTTTAATAATAATTTAATAATGCATTAAAATAATTGCACTGATATTATGTTGTAACCTGGCTGTGGTCTTGCAACTTTGGGTAGTAGTTCAGGGAGGGTTAATTTCACATATTGCTGTAAATATCACAATATAATTGGATATTGGCTCAAGCCTGTTCTTTACTGAGACACCACAAATTGTGTCACGACAAATTTCCTGGCTTTAAAAAAAAATGTCACCTGTTTCTCAAAGCCCTCACGCTCATTATCCAGAACAGCAGTGCAATCAGATTTTCTGGTTGTGATTTAAATGAAATGTTTGGCAGCCTGTGTGTCTCCCCATTTGAGCGTAATCTTAGAGCTCATCTGACCTCTCGTCCCCACAGCATACAAATTGTGCCGCCGCACCAGTTGCCTCTCTTAAGGCCCGCGTTTCTGTGTGGCCTTGGGATATTCATTCCCTGCTGCTGGGAATATTTTTCGAACAGAACAAATGTGAAAACAAAGAAGGGGTCAGCTCATTTGATTTGCATAAGACAGAGGAGGGGAAAAAAAAAAAAAACACTTCTTTTTCCAATTTGATGTAAACTGACATACTGGTCTGCAAATATTCCTGTTGCTTCCCAGTCCGGCTCGCTTCCATGTCGTTTTCCATGTGCGGCGGCGTCTCCGGCCGAGCCCGCTACCGGCCAGCTCAGTGTGCATCCCAGGTAATGAGATGACTGCACAAGGAGGGCTTTAACCTTGAATGTAGCATCCAGAGCGGACTCCAAGCTAGCCCCAATAAAAATGTTATATGGAAATTCACGGCTATGATAATCCAGCTTGGTTAGGTTAATGCGTTTAGCGGGATGTGAATTTAAACCTGTTATTTACCCGCAGCGGCTTCCAGGGGCTACTTGCTATGCTTTCTGGGTATCTGAGCAGCTGTCACTCTGCTTTACCATCTTGCCTGCATACACTCTAACCTTGTTTGCACATAGTCAAAATGAATGGATTGGGACAGAAAGCAGCTTTGGGAAACACTCATTATACACACACACACACACACACACACACATACAGAGCCACTCATATTTTAGGGCACATATAAACAATCCATTTGCATTTAGATGAAGATTAGTGTATATAGTGTAGGTTTGACAACATCCATGTTTACCACCAGCTACGGAATATAATAACAGCGATCATGGTAAACAATAACAATAAAGTAATCAGAATATGAATCCTAATTATAGCCATATAATAAATAATAGGAGGGACTGAGCAGTATAAGGCCATTTGTCGCATTTGCATTTTTTGAGACGTGGTGGCGGGTTTCCAGTCCCTCCAGCTAAAACGAGCGCGACGGAAATGCTGACATAATTTGACAGGGATAATGACGCTCACGGTGCCGGCCCCGCAGGTGCTGAACGAGGCCGTGGGAGCCATGATGTACCACACCATCACCCTGACCAGAGAGGACCTGGAGAAGTTCAAAGCCCTCCGCATCATCATCCGCATCGGCAGCGGCTACGACAACATCGACATCAAGGCCGCCGGAGAGCTGGGTGAGAGAGAGAGGCAGAGATCGATGTGGACAAACGAGAGAGACAGACCTATAAGACAACAAGTTGAAGACGAAGAGACAAAAAAAATACACACACACACACACACACACACACACAAAAAAAACCAAAAAACAATAACAAATCATGCATTACACAGTAGGATAGAGCCATTGGACGGAGTGCAGCTTTGGAAGGCGGCCAAACCAAACTCTGCTGGCTATATTGACAGTACATAAACAACACATGTAACATGAATTATTACATAAACAACATATTTAATGCGAGTGATTACATATGCAGAGCAGATGCTCGAACTGATACGAAACTCGGATTCCCATTTGGCCCCTGCGGCATATGTTTGCTGTGACTGCAGGATTCATTATCATCATTTGTATTAATAAAATTCTGCGTGTTGACATGGATTTCTAGATAAATGTACTTTTCATGGTCATAATTAGCTGTTATTATCCTCTTAGCCTTCACAGCATTGTTCATCACACAATACACACATTTTTTGTAGAAAGTACAGGATTTCAGTGCAAAAATTCCAGCATAATTTCCTATATAATAAGGATAAATTCCACATTTCCTGACAAATATTCAGATAAATACATCCTTTAAAAAAAACCTTACTCTACTAACACGCAGTTGTTATAACTAAAAACTCATCAATAATTCATCAAGCATTTATACCAGCAGTCTTTTTGTAAGAAGTGGAGAATAAAACACATTTGACCTTTGTTTCTCTGCCTTCCTCTCCCTCCACATCCCTTCCAGGCATCGCGGTGTGCAATATCCCCTCAGCGGCTGTAGAAGAAACAGCAGACTCGACACTCTGTCACATCCTCAACCTGTACCGGCGAAACACCTGGCTCTACCAGGCTCTCCGAGAGGGCACGCGGGTCCAGAGCGTGGAGCAGATTCGTGAGGTGGCCTCGGGAGCAGCCAGGATCCGAGGGGAGACGCTCGGCCTCATCGGCTTCGGTGAGCTCTTGACTTTCCTCGGGGGTTGAACTGCAGGAAAAAATGATGCCACACTTAGTGATTTGAAACTTCAGCAATTCAGTCAAGTGGTATTCGGAAGTGCTTATAGAGCTCACGGGAGCAAATGTCATATGTGGGAGTATTTGTGCTTGAGGCAGAACTTCGAAATTGATGACCAAAGTTGACCTGAATATTTTTTTTAAACACTAAGGAGAGTGAGCACTTCTCCTTAAGCAATAGATTAGTTTCTGTGACACCAGACTGCACAATGTATACATGTGCAGACCAGCTCAAGCCTTTTAAACCTGCCAAACTAGATAATAATATCATTTATTCATTTTACCTAATTGATATATTGCAAAATGACTTAATTTAAGTATTCTAATATGTGGTCTAGTTTTCTTCATGTGGCATTTTGAAAATTTCTTGATTGGAGTTTGGTCTTTGCAAGGTAGCTCTTGGGTTGAGAAATAATATTATTAGTTAGGAATTCTAGCAAGCTTTGTTTCAGGTCGTCACAGTTTACCTCACACTTCAGTCGAAACGTGGTGGAGAGAGTACTAGAATATTATCCTCAAGCAGAAGTACTTGCTATTTTGCTGATATTTCTGTTTAATAGAGGAAAAAGTACTGCCTCAACAATCTGCAAAAGCCAAAATCCAAAAGTAGCGCATTTACGCTAAAATATATCCATAGTAAATATTACTGAATTACTTTTTGGTGAAGAAAATATTGATGTGATCTTTTCCATGCAAATCTAAAGACAAGAGTAATGTAATTATTTTAATCGGACAATGTGGAAATTTAAATAAATAAATAAATAATCAAGTGTACAACATACAACACAACATTTTTATTTCTGTTGTTGATGGAGAATTTTCATAATTTATAATCCTTAATGCATTTGATTGAAGAGGTAATGAAGTACAATACTAGCTGAAAACATACGAAAGTAAAATCTCAAAAAAGCACACAGAAAAGATTTGCAATTCGAGTGAGTCAACATAATTAGTTACTTCCACCCTTGATATTTATACACTGATGCTTTAAGTGTCTTGCTTCAGGGATGGAGGCATCTGCTGAAGATCAAATACTGCATAATGATACAAATGTTTGGTGAGGGGAAAAACTAAAAAACTTCATAATATGTCCGTCAGGTCGCTCGGGCCAGGCGGTGGCGGTGCGGGCCAAGGTGTTCGGCTTCAACGTGATCTTCTACGACCCCTACCTGCAGGACGGCCTGGAGCGCTCGCTGGGCGTCCAGCGTGTGTACACCCTGCAGGACCTGCTGTACCAGAGCGACTGCGTGTCCCTGCACTGCAACCTGAACGAACACAACCACCACCTCATCAACGACTTCACCATCAAACAGGTCAGCAGGCACACACACTCACACTGACACACGCAGGCGCAAGCTGAGGTTTTGAAAATTTGCTTGTGAAGCCTCAGAGTCTTGTGTTGGTCACTACTGCCACCCACAGTATGGTTAATGAACTGCATGCTGTATTGAACCCCCAGCATCGCTGTTTGAAAGACTTTGAACCATGTGCAGCTGCTGAAATGTGTTTAGTTAAAAATAAAAATGAATTTTATTACATAGATGCAACTGAGGAGAGACAGAAAACATCAGGTTTACATCGCTCATGTCCCAGACAGCTGATTTACCAGGGCATCCCTTTCCCTTTCTTTTTTTTTGGTAGTGCTTCCTTTGCCCTGAATAAGGGACTGAATAACAGCTTCTGTGAAGAGTAAAAGGATTACAGCCATCTAAATGCCCCCCTCTTCTTGTTCACTTCTTAAAAAAAATAAAAAAATAAAAAAATAAAAAGAATTGTCTCTCCCTTTGTTTTTTTTACATTTCTGGTCTATTTCTTTCCATGCAGCCTGGAACTGATGGCCGCTGATGATGGATACATTGAATGTTATGCCCTATATCAGAGCTCTTACTTGCCAAGGAAAAACTGAAAACTGATTGACCTCTGTGTCTGTGTAGATGCGTCAAGGTGCGTTCCTGGTGAACTCGGCGCGGGGCGGCCTGGTGGATGAGAAAGCCCTGGCCCAGGCCCTGAAGGAGGGCAGGATACGGGGGGCTGCCCTGGACGTGCACGAGTCCGAGCCTTTCAGGTGACTGTGATCACAGCTCTCTGGTCATAACTTTGCACTGAAATGGCATTTAGTCATTAGTGTTGATTCAGCGGTTTAACATAGTTTCACATGAGAAGAATCACAGCATGGACAAATAAAATGGCAATTATTAAAGGAACAGTTGATATAAAATACAGAAATAAAATATCTTCCCTGTCTCGCCTCACCTCAGTACAGTGGGGCAGGATGGGAATTCATTTGTGGAGCTAAAATAGTAAAAAAAAAGATTACATTTTGTGTTTCATCGGGAACTATTTTTTTTGCTGAAGAACACTGGCAAAGTGCTTCTGTCTGACCTCAAGGAGAACGAATTCACAGAACTCTCTGGATGGATAGATTGCTTTAGGTTTTTTCTTTTGGTTCAACTGCTCCTTCAATCCGCAAGTAGATAGGAGGCAAAATCCTAACATTACCTAGATGAAAACCTCATTTTCCTTTCTCCCGTTCCGTCATTCAGCGTCCCTCTCTCTCTCTCATTGCCTGTCCAACAGTTTTACCCAGGGTCCTCTGAAAGATGCCCCCAACTTGATCTGCACACCGCACACCGCCTGGTACAGCGAACAGGCTTCGCTGGAGATGAGAGAGGCGGCCGCCACCGAAATACGCCGAGCCATCACTGGTACACACACATGCACCCTGAACACACTCATACACGCTGTGCTGAGTCATCGTAAAGAAATGAATCCACCCGCGCTGACTAATCTCGTCTCCGATCGCAGGCCGCATCCCCGACAGTCTACGAAACTGCGTCAACAAAGAGTTCTTCGTCACCACGGCGCCCTGGGGGGTGATGGAGCAGCCGCAGCCACAAGTGCACCCCGAGCTCAACGGCGCCGCCTACAGGTAGACGGAGGACTTACATAAACCCAGCAGCTTACAGACATAGCGCCCAGCTCACCTATATCTGTCCATGCTGTTCACTGTCTACAGTAGATGCGGTTTAACATGTGGGGAAGAGGTATTCTACATGTTCATATGTATGTTTGTCACAATTGTCTTTTTTTAAACTATCCGGTGGGTTCTAGTGTCATTATCACGTATTACAAAGCCTTCATAGAACATGGCCCCGATGAAGTTTATCCCCTGTTGGTTTGAGCTGTTCATTTGGAGGTCTCTATATTGTCTCAACCAGACTGAACTGCTTCTCTCACACAGCCGAGTGAACCAAACCATGGTACAGGCCATAGCAACGGGGGGAATGCAAGACAAATTATATACCTAATTCTCAACCAGGTAAATAAATGCTACTACTGCTGGCCCACAGGCCAAGGCAAATATGTTTCGGTCAAAGTACATTGTTAAGAGAAACCACTTCACACCCTAACTCACCTGTGTATACCCAGCCTCTCATTGGATCCCCAAATCCCTCCCCAAGACAGAGAGAATGAAATAAAACACCAAACATCACTCCGACAGGGTGTAGTTTTTCATGGCAGGACTTTGTGAAAACCTTTTCAGTGAAATATCAGGCATTTAGCTGATCTTTTATCGAGACTGACGTAGACTGCAATTGCAGAATAACCTTCAGTTCTTATTTGCCAATATTGCAAGAAAATAATAATTACTGCTGTGTCCCTAGAATGATTATTTAAGATGAGGAAGTCATAGGTGAAGTTATTCAAAGCCATTTTAAATAAGGCTGGAGCATTTTCAGTGAAAGCAGAGGAGGATTGCATAAAGTGAATCTGCTTTGCTGACAGGGGCTGGAAGGTCCTTGGCAAGAGTTGAAGCCAGGTGAAACAACGGTCAGGTCACGGTGGGGAAGAAATTGCATCTTGTGGGGGATTTAATTGCATTCAGACATAGACAGATACGCAAACACGGAGGAATGAGGCAGCCTGAGGGGGTCGGATGAACCCATAGAAACTGAATTTTGACATTGTTTTGGTTGTAATAAAGGTTTTATTCCACCCTTTTCACCTCCCCGTCTGCAAGTCCTCTCCCATCCCTGATTACGACCCTTGACATTCTCATATATCGCCTCCATTGCTCCAGTGCTCCTCAACGTTTTCAGCATTGCACTATTTCTAACTACATCATTATAACAACGCCGATCATAAGTAGTCGCCATACCACACCAGCATAATTGTGCCTATATGTTAATCAGTTTTACATGCCAATTCCTGTAGTCATTTTGAATTTTCATGTCTTTTCATGTCACACTTATTAAATTTCACTTAATGTCACATTATCCCCTTGATAATTTGGTTAATACCAGTTTATCCCAGTAATGATCAGGAGGAGTGTTACAAGGGAAAACAATGCCAGTGTAATATTCCTGTTGGCAGGCGACCCTATTACTGAGCATCAACAACTTTTTTCCAGTAATATTATCTCTCATTTCATGCAAACCTCTCAGATAAACTGGGGGCTTGTATTTTTCCTTCCACGCCTGCTGATCTGCTCCTGTCTGTGTTGCAGGTACCCTCCCGGCGTGGTGGGCGTAGCTCCCGGTGGGATTCCCGGGCCGATGGAGGGGATGGTCCCCGGGGGAGTGCCCATCGCCCACACACTGCCCTCCGGTACCCATCCCTCACAGGCCCCCTCCCCCAACCAACCCTCCAAACATGGCGACCCCATGAGAGAGCACATGACCGAGCCATAGGACTGCTGAAGCCGAGCAGGGGGCTAATACCCATGTATACTTTACCCAACTCAACCATCTAACTGTATGCTTGACCTAGCCATCTGAAACTACCAGCAGACTGCCTGCCGGCCAACGTTTCACACTCGTGTTTTTTGTATGAAACAACCAAACCCAAGTGAGGACAGTGGATACTTGACGTGCGCTGCCACTCGAAGTTGGGGACTGACCGTCGAACTCATGCGCTGAAGATCTGATTTTTTTTTTCTTTCTCCTACCTGTTATCTTTTTTTTTTGTTTTTCTTAGGTTTACGTGATACTCTTGTTTTGTTCTTTGTTTTTGTTTTTTTTTCTCTCTCAAACATTTTACCAGGAGCTGTGGGACACGTTGATGATACCTCATGCAGGACTGAAGTCCCATCCGCCCTCTCTGGCTTCACTACCAAAAGGGGGAGAACTTTGGGAAGACAATGACTTCATATCTTACTGGACAAGCCTCCTTTCCCCTCTTTTCTCCATCCATTCCACCCATTTCAGCGCAAATGCGTCATTTTTTTCCTCATCTTTTTTTTTTTTTTTTTTTAACTTTCTTCTTTTTATCTTATATTCTGTGTCCCTGTTGCAAGTAAATGAGTTGTCTCTCTGTTCTTTGGTGTGAGAAAATGAATGGATTTACAAGTTACACATATATTTAGCAGACAGTTTGGAAAAGTGAGCTGATGTCTCCATAGAAATCTGAACCTTTTTTTTTTTTTTTTTTTTTTTTTAATTTTGCTCATCCTGTTCACCTCTGTTAACTGGTGGCCCCCTGAATGTAAAGATACGGGGCAGTCGGGTAATTTCCAGTTACAGGAGAATATTTTGACCTACGAGACTGATTTTCCCTCTTAAACCAAAAAAAAAAAAAGAAAGAAAAAACTAATTGAAGGACTTCATAGTTTGATTTATATTTTATGTCGAGTGATAGCCACCTAAAGTAATATTGCTGTTGTGATTTATCAAACTATTGGACTGAACTGACATACCGATGGTATTTGGTTATTATGAGAACTTCTCCCATCTAAAATATTGTCTGCATCTATAGGACATAAACTGCAGCACCAGCTAGCTAGCCAGTTAGGAAGAAAAGGGTTTGGAAAAGCAAAAGAGAAAAATCTCTTACTGACTCAGGAAAAAAAAAAAAAAAAAACGACTAACTAACTTTTGTCAGATGTATCTCCCCCCTCAAAATCTATTTGAATCAGAACAGAAACAGAAAAGTCTGGATTCCTGCATTTCACGTCTCCGCCTCTTTCTCCATTGTGGTATTTTTTATATATCAAACGTATGTTTTTTGATGTTCAAGGTTTTGCAGTCCTGTTAGATTTGTATTGCCTTGTTAAATGTTCTTATAATCATAGTCTTATGTGAACCGCCCTCTCCTTCATATAGTTTTTCTTCTTTGTTTTCCGCTCTGATGAAAGCCAGCTGTGGCTCTCGGAGGCACGGCGCCCTCTGCGAGCAGCAGCAACAACATCCATCCCTCTAGACCCGTGATGTTAGCAAGAGAAGGCTGCTAGCAGATTGTTTGGTTTTTAGTGTGAGTATTTGTATTTGTTTCTTGTACAAGGTGAACATATAGCATACAGTGCAGCTGAAAACAATAAATAAAAACATGCTGTTCTAATGCCGGGCTCTGTGGAGAGTTTGTGGGCTGTTGCAAATACCACTAACAATAACACATTTATTTTGTTAAATGTGTTAGTTTGTCTATTGATTACTAATCATTATCTCCATAAAATGCCCCAAACAATGACAAAAGTTACCCGAGTCTAAATAAGGTCTTAAAATTCTTCTTTATATCTGGCCATCGAAATCATCAATCAGCCATCCAGAAAACGTCTGGAACTGGAAAACTGATTTATGAGCTACCAGCAGCTGATATTGTGCCCCATGTATGTGAACTGTTTAATGGCTAATTTATGCCAAACAACTGAAACTGAGCCCAAAAAAAAAACATCAAAAATGCATTTAACTTGAAATATGTTTTTCCAGTACATTTAAATGTGATTTAAATTTACATGCTCCATATTTACAGTATGTATGAAGACTCCTGTCCAGCCGTAACTCCATGACCTTCAAATGACTCTTGAGAAATGCTATGAGTTTCTGTCCACTAGAGGGCACAAGAAACCCAGTCTGATTTTAGCTGATTGTGAATTGTGAGTATAACAGCCACACCAAAGGCCCATAGCAAAGGGATGGTTAGCCAGGTTTCACTCTGGCTTTCCGAAAACAGGTGCATGGTGTCCCAAGAGAAATCAAAACCAGAGACGAAACATTTTCATTGGACATTCAAAAAGGTTTTCCTTTATTTTTTTTTTTCCTTATTTCGCCTGTCCTTTGTGATACTTTGTATAGTGAGGTCAGGCCTAAATCCACAAACCATCATAGTCACAGCTGCAACTATTGCATAAATACAAAGCAACATACAGGTGATGCTCAAAACGTGTGTTGACTAGAATGAAACACGAAAAAGAGGTTACAGTACACAATGGCAAGGAGAAAAATGATGAAAACATCATTCACGGCAAAAAAAAAAAAAAAAAATGTATTGACAACTCATGGGTGTTTTTTTTTTTTTTCAACTTTGGTTTTATATGTTGCAGTCTCTCACAAGGACTGTAATCAAAACTTAAAGATGGCTTCACATAAGGACAAGAACCAGGCAATACAGAGGAGAACTGACACATGTACCATGTGGGTGACAACATAGAACTAGAGGAATAAAGAGACAAACAGGAAGCAGGAGATAAAGGCGAGACAAGTGTGACTCTGGGTTTATGCCGACAATAGATGTGTCTCACTCTCACACTCACCTGCAAAGAAAAGCACCAAATTTAAACATCCAAATGAGGTACTAAAAAAAAAAAAAAAAATCACACGCAACAAACAGAAGTAAACTTTTTCACTGATGGTCGTGGTTGTTTCTCTCCTCACAGCAAGAATGTTTTCTGTGCAACATAAAACGTCTTCATCGAGATTGGAAGAATAAATGACAAAAACCGCAAAAAGGAGAAAAAAAAAATACAGAGAATCAAAGCTCTTATTAGCTCAAATAAGTTCCCAAACAATAAATATGTAGAGTAGGTTTGGAGAAGAAAAACACACGCTCACACAACTTATTTCAACCAGTCTGGAAAAGGGTAAACTGAAGATCCAACATGAATGATCTGTGTGCTAAACCTTAGTGACTGTAGCTTAGACTTGAAGAGGGAATACCTCCCTTTTCAAGAGCTTCATATATGACCTTTATTCAAGCAATAATATTTATATAGAAATTTGTTTTTCTTTTTTTAATAAATGTGCAGTGCTTAGTAATAAGGATTAAAGACATATTTATTATTACACAATCTCTGGTTTTCCAAAGGGCCTCCTGACCCAAAGATATGATTATTGGCTTTGTCCCTGCCCGTCCAAAAACAAAACGCTAAACAAGCCAACTCTTTTACATCTGGAAAAAACATCAAAAAAAGAACAGTAATTTGGAAGTGTGCTTTTGTCAGTGCCCATAATAAACTGATATAAAGGGTTGATTTGAATCGATGCTGGTATATTTCCTTATACGTGTTTTTTTTTCTGTTTTTTTTTTTTTTTCTTTTTTGAACAACCACATGCATTTACATCTATGGATAAAGATTCCTTTTTTTTAAACATTTGAAAAACCAAAACAAATCAAAAGGTCATTAGCATTTGTAAACTATGATCCTTTTCTCCATCATCCCCAGATCCGTGTTTGCAGCAGTGGAGTTTCTCTGTCAGTCTCAGGTTTATCTGGGTGATGCGTTGAATGGGTTTCAGTGTTATGCAAGAGTGCATGTGTGTGTGAGTGCTAGAGGAGTAGCAATGTCCTCTGCCAGAAGTGGGAGGTGGGTGGGGGCCTGTGGTTCCCTGTCCTCTCCTGAAGGCGTTCACAGTTTGTCCGTGTCAGGAAAGGAAAAAAAAACAAACAAAAACAAAGAAAAAAAAAAAAAAGCTGGGAGAGGGGGAAGGGTCCTGCCCCCTCATGGACCGCCTCCCCCGCTCCAGTTTCGTCACTCGTCATCGTCGTCCTCCTCCTCCTCGCCGTCGGAGAGAGAGGCACAGGGGCGGATCTGCCGGTAGCCGTCCAACCACTTCTCCACCATCTGGGTGACCAGGGGGTGGTTACGGCGGCGGGAGCTCTTCTGGAGCGCCACCAGAACCCCGCCCTCTGTCACACAGCAGTCCAACCACTCCCTCAGCAGCTTCTCCTGTTGCTCCTCGTTCCCCATCTGAGACGGAGGGGAGGGGAGGAGAGGGGGTGAAAGGGGAAACAAATGGTGGAAGGGTGGTGTTACGTCACATTACATTACATATGACCATCAGAGGGAGCCATAACACTAGCCTTTATGTACGCCGTCAAAAACAGTGTTTATCATCATTAGCTGTGCTATAGTCTCATACTGGTGGGAAAGAGCTGAAGTTTATACCAACATACCTGTTTAGGATCTCTAACTGACAGTGTGTGATGCCTAACCATTGTCAGCTCTAAATTTAACATTTGGCCTACTCATCCTGAAGCAACTAATCTGTTGTTTGTATCCTGTGATCCGACACAGATGGTCTGGCAGAGCAAACTCAAAAAGTCCATGCAGGTATGAATCACCATAAATCCTCCTCTCTTCCCCTCAGTAACAAAAATACACTTGTCTGTCTAACCACAGGCAAAAAAAAAAAAAAAAAAAAAAAAAGATTTAAATAGTAGTGAAAAACGAGAGACAGACAATGTTCCTGGACACGGTGGGCGTGCTTACTTCCTGTGCGGAGAGGAAGTGGATGTGAAGCAGCTTCCTCTCGCTGTCCACCAGTGGCAGGAATGTGACGGTGACATCGTCGTCCGTGTTTAGGTTGGCGCCCGCGCCGCGATTGTCGAAGCCGTCGTTCTCCATGGCCACCAGCGCTGAGAAGTGGCCCCGTGTGTAGCCCAGGGCGATGGGGCTCTTCCAGCAGAAGCTCTGCTCCCACAAAAGGGGCAAGTACACACCTACAGGGAGACGGAGAGACAAAACGAAGTTCAACTTAATGCTTTTTAAGACCTTGTAAGACTAATTTTAATGACAATTAAAACTGACAAATCTTTTCTCCCATATTCAAATAAGCATTAAGTACTATACATTTGGTCCAGTGCAGTGGTCAGTTTTTAACTATGCTTAAAGAGGATTCAAGGAAATGCCATTTTAACAGTTTCCATTACATTTAATGAAAAGGTGCTACTGTAATAAATCAAACCATAACCATTTTCCCACAGATCTCAGGACAGGTAAGTACACAGATTTCCTTGGATTTCTCTCTACGGTACGATAACTGGCTAAGAAATAAGCATTAATCTAGAACAGGCATTTTTCCAACAGTGAAGTGTAGCAGGCAAGTATAAAGACCTTGGTATAAGATTTATCATGTTAAAGAGCTTTACTCATTCTCACAAAAATAGATGGATGGAGAGAAAATGCTTATATTGAAATGAAAACCTCCTAAATTCATATTTAAGACTTTTTAACGACTGACTTTTAAGACCTAGTATTTATAAAATGGAGCTGAAGACATTTTAAGACTTTTTAAGGAGCTGCAGACACCCTGGAATATTCAGAGTTTAGAGCAAAAGGGGTAATAAATGATATATTTAATTTGACAGGAGAGCAAAACACAGGAACTATTCATACTTTTTTTTTTTTTTTAACTGATACTCTATAGAAATTTGTTTTCCAAAAGGCTGCACAAAAACAAGTAGACATTAGTCATGTTAATTATACATGCTCTAGTCAACCATAATACATTTTTCAAAGTGGACCGACCATAAATAATATAATAACTTTCTATGACTATCCTAGAGAATAACACATTACAATGAACTGTAACTTACAAAGAATTCAGGCACTTGTGTATAGTTTATTTTCTATCTCAGAGACTGGATGATAAAGATAAATTTGCATTATAATAGTCATCATGTATCTCAACATGATGTTCATTAGTCATCTCGCGCTGAACTGGCCGACCCCTCTGAACTAACAGGCATTGTAACTGTATGCTAAAAAGGGACAAATTTCATACCACAGTGCGAGCCGACCTCAGGATGAGATAAACACTGGCTACGCTCCAAAGCAATTTTCAAACATAATATGGACTGTATTAGCGTCTCATTTTTCTTTAGTTCCATGATACAGGCGACTCAAGCAGAGGCAGGTCACACCTCACTACCGCTGTAACTGAAACCACAGCTGGGCGGTCTCTCAAACAGCTATTCTCCTCTCCGGTCTCTCTCATAACAGTCTGCTATTGTGTTTTTACTGGCTTCACCTTGCGACCACTTTAACCGAGCCTCCCCCTCCCCTCTCCATAGGCGCCCATATGCATGTCCTCCTCTCTGTCTTTCGTTCCAGCCCCTGGCAACAGTAAATCTTTCTTCCATCAGGCAGGCATTACCGCGAGCTGCTGGCCCTTACAGAGCTCTTTCATCATCCCCTACACAGGCTCATGTCAGGCAAATTAAAGCCAGACTGTTTTCACTGCAAGCCATAAAGGTGGACCCCGCTCTCACCGCTTATTGGACTGGATTGTTGGGGATGTGATGGTTTACATATGTTCGAATGTGTGTGTGGAATTGTGTGTGTGTGAGAACATTGCCCCACCTTGCAACACACTCCTGCAAATACTTCTACATACAATAGAAAGGTTGTGTATTTGCAGCCGTGTTCTCGCTTTAATAGCTTTAGTGCATGTATGTAATACTGAGTCATGCGGCACTAAAACACCCCTAAAATGAAAGCCAGTGGATTGATTTATGTTGTAATTACTGCCAGATCAGTTCTAACAGGAATGAGGGACTGTTATGCCAGCTATGTCAGCTATGCAGACACATGCGGGCTCCAACTACTTCACAATTAGAGTCAAGTATTTATACTCAACTACTGCACTTTACCCTGATGTAAGAACTAAAGTTTGTCAAACTGTCCCACTGCAAAACAACTATCCCAGTTCAAAACACATGCAAAAATGCTCACCTTGAAAACGGGTGTACCCGAGTGTTTCGCCACGGAAACTTTTGTAATACTTCACTCCATAGACGATGATTGGCCTACGAAGTATGTGTGCAAGAACAAAAATGTGGGTCTGCTCCAAGCTGGCCCCTGGCTGTAAGAGAAAATGCAACACAAAAGGAAAAGAAAAGAAAAAAAAAAAAAACAGCACAGTCAGAAACCTGGAGGTGGTGAAACTACAAAGCAAAGAATTAGGCAAGATTCTTGAATACCATGCATTCCCTGTGCAAAGTTCTGGTCAAAGCCAAATTATTACAAAAAAATAAAAACAACACAATTACTGTTCTTTCACACACCCTATGGGACGTAATGACAGCTCGCCCACATACTCTATGTGTGGAGCCACACAAGGCTTGAAATTAGTGCCCTGTCTTACCAGTTGGTGTGCTGAGTGAGAGCAATGGTTGAAACAGCAGTGAAGTGCTGATGACAGACAGGATGCTCTTTCAAAGTGCATTACAGGGTTTCCTACACATGCTAAGAGGGGTATAGCTTCTTACATAATTCATACATCCTTAGTGAGTCACATTTTAGCATTTTGCTTGGTTGCCGTCCTCGTGAGCACATACCTGACTAGCCAGTGAGAGGATGAAAGCCCAGTCTTCCTGCCACTGTTCCTCTCGGAGTGAAAAGTGCAGGCCAAAGCTCTGGGAATACCACGACTCCCACTCCTTCCAGCGCGTGTAAAACCTTCAGAGCAGACAATAAGCACACACACAAACACACACACACACACACTTGTCAGCGACACTGTTTGACCTCCTTGTGCAGACAGGCAAGTGACTTCTATTCAGCCCATTCCTCCATCTCTGTTGCGGCTTTAGGGTGGATGGCAATTACTCAGCATATCTAAGCAGTAATTTTCTCACTGAAAACCCCGATCTCTTAGGGCAAGACATGAGTCACACAAGGCTATTACTTACACATATAAGCCCTGAGACGGATTGTGTTGTGTCGGTGCTTCCAACTTTAAACTAGAGCAGGAGTTTTCATAAATCCCCTCAGAATTCTGTCTGCTCAAACCAGCCTAATGCTCTAGTCTAAGCCTCTCGATCCCGCACAACATTCTCAGTATAAACCTGCAATCCCAATCTTGGACTCCAGCGCTACATCCCGACCTCTAAACCGCATGTCGCAATCCCCAACATAGCCGTGTAATGCTGAACAAACGTAAAATGCAAATTGAGACCGCTGAAGTTTCTGAGCTCTGAGGTGGAAAAGGGAAGTGGCGTGGTGTACTGATCTGTAGGAGCGTCCCAGCACCAAAATCTTACATGTTCAACACCTGGTGTTGCAAAAGAGAAGGGTGACCCACCACCCCTAAATCTGACTCAGAGCATTCTCCCTATTTGTCTTCATTCATTTTTTGGTATTTTGTCACCGGTGAGAATTTTTTTTTTTTTTTTTTTTTGTGCACAGGAGGAGACGAGACAACAGCAAAACGCTGGTGTCAGACGCCATCTGACACCAAAAAGAAAAGTTTGAGGAAGGTTCAGTTTACTAATGTTATGTTAGATGATTTAACCCATTATGAAGTCCTGTAACTGAAGGCAGAATGAGTAGGATTTTCCCTAAAAAACAATGTATGGACTTAAACAAAATAATCCCTCTCAGTCATCACTTATAACCCAGTAGAAGTGTGTGTTGGAGTGTGTATCTGCAGAGACGCTGCCCTCTGCGTGGATTTTCTTGTTTTGCTGACCTCAGGACTCTTCTGGGCGTCGGCCTTTGGGCAGCAGGTGTGTTGCTCCCAGCCAATCACCGAGCAGCATGGTGCCAGATCGATAGCAGAGAAATGTGGACACGGATTGCGGAAAAAGGAAAATATATCGAGGTGAAACGCCAAGTGGACAGAGCGCCACAACAAGAGTGAATCTGGGGTTGGCTTTCACCCGCTCGTGAACACTGAGGGAGACGATGAGGATGAAGAGTGATGCAGTGTTGGCCTATTTTCTGTTGGACAGGTAGGTGCCGACAGGTGAAATTCTTTTTCTAGGACAGCGAGATTACATTTTGTGTAATTTCTTTCCATCATCATCATCCTAGGAAATGAAAACTTGTTGCCAGCATTTAGCTTAGCTAAGGAGGAGGGGCCAACCTTGAATGTGTTGATAAGCTGCAACTGACAAATCCTACTCATTCGGCCTTAAAAAAAAAAAAAAAAGTTAGCTCCTGTTGCCATTTGGGGCTGCTATAGGATGAAGTTTCCTAACACTGGGATGTTAAAAATTTGTCTTGTGTGTTTACTGCAGCTACCCTGAATTCACTGACTACAGCAAATCTAACACCGCTTTCATACTAACCTACTGAATGCCAGGGCAAACGAGTTAAACCAGGTAAGTTGATCCTTTAAAAACAACCCTGGTTTGAGCTATGAGAGATGGGATGTGAAAGTTCAGTGCTCATCCAATGTTGTTCTGTGTCTGCAGCATCATGTCGCATGCCACGCTAAACACAATGTAAACACGTGTGCTGCTGAACTGGATCCGCATGCCATGATGTAAAACACCTGTTCCCCAGACCCAGGGCCTCACCAATGAGAACAGTCGTGCAGGCTGTCATGGAGGGTCTTGCGGAGCACAGAGTCCTTGTCGTAGATGCCCCACGTGGCCTGCAGCACCGAGTCGAGCAGACAGTCGCCAGCCGTGCGGTTCCACAGGGCGTACAGTCGGCTGTCCAACCTCGTCCCCAGCTCCAGAGACCAGTTGATGATGGGAGACTCCTCTTCGAGTTCTGAACGAAAAGAAAGGTAAAGTTGTGTGGTGTTACTTGCTGCTTCAGCAGTGTTAACAGGAGAGAACAAACTGTACTGAAAGAAGCACAGGGGCAGTCGGTCACATGACGAGGCCACAAGACAGGTGGTGGCATTTGAAAGGACTGCCTCTGCAATAACTACTATATCCATACCTATCAAACTGCGCCATAACAGCGGGAGAACACTATAAAAGTTGACCTTATGTTGTCTTTCCACCTAAACAGCAATTGCCTACTATTGGCTGGCTGTACACACTGGGCTGGTTAAACAGATCATATAACTAAACAAGACACACAGGAAAGAGAAAGTTAAAGCACGTGTGGAATAATACTTCCTTTTATGTGTATGTTTGTCTTTGCCTGTGTGTGTGGGCTCGGAGGAAGTACGGCCATTCAGCAGGGGATCAGAGAAATCCCTTAAACTCAATTAGCCTGATTAGTGCAGACGCAAGTGGCACCCACGATAAGGATAGACTGACTGGCAAAGTGACAAGCAGGCAAGCAAAGCACCATGCTGGCAGTGGGGAAAAGACCTGTAATATAACACTGCCAGTATCGGGCACCCATCCCATTATAGTGTATGAGGGGGGGGGCTCTGTCCATGTGCCAAGCCACCAGACTGCCATTGTTATCTTCGATCTGGGTTCTTTCTGTCAGAGTCTTCATCATTTATGTGAAACCACACCAAAACAATAGTGATTGAAACATGGCACTGAAACAACTGAAATGCTGTGAAAAGTTATTGCAACACCAAATCATAATATTAATGTAGCAAATTTCCCACCTTTCTGTACATCTCGGTCGAGCACTTCATCAAACAGTTTTTCTTGAACTGTCGGGGGCAAGTCCTCGATGTCTGCAAACAAAACAAGCAGATTGATTCTAGAGATACAGGCTAAGAAAGGGTCCAATATTTATTTTATTTAATCATATACTTAAGTTAGCAGGGGTTCAAATGGGAAAATGAATCTGTCTTGGTAACTTGATGTCAGCATGCCACTGGTAGGTTCAACCGAGGCTGCAGTGATTACCTCTACAGATGCAATACTCTCTACATTTACTGGCTATAAGGCCTGTGCTGGAGCTGAAATGACTGAAAAGCCCAACGAGAAAATGTTTCTGCCATGGTCCATTTCAAGTCAAGCCATGTTTTGTTTTGTTCTTTCCACAATAGCCACTGGGTTTCTCTGTGTAGTCAGGGCCCTTGACAACAGTAGCTTATTCTTTAGCTAAAATAAATGAATGCATTGACTTTGTGGAACTGAACAGAACGGCTTTCTATAGTGGCCAGAAGCCAAGGTCCGCATTGTGCTGAACACTCTGCATAACAAAAATCCTTAGCTTAGCTACCAGCAATAGACTAAACCACAATGGCTATTCCACACAGTGAAATTCAACAGAAATAGCATTGTACACATGCAACCTCTCACATTTTATACAGAGGCACTGTCAAAAAAATGCTAGATATAATTTTGTTATGGACAAGCGACACGCACCGTTGGCGGGCTGGTAGCCTCAGTATGCAATGAACAATACCAAAACAGGGAGCCAGAGGTAGCCTCCAACTCCAGGCAGTTGGAAACAGACAACCATAGTATTATGTCTCTTCAACATCACAACAACAAGTAATTTCATATGCCAGAAGTAAACAGAACAAGCATTCTACCACACACTTGGCAAGGGAGTGGGGCTGGGTAGTCTAGATTCTTCAGCTGCAGAGCTGAAAAACAGATCCCCGTTGATAGAAAAGAGAAAAACTGGACAATGACACCTTTGCCTGCTACTGTGTTTTTTGTTGGGGTTTTTTGCATTAAGATTGTATTGTTTGTAATTTGCTCACTGAGTCGGCACTGTTGCACACCTGTCTGGCTGTGAGAGGGTCTCCTCTCTCTATGATTTGTTCCATTTTTTTTCTCCGTTTTTTTTTTATTTTGGGGGGAGTTTTTCTTCCTCAGTATGAGGATTAAATCAGGGGGTGTTGTCCTGTCTGTTGTAAACTTAAACACTTGAACACAGTGATGTTGGGCTTTAAATAAACTTGAGCTTGAACTTGAACTTTAGGAATTCATGGTATGCTGATAGTCCTGCAGGCCCTGGCATGGATAACAAGCCTGTTTGTTTTCAACCAGTAATGGTTATGACAAGAGACCCACTATCTAACCATCTGATGCATCACCATATTAGAGCTGTCAATCACTTCATCTGATTCAAACACGTGTTAGACTGGACTGTATTTAATGGTGAGTATTGATATATTAGGCCTAAAATCCAGATGTAACACCTTCCTCATTGAAGAAGGAGTCGAGGGGAGGCTGACCTGCAGGTAGGGTGAAGGTTACCAGGTCCGTGAGGAAATAGCAGGTAAAGTCTCCCTTGCGCTGGTGCAGAGAGGCTGCCACCTCACGGCGGATCTGCTCCGTTAGTTCGGGACACACCATGGCCGGGATGCACTTGGCTGCCTGTTGGGACACCTGTGGAGAGAGAGGGACAAGAAGGGGGAGAGAAGGGAAAGGACAAGTAAAGCTGGTGTTGTTGCAATGCACTCATTCTTCCTTACATGTAGGTCAGTGTTGAGCAGAGTAGAGAATAACAATAATAACAATAATAAATTATTTATACAGCATTTTTCTAAGCAAAGTTATAAAGTGCTTTATAGATTCAATAAAGGGCTTTATAGCATCATTAAGACAGAGGATCTAAAACCATTTTGCAGCAATAAAAGAACACACAAAAGGAGTTACACACTTGGAAAAATTATGATATGTATGCAATAATGAGAGGGGGCGAGCCCTCTGGGATCAGGAATTAAAGATGGGATACCATGCTCACAAAATAACAAATGAAACATAAAACAGAATAAAGTGTGTGAGCCTTGGTTTTAACAGGGATACGATATGCATCACAATGTATGTGTGATAATACAATACATGAATGGCTATTGGTTCATCTAAAGTATGACATGGCTCACTGTATTGTGATACCATAAAGTGTAATGATAAAGATCACATTGCCGATGATATCATATGTTTAAAATTTTTGTAATTCAATGCATTGTTGATACAATACAGTTACTTTTTTAGGTTAAAATATACTCTATGAAAATAAATACCTCGACTTGCCATAAAAAGAATAGAATCTGATAAAAAAAACAAAAAAAAAACAAAAGTAAGATAATAAACTATTGAGTTATTATACTGTATGTTTCCATAAGATTGTGCAAGTAGCAGTTGGTCGAGCAAAAGAGCACATGTGCATAGAATGCATATGTAATATTATCACATAAACCCGAAATCATCATCAAGAGGAAAATATCATATAATCAATTAAATGTACCTTTGCAACAAAAGAGAAATAAGAGAAATAAGCACAGTCAAATGCAAAAGTCTGCTTCAAGTAATAGCTACATTTGCCAAAATAAGAATTCATAGAAGATCAAGTCAGTTCAATTCAGTTTCCTAGCAATCAAGTGCAAAATCAAAAAAGGAAGTAAGCCAGCCAGTCACACTTAAATCAGACTCTTTGGAAGTTCAGCTTGACTTCAACTAAAAAGAATAAACGCTGCCAATGGTTACTTTGTAAAATAAAACTAACGACAGGAGTCACAGTTACCATGGTCACTCAAAGTCAGTCTTAGGAGTTGTGCACAGCCCATAGAGATGGAATATTATCCGCAATGTCGACCAGTAAAGGAATCGCAAGGCACAGTATATCTAACCACCAAATATGGGTTGCAGTTGAAGTATTGCCATGGCTTTGCCGTAAGTAGAAGTAGTGAATAAGGTCATGAGGTCTGTGCACTTTTGATTGGAGACCTCAAAGTTTTGACTCGAGTATGAGCCACGGACAGGACAGGAATCTTAAATGTCTTACAAATAAAATAAAACTGTAGAGTCATGACAGATATCTAAGAAATAAGAAATATGAAATCCTCCCAACCTTGACAGCCTCCTGATACTTTTCCATGAAATATGTTGAAAGATTCATTTGAACTTCATTGGCCTTTATTTGCATTCATTCCTTCTATTGTCTTTGTATTGTCCCTTTTGCTTCGTTATGAGTGCTGATTTGAATATTGTCTATGTGCAAAGGCTAAAAATGAAGTTATTGCTCTAGCATATTTGAATATTTAAAAAAATACATTATTCCTTGTGCCTGTAGGTAGCTGAGTGACTGGTATGCTCCGACAGTCAGGTCACAGCTAATTTTGCTTTTGCTAATCCAATCTAGGTTACCTCTTGGACAAGAGATGGGGAAGAATGTCTCTGAAAAGTTCATGCAGTTCTCAGCTATGTGCCATTTTTGGGGCACATAGTTCACTTGAGGACGCTCAGTGACCACACAGATAAGAGAGAGTGGGACAGTGATGAAACATGAGAGAGAGAGAGAGAGAGAGAGAGAGAGAGAGAGAGAGAGAGAGAGAGGGAGAGAAAATCTGAACGCGGATAATCTGGGATCATAGCTCTGGGATCACAGTGCTGACGGCAAACAGGCAACAGACCTCAAGCGCATGCACGCTGCAGACGATACACACAACATCTTGGTGAGTTTTCTTGCTCTTCCTCTGGCGTGTCAGTCAGACTGACAGACCACTGAGATGTAACATGTTGAGATAACAGTTGTAGGCCTAAATCAGTAATTACATAAAATAATCTGCCTGTCAATAGAGGAGGCTATCACACTGGCGACCAGGGCGTGAAATTATTACATAACCTAAGATACCCCAGTGCCACAGGTTAAACGTGGCCTCCCTGTGAGCAAGACAAAGAGAATGTGTGTAGATATGTGTGTGGCACAACTCTCACCTGGCCCTTTTCCCCAGTGACTCCTCTCTGCTGATGTCAAAGGATTTCTGAGTAAATGAGTTAACAACAAAAGCTGCATCATCTCTGACGCAAAGCAAATATTACTACAATCATGCCTTAATCTGACCTTTCAAACACAGTAATAGAGGGTTGGTTGAGGACTAAGACTTTGTTTGTGGTTTATGCAGTAAGCTGTGCCATCTGAGCCAAGTCAAACCTACACAGTCATCCGTCGCACAGTGAACAGTAAAGGAGGTATTCGGCACCCACTCGTGAATCGTCCATAGGCCACCGTTTCATGATGTGGAACTTTTTCATGCAACTCTCCGTTGCTATCTGAAAATCGTGAATACCTCGCCTAACATTGGTTGAGAAAAAAAAATCCAGTGGGATAAAAAATGCTTTGATTTTCAGAGCAAAGGAATTGTGAATCTATTGTGGCTGTGGAATAGGCCTTGTTAATTGATCCAAACAAGTGAGGGCAAATGGGGTCTGTCTGCTCAACAAACAAGATGACACTGAGCGGGTAGGCCTCCTAACCAGCCCAAATTCCATGTCAGTAGACACAAAGTGTAAAGTCAACCAAGACAGCCTGAATGGAAAAAAAAAATAGAAAAACAGCTGATCTTAGCTGTATCCTCATTCTCTAAATTGTGCGACCAGTTTCTGTTTATTTTCCAACCAAGTGGGCATACAAGGTGTGTGTTAGCAATGTGTATGAACATGTATGTGTGCACATGTGATAACAGTGCTTAATGTGTATATTGTGGCACAGTATGTAATGTTGGTGGATATACTGTTGCGTCTACCTATTTTCTGGGCACTTCCACGGCTCCCCAGAGTGTCTGGTCAGATGTCTGCAGAGCCCAGTGGTGAGCGCAGCAAATATCACATCCTATCTGAAAGCCTTTAGCTGTTAGCCTTACTGAAGCAGCAACCACACCACAGTGCCCGAACGAATTACTCAAGTTGAATATGGCAGCCGGTTATACAAAACAGAACATTGCAACGTGTACGGCGAACTACTAAGGGGAAAAAGAATACATTAAGCTGTATCGTTTGGCAAGCAGAAGCTGCCAACTCTCAGGCACTGAATGTGGGACTTGCGTAAATGACTCTTCTGACAGGCTCGCACACCACACATCCTATTTCTCACGCTGTGAAACCCCAAAATCATGTCCATATCCCTCCTCCAACCCTATATTTATTATAATCACATGTGCTCCATGGTTCCCACATGCATCAGAGTTTTGAGTGCATTACAGGCTGTTGTCTTTATCATATAGGACGTCAATCTCCCTGCAACTGATGCAGCTAATAGGGGCAGAACTATTGACATTAAATGGATAACAGAAAGATGGGATTTGCTCTTCTTGTCCTTTAAGAAGATTAATAGTCTATCAATTAATTAATATTATACCATTAATTAAGTCATATTATACCAAAGATGTAATTTAGCTTGACAGATACTCACTGGCAAAAACATACGTCCCTCCAGGCACTGCTGATGTAAGACACAGTGTGGCTGAAGTAGAGACTGCGGCCAGGGAAATGTCCAAAAACACGCCGCATCCAAAACACACACAATCTGGACGACTATGCAAGTGACATTTTGCCGCAACAAAACCACTGACAAACCACTGACAGTGTGATTGTGGGAGATATATACGACAGGCATGAGACGCACTGAATTGAGACATCTGATCAGAGATTAATTTCATTTGGATGTAACATTAAAACTACATCCAATGTCAGTACTAAGAGTTGCTGATAGAAGCAACTAAACCAAGATTAATGAGCTAAAACAGATTAAATACTCAAAGAAATCAACAAAACATATTTTTGCATAACCATTGTCTGAAAATAAACATTTTTTTTTCTTTCCCACTCCTTATTTAATTATATTTTTAACACAATGTCTTGCTGGTGGTGTGACAATCTGTGGTATTTTGTCAGAATTTCCATCTGTAGCACAAATTCATGGTTCTATCTGTCTATCTGGGTACATATAATACGAGAGCAGATTCTGATAAAGTAAATTAAACAATGAAATCATGCCAGCTATACTCTAATACTGGCAGCATCTTCTGACAAGGTCATTCAGACTATAAAATAGCTGCCTATTGTTTTCTTTTTTGGCAGCATTTTCGATCACGGCAATTTAGACTAGTAAAAATGTGTGTTTTGTACTTGGAGCTGTTCTGATAACATGTTACCTGTGGTAGGACAAGTTGATAGGTAGGATGAAAAAGTAGAACATCAGATAGGCTGTTGACACAAACTCTCTAAAACGTCATAATGTCATGTAATATGCAATGTTACTTGCAAACTTTGATGTTTAAAATGTTAAACAAACTGGAATCCTGTCGTCATGTGTCACATTATTAGGCAAATTTTAGGCGACTGCACATCTTGCCACTTCACTACGTTGTGCTCATGCGCCCCCGGCCTCTGAAGCACTTTCCTACTACGCCTAACTACTTTTCGTGGGGAAAACCTGGGTGCCCATCCAGTCGCCGCGCTGTGTCCACACCTGGATAAATTGGCTGCATATTGGCTCTGACACACATTATTTTGTTTTCATGCCTCACTGTGGTTCCGCAGATGCAGAAGGAACATAATGGCTTTTAAAACACACAAGTAAAAGAAGACAATGCATTACAAAATTTCCACACTGCATACTCATCTCTGTTGACATATAATTATGGGTATGCATTATTCAAGAGCGAGACCAGTCTGAGAAAACTGCAGGCAATTCAAAGATGAGGACATTCAAAATGCAGTCTTGAAAGCTGTAAAACTGCTTGGAGTTCAAAAGGTCGTGCTTCCATCACCCCATTACTGGCAGAGGTAATACCATACACTATTTGATGAGAGAAAGTGTTGGTTTAACCACCCACTAGTTGCTCCCACTGACCTCGGTGAGCAGCACAGCCAGCATGTCCTGCCTCTGGAAGCGGATGGCTAGGTGCACCAGCGTGAAGCCGTCATCAAATGCTGAGGGCCGATTCAGCAGGCGCACCTCATCTGATGTTAGCTGCCGTGCAATGTCACCTCCCGATGACTTGTAGGCCTCCACAGCTGCAAGGTCACCCTCCACCACACCTTACGGGGAGAGAGGGGGCGTAAGTCATATTAATAAATACAGCAGACAAATGGCTTATGCACCAACTGTTTAACTTTTTCCAGCACAAATTTATCAAAATAAAAATCAGGACAAACTACTACTGCTGCCAGGGTTGCACAGGTAAATTTTGCACTAATTAATCATTTTAAAAACTGCACATCCCCAATTATTGCCTTAAAATTCACAGCTTTAACATCACCAATCATTTACTAGTTTTGTGTCACGTAGCTCAACTTAATGCATTTTAACTCTGTGGACAAATCAGTTTAGAAGTTGGCAACCTCGTTGGTCATTTTTTACAACATCATGGCTATGCACACAAATACAAAATTAGTCATTTTGTCTAGAGGACAGCCTTGTCCAGAGGACTTTCTGTGCCCACCAAAGAATTTTATAAAGTCTGTAAAAGCGCTTTATCTCTGTTGGAGCCGTAACAGCTCCAAGACATCACTGACTTTGAAGTCAAGGGGAAAAGACAATTAGTGAGCCCCATGGTAATCTGTAATTTTTGGGCTGAGACAGATATTACATTTGGCTTGATGGATGCGGCAGCCTGGACAGATGCAGCTGGTTGCATTTATCATTATTATTATTTTTATTTTTTTCACTTTTTATGGGAGGAGAGCAAATACTGATTAACTGATCAAAACAATTTAGAGCTACCACCAGTATGGCAACAAAACAACTGAACAACAAACAAAGGGAATTCTTTATATTATGGGCCACAGAATAAAACAGATCAAAGTCTGTTTTCTTTTCAATTCTGAGTT
Organism: Myripristis murdjan; assembly: GCF_902150065.1. Lineage (NCBI taxonomy): Eukaryota > Metazoa > Chordata > Actinopteri > Holocentriformes > Holocentridae > Myripristis > Myripristis murdjan. The sequence goes on along the minus strand of NC_043994.1, from coordinate 14,702,382 downwards.
TCACAGGCATCACTGGTAGCATCAGTTCCCCTTGAACCTAGACTGACCTAACCCAAGCTTAGAAACCATGACTTTCAACCATAACCTATCCTGAGTCGCTGAAAGATGGGGATTGTTTTAGTCCTATTCCTGAGCCAAAGCACTATAGTGATAAATGCTTCCTGAGGATTAGGCTGTGTAGATGGCATGACTTAACACAGACAAAAGTGCCTGTTTTCTAAGGTGTCAGCCTCAGTGCCTTCCTCCACCAAAGATGAACTTGATCAAATCAGTAAACTGTGAGAGAAAGCTGAAACTGTTACATACAAATAAACTCCCTTGCGGAAAATAATTTCAATGTTACCGCAGATTTCCCAGAATTTCTCAATCCATTTCTAGCATATACATGCCCATACAGTAGTCTCTCGACTCGTGCATTAGACGGCATTACACAGTGTTGAGCTTTTGTTCTCGTGTCAAAGGACCACACACAATGCTCAGCAGCATAATCTGTGTGAGTGTGAGTGTGTGTGAGAGATAGAGAGAGAGAGAGAGAGAGAGAGAGAGAGATGGAGTGGGTGGGAGGACTTGCTGTGCCATGTGGAGCTGGCTAGCACAGAGAGATGAAGAGAGAAACTACAAGATAGCAGCGTGACGGAGAGGGATCACAACCACTTTCCAGAAAGCACTCCATTAGTGTGGGTGTGCCTGCAGCCTGCAGTCAGTACTGTACTCACAGATCCTTTAGAGAATACAAAAGGCAAATATGCATACAGGCATACACTTATAGACAGGCAGATGAGAGGTAATAGATTAGGACAAGTAATGCACTGTTGGTCTTTTTCCTCTCGCTTTTTTTTTTTTTTTTTTAATTAAAAGCACACACACATCATAGAGTAACCTTTAAAAAAGGAACCAAACAAATGTAGTTCATTTTTGTCTGTGACTGCTATCTGCCCACACCACCAGACACATTTCCATTTGGAGGTCCTGGTTTACAACTCAAGTCTTGTTGGCTGATGAAATTATGAATATGGCCAGTAAAATGTACCAGCCATTGTGGCAGGTTGACAAAAACATTTCCTACAATGAAACTGTTTGGCTAACTCACAGGTCCTCCCTGGTTATAAATTAGACTTGGCCTGCAAAAACAAGAAATCAAACATGGCCAACTGTCTTTCTTCCAAAGAAAAAGTCCATAATCTTCTCCATTCAGTGAAAATCTGTGTTTGATAGACAGCTTGTAGAAGCTTTTATGAGGAAAACAATTGTGTGAACCCCTTCACAGGAACACAAATCATTGGAATAAGATGACAACAGAAGGCTGGATATGCGCCGGCCTGCCTGCTGGTGTTTATATAGGGGCTTGACTCTGATTGATCGCTGAACTAGGGGCAGGATAATAAGAGAAACTCCTGAACCGGTCCGTCAGTCGCAGAATGGGGAGCCGCACTCAGCCCAGATGAACAGTCAGCAGTGCTGCCTTCCTGACAACGCAAAATATGCGTTAATACTGAGGCTCCCACAGTCGATTTGACAGTCTTCCAACCTGTGAGGCTTGGCACCGTCTCAAAAATTACGTCAACAACAGAAGCAACATGTATGACAAGTGGAACGTGAGAGAAATACTTCAGAGAAGAGGAGAGGGCTGAATGCTGGTTGTACACAGACACTCATACAGTATATTTATGCGAGTGTTTGTATCTCTCAGGCTAGGCTGCGCCAACAAGGATTAATGTAATCTAAGATTAGTTCTAATCAGAGTAACACTCTTTAAAATGAGTAAGCCCAGGTTTAAAATCAAGCAGGGCTCAGGTGCACAATTAACAATGAATCCTGGTTTCATAAATCCAAGTTGAGTGAATTAAATAATTAAATAATTTAGAGTTAAATGCTTGTGAAAGGCTTGTGAAATTTTTCACAACCATGTAAACACAAACATGAGTCCCCAAGAGAGGGGACTAAATACACACACACACCCCAACATTGACATCATGTACAAATAACTATACTTTTCTTGTAATTTTCTAGAGATTGTTTACAAATTTTCTGGTGATTTTTTTCTGGTCTTGTGACTTTTTACTAATTTCTCGCTACATTTTGGGTCATTTCTTGCTAATCTGCAAATCGCCTTTTTCCCATGTTTCTGAAAGAAATCAAGGAAATTTGCTAATATCTGAAAGGGTTAAATGCTTGAGAGAGGAATCTGAATGCAGAATGTTTTTAAATTATTGTTTGTTCTGGTTATTTTATTTGTTTGTTTGTTTGTTTGTTTGTTTGTTTATACTTATCTTCCTTGTAATTTTTTGCTAATTTCCTAATCAGCCTCCCCAGGTTTAAAGTTAATACCACCATCATGGTTTATAAGGGAGTTTTGGCATTTTGGCACAACAGGATCCAATTTAATCTAGGTTTACAGTTAAAACTAAATTGAGGATTAAAGAAGGGCTTAAATTTAATCATTCAGGTTTTAAAGTTTGGTACAACAGAACTGAATGGTATACCAGGATTTAATCTGGTTTTAAAATGAGTCCTTGTTTCTGCAAGCCAGCGTCAGTCTCTCTGCTAAGCTGTCTTAAACCTGAGTGGAGAGATGTAGGCGGTAGGTGGCGAAGCAGCTCATCAATTAGTGCTTTCTCCTAACATCAAGCACAACCTGGATTGTTTCCTGGCACTTTCTGTGCGGAGCTGCGTGTCCTCCTTGCATTCACATGGGTTTCCTCAGACCGCGCTCTGGTTTCCTCCCACATTCCAAAGACATGCAAGTCAGGAAGACTGGAGACTCTAAATTGCCGATAGGTATAAACTTGGGTGTGAGTTATTGTCTCTCTGTGTTAGCACTGTGAAGAACTGGCAACATATGCTGAGCTAGCCTTCAGACACCCATGACCCTACCTAGACAGAAATAAGAAAATAAAGAAAATGAATTAATACATCAATTAATGAGATGTAGACAGGAAACACAACCCAGGCCAGGTTACGCCTCTTGTTCTAGAAAGGACAATAACAAATGGTTATGCTGACTAGGAAGAATATATATATTTTTTTTTATCCAAACACTAAATATGTCTTAATAATGTCTCCATTATAGGATCATTTTGTGTATTTTTCCTTGGTGAGGTTAGTGTAAGGGCAGGAAAGTAGGTTACATTAATTATTTTTTGCTGACACCCAGCCACAATCATTATTTGCTTACTTCACTCAAACAGTACCACATAAATCTGATGTAAACACAGTCTCTGTGTCTCTCTCTTTCTCATTTGTTCTGTATCTCTCTAGAAGGGCTGTTTTCAGCACACCTCACCCTGTCAATGAAAAATCTCTCCAACTAGTAAAAGAAGACAAACCGGGCCAATAAACCTGCACTGAGACAAGCAAGTTGCCTGCTAAAGAGAGTGAACGCCCTCTAAGTGAACCAAGTGTCAAAGGAGTGACTTCTGGTTTGCCAGCCTCAGGCTTCAGCAACAACCTGGACTAATACAGCCCATAATATAAAACTGTTCTCACATAATGTGGAAAGTTATGACAGATACTTTTGTTGCATGGGAGTCATAATTAAGCTATGCTATGTTAATTTTTGCCTCTCAAATCAACGTGATGAAAGCCCCTCCTTCGCAGAACAGTCACAAATCCACACATAGCTTACTGAACAGGAGTGGGGATGTGATGCTGTGGGTCACTCAGTTGAAAAGAGATTCCTGTTTCAACAAGTTAATGCTCACTCAAACAGCACACAGCATGTAAATGACACCAGTTGCATATACGTAAGTGGGCTATGGCCATCCACACTGCAGGGGCGAAGGTCAGTGCTGATGTGCAGACTTATTTATTTCTGATTTCTGCTGCACTAGTCATGCTATTTTTAGTGCAGCAGGTCCCTTAGGCAACTAGGCCAACCAACAGAGCGCCGGGGCCACTGTTTACAAGCCTGCATGTTTGTGTGTGTGAGTTTATCAGTATGTCAATGATAGGAAAACCACCCTGGCAACAGGACAGACTCACTTGCCTCTCCTCAACGCAATTAGTACTCCCTTGGAGATTACATCCTATGTGACTGGGTCTCCTTTGCTTCAAGGGACAAGTGGAAATTAGAGGGGTATTTCCAATCAGATAAGCCAAGATAAGGCTTGAATATAGTAAAGGGAATTCACCTCAATGGCATTCTGTCCAGACTAGCCTTGGCCTTGAGGGGACAAGCCACAGAGACAGAGGGGATTCCACTGGGTCACACACAGTATGAGACTCGGTTTAGGTCGGGCGGCTTACTAACTGCAGGGAGTGTTCCTCGACCTCCTGACCAAATGATTCCTCTGCTTTGAGGCATGCAGCAGCACGAAGAAAACACTATCCAACTCTTAGTCACCACAATGGCTACATCAAGCTGTCAAATATGTGTTGGGCGGTTGGCCTAGCACAGGAGACTATCTGTCAAAGAGAGAGAGATGGGGAAGGAGGACTGAAAGTTGAGTGGGTGTGTTGAGCAAACTCTATGCACAGCCAGTGAAGCAGTGAAGGTAGGAGAAAGAGCTAGCTGTACGTGGTAGGGAGAAAAGAAAAGCGATTGCCAGCTGTTCCCAAAATGCTCATGCTCCCTCCTACACCTTGTTCACCAGTCTAGAGTGTGGGTGGCCGGACACTTGGTGCTTGTGCAGGCAAGGTTTTCACTAGCTGGCTGCACAAGATTTTTAGGCATATATCAGCATAAGTAGGAGGCAAACCAGAATCATCTGGACTCGGCTACATAATAGGATTGCAACTAATAACCTCTAGGATGCTAAAGCCATAATATTCATTCACACAAGATTTGGGAAATCCCATTTCACAGTCACACTGTGTTGCCCTGTTTCTAGTCCATTGTGCCATCTGGGTGACTCTATACCCACCTTAACAACAGACAAAATATGAGGAGGACAGGCAGCATATTTTTTGTTATGATCATCAACTACTGAAACTCACCAGCACATGCATTGAGGAACAACCAATCAATCCTTCTCATCCTGTTCTTTATCTGCTTCAGTTTTTTGAAGTCCACCTCCAGCTCTTCTTTGCTCCCAATTCCAGCACCTGATGCCAGTTCAATCCTCTGAAAGTCCATGTTCACCTCTGACTCTCGTTTGGACGTTGGGGGAGACCTCCTTTGGCTACTGCTGCAACCACCTACCCCACCTACCACACCTCCAACTCCTACCCCACCCCCAAGCCCAACAACACCCCTCCTATTGTCCCTGTCCTGTTCATTGAGAATGGAGGGAGGTTGTTGGATCTCGGGCTCTGATGCTAGTTCGATGGGTTCAGCCAGCAGGCTGTTGGGCCTGGGGTGGTCGCACACCACGCACTTGAGTGCCTTGGGCCAGTTCTCGTAAGTGCAGGCAGTGCAGGTCCAGTGCTGTGCACGGGTGTTGAGCCTGTTACGGTCATTATATTCCTCACATGGGTCTGTAGGGGTGGTTGGGGGAGCGGAGCGGCATCCAGAGCCAGAGGTCTGGGGTGACTCTGTGGGGCTGCGTGGCTGCTGGGTATGATGTCCTTGATGATGTTGCCCATGCTGCTGCTGCTGCTGCTGCTGCTGCTGCTGCTGCTGCTGCTGAGCCTGTTGCCTCTGGCACAGGCACTGGGTGCAACGGATGGCACGAGGCCAGTTCAGGTAGGTGCACATGTGGCAGGACCATTTGCTACTTGTCTCAGGTACGTCAGCAATCCGGACGCGGGGTCGGGCACTGGAGTCTGGACAAATGAGTAGGCTGGATCCCCCCTGGGGTGAGCTGTGGCTGAGGCATGCAGGGTCCCACTGGTGTCGACTGGCATCCAGACCAGGGCTGCTCTTGAAGGGCTCCTCAGTGATGATGGCACCCCCACTGGGCCTCTGAGCGCGGCACATGGTGCACTTGATGGCTGAGGGCCAGTTCTCGTATGTGCAGTATTCACAGGCCCACTTGGCACCCAGCTCAGTCATCGTCACACCGCCGCCGTGAGAGGCTTCCTGCCGTTCAGAGGGGCTCTCAGCTCGGCAGCTCCACTCTCAAGGAGATCACACAGGCAAGCACAACACTAGGGTGGAAAGAGAAATTAACACATTACACCACACAACAAAATAGCAAAAGACAAATCAACAGACAAATCTCACAAACTGGAGGACTGGCACAATAAAGAAAGACTAACAATACTCTTAAAAGATGATTCTGCATTCAGACAAAAAAGAGGAGGGACTAAATCGTCTAAGTTTTCAGTGGTGAACCACTACTACAAAGTACAACAGCCAGAACAAAGTGTGCCTGCCTCCACCCACCTGTGCGGATCACCTTCTCCTCATTCACTGTCTGGAAAGCCTAGCAAGTGAAATGCATCAAGACCAATGTAGTAATGGCATTCATGTCAACCTTGCTTAAAAGGCTACAGTGCTATGTGGTCTTGACCCGGCACTAATTAATGGCAAAGTAAATTGAAGCCAGTGAGAGGTCCTTCACATGCAGCTGAGGCACACAAAAGCAAGGTGCCAAGTCGACCATGTCTCGCCTGCAACGCACTAAGTGGCACTGTCTTTAAACACATAAGTCTCTCTCTCACACACACACACACTACGCAACTGTGCCCTACAACCAAGCAGGGTAACAAGAGACAAGGACAGATGAAACCAGACACCCAACAGTGAGGCGCGTGACTGGTAAAGACCCTTACTGATGCATTGGGATTGAACTTGTGCCAAAGCTTAATAAGTGCATGTGACAACCCTGCACTAGCAATGCCGTGGCTACCAAATAAAGACTTTATTACAGAGCAAACAGTCACATATAAACGATTATCATTTGCTAACAACAGTGCTAACTCAACAAACTCAACTGTGTGTGCTATTTGCAAAGGAGCTATTTCTTCTGTGGAGGAAATTCACTGAACTAGCAAACAGTTAATGCTACCCTGCTACCCCAGCTCAGTCCTGTGCGAGTTGTTGACGGTGCAACTGTGTTTACACCACGCCTCTAAGTTTACCGACATACCGTGTGAAATTCAACACATTTGCGAGACACGATCCAGAGTTGCGCGTTTAGCTGCCACAAGGTTAGCTTCGACCGAATAATTCATGGCCACACAGAGATCTGACCCGTGTTTACATACACTTCGTTTCCTACTGAGCTAGCGAAGCGTTGTTTTGTTATGTAGCGAGCTGTTGCGTTAATTCATAACATTGGTACGAAAAACATGAATTTATGTGGCTAAAATAAACAACAACCCTGGCGTTTTTTTTTTTTTGACTGCTGGAGAATTATGATTCCTTTTATTTGTTCAATTACAGCTAACGTGACTTACCTAACAAACTACCATTAGCGTGTTACCAGACCCCAAGAGCGAGAGCTAGCTGACATGACAACTAACCGTGCGGTTTGCGGAATTAGAGCCAGCTAAGTTAGCTTGCTCGCTAGCGTTACAAGATTATGTTTTGCTTATCTGTCCCTTGGTAATCGGTGGAGAGGCCCGTGTCAACTGCACGAAAACCTGCAAAATGCTCCGCTAAAAGCGCTCCGTGGCCTTACCTTTGCTTCCCTGTGTTTACACTCCTGAGTTCCCGGCGCAACCACAACAAACCGAGCTGCTCCGTCTCCGAGCTCCCCCCAAAGAAACCCAATCCAATCCTCCTCCGTGGGTCCCGAACTCAGGCTTCTCTCACTTGGTCGATAGCCGCATATTTACGTTTTTCGGGGCTCCGTTTTGTCGGGAGTTAGAGGTCCACACAGCGGAGCGACAACCCCCCCTAGTCCCACAATCGCCTTCCTTTGAGCTTTAAATCATTTTTTTATCCCTATTCCCAAACGCCGAGCTGACAGTCTTTAATGGCGGCACAGGGGAAACAAGCGAGGCAGGCCAGGCAGGGCTAAAAAATACATTACGGAGCAGAGAGCCCTCGGCCCTGCTACAGTCAGGGGCAGGATTTACCACCTGAATATGCCGGTCACGCCGATTGGCTACTTTTTCTGTATCCCTTCGCACTGACCAATCAGATTCTACGTCTCTCCTTCCCAACTGTTAAAAGGCTTCATCAAAGCAGTGTCTCGCATGCCACGATATTAACTGTAATTCCGTCTCGGGGATCTTTTTGTTCTATTCAAGGAACCCGGACAGTTGCACATAAATCCTGATTTTTTTGTTTTTTTCCCCGTCTCTCGAGCATCGTGATTTGTTGTGGGTTTGGCAAGCAACCTCATGGTGTCTCCTCCAAAGGGATAAGGGATGATGTCATCGTAAAAATACTGCAGCAAGCAAGTCTGCAGTAATACATGACAGCTTGAGCAGCAGCTCGCAAGGTTGAAGTAATTATTCGATTGGCTTGCACCACAACACAAACTGTTACTGAAATCCCTCATATGAATAAATGGATACTTCATAATTTATTGAACGTGACCCGCAAAAAACAGCCAAATTCTGCATGGATGCAACTCTATTTGTTTACATGAAAGCCCGTCCCACTTCAACGTGACGTCATTTATACACGACAACACACTGCACACTTGTGCTCTTCCTAAGGGAAGATGCTGGAGATGCCACAAGGGCACTGTCATTTTTTGTTATGAACATACAGAGCACAAGTCTTGCTCCTTGGTTTTAAGTTTATGAAAACAAAGCCATGAAAATAAACCTATCATTCTAATTTTTATTATGTGCACAAATCACTTTCACACTTAAGAATACTAAGTTGACCTCAAAAGTGTGGAAATAAAGACACGGCATATCACATAAGCATGTCTCATTTATTATCCCCCCCCAGTTCTGGGTCCATGTTCTCGGCGTGCAACCAAGCAAACCAAGCAAACCCTTGGCTTACTCTTGTCCCATAGATACATATGCAGATATCTGCCCCAAAAAGATAAAGGCTCCACGATGGGACTTTGTGCTTCAGGAAAAGGTCGATGTTGCAACAGCCTCTTTGGGTAGGTTAATCCTACCTCCAGCAAGAGCAAATGAGTGTACGTCTATTTTGTGTTGGAACTTGGAAGGTAAAGGATCCTGAAAATGCTCATCTATAGCAGTGATTCTCAATCCTGGGCCTCAGGGCCAAAAAACTGCTGGTTTTCATGCAAACATCACATAAGGGCCTGATTCATACATTGGGGTAAATGTAATCGACTACCCGGGAGGCTAGCACACCAGCAGTACTCTGGACTTGGATGACCAGGGTGGAAAACCACTGATCTACATCTCCCCAACCCTCAGCTGAGACAAGCTTATAAGTGCTGTTTAAATGCTACCCACCCTCCCTTATCTACTATACATTCATTATTTATTTCCTCATTATTTATATATATATTCCAGTGCTCAAGGGGAACCATACTTGTGTAACTCATTGATTTTTTTGTCATTTATAAACATTTTGTGATTGTGTTACTCTGGGTGATTATTAAGTCAAGTAACATTTTGAGTGCCAGTTCCCGATCAGCGATGCATTGGCATTACACATCAGAGCAAATGAAATGACCCTAAGGCAAACACATGGCATTACAACCCGACAGTGAAAAATAAAGCGGAACTAGTTCACAAGGCAAAGCTTCTCCCTACAGGTCATCTCCACAAAATATTGTATTTGCTTCTAAATTGAGTGCAACCAGCACATCGCCATGTCAATCGCCCTCCGGCTGCAGTGCAAATGTCTGTCCATGTAGAATACCAACAGTAGTATCTAGGCTTGACCTGTTCATGCATGGAAGGTGTCCTACATTCAGCACCCAATCTGTCCACACCTCTCTTTAAAATCGCTGGCCCAGATGTAAATACCAAAAAAAAAAAAAAAAAAAAAAAAAAAAAAGGCAAGTCATTTTGCTGGTCTTTCTCTCTCTAAACAAACAATTACATCATACTCATCGGTCACTGAGCAGATTGCCTCGGACTGTACAGTTTATGAACATGTAATTCCAGTTTTAAATAATAAAGCAAATAAGAAATTTGAAAAGCCACAGTAGCAACAATGAAATGCAGGTCCGGTTAGAAACAGTCAGTGAAGGGTTTAAAGAAAAAAAAAAGAAGTAAAATCATGAGTGAAACCGGGTACTATTAGGAAGCAGTGAAGAGGGTTTCAGGCAGGCAAGATAACACATCAAAAATGGCAAGACATATTACTGCAGGACTAATAAAGTTGGTTTCAATTATTGCAAACACAACAGTTTTGGATAATCTTACCCATCAAGAGATCTTTGAGCATGTTCTCTGTGCAGATAGAAATCTGCAGCACTGTCCTGAGTGGAAGGCACTGTATATTGAATCGAGGTCAAGCTGTTTTCATCACATTGTCAAGGTCCAGACACATAACATTGGTACAACCAGGTCTGAATGCATGAAGTCTACTGTCAGCTAAGCCAAGACCGAAAGGTGACCTATGTCCCTCGGTTCCCAAGGTTACAATTCACACAATCCAGGGGGTGTTAGCCTTCCATCATGATTTTAATAGAGATCAAGCCATTGAGAAGTGAGCTGAGAACTGGTTATATGGTTACTGTCAATAGTATTGGAGACAACCAGCAATGCGACGTGGAAGTAGCAGCCAGGTTTTTATATGAAGAAGAACAGACAGATGCACAGTTTCTTGTTTTAGTGGTAGCTCTCTGTGTTGCAGCAGCGTAAGGGAACCTTAAGCATCTGGTTAGTAAAGCTACAGTACATTGTGTTTGCCCTGTGAACCCCCAAACAACGCGCAAAAAGCTGAGCCGAGTTCTGCTCGGGGTGGTCAAAGAGGACTACTCAAGTGGCACAACATGACAGCATTGGTATAGCACAATAATAAAGAAATCTTAAATTTTGTTAAGTGCAGCAAAGCGCATACAATTTCAGTGTTATCCAAGAAGAATGAGACATTGATATTGTCAGTCAAATGAGATTATTACCTGTTATTCTGACAAAAAATATATATATAAAGCACCGTTTATAGTAGTGGCAGAGTAAATTTTGTTTGGAATCTATTCTTCATCATCTAAATAGGCAACTGTATGATTTGTTAAAGACATACTGTGGATTGCTTACATGAAAATTAAAATCTAATAATGGACAGTCAAAAATCAAATGTCAGAACTGTGCAGGATAAGAACTTATTACATATATAACTCTTTTTTCAAATTAAAGTTTTTTTTTTTAAAGTTAACAACCACTTGCTGACTTCATGAAACAAAAAGAAAAGAAAAAAGAAAGAAAGCTTGAAGGCCGCGGAATATTTTCCCTTTGCTTTTTCTTAAATAAATTGTTTAAAAGAAGGCAAAAATAGTGCAAGAGGTAATGGTATACGTGGGTGCTCAGGATTGGTGATGCACATGTGACACAGAATGATGCAGAGAGAGTGGAGTGGGGTCTGTCTTGTATGGAGCAAGCCGGCCAACCAGTTGGCAACAAACTGTGTGGTAGCATCCACCTCCGACACATTCACAACACAGCGACCAGATCCCTCCCCACCCAAAAAAAAGAAACAAAAACAAACAAAAAAAAAGAACAGACAACCCTTTCCACCGGTGCGAAGCCTAGCAAGTTTTCCCCTTAAAATGGAGACCAAACTAAGACAAAAACAAATACACACAGCAGAACACCACCTGCACATGCCTTTCACTTTCAGGACTGGCACTTCCTTTGTCATATAAGAGATGTCTATCTTTGATTGCTTGAGATGCCCACCTCTCTGGGTGCGTCACTTATTTGTGTCTCTTGCACAGCCCACGGCATCTATGAGGTCTGTGAGCCACGAGCGTCTCCATCAGGACTGAGGGCAGCAGGGCGGCCTTGAGCTAAAACGCTGGCAGAAACCATCGGCAAATGAGCGGCTTCGCTCACTAAGTTCTCATACTCGCTACTATCCTCATCGTCATCGTCATCGTCATCATCATCATCGTCATCATCCTCCTGCCCTGCAGCTTGTCTGTCTAGGGAGTCGGAGCTTGATCCATCCCCGTTGCCAAGGTAAGCTGTGCTGGGAGTGGGGACAGGGTTAGAGCTGGCCCCGAGCCCCAGCCCGAGGCCGAGGCTCAGGCCAAGGCCCATTCCCAGCGGACCAGGGGTAGGGTGACCTGGAGAGCCCACGGCCTGGGGTCGGGGCAGCAGGGCCGCACTGGTGGGGGAGGAGGACGAGGAGAGCAGAGAGTCTTCTTGGGACAAGAGGTCAGAGTAAGAGGGGGGGTTAGGTGAGGTACCAGGCCGCTCCGGGGCAGAGGGGGCGTGGAAGGCTACCCTGGACAGGAGGGACGTCTCGGAAGGTTCGCTATTCTCCTCTGAGGTGGGATGAGACTCTGCATTCTGGGCCTCCCGGAGCCCTGCGCAGCAAAGAGAAAGGCATGGCAAGACTGGTAATTGCACTAAATATGAGCAATAAAGTCAGAGCACATTAAGTTTGACAGGTTGACTGATTAATTGTTAAAAAAAAAAAAAAAAAAAAAAACCTTCAAAAGTGGGGTGTCACCAAATCTGGATCACTCTAATACTCACTATTTTACTTATGACAGAAAGCATGCTAAGCTCAGTAAGACGGCAATAAAAAGGCTTTTTTTTTTTTTAATCTGAATTTTATCATAGCACCTGGAATTTAAATGTGAAATAAGGCCGCTATATGAAATCCCAAACAGCTACGTACTTCTCTCCTCTTCTGCTGTCTTCCGTTTCCTGAGAGCTATTTGTTGTTTGAGTTTGTTCACATCCTCTTGAATTTTCTCCTTAACGCGTTCACTTTGTTCCACCTCCCCACAAACAGCCTAAAAACAAGCAAAGCAAAAAGCACAAAATTCAACAGCCTTTAAATAAGTACTAATTCAAATAGTTACCCACAAAATCAAACTGGTTCACTCATGGTGTAACATCACTTAAGGACTCACCTGCACTTTGTCCTGTAGTGCACTGTAGACTTGGAATATCGTTCGGATATCCTTCATCACACCATCTTTGTCAAAGAATTCAGCCCTGGAGACATTTTCACCCGTAGATATTTCCATTAAAACATTCAATACATGCAAAAAAAAAAAAAAAAAAAAAAAAAAAAAAAACACGACGCAACTCAGAGTTGACAAAGTTCAGTTTGCTGCAAAGATCACAAAGTAAAAAGGCACTAAAGCAGCAGCTGCATGAAAATTCAGGTGTACAATTTTTTTAAGGTCCCAGAAATGTTCAAATGTTTCAAGAGTTAGACTTTTGAATCATTTTTTATGTGTGAAATAAATTTGCATTAATACATGTCTGTGTGAGTGTGTGTAAAAGATCTGATCAAACAGAATTCAAATGTTTATGTGCGTGCATGAAAAAAAATTCTCAAGCATTTGAGCAGCCACAAATAAGATCACACATTCATAAACTGAATTCTGTTTGATCAAATCTGTTATACACATTCATACAGACATTTATTAATGCAAATGGATTTCATACATTCAAAATGATACATTTCCTACAAACTTAAAATACTGTAGACTCAAAATTTACATCATGTCACCAGAATACACCTGCACTAGTTTCATGCCTTTTTAATACATGGTCCTTCTATATGAAGGCTTGCACACAAATCCCACCGACTGCCAAACAAAAATATCAGTTGCATTAGCTGGAGTGAAAATAGAGTGATCTTATCAGGACCTGGATACACAGGCCTAACTAAATCCCTTGCAGTCTAAGATGACATTGACATCACAGCTTTCAATCCAGCTGAGACGGAAAGAGTGGGGCTAAGTTTAGACACAAAGACAGGAATACAAGCATGTGCATGTGCAGGCTGTCAGACTCAACTTTCCCCATTGCCCAGAAGCATTAGAATTTGTCCACAAATCCATGCAAACATGACTCACAGCTGTGAATGTAAACTACAATTCTTCCATGTGTTGCCACACACACACAAACACATCTGTAGTCCCGACCTCACCCATGCTCTTTGATGACCTTGGCGTAGTTGAGTGAGGTGTTGGGCACTGAAGAGACTTTGTATTCCTGCTGGCTTGTGTTGCCTAGGTTGGGGATGGTGAGGGTGATCCTCTGGTTGTACCTGCTAAGTGGAAATGGGCAGTTAGCATGAGAGACAAATGCACCAATCAAAAATAATCTGTAAGTGTAAGTGAGAGTGTAGCTACTGGCAATTTGTGAAAGCAAAAAAGATGCTTGAGAATGTAGAAATGACATAGTGTAAGATGAATTACTTTCTTTAAGGTTAAGTCGGCTGATGTGTTAATATACAGCATAATGCCTTCTGTGTAGTCAAACAGTTCACCTTCTCAGTAATGTATGGATTGCTGCTGCAAGCACACAGTCAAAGCCTGGAAGGTCAAATAGCACACCAGCACGACCTTTACACAGACTGACATGCTGTACATGTTGAGCAACAGCGAGGAACCAAACAAACAAACCCCCAGGAAGTCAGGAGCACAAGAACAAGAACAAACACTGTTTATTAAAATGCTCATATGTTTTGCATGCATTATGATGAAATACTGAGCAATGCCGACTTGAAAATAACAGGTCTACAAAAGGGCTGGGCAACACGGACAAAGTCATATATCACAATATCTTTGACCAAACGCCTTGATATTGATATTGTTGATGATATTGTAGGGAAGACTACTGATGCTTTCATATGATAATTGGTCATCATCAGTAATGTGGATATGAAAGAGTCAGGAAATGTCATTCTTTTACTGTAATGCAGCCTTTAAAAGCTGCAAATGACATCAATTATGTCATATTATGATATCAAAAATACCAGACAATATCTAGTATCATATCATGATATCAAGATAATATCATTATATATAGCCTAGCTTCAGTGTATACTGTCTTGTTTGCTGTTGAACGTGTGTGTGTGTGTGTGTGTGTGTGTGTGTGTGTGTGTGTGTGTGTGTGCGTGTGCGTGTGCGTGTGCGTGTGCGTGTGCGTGACAAAGGGCCCACAGTCCTTACCTGCGATTCGGTCTGAAGAGGACATACTCCAGAGCGTGTGTGGAGCTGTTGGCCGTGGAGATGAAGCTGAAGAGGAGGAAGACGAGGTCAGGTACGCCGAGCAGCTGAGTCAGCTGTTTGTGGATGATCTGTTCCCTGAACGACATCTGCTGCTGCGTGTTCCTCCGAAACCGGTACCAACCAATGACACTCTGCACGACCAAGGACAAAGGACTCATTTGAATTCTACCTAAATTAATAACAGCCGCACTAATCCAAGCCCATTTTGGATTTGTGCAAACCCTTTCTGATTTCACTTTTGTCAAAGTTTGTCAAATCAGCGAAATTAGCAGACGAATACATTTGCAATATGAAGAGAAAACCTATTTAAACATATCACTTTGAAACATACTCAGCTTAATGTTCTTAAACACAATGCTACTTAAGTTTTCATTAACACTAAACCTGAAGGTAACAAGAGGACATGACTGAAGACATTTTCTGGACATTAGCCACAAAATGTGGGTAAAATGTACTCCCAGTCCACATAATGCTTGCCATGTTAAAAAGACAAACATGAAATGCACACAGGCCATCAACAGGAACAACAACAACAAAAATCATACTCACTTTCCGCCTATCTTTAAGAATTCTGTTAAGATTATCTTCGTTGACTTTGCCAGCATAGTCATAAAAGCTGGAGAGAGAAACCAACACAAAAACAAGTCAGCTGAGGATACTCCTCCTCCTACTCCTCTTTCTTGGCTTACTCGTGTCATTCAATATTGTCAGAGGGGGCCATCTACTGTCCAATGACAATTAATTCACTCCTTTGTTAAAATGGGTGTAAACTGACAGACGTAGCCATTTAAATTGGTAATACATTTTCATCCCAGATTAAGGATCTGCATTAATTATTGAATGAGAGAGAAAAAACTACAATGGAAGGTTGTATAATGTTTATATGAATGAATAAATGTTAAGCACTCAGACATGGATTAAAACATTGTTTTGCTCTGCTAGAGTACTTCACCGCCCAGCAAATACATTGTTATAGGAGATCAGGAGCAGTCAGGTCGAATATTAGTTGCTACAACTCTCAGGGCTATAACTCTTAATATCCACAACTAGCAGCAGGCACCAATACCACTTTAAAAGTATCACCAGGGGCACTGTCATTAACCCAGTCTATTACTAATATTACCTCCATTTGCCTTGCTTTGCTGTACAAATGTTACAGGAAGATTTTACATTAAGTACAGCATAAGTGTAAAAACTGCAGTTCCCCAAAGTGGCCAACAACAGAAAAAAAGTCAGTTTTTTAGGAGTACAGGTTCATATCTTACCTAAATAACTGTGCACAAGGATCATGGTTGTGGATTTCTGTTAGAAGAAAATGGTGACACGTTATACAACACAACGTGAGTAAATTTTATTACGATAACCAATAAGCCTTCAGTTACCCATGACATTACACTGGCTTATAGTTTACTACTGCAGAAGCACTTTCAAACCACTGTCTTACTCTAAACACTTTACAAAAGAGGTCATTATTATAAATCTGTACATTTCTGTGAAGGACTGAACTAAAGCTGAGGGATAAGTGCTCAACAAAAAGCTGCTTATTGACAGCATGGGTAATACCCATTTTCCTTCCAACTGTTAGATTGCACTTTCAAAACCAAATCAAAACAAGCTTCTTGTGATAGCACTGTAAGGGCAGCATAGGAAAAAAATCTAGAGGCAGGATCACAGTTACTACTGAAAAAAGAGACCCACAAGCTGTTGTTAGTGGCATGAATATTTTGTCCAACAATGATGATGTTGGACTGTGGTACAAACTGATGATCACTTAGTTTGGATGGTCATTTTAGCTTTTAAGTAATTCTGTTGTTGAAGCATTGCCCCTAATCAGATAATTAGGGTTGGTTATGTTTCCTGTGTTTGACTATACAACTGCATGAAAATGTGATTTCTATTTATAGTCTACATGTGCAACAAATTTGTCTAATAGAGTAGGTGCTTGTGCAGTGCAACACCTCCAAAAACGAATGTTAATCTCAGTTTACAGTCTATAGAATAGATGTGTATTTGCATTCTGTGTGTTACTCCATGGCAGCATTGTTACTGAATAATCCCGCTTTCAAAAAAGGCACAGAAGGATCTGGCTTGGACCAAACAGCACTAAAGCTTAAGATGGAATCAAGATTAAGCTGTGATCCTTTTTAATTTACTCTTAACGGGGTTAGATTTCACCGATGAGGCCAATGAGGCAAATCTCAGGAAGTAAGGGTTTTCATTCCTGCTGATATCCATCATCTCCTTATCTAACAAAATACAACTTCATAGCAAATAGCTACATGCATTGTTACATGAGTGTGACAGAATCATAGACATTAGCAAAGTTACATCTTCAGAGCTACTGCAAATAACTTGGTTCTGAACCTGTAGGTCCTGTTTCACAGAATTTCTACAGAAACATCACTGGGCTGTCACAGACTGCAATTAGTCAGTAGCCACTAATTGCTTGACAAGATAACTGAAAGTGTGTGTGTGTGTGTGTGTGTGTGTGTGTGTGTGTGTGTGTTGTGTGCAGTTCAAGCCTTACCTACTACCTGGAGCAACTCTGCAGTGCTGATCTGTGTGTCGCTGATGCTGACAGTCTCTTCTTGCCTCACTTCTCCTAACAGGAAGCCCTCCTGTACAAACATATTTTGCAGATGTGGGGGGAAAAAATCGATTCACTGAAGTAACACGATTCTTTTCTTTTTAAGATATTTAAATCTTTTTTTATAACTGAATGCATTCAAAGTAAAGCTACTGGTATCATATGAAAGTAGACGACCTAAGGAATCCGTTCATAGCAAGCATGTCATGTTAGGTTGCCAGCAAGGGGACTAAATATTGCTCCAAAGGCTAAATTTTGGTGAGGGAAAAACCAGCCTGGCTATTTTTTGTCCCTTGACCTCTGATCTCAAGATCTGAAGATCTGAATGAAAATGGGCTCTATAGGTATCCACGAGTCTTCCCTTTGCAGACAAGCCCACCTTGTGCTAATCCCATGCAGATTAGGGTGCAAACCATGCAGGTTTTTGCATGCGGTACAAATGTGTTATTTTGTCTTATTCTAAAATAGGCCAAAATAGCACAGCTTATAAGCCACAACTTCAAAACATATGGAATCGGCAGGCAAATAGCGTGACAGTACTGAATTAAGACACAAGTATACTGTCCCAGTCCTAATATTTTGACAAAAGATAGAAATTTGAGACACTGCAGGTGCAGAACACTTCAAGATTAATCAGTGTAACATAAGAAGAATATCAGTATCATAATCATACAGATTAAGTATGAGGTGACAACTATGCACCTGTCTGGCCCGACCTGTAAGCCTCTGAGTCACAAGAGGAAAAGTCCTGCCAACACACTTGGATTAACTAGCAAGGTAACCTCTAACATCTCGTATATACTGCCATTCCCACATGTTGGCTCACCAGGCCCTCCTCGTCGACAATCATAGCCTCTGACACCAGCTAGAGAGTGTAAATATTTTTTTAGGAACGTCACAGGCTGTATGACAGGGCTAACTTAGTGGGCAAGTTAGCAACTGGCGTTAGCTGGCTAACTAGCTAACCTGTTAGCTATGCGGAAACGACAACAACAGAGGAGATAAGGTTACAGTGTTAGTTATCTATCTGGGTCAGCCTCGACGTTTTACGACACAGTATCCGATAGCAGGTCGAGATGATTACAGATTTTATCAGCAGCGACACACGGAAGTCACTTGACTTGGTAGCTTTGCTAGCCTGCTAAGTAGCTAGCTACGGACTATTTCTTGGGATCCAAAGTTTCCAAACAAGCCTTTTAAACGTAGCTGATATGAAAAGTATCACTGATCTTACTCTGAATGTCGTGACTTAACACCGCACTCCACAAGTCTTCAAATCAACGAGACTGACTAAAGACCGCAGTTTAGTCTGAATGCTGTTGTACACTGTTTGATTAAACTATCCGATACCGGTAAATAGACGTGACCAGAGCCACCTAGCCAGCAACAGGATGATGACACTGGAAAACAACACAAACTAACGGCCCGTGGGAGCGAGCGAACACACCGCTTGACCGCGCACACAGCAGAAACCACCACACCTCGGTTTGTCAACAATATTTCACACACTTACGTGATCAGAATTGCTGTTGGCGCTGTGAAAACACACAGAACTAAAAGTATAACCCGAAATGGATGCCGCCATGATGGAAACATCCCCATCTATCCCACTGCCCCCTGCGGCTGCACACTCCTCAAACCGCAGCGTCTTGTGGGAAATGTAGGCGATGATCTGCCAGTCTCCAACATGGAAGATGCCACGGGGAGCACACATGGTTGTCAAAACACTTCAACGCCAGAGGAAGACATGGGATTAGACGATGATTTCGGCCCGTCGGAACTCGGAACGAAAAAATAGTAAGTGTTGGGGCCCGTCAGCCCCGTAAACTCACATGTACAGTGACTTTTTTTTTTTTTTTTTATTCCGGTCAGGTTCAAAACCGCTACCAACACCGGCTAGCACTCAGTGTAGCTTTCGTGCTGTATACTGTATGTCTGCAGAGTTTTCCCACGAATAATCAGGAGACACTTTCTAGTTTGCATCCATTACATCCACCAAGCAACGCCCCGAATCAATAAAATATCTGTCCCTAAAGACTGCTCACACGGCCATTGTTTTTGTTTTGTTTTTAAGGAAAAGGACAGAATAAAGTGTAAATTTCCTTAAATTCGGTGCTCTTAAATGGATGATATACATGCCGAAATGAAGAGTGGCTCTTTCCAATTCGGAAAAGAGGCTGAGATGTTTTTGTATCATCTTTAAAAAAAAAAAAAAAAAAAAAAAAAAAAACATTTTATAAGCAAGACCGTTTTAAATTCGGAGGTTTTCAATAGAGGTTTTTCCACTTTCTCTGTGGAAAAACTCAGTGTTGTTTTTTGTTTGTCTGTTTGTTTGTTTGTTTTGTTTCTCTCATTTACTGAAAGTCACCCTCTGTTCTTATTTGTTTACTCGACTATTTTCTGCAGTTGGGATGATGCATATCAAAGAGAACTGGAGGTATTCAAAGACATTGGAGACGTGGGCGAGATATGGTAACCACAATGAGCACACACACACACACACACACACACACACACACACACACACGTCATTTCAAAAATGTGGCCAGAGCCAAACCCTGGGACTGGGCAATATGGATTACACAGTAAATGTCACCATATAATAAGGATATTGAATGTGTTATCCCAATATTTCAGTATCATAGTTTTATTCACTATTATCCCCATTAAAAGATGGTACATGATCATTTTCCCAGCCCTAACCTCTATTTACCTCAGTGGACCTGGTATGGTCTCTTGTTATAGCTTGACAAGATAAACATGATGAGTTCTAGTGAGACAGTTAATTGAACAAATATTCCCAGTGTCTGTTAATAGAGTAACTTATCGTTAAAGTAAGCTTTTTCCATCTTCTTGTTAGGTTTGGAGAGGAAAGCATGGGCCGCATGCTCCAATGGATGGACAAAGCTAAGATTCCAGAAAATGCTGCCATTCTTGACATTGGCACCGGAAATGGAGCCTTTTTAGTTGAACTGGTGCGAATGGAGTAAAATTAAATCTGGGCACTATAATGATTTTATTTCTTGAGAACTTAAACTGAGTGTTCATAATGGGTAATTTAAAAAAAAAAAAAAGTACTTGTTTATTAACTCGTTAATCTATCTCCTCTCTTTTTGATTGTGTGTCTAGGCTAAACATGGATACACAAACCTTATGGGTATAGATTATTCTGCAGCTTCTGTAGAATTGGCCAGAGGTGTTCTGCAGGCGGAAGACTTGACTGATGTGACTGTAAAGGTTGGTTCATTTCGCACATCTCATTTTTTTTTTCATGAAGGATAGTATCACTATGTCATTACACCACTAGAAGCCTTTATTTCACAGTGTATCGAAACACAAAATATTGTACTTTGTATTTGTGGCTAGAT
Organism: Myripristis murdjan; assembly: GCF_902150065.1. NCBI lineage: Eukaryota > Metazoa > Chordata > Actinopteri > Holocentriformes > Holocentridae > Myripristis > Myripristis murdjan. The sequence continues at coordinate 14,681,506 of NC_043994.1, read as the reverse complement.
TCTGTGCACGGTTGTCTGGTTATTGCAGTTCAGTAAATGCTATCAGCTTTCCTTTATTCCCCATTGGGATTTGAAAGCTTTTTATGTTGTGTGGATAATGAATATAAAATAATGGAAACTGGCAGAGCAGTTGACATGTGGTTGCCATTACAACAACATTTATATTATGACATATTATGAAATACATGGTATATGATTGGTATTGGTATTTAGCATACAGCTGCAAATGTGCCTGTCAGTGCATCATTCTAGGCACTGGTACCTTAATTTGATCAAGAAATATTTTTGGAATTCCTCATTAACTGGTTTACTGCAGTGCTGTGTGCACAACATCAAACAACATTTCTCACAGCGGTTATATTCACCCCACCTCAGTACTGTAATATTATATTTTAGTCACTAAAATATAATAAGCACTAAATTTTAGTGCTTTGCGTCTGCTGGAGCCCAGGCCATGGACAAGTCAGCCATTGATAGTTAGCCTTACATTACTTTCCTTCATCCCTGAATGCCAGTGATACAATATAGCTTTCAGCATACAGTGGGCCTACACCCTGGCCTGCAGCTGAGGTCGTTAGAGGAAACTGTGCTGTGTTTACCCTGTGGGATACTGGGTTAGCAGGAGGGCCCTGAAAGTGATGGAAGTCTGCCCGACATTTAGATTTAACCACCTCAAGCCCCAAATGACCTGGCAGGATTTAACACATCTTGCTAACATATATGTACAAGAAAAACAGATTCTAAATGCCATTTGGGCTGTAAGGAATGTGGCGATGAGAGAGTTTTCCTCCCCTGGGTGCATATGCAGTCGCATAGACAGTATGTTGCATGCAACACACACCTATGAAGGTGTGTGTTATGCTTGGGTAGAGAGCCTGCTGTTGAAGTCAATATTGACCCTAGTCTGCCAGGAGCTGAACTAGGGGCAGTGGTGTGTGTGTGTCAGTTGGTATGTTGGCATCTTGTCCATATCTCCAGTGCAGCAGAATACTAAATACTTTGTGTTGATGTGCGTGTGTGTGTGTGCGTGTGTGTGTGTGTGTGTGTGTGTGTGTGTACGCACGCATGCACATGTGTAGCCATGAATGGAATCTGGGGGTGTGTGAGTGAGGAGTTTTGACCACATGATAAAAGAGGTACCTTTCCAGCTTTTCCCCCAAAGGTCACTCTAGGTGGCACATCTCGGTCCCCCTCTGTCTCTGTTACCACTCGTTTTTAATACCACTGTTTTGACTCTTCACCTTCTCTCAGCTCTCAGTGTCTTTTAAATTTTCATTTTAAATAAATCCAAACTGAACTCAGTCAGTCACACCAACATATAGACATCTGCCATCCTTTTTTCATTTCTGCCTACAGTGCATCCCTGTTGGCCCTCCTCATAAATCTCAAATCACGCGACCCTTGGGTGGTGTTTCAGCGGGTCTTTGGCTCACCCCAGAGATGTAGTGTTCTGCTCTAAAGGGGTCCTTTCACTGGCAGTAGGTCCACAACCTCCACGGTAGTGAAATTAACCTCTGTCATGTGGGCAGCTGGAGTTTGGTTTTAAATCAAACCAGTGAGGTATGAGACATGTGAGCTTGGTTTAGGCTAAAAGATTTACCCATATAGCACACCTTGCTCCTAAACAGCCCAGCTAAACAATCTTCTCAGCATCACTTTGTGCAGAGACATGTTGTTGAATAGATCAGCAGAAAAATTGCAACCTATGTCACCTTTTTACTTTTTCTTCATTTCAGGAGGTGGACTTTTTGAACTGTTCTGAGGAGCTGAAAGGTTTTGATGTCTGTATCGACAAAGGAACATTTGATGCCATAAGCCTCAACCCAGACAACACAAGCGAGGTCAAAGCACGCTATGTCCAAGCACTAAGGAGTGCACTTAAGGAGGAAGGATTCTTTGCCATTACTTCCTGTAACTGGACAAAAGAGCAGCTGCTACATCGGTTCAGTGAAGGTGAGGGGAAGACTTGCAAGAAATAATTCGAGGTCCAGTAAGCTCTTTAAGTGACAAATGATATCACATGGTGCGTGTTACTAGTTTAAAGCTGTGTTAATCAAAATTGCCAAGGGTCGATTTAAGTGAGGACTCTTCAAATTCAAGTGATGACAAAATGTGTAATCACGCAATTTGCTGGTTGAATTTACTTGGTTTTCATTGTCAGATTGACTCATTGGAAATAATATTGCAGATTTTGACAGTAACCAAACCCATATCTATCTGAAGCCTGACATCTAATGGTGAAAAGTAGGGTACTGACCTGGTCATCTGCTAGTGGCTGGTCTTTGGCACCTACTGATTTCACCCTCCTATTAGTTATAAGAGATGGTGACATCACTTTGCACATAAAATGTTATTATTCTTTAAGACAGACCTGTGTTTTTGTAAAGCAAAGATTGGCCTGTATTATCAGTGACATCACTGTTTGCATATTGGCACATTTATATATTAAATTTTCAGTTTAGCCATGACTGCACAGTTTAAAATATCTTGCACTACTTTAAACAGTGGCACATGTAGCTGGCCAATAAAGATTATAAAAGGAAGTGCAACAGCAAAGGCCAAAATGGTATGAAAACAAGCTTACATAATTTTCATTTTTATCTTTGTAAAATGTCTTAGTGCAGAGTAAGGAGTCATTAAGTTGAAAAGACATGCTTTGGATGCTTTTGGGTTGATTTGTGGACAGTCCATTGGCCCAATTGGACCTCCTTGGCCAACTGTGCACTCTGGAAAGCAACACATAACTTTAAAATGAGTCAATTGACAAGATGTTTGTCAGTGATCGGCATGATCGAGAAAAGATGTAAAAATAGGGATCAGGTCAAAAATGACAGGAGTTCTGCATCAGCGTGGACTACAATTGTCTTGCTGGCATGTAACATCTTCATATTTAGGTGATTTACATTGTTGTCAGATCCGCAGTCAAAACACAGACACTGCCTCAACCAGACAGTCACCTGGCGGATTGTCAAGCTGCAGGCAACAACAAAAGCAGCCTTGTACAGCCAGTATTTAGGCAAGCTTCCATTAGCTGTCACTCCTCTCCCTGTGAGTCAGAGCTCCCAAGAGCCTGCAGGGGGCCAAGAGGCCATGAGATCTCATCTGTCACACTGACAGCCTGTCTTTACAAGGCCCAGGGATGCATCACAGATGGTTGACGGTTGGGTCTTTTCTTCAAAAACCTTTCCAAACCAGTCTGTAGCCAGGGTCAGCAAGATAATATTCTAGGCATCTTATGTTTAACGCCACACGTTTTTTCTCTACAGGCTTGGCTGTAGAACAGTGAAATCTTGTGTAACCTGCATCATGCTTATTAACCTTCACATTTTTTCTGTGTTGCCTCACAGGATTTGAGTTTGTACAGGAGTTACCAACGCCTTGTTTCCAGTTTGGTGGCAAAACAGGCAACACTGTGACAGCACTCATCTTCAAGCGGTTACATTGATTCACACAACATGTCATTTTTGTATATATAGATATTTTTTGTCAACCTTTATTTGTTCTATCACAATAAGTCATGCTATCTATTCACATTAAAGACACACTTTCATAAAAAATGTCTTTCTAGTCTCTTTGAATGAAATTTGTTCTCCCATTATCTGGATCTGTTTGTTTTTTAAAAGTTATGAGGTTCTTTTACAGTTGAATGGGTCATTTCTGTGGCTCGAGTCTCAACACCCAGCACTCCAGGTGCACGATTTGGATGATGAGCTGTAGATGGCTTCTAATGCTTTATGGTCTGTCAACAGATCAAAGTTTTTACCGTAGACATATGGGTGCAGTCTTTCGCAGGCCCACACTAAGGCCAGTGTCTCTCACTGGGTTTGGGAGTATCTCTGTTCACAGTCCATCAGATTTCTGCTGACATAGCATATTGGTACCATTTTTCCACGTTACTCCTGGACTAAGTCTGCTCCAATGCCAACCCGGCCTGAAGTCATTGGTGAGTCAATCTTTAACTCATGATGTTCAGTTCTAACAAACATTCATTAATTAAGCATTAATGAATGTATGTCAGTGCACCTGTATTGTAAAATGTTACCACATTTTCTGCATGTTTGTCCTCTTGCTGGACAAGCGGGATCCTTTGCAAAGTGATCTCCTGGAGGAGGGTTTTGGCCCTTGTGGGACTTAATCTGCAGTCTGCACTGGTCCTGCCTGTGTAGCTCATAGCCAAAATGCGTTAACGTGTCTCACAAAGAGTACATTTTTAAATATGTTGAGTTAATAAAGATGCGAGGAATGGAGCCCTGCAGTATTACTCACTTTTGGAGTGCCACCATTCTTTATTTGTGTGTACACAGATAATAAATAATTAATTAATGATTCTTCACTGTCCCCATAGATTTTCTGTGTTCCAAATTTCTTCATTAGAGAGGGTCAAAATTAACTACTCTTACATAATGGCATGTCAGTCATATAGTAAAGAGGTCTTGTATTATTTACATCACTTGACAAAGTATATACAGAATAGTGCTGAGGTTATTTCACCACATCATGTGACTTTTGCTTGTAAAGGAGCTTAAGCACAAGCACAGTAGCATCTCTCATTACACTGTCCTTTTTGTGGATAAAAAATTAAGCTACACTTCTGCTCACTGAAGAAAATTGATTTTACATTAGAAATATTAAAAAAATCTCTTCATAGGAAAAACTGTGAATCTATTGTATAAGCTTCAAATAACCCAAACTGCTGATGCAGAAATAACATAATTTAATTTCAGATAACATCAAATATTTTCACATGAAACCTTTTATCTCTGATTAGCATCCATTCCCTCTGGCCCTTGAAATAATGCTCCCATGACGTAGATTCCCTCGTCTTGTGGCATCAGGAGCCTTTAATGTTTGAACTGTTCACCCTTGTACACCCGCTTACACTTACTCACTTGGCTAGTCTTACACACCCACAGCTATTTGTGCAGATAGTAATTACATAAAGATAACTATTTATCTGTGTATGTATCTACACGTGCCATGTGCACAGACGACCCTCTGTCCATATGTCACTTAGGTTATTTCTGTCCCACCTCCACGCTTCCTTTTTAGTTTAACAGTGTAAGTCCTGGTCTTGAGACCTAAAGCAGTGCTGGTTTTCTATCCTATCAGGTAGTTAATTGCCTTCATCTGACATCCCCAGTGGAAATCAAGCTCAAGTTTATTTACAGGCCCGCAAGTATGCAGCAGACAAAACAGGGTGACACCCTGTGATTTAATCCTTATAGCGGCCAAGAAAATCCTCCCCAGAAAACCCAGAGGTGGAACAGAAAAATGGAAGAAATCTTGAGAAGGACCACAGAGAGAGATCCTTTCATGACCAGACATATGTGCAAATTACTAAACAACACAGTCATATTAGCAGACAAAATAAAGACAGCAAATGCAACAGGGAGCCTCGAGGTTGGCTGCACAGCCACAGCAGCACAGAGTTTGCCTCCCTGGTTTCTGTAGGTAGATAATTCCAGAGGAATGGAAAATGGTAGGAAAAGGCTCAGTGGCCAGCTGACTTCTTTTTTACCCTTGAAACTAATAGATCAGCACCTCAAGAGCACTGAGGGCAGGGGTGGGGTGTCATAGGGTGTAGTTAGGTCAGATAGTTAGGCCTGTGCAAACCCATGTACAATCTTATATGTCAATTAAAGGACTTTGAGATGTGCCCTGGCATGAATTGGGAGCCAATGAGGGGAAGACAGGACAGGTGTAATGCGGTCAAACTTCCTGGTCAGGATTCTGGCAGCAGCATTCTGCACCAGCTTAAGACCTTTTACACTAGAGGCAGGCAGACTAGAGTACAGAACATTACAGTAGTCGAGGTGAGGTGTGACAAATGCATGAAGAATAGATTCTGCATCAGCCGTACTTAGCATGGGCCTAATTTTACTGATGTTGCATAGGTAGGTCTTGGTAGTGTTTTTAATAGGAGTGACAAGCGAGAGACTAGAGTCAAAAATCACATCAAGATTTGTAGCTGTAGAGTTTTGACACATAATTTTGTTGCAGTTCAGGGTAAGATCACTACAAAGATGCTTGTGTATAGGGAGACCAATGATGAGCCTTTCAGTCTTGTCTGTGTACACAGACATTTTAAGACATCCAACCTTTAATATCATACAGACGCACCTCAAGGTTAGTCATTTCAGAACTTTCATTGTGCTTGACCTGAGTATCATCAGCATCAGGAACAGGAAGCTAATGTTATCACTACAAGTAATATCACCCAGTGGGAGCATTTAGCAAATAGGAGAGGGCTAAGGACTGACCCCCCGAGGAACACCATAGTTAAGCTCTCAATGCTCAGAGGTAATATAATATAGTACTTTTTAAAATTTGTAAGGCAAGTATTTTTATATTGTGTATTTCTTTCTATTTTCTTATAATTTAATTTAATTCTCCTCTGAAGAATTAAGCAACTGCAACTGACCCAATTTCCCCTCAGGGATCAATAAAGTATTTCTGATTCTGATTCTGGACACTTTGATTTCTCTCTGAGAGACAGGATTTTAACCAAGAGAGCATCAGGCCACAAATACCAATCAAATTTTCCATGCACTTAAACAATATGGTGTGATTGACCATGTCACCCAGATCATAAGTATAGAGATAAAAATCGGAGGGTAAAACGGCCAATTTAAGTGACAAATCTAGAAGACTGAGCATTGTTGGACTGAGACCAGGGAAGAGCTCTATGCAAAGTTTAGCAGGGAGGGGGTCAAGTAGGCAAGAGGCTGGTTTTGTAGAGTGCACTAATTTGAAAAGTGCATCTAAAGAGACAGTATCAAATAGAGTTACAGGGTGCAAATCCTGATTAATCTCTAAGGCAGTGATGGAGAACATGTGGGCAAACTAATTTGATAGGCTATTTTGACTATCCCCACAGACTCAGTCAGTTTTTAAAAACTCAGCAAAATTGTTTAGTGTAAAAGAGATAAAATGAGGGGAGTGAATCTGGGCTAGTTTAGATACAGAGTCAAAAAGGAACCTGAGACTATTTTTGTCAAGGTAAATCAGTTTCCAATCAGATTGCTAGAATGAAAACTCAGGACCAAGATCCCCACGATTGAGATGCACTGTCATAATGAATGCACAGAGGGCGTGGACTCTGTGCAAGGGAAGGTTGTCTGCCATTTCCTGTTTCAACACGCTGTCATTAATAACTGCCAACCTCTGGGTTTCTAATTGGAATCTGGGACAGTGGCCCAATGGGAGCAGTTGATGCTGAGGCATGCTGTTGAGTAAACACACACAAGCTTTACAAGAATTACTGCCTGGAAATTTACAAGGCTCTGGATATCCTGCCTGGATGTGCATATTATGCCCACATTTAAAACACTCACACAGACTTTCCCATGAAATGAGATATTGCCCCAGCTTCAATGAAATATCTATTCCTTCACTGTGATCAAAATCGCCTCTGTTCTCTCTTCCTCTCTCACTCTGAGGCAAGACATCTTGTTTTTGCTTCTTCAACCAGCTATTTTTCTCTACACGAACAATGTAACTGTTCTGCTTTGTTTGATTTTATGCATGCAAGTTCTGATTGCATTATGGACTGAAGTTCCTTTCTTGCATGCAGCCCACTCATTTCCCTTGCACAGGTGCTGTTGCTAAGAAACTGAGACACCACAATTCTGTTTGCCTAAGTCAGGTCATGAGTTCTAATGTCACTTTTTCCATGCAACATCATTCCTCACAGTGGATCCTGCAACTGAAAATCTCCTTTCAAAAGAACCACTGTTTTACTTCTCGGTGTACTTGCTAATGAATAGATCTCCCCTAACTAATCATGGTGTCATGCTAATCTCAGTATGCAAAATGTGCCCTGAGAATATGATCCTGACATGCATCTTCATCTGTTAGTCTACACTGTGAAGATATAGACATATCTGGAGTGCATGTGTCTAAGCAAGAACTGAGCCCAAACCTTATTAAAAGATCATATTTTAGTCAAGAAGAAAGATAGATCAATTTCTGTTGTTCGTCTTTAAAAGTTGTATATTACCATTCATTTTATTATAACCTGTCTAAAATAAAACATAAGATTGACAAACCCTACCCTAATGTATTTAGGTTGGGAGTAGACATATCATCAGCACATTCACAGTCTTTGGGCTGGCTCTTGTGTGAACCTACACTTTTCCTCATAATGTCAGCCTAATCAAAGGTTTCAGACTTAATGCCTCAGCCCTGTTGCTGCCGTGCCACCATGAATACCATGCTTTCATTTTAGCCTCTCAAGTGTGATACAGCAAATATTTATGTTTTTCACTCCATCTCCTTGGAAACACGTTTGCTGGTCTCTTAATAGGATTTTTGGGGACTGATTGAATTACTCCACCATGTAGCAGTGCAGTTTTCCATGGCAGCAGAGCCAATGTGGAAGTGGGAAAGATTCCTCCTTCGTAGCATTTCAGGCCCTTTCCAAGGTCCAGTTTTTTCAGTATTTAATCATTACCATGACTGGCTGTCTGACAACATAATGCATAAATCCATAAAGTCATCGATGAGATGATAAGTTATTGATTGCCTACTTTCTCTTTCTCTTCTTAATTTGTGGGTCAACCTTTTGCTTTCAGCTAGACTTGAAGTTTTATTATATATATATATATAATATATATATATATATATATATACATATATATATATATATATATATATATATATATATAGATTGGAGCTTTTGAACAAGATTGTGTCAACTTTATTGAAGACAGTAAAAAAGTGTTAATTCTGCTAGCCTTAAACCAGTGTAATATCAATAGGCTGATTTGCCCCTTTAATGATAATGAAATGCATGGCATTACAACGTAGTAAAAGATGATTACTATTAATGCTTGAGGGAGGACAGCAGTGGACTATACCAAGTCGGAATGGGCGTGTGTAGGTTGTAAATGAAGCCTCGGGTTAGGTGTCATGGTGTAGTTTGATGCTTTTGGAGTTTTGAATTACAACAACACCAAGTTTGAATTACATTTTAGATCGCTTTAACACTCCTGTCCGTCAGTGTTCACGAAAAAATAAATGTGCCACAAGCTGAGCTCTCCTTTCACCCCCCCCAGCACCCCCCTTCCGAGTGGTTCGGCTGCACGCGGATATTGTTACAATCAATGTTGAAGCTAAAGCGCAGGAGCGAGCCCTCAGTCTCGTGCAGTTCTGCTCAGTCCTGCACGGACGCTGCACCCGGCGGCTGCAAGACACCAGAAACTTTTGTTTTTCTGTTTCTTTGTTGCAGAAGTGAAGATGACTTAACTTCGAAAAGACTCTCTGCTGGCCAGGTAGTAAGGCATTTGTCCGAATACGTTATCATTACACACATGTTAACGCATTCATCATTATTATCGCGTTCAAAGTTGACAACATTGTGGAGAAGTTAACTGTGTCTACAGTTTCTTCTGCGTGTAACCAAGAAAATACATGACAGCCTTGTAACGCGGCTTTGGCACGTTAAAGGAAAGACATTTTTCTGTATTGAATGTTGAATACGCATTAAACTAAAGTTTTAAAGTCGCCCCATTCAGTTTTATTAGCAACTGCGTCGCCTTATTCATTCATGCTCTGCTCCAGTTGGCACACAAAAGCTGTGGCGTGTAGTAGTGCAGTGAATGTCATATTGACTTCGTTATTACATCGTTATTAAGCTGAGCCAGGTGGCTGTTGTTTAACTTTCGAGTGAGTGCCAGTGGCTCCTAAACAGAAAAGTTGAATGAGAGATCATTTGTTTGTGTTTTGTGTGCTGTGCCTGGTCACCAAACTGTTGCTGTATGAAAATCTTTGTTTAGTTACCAGTTTGGAATGCATATTAATACATATGCACCTCTTAGTCTAGCTCAAGATAAAGCCGTTGTCAGAAACCTGTAGGTGGAGTGGCAGTGTGGTTACCCTGCAGCTCATATTGACTCACTCCACACCACAACCTGTGTGAGGAGACACAGAGAGAGAGGCTTGAATAGTTTGAGTCACAAGGGCTGGTGGTTTCATATCATATCACTTACCAAATCTCCACAACACATTTCAGCCTCTTTTGTATCCCAGTGAGCTTGTATCAGTAATCAACATCATGCCGCGTGTTTGTGGTTTAGCAGAGCAAGTTTTCTTTTTTTATGTGTGTAATCCTTACAAGATCTAACCAAGCATCTCTTTGTTCCTCATTTTATTTTTGTATTCAGAGCAAAGATACTGGCTTGTAACGGGGTAACTGCATCCTTGAACAGAAGCTGGTAGGCCTGTTGAGAGTGTCAGATCAAATTATTCAGTGCGTTATAGCTCATTCATTGCTTTGACACTTTGGCAGAGACATTGGTGTAAAGGGTAAACCCACCTCATCTCATTTACTCATGAGTTTACCCATTGTAAACGTATAGGGAGCATTTTGACAGTGATGCACTTTACTGCAGAAGTGTCGGTGTTGTTTCCTTTCCTTTGGGTGTTAGGAAGTTACTGTCTGTGCTGTGTTTTGCCCTGTCTAATAATACACGAGAGATGGTATTTGTGGACACAATAAACGATATACCAGGAGGAACTGGTTTGGCACCAACTGAAAATACCTGGAAACGTGTCTTGCAGCCATCATAACAGAAATTGTCCTTGACTCAGAGCTGATGGGTAGATTTATGTGGTTAATAACACAGGAAATGCAATATCTGTTTTAATCCTATACAACAAAAAGTTCTCACAAATGCAAGGTGTTCAGGTTGCAAGCAAAGCAGATAGTCAGGCAAAGATTTAATCACATGCCAGCTCGAGTATCTAATTACAAAAGGGATGTTGATAAGGGTGCCTCACATACACCATGGCTTGTTCAGGTTCCTGAGAAACCTGGTCTGAGCATTTTTACTGTGCATGGTGGTGGTAAAAAGATTTGGAATGAAAGGCTTTAATCTTTAAATTGCCACAGACATATGTGGCAATTTTACTAAACTTAATTAAATTAACTTGATAAACATGTTTCTCAATGTATTTGTTGACTGTATCTGATGATAGAGTTCTCAAGTATACGCTGAAAGAAGAAAATAACACAATCCTACTCTGTTCCTGATAATTGCCTTTAATCTTTCTATTGAAGTAGAACTTGATGCACTGCAATTGTTCCACTTGACAGCCAGTTTAGTAAGATGGGGTTGTTACAGATAGATGGGCCAGTCTGTAGACAGACAAGAGGGACTTGTTTTGGATATGGGATAGCCATAATTTATGGAAGCAATTAAGGCCAGTTGGGTTTTAAGGGGGATCACTCTGTGCTGCAGTGTGTGCTTAAGACGCACACATTTGCAAGGCCTTTGTGTTGCAGGCAAAAGGCCCTATTAGAGCTCCATTCTGTCAGTGGGCAGCTGTGTGCCTGTGTGCTGTGCAAGGCTCTCTGTCTGTGTAACTCACTCACTCCACACTCTGATGCACACGCCACCACCTTCTCTCTCAGTTACTTTCTCTTTCTCTCTTTTTGCATTTCTGTATACTTCACTCTGATTCTTTGCCTATTTCTCTCTGTTTATATGTAGTTTGTCTCTTCCTTTCTCCAATACCGTGCCTTCTCCTTTCTCTCACCAGCCCAAGGCATTATGCAAAGCTACCAGAAAAAGGATTGTTAGCTATGCCTGTCTGTGCTGCTCCCTATTCATTTTAACAGCTTCCCTTTCTTCTCTGTGACCTGCAGTCATAACTACTGCTGCTTCAGACACACTGAAACTCACACAGGGAATTCAAAACAAGTACCAGAGCAATTTCATTTTGTCACTGTATTTGTTGGGATGCTGTATTCTCTTGCTGTGTATATTAGTTCCTTATTAACATGATAGATTTGTAAGTCTGGCGTCTTGACGCCCACAGAGCCAAAGACCTGAAGCTGAAAAGAAAAGAAAAGAAAAGAAAAGAAAAGAAAAGAAAAGAAAAGAAAAGAAAAGAAAAGAAAAGAGGAATTCTCACATACACCAGAGAAACACTCCCCAACCCCCCAAGATAGGCTCCAGACTACTTGGAGATGAAAAGCATTCTGGGATGTAGTGGGAGTCCTCCCATCAATATGTCCCACTGGTTATTAAGTGGTCTTCTTCCCTTGCCTCTTGTCCTCTGACAACTCTGATGAGCAGGCTAGTTAGATGATAGGAGGGAATATTCTGACTGCCTGTTTCTCAGATGTAGATTAAGATATTCCAGACTAAATCCTGTACATTTAGAGATTTAGCTACCTTCTCACAAGAGATGTTTGAAAAATTGAGTTGGTCCACTCCTTTTACCACAGAGGTGAGTTTTTTTTTTTTTTTTTTTTTTTGCATGTGTTGATAGTCAGGAAGCATCTCAACTAACCCAAAAAATAAATTTAGCTGTAGTATTAACTATTACATCCTCAAAGGAATGACTCTGTACCCTGATTTTATCCTCACCCAAAAAACAAGAAACTACTTGCCCTGAGTACATTTGTTAGTCATAGTTAATTTGCATATCTATTGTGTGACTCTGGGTGTTGACGTGTTGCATGCAAAGGTGGCATGTGTATTGCTTTGTGTATGGCATATTGCAAGATTTCTTTACTTTTCCTTTTCTTTGTTGCCAGCACGCTGAGTTCCCCATAGTCCACAATGACCTCATGTTTTGTCTTGTATTGTCTTGTGTCATCATAAAACTCCTGTTATGAAGGACAATGGTTGGCATTCTTCTGTTTATTTTCCTCAGCTGCCTCGGATTGGCTTCTCCTCAAAATGCCCTGTTCATAACGCCATTGCATAGCTCCTATCTGAATCATGTAGGGTTCAGTTAGCTCCTCTGTAGATCCAGTCTAATCACTCAATTGCATCCACAGAAAAAAAGAGAAATTACTGTCTCTGCTACTATTTGGCACAGACAGCCTAATTTGACAATGTGCAAAACCTGTTATCCACACTGTCAAAACTCAAGCAGTTGCTTTCCTCTCCAAGTTACACCAGTTCTACACCACTAAACCACAGTAGCTTTGCCTCACACAGACCTGACATTTAATGTGTTTAATCCCCTAGAACTGGGTCTTTGTGCAAGCCTAGGCTTGAGAACAGGGCCAGTGTGTCTTGGCAATCTTGCTTCCATGAAGTAGACTTATTATCATGGTGACATGTGTCACAACTCTTGGCCCTAGGCCTCTGTATTTTAATTGGTTTTAAGTAGTTGGTTTTGAGTCAGTCAGCATGTTTTACACACACCTGCAGGTTATTGTAAACAACTGCACAAAATTAAAAACCAGCCAGCAGGAAGATTTTCAACCAATTAGCCTCCTGGCAGCAGATCACCTGATTCTCGGCAGAAGATTGGGGCAACATATATAGGATGATACAAGATCTAATCAAAGTATTGCACTGAGGTGGTTGAAGCCATTCTTGAGTAATCCTCAAGATCTCTATCTCGAGTCCCTTTCACACATGCACTGCAACCGTGGACTTACCTAGACAATACCTGGAAGAGCTCTATGTGAGAATGCAATTGTCCAAATCAGTTGGACTGAATATTAAACGGACTTTAGCCTGCCAGCTCCTCAGTACAAAGTTCGTATAATGTCCGATTGAGTCCATGTGTGAATAGAGCAGGTCATTGTCTGGAGAATTCACAGCGAGCGAGTGGGCGTGTTGATGATGTTTCTATCATGCAACTGATGCGAAACTGGAAACCGATTTCGCATTCTTTTCTTTTTGCTTGTACATTGCTTTCCATTCTCTCATCCAAAAACATGTATAATTGATATCAATGCAAAAACTGTCATTACTATAGATGAGTTGGAAGCTTTGACAGCCATCTTCGATTTGCACACGATTTGCATCAACACTGCGATATCCGCAGTGTAGTTTTTTGCGTCATGTCATGTGTCCTTAATTTATATGAAATGCTTTAGACCAAATTATTTGTGAATCTGAAAAAAACAGACCTAACATGGTGATCTAATGTGATTTGCAGCTTCTTTCGTCTATTCATAAGTATTATTATTATTATTATTATTATTATTATTATTATTACAATAAATAATTTTTAAGTCATTCTTTCTCAGATTTTTGTTTTTCACCTTTTAGGGAAAATTACATTACATTGCATTTTTGCAAAGGTTTGTTTTGTGTGCACAGTTTTGGCCAAAAGTTCCGAATGGTATTGAGTCATGGCTTACACATAGAAAACAAATGGAATCATTACAAAAAAAAAAAAAAAAAAAAAAAAATGATGCTTAAATCAAATCACCAGCTACTGAATCATGAATTGAACTGAATCTTTGCTAAGCCAAAGATACACACCCCTAATCAGGGCAGATGATATGCAATATAATGAGTATGAAAAGTTGCAAATTCTAGTCAGACTTCCTGCCTGCTAAAAGTAAAAGGCTCTTGCTGATGCTGTGTTCCTGTAGCCCAGCATATGGACCTTATCACTACATAGCATACTGAGCAGTCAAAGTGTCCATATGGTGGGCTTAGCCCTCTCATGAATGAATGAATGGGCCTATGGAATGCTGCTCATAGTTTTCTTTCTGACATTCTCCCACCCGCATGTCCTCTCACCCCCAATACACCTCCCCAATATGAAACGTGTGATGTTATGTAACAGCTTCAGAGGTCAGTGTCACTCTATCCATTGGTTGTTGATTGGTAGAGACAATCTGTATAACGTCACCTATTTACACAGTATAGGAGTGGTCCCCCCACACAGAGAGCTGCGATGGGGATTGCTGGCCAGGTCTGGAGTCTCCCATGTAATGTATCCCTGATGGATTAGGGCTCTGGTTAGTGTGGACACAACAGAACAGGCACTCATGGGTAATGGAAGAAACCACTGGCGGAAGGGCAAGGATTGACTGGGAGGGCGTTGAGGGGGGGTTGGTGTAATTAGTGGGGTACCTAATGTATGGAGAGTCCTGGCATGCAAGGGTCACTCCAGGGGGCAAGAGGCCCCTTACCTTCCTTTAGTCAAACTGAAACACCTGATCCTGCTGTGGTCAGGTTTCTTCAGACTGGAGTTCAATAAGCTTTGGTCTGACCCGGGCGAGCGCTGAACCTAAATAAGTTTCAAAGTGCACAGACTCAACACACACAGAAATGTATTATTTTTGCACGATGCCTGTCACTGTACAGCAGTTCGGCAAACAGGCCTTCTTCAAGTGTCTCCAGCGTCTTAACACCAACACGCTCTACTGATAACGAACTGATGAGCTGTCCAGACATCAGGCTTTATTGGCGAGTTGATATGTCTTTCTGTCGTTTTTCACTTCACCACTTGTCAGCATTATCCTCTGTTATGTATTTGGTTGCCATGGCTACCTGGTGCCTTCATACAAATTCTTCACAATTTAACAACTTCAAGTTTCATGAAGTCATTCAGAGAGAAACTGGCCCTTAGAAATGGCTTGTAAACCCTTTTCCACAGTACGTTTTACTTGAAAAACTAGGTGGTGTGAATATTTGATTTTACATTTCTATATTGTTGTTAGAATCTTGTCTCTGGTAGCTAATCTATATCAAATATTTTATGTCAGCCTTATCTTAAAGCTGTTAGGAAGAATACAGTAGGCTGTCCTCAGAGAACATTATGCACACACTTGACAATATTGCATCATATTTAAAATGTGGATGTGAAGTCATGATGGGATGGGATGTTTGTTGTATTAGTTTATTGTTTTCATCCTTTTTTGAATCAGTGTGGCATCATATATGTGAACTAAAACAGTTTACACAAGGCTGTGGATTTCCTCTTGGGTTTTCTGTCATTATGAATTTGCTAATGAAGTTATTGCCCCTAATTCAGACCCAAATACGGCAGCAACATGTGACTGCAGTAGAAGCAGAACCCTGTACATACACACAGTAAGGGGAAGTATGCCTGCATATGTGTGTTATACAACTGCTTCTTCATGCTGTCAAGGAAGAGAAAATACCACTATCACTGTTAACTACTTAACTAGACTGTGAGGTTGGTTCTTGATTGAAGTGTTCTAGTTTTATTTCCTCCCTCTTGGTTTTATCTTTTCAATGTTGAGCTGTTGTTATGGGTGACTGCCTGCCTTTCAAAGGCAAAATGAAGTGAATGATCTTTTTAAACTGGTCATCAAGTTGAAAGTTAAAGTGCTGGCTATGTTTGTGCAAAGGTTCATGGTCACTGTCGTTAGAGAAACATCTCTGGGAATCTGCAAAAGGAGGCCAGAGTCTGACCGCTGACAAAGCACAAAGTTTGACTGAATGAGCCCTTCATTGTTTATGCACTTCTGAAGATCTAGTTGCATGATGGCATGTTGTTGTTGGACTGAGCACCCCTATCAGCGGGTGCTAGGGTGATGGCCAGAGGATTCAATGGTATGCCTTGACCTCCCTAGGACCATTTTACGACCTCGGCCTCAATATATGAGAAGGTTGGCTGGCTGTTCACCCTGAATTAACCGTCAACACCACAGACTTTCACAAGAGAATGCCTTTCACTTTCTCACCGACCTAGGTTGCAAATCAACACGTGATGAGTGTGCAAAAGAGAAGTAAAAATACTTGTGACCGTAATGCTCGGTAAAACAGATATTAACATCCAGTGTTTGCCTCTGTGAAATGTAACACACTGCCTAGTTACAAAGTTAATTTTAAGGGCAGAAAACTTTAGCCCTTATAGTTTTAAGTCATCACTAATCATTCCTAAATTAGTACCAAGAATGCATATCTTTTTCTATCACATGTTAGTCATATTTGTGTGCATGGTGCTGATTATCTATTTAGTATGAAATGAGGTGGCTCCTCTCAGTTGCAGCCACCGATCAAAGGCTTGACACCAGACGCGCTCCGCACAAGTATGCAGCAAGCAGAGCCAATTGGTGATGGACACCAAACACCCCGTCACTGGACTTCAGGGGGCCCCAAATAGGCTTCTATTCATCTGCCTGTGCAAATCTCAGCCTGGGCATGGAGCCATATTATCTTAGCTGCCCTTTCTAGTGCCCTCCTGAGTCATTGGCTGTTGTGAGCCAAGGGCTGCTGTCTGCACCCCAGCCCACACAAATGAAGAAAATCTGGTTAGGATTACCATAGGTGTAAGTTGACTGTAGACCTCACATTTTGATTCTTTGGCCTACTGAATTTTATAGGCCTAAAACTATTTTTGGACTTTCTTCTTCTTTGGTGTTGAATATTTTCTCCAGTGCACAAGGAAGCTGTCATTCTCAGTAGTCAAATATGAAATAACAACTACAGAATTGCAGGGACAACTTTTAACACTTGCATGAATAAATGACCATAACTAAAATTGAACCATAGTTGCAACCTGCTGAATTTCCTGGCTTTATTATCTCTGGTCTGCATTTTGGACTTTCTTCTGGACTGTCTTCAGCATG
The DNA here is from genome assembly GCF_902150065.1 of Myripristis murdjan. Classification (NCBI taxonomy): domain Eukaryota; kingdom Metazoa; phylum Chordata; class Actinopteri; order Holocentriformes; family Holocentridae; genus Myripristis; species Myripristis murdjan. The sequence continues at coordinate 14,664,201 of NC_043994.1, read as the reverse complement.
ACAGGAAGTTAAACAATATGTTTTGCAGAGAGTCAGAGGTTGCCAACCAGGACACTGTGAGCAGTGAACATTTGATCAGCAGTCTGGTCTACAAAAGTGTTCCTGAGTGTTCTCTCCATTAAGCTCTGGTTTCTCCATCATAAGGAGTTGCTTCATTAAGTAAGCATGGCTTCAGGGTTGAATTCACACTCAGTTTGCCCTCTCCCATGACCCCACTTGCCAGTCACTATACACACACAAATGCAGGTCGACACACAAACATTAACACTGTAGAGGTGCTGTTCTGGCCCTGATGGAGCATGTCACACTTCCTAATCAGTCAAACACGACACTACACTGTAACGGCCTTTACACATGACCTTCGTGCTCCTTCACTTTAACACACACACACACACACACTACCCTGCTGCTCCTTTGCCTCGCCCATAACTCAGTGTCAGTCCTAATCACTAAAGTAATCTGCAAAACTGATCAAGAAAAACATTCCCTTCTCGTCTGACTCCCACCACCAGTACCAGCCCCTCTAGGCTGTGGAGGCCCAGTTGTGCTCCACTGACTCTCTGGGATAAAAGGAGATAATGGGAGTCATATGCTGGTAGTTGGTTTGGGGCTGGTCTACATGAAACATTTGGAGGCTCCTTGTAGTCATGGGGCTGGAGAAGAGAGGATAGGACACGAGGGAAGGGATGGGGTTGATATGGTAAAGTAACAGGACATGCAGGGGCTGATATAAAACTCTTATCCCTGTGTGGACTGCAGCCCAGTCATTATTTCATGATGTGTCTCTGGTGTCCCTTCCTTTCATGACCCATATGCAAAAGTTACCACATTGTCACACAAAACTCAGTTCAACATTTTGTGCACACTTGCCCCATAGCCTTCACTCTTTGCTCTCAACCATGTTATATAAGCTGAACAACCATTACTTAAGTTAAAACCACATGTTACAGTTACAGGATAATCTAGCTGGTCTGGAAGTACCATTAGCCTCATGTGTTGCCACACAGTAGAAAGCTGTCATTAGCAAACAGTTGATTGGAGGATCTGAGCTGTGCTGGTACTCTAATCGGTTGCTGTAGAGTGTGTTTGGTGGTTGGCTAATGAAGGGGAGAGCCCCAAATCCAAGGTCACTGCTGCTATTCCTGTTTTGCTCTGCCTGCTCTCAGGATCAAGCTAAATGAATATTTTGTCTGTTTTTATCTCTGTCGTTCCTGAGCATTGAGTAAACTTGCAGTATTTTTAGACAAATTTGATACATCAGACATCTGTAGAAGTTAAAGTATAAGGATCATCTGTCGTAAGTATGAGGAACACCAAGTTTATTAAGGGTTCATGTTTGCCGCAGCTGCTGTGGCAGTCAGTGATGCAACCTCAGCTTTCTATATGCTTTTCCCCTCTATTTGTGTTTCTCAGCCCATTATAGCCATATGATGCAAGAGATGTCTTTTCCAGATTTAGTCACTCTTTGTTTTCTGTTCCACTGTTTAGGCTCCTTACAGTTTTTTTTTTGTTTTTTTTTATGGTGTATGAAATGGCAGTATGTTTTGTCTGCAAAGAGCGTGCATAAGATTGTAAGTGTATGATGGGGTTCTGTTATTAAAGTTTAAAAGTAGGACAGAGTAAAACATAAGCCACCACACCTTTGGCTATAATAAAATATTGACCATGTTGTGAGATGTAACAGTATTTTGGTGTATTTTACCGGGAAAATTATTGACCCCTGGGTTACTGGACTTCACTTGGAGAAGCATTGCTCAAGGTTATGGACTCAAACCCGAGTGTGTGCTGGGTTGTGTTTACACCCGTCTCTGTTCCCTAGTTACCTGCCAGACAGACACACCCACAAGTTGGAATCCTTTGTCCTTCACTCTTTGCACCTGTAGGTACAGTGTGCCATGTTGGAAAAGGTCTTTGATTTAGTACTGTGCCATAATTATGTGATAACACTATGTCCTAAATCTGAGTTGGCATGAATGTGCATACTAACTCCAAGAATGTTTCCCTCAGCTTTACATTTCCATTGTGATGGATTTTAGAATAATATGTTGTGTGTCTGTATCTAAACACATAATTATCTCTTTCTTTTTCTTTCTCTCTATCTTCCAACACAGGGATTGGCTGAAGAGTGAGAACCCCGCCTCACTACTTCAGGGCTGCTCTGCAGATGGGACGTTGTCCACCGGTCGTCTATTTTGCCCAAATGCACTATCTGCCCTGCACCCATATCTAAGATGGCTGTTCATGGCCTTCTCCTGCACTGGATCAGACTTGAGCAGAGCTGCGTGCTACCATGGTGATTATTTTCTCGAAAACACTGGAAAAGAAGAAGGGTGTCAATGATGTAAGGTCCAAGAACAACGAGAGACTGCTGGTGAGTGAACATCTCTTTAACTTGTGGCTTTTGCTCCCAGAGTGAAGTGCTCATAGCTTTTGTTGCCATCAAGGATCCACACAGTGTTTCAGACGTTAAGCAGCAGTTTTCAAAGTGAATAGGTCAGCGATTACAGTACATCTGTGCTTAACCACAAGCCACAGAGGCCACGACTGATCACGGACACTCAATTGCACAATGAAAGTAAGCACATCACATCACCATTTAGTGACCAGTAGTTACAGATTCATTGTGTCAAAAAGGCTCGCTGTGGTTCCTAGTGAGGGGGCTGAGGACTCCCAGCTGTCACACTGAAATGATAAATATTTAAAATTCACATTATTAGCTAATTTTATATACAATAACAGACAACTATTTAACAGTAACTATCAAACACTTTATTTTTTTCCTCGAACTTTTACATTAGGGTTGAATCAATTGTACTTCTCAGAGATAAGTAGTAGTGGGAGTAGTTAAATTTCCAACTATTCATACCATTAATACACCCTTCCACGCCCTTCATCATATCACGCCTGAAACTTAACAACTTTCAAAATGACATGAATAGCAGCACAATAGGTTGCTGCATTTTTGGGTGTTCACTCTTGAAACCTCTGACTCTTTTTCCTGAGGCACCTTGTTTGTGGCCACAGGGGCTGGAATTTATTAATTTTGAAGAACCTGAAATTTGTGACAGCTCAAATGTTTCAAACAGTCTCAGAATGTCCCATCTGAACATCCTGTTTCAGTAAGTCAAATTGCAATTTGCTTGGGGACAGTTTACTTTTGTTATCACTTCCACTAAGAGTTAGAAATCACCCCAGTTAGTTTGAGTAATTTGATCAAAACGTTTGCTTTCTGCTGTTATCTCCCCATCTACTGTGCACATTCCATGAAATCTAAATTTTCAACAGAAATCTCTCACATGGGGGACACCTGACAAAACCTTAAACAAGGGTTACATAGGTTAGCACATATTAGAAATCCTTGATGTGAAAAAATTAGGATACAAAAGGCAGACTAAATAAATATTGTAGCTGCTTCTCTCTACCTAACTCTCTGTTGCTGTAACAATTAATGCCTGAACATGTTTATGGCTTTACTGTTAGTTCATTTCAATAGAATAATATTTCCTTCTCCTTCAGCATTCAATGACATACAAAGGAATGCGGCTTGAGTTTGCTCAAATATCTTCTGCCAATAGTGGTTTCATGTAATCACTTTTACATGATAGCGTTTCATTTTGGATTCAACTGTATTTAGTATCTCAGAAAACATTGCTTTGTTGTGGTGATAAACTGTAGGTGACTCAGAGTGATGCATCATGGTACTTTCCTTTTGTGCTTTTTGCACAAGCCACCACCCTGTTAATAAGAACTGAACTTGGATCAAAAGGGATAGGTGTATGCAGACAAAACTGTCTTATACTGAACAGTTCTTCCTGAAGGGTTCTTGTGAGGTTGTAAGCTGACATGTTTCTCAGAAGTTGACCCTGAAAAACTTTTTTAAAGTAAAGGTTTCACAACACAATAGTGAAAAGTTTTTTTTTTTTTCTTTTTAAGTATGTCTGTTGTAAATGTGTTTTGAAAGGTAGGAGCTGCTATTTGAAAATCTGCCAGTTATCTCTTTTAAAGGTAATATAATCTTGAGTGTGCCAAGTGAGTCTATTAGTGTGTCATTGTCTTGACTTAGGTGAGCAACAGAACACATAAAGTTCCTCATTTTTTGTTTTATTTTCACCTCACTGACTGGCGGTGCCTCGATTTGCTTATTCACAGAGAGAGCTCCACACCATGAGCAGAGGGACCACCCTCTTCTCCTGTGGAACTGTGGGTGAGTGGTTAACTCCCTCCTCTTGTGGCTGCCTTTCCATCTTTCCTTCCTCTTTCACACACTGAAGTTCTCTGTCATTCTCTTGTCTCCCTTTACTCAAGCTCTGATCATCTCAAGTATTTGTCACTATCTATTGTAATGACATTTCTAAATAAGTAGAACTACTAAGGCCTATAACCGTCATTTTGTTTATCCACTTCTGTCACGCTCCCCTTCTCACTTCTCCCTCTCTCCATCTGTCACTCACCCCTCTCTCATGAGCAGGGTGCACCTGCCTCCACACAACGTTGCACACTACTCTCATGGGAATGAACTGTAATTGAATACGCTGTTGCCTATGTCAACAATTTCCCTTTGGCTCAGTCAGTGTCGCAGTAATTAGTCTGTGTGCTAAAAGACATGCTACTGTAAATACAACCCCTTGCTATCACACACACTCATCTTTTACACTGGGCGGAGAGGTGGTAACATCGCAGGGAGGAGCATGGTCTTACTATTTCTGCTGTTACTGTTGACTTTAACACTGTGTAACATGTCTTGTTAGCTCAACCAGCAGTTTGTCTTCTGTTTCAAAGGATGACCTTTTGAAGTTCATCCCTTTATCCTCTTTGTCAAGTTGTTTTCCTAACATTCCTGTCAGGTCGTCACTGTAGCCCCCGTACATTGTTTCTCAGCCAGAAACAATGATTTCTGTCCACCAGTCTGTGAGGGTGCAGGCCAAAATTAGAGACAAACATCCCAAAGGATGGGATTTGGATCAGCAAAGAGGCCTTTTTGCCAACTGCTTCAATAGATTCCCGTGTTAACCTCTTGGCTTCATTAACCAGAGCAACTATGGCACTTTAGCGTAGGTGTGTTTTTGCCCACAGCAATAATTTGTAAAATGTGACAGTCTTTTGTGCCTGTGATGAGACAGCTGGTGAACTAATTTCTGGTAACTTCAAGTCAAAGGCAAGTCAAGTCACATACTTGACTTGCTGACTAATGGGAGTGTCAGCTATCAAACTAAGAGAAATAGGTTTATACCTCTCACTGGCTGATGCTTATCTTAGTGATGGCTCATATTTTTTTGGAAACAGGGTAGACAGTTTAGCAAGGTGCACAAAATGGTATGGACAGGTAATGTTCAGTCCAACTACACACTTTTAACTGTGTGGTATTTATCTCCATCAAGGATGTTATGTTTTCAGTCCAGATAGTTTGTCAGCAGGATCAAAACTTAATAATTATGGATTTTCATAACATTAGGTGAACAGATAGGCCTTGAGCCAAGGTACAATTAGATTTTGTCGGGAATCAAGATCTGGGATTTCTGCCACTAGTCGAATATTTATCCCAAACTTCCAATCAAGATAAGAGTCTTCATTTTGAATCCTGTAGTTATGTTTGCAGGGTCACAAAATCAGTTCAACTTAAAACTTTTGTGGAAGAGACCAGTTTATCAGCAAATTATCCTTTTAGCCAGTATCAGTGGTAAAGCAATAGCAGTATCAGTTAGGCTAAGTATTACTATTACTGTCGATATTTGGCTTTTTGTGAAATTGGCACTTATGCAACAGAGTAAAGGTAAAATGGTCTGTTGTTTAAAAATACCCAACTATCTTAAGACAGGCCTGTTTGAACAGCTTAACTTGTTTTTCACCTGCATTTCTATTAATGTTTAAAAAAAAAAATCTAGCAGTAATAGTATTAGCCATTATGGGAAGATATCAGATATTGATATCAGTCTGAAAATGTATTACTGCATCCCTAAATTTCAGTGATAGGAATGATGTCTTTGGGTGTAACAGTGAGTTGGAGAAACACGGGCAGAGTTGGCAGAGATTTGCATTCTCTGAGTGCCTTCTGGTTGTTGTGAAGAAGAATCATCAGCTGTAGTGTGTAGTGACAGACATATTGCCAGCCACAGACAGCATATCATCATACTACCGGTGTTTAAATGCCACTAAACTGTAGAAAGTGACTGCCTGACTTTTAAAGACACTCTTTTGTATCTGTGTCTTTCCAGTTCAGCTTCAGTGTTAATCCATCAATAGCATAGCAGGAGCATAGATTTAAACTGATGGGGATCGGCTGCAGTTTTATTCCCCTCCACCCTTAGGCTTAATCATGCCACATTTAACCAAATGTTCTGTGACAAAATATTTTCATAGAAATGCAATGTACTTGATGACATGGACTTTCATTTCTTTTTTGCTTGGTTCATCATGTGAGACTGTGTTGTTTGTTTCAGATTGCAGCTTTGCCACAAGGCTAACCGTTCTAAATGACCTGAAGTGTATGTTCACTTTCTTCGGAGCTAAATAGCTCCCTTCTGTAGCCAGTAGATTCACATAAACAACTCACATAAACCTGACTGTAATCTTTCCCTCTTGCCTTAGGCCCATGTCTCCTCATGTGTGTGTATTTGTTCTCTGTGTGTGTGCACAGCATGTTGAACATTCTTCCCTTTAAGGCAGAATTTAATGATGACATGACTAAAACAATGCAGGTATTGCCTCGCTGTTATGCACACAGATATACAGAAAGAAATGCTGTATTCATTACAGAGAATCAGAGCATTAAGTGATTAATTTGTGACAGTAAGCAGTCGCATTCCTTGAGTGATTATTTGTGTGTGTGTTATGTTGCAGAGGCAGACAGGTGGCTGGACCTTGGGCGAGGCTGTGCCACCCAGCAGGGACCTCCTTGCCAGTCTGGAGCCAGTCTGGAGAGCCTGTGGGACGTGATGCCTGTCATCCAAGGTGCTTGTCAGCCAAGGTGCCGGCATTGGAGCCAGGAGACAGGCAGCGCCACTGCTATCACCAGCCTAATTCGAGACCTCAGCCTTGGGGAAAGCAAAGTGGGCAGCCCCCACTCCCGCACCGCATCCACCACTACAACCACCAACCACGCTCCCACAGCGCCCCCTAGCAAACGTCAGTGTCGGTCCTTGTCGTTCTCTGACGAGTTTGGCGTGTGCCGCTCATCGTGGAGGCCCCAGGGTTCCCGTGTGTGGACGACGGTAGAGAAAAGGAGGTGCCACAGTGGAGGGAGTGTCCGAGCAGGTGGTGTGGGGTTTTCAGGTGGCCATTTTCCCGCCATGCAACGTAGCTCCAGCTTCAGCTTGCCCTCACGCTCCAGCATCCCTGCAGATGGAGCACTTGACCTGCCGTGCTTCACCCAACGACTGCCTCTCCACCCTCTGTTCACGGCTTCCCCCGTCTCCCCTACCTCTCCCTCCTCACAGCATCACCACTTCCTCAGGCCCCTCTCCCTCTCCCATGAGCAGATCAGCCTGCCTGAGCTCCAGAGGGAGGAGGCATCGGAGGCCAGCTCTCCAGACTCTACACCAGAACTGGGGAGGCGAGCTGGGCAGAGAGCCGGAGGTAAGGGGGGTCTGTCTCGGAGCAGATCCCAGCCCTGTGTGCTGAATGACAAGAAGATTGGCATGAAGCGTCGGAGACCAGAGGACACCCAGGAGCAACGACCCTCCTTGGACCTGGCCAAGATGACTCAGGTTAGTATGGAAATGTAAAACACATGTTTAGCACACAATCCCACACAGAATGCACTTATTAGAAATGAGGCCAAATTGGAGGAGATTTTGATGTGTGTTATTATGACTCAACCCATTTCAGAGTTTGATATCATTTTCTTGTGTTGATTAAACGTAAATCAGCCATCAGCTTAGTCCTAATGCCCCTTTAATGCCTTGGAGTGTCCTTTAATACATTAGGTTAAAGCCTGGGCCAAGCACAATTACTGAGACAAATGCCTCTCTGTTCGTAGACATTGGGGAAGCTCAACAGCTCTTCAAACATAAGTTGGCCTTGCTCCCTCTGAGTCTGATCAGGGACAGGATTAAATCAAGCTGAATTAAGTTTTCTGGGTCATCGGTCCGAGATTTCAGGGCTAAGTGACCTCAGGCCTCCCTGCCTCCAGTTTGGGAAGTGGTGCTTACCAAAGGAGCATTCCTTGTGTTCAGTCACGGTGCCTAGCTCCACTTTCTAGCAAGCTCAGCTCTGGCTATCATTTCATTTACTCTGTTGGGTAAACAGCCCATCCAAAGGTTGAACCCCTTACTGTTCATTTCCCTCCTCTATGCCTCTCCCTCCTTGTATTCCTCACAGATTTCTTCTTACTCTCCCCTCTATCATTTCCTCATTTGCTCTATCCCTTCCTCCCTCCTTCCCTCTTTCTATCTGACATTTAGTGGAACCAGACATGATAAATCGTAGGGATATTTGAATGGACAGACTTATATTTTTTTAGCCTGATTGTTTTCATCCAGGAGAAGAGCATGTTTGTTCTTATTTGAGGTCAGAGGAAGCCGTGGAAGCAGCCATGAGATTATAAATGAGCCCCAGAGAAACCAAAAATAGACCAGTAGGAGTTTTAATGACATACAATGTTTTGATATCTGGTGGAGCAGCGATGGTTTTACTTAGCCCAGAGAGGTCATTTCATTTGATTCTCATGTCAAACACTGCTCTGTTAATACATTTAGATGCTTGTGTAACCCTGCCCGGAAGCTATACCACCTAACTACACTTCCAGTTATACCACCAAAACTAATGACTGATACTACTAGGAACTTGTTCCCAGAGCCAGTGTAGTGGATTAGACCTGAACTGATTAAGATTCTGGACTGAGAGTGAACACAACCAGCCTGGGGTCACAATCCCAACAGCGTTATGTCTTTCATGTGATACCTTCAATGCTTTGCTCATCCTTCTGTCACGGAAAAGTACTCAGAGAGGAACAACTTCCCCTCCCTCTCCTCTTGTTTGAAAGTACCATCAATTTCTCGCCCTCTTTCTGTCTCCCCCTCCCCTCCTTTTCCCCAAAGAACTGTGTTCCCAGTCAGTCACCCTTAGGACCTGGCCAGGGTTGGATCAACAAGGCTTTGGTAATGGAGCCTAGCGAGCATGTTTCCTCTGTCCATGCCAGCCACTAAGAGGGGAAAATCAATCACACAAACACACATGGATACACACCCATGGATACACACGCATATACAAAAACACACTCACTGACTCTGCTTTAGCTCACCTCCTGTCTCAGGAATGCAACAACACACCTTTCCAATAGCTCATAGGTGATTATTTTGGCTAAGATAGGTATCCGATTTCAGTGGTTAACATGCAGAGCCACTGTTTTGTATTTCTGTTGTCTTTACTTCCATGTTTTTTGTTTTTTTGTTTTTTTTTTACACTGGTACCCAGTGTTCTTTGAGGGAGTCGGGTGGTACAGGTTAGATGGGTCACTTCAGATCTAACCTGTGTTTACTTTCTCACTCTCCTGCATGCCTGGTATCACAAAAGTTAACACAGTAGCACACTCTGTCTTTCTCTCTCACATGGTCTCTCTTATTCATTCACTCACACTGCCACTCACACATTCCAGTGCGTCCAGCCTTAACTTTATATCTTATCGATCATCGGGCCAGATCAGAGGCTGACAAGAGAAAATTCAACCGCAACGTCTCAGTGCATGTAAGTGCCTCAACAAGCAGGGCTGTGCCACTGAAGAAAATACCCTGAAATTACCTGAACACAATAGAAACAATCAGTGAAGATTCAGTTTGCTGTCGTAAAGGCTGATGAACAGAGAGGTGGTTTGTCCCAGTCAGAGCTGAAGGAAAGCTAGAAGCTGGCACACTGTCTAGAAAAGGAAGTGATAATGTGGAAACGCAGGGCTGGTTACAACCTGTGTCTGTGCGAACACAAGAATTACAGTCATGATTGGGAACAGAGGAGATTTTACGGCCTCATGTGGGAATTCTTCACTTTCCGCAGTTTAGGAAAGGATTTTTTTTTCCACCCTCCAGTTAAAAATGTCAGCCTCACATCTCTGTTCCGGTACTTGACTGTTTGACTTCAGCTGTTGTTAGCGTAGATGAGTGCAGGGATTGATTTAACATGCTTAACTGCCAGAGAAAGTGATTTCCTGATTGTTCCAGAAAAATGAAGCCTGTGATGGCTAAATGCGGGCACATGTGTATCTCCTCAAAGCATATGAAGAGTGACGGGAGAACACAGTGAGTGTCTGGGACCGTGGGAAGAGTCAGAATGAGCACTTTTGTAAATTTGAACTGACTGGATGGAAAAACTGGAAAGGTCAGTAAATATGAAAATGTGGTTTCCAGGCCCTGGAAATGTTATGTAACATTGCAGTTTTATAAAGATTTTGAATAAGTTATGGAACTCTGACTGATTGACCAGTAAGAGGAAAAAATATGCTTGGAGCTACTGTGGTAAGGCTTGAAGATTTCTGTTGTGTGTGTTGATGTATTAGTTTTTCACAGTCTGGTAAACAAAGTTGAACATTGCTTATTTTAAAGGCGGAATAGCAGTATTTTCCTAAAAAAAAAATGTATAGACTCATACAAAAATAATCCCTCTCAGTTGAACCCACTAGAAGTGTGTGTTGGTGTTTGTATCTGCAGGGACGCTGCCCTCTGCCTGGATTTTCTTGTTTTGCTGAGCTCAAGACTCTTCTGGGCGTCAGCTTTTGGGTAGCGGGTGTGTAGCTCCCAGCCAATAACAGCGCACCGCGCCAGATCGATAGCATGACATCCAACAGGAAGTTAATAAAAACTGTGGAAGCAGACAGCAGAAAAATGGAAATATAGTGAGTTGAAATGCCAAGCAGACAAAGCTCATTCCACAGCGAGAGTGAATCTGGGGTTGTCTTTCACCCACTGGTGAGGAGAGGGTGAGGATGAAGAGCGACGCAGTTTTGGTCCATTGTCTGTTGGATGGCGAAGGAATATTTGGGTGGTCATTTCATTTCCTCACCATCCTTGCTGAAACTCGCTGTCATTGGTTAGTTTAGCGCCCAGCTAAGCTAACCAACGGCAACTAGGGGCCATCTAGGGGCCAACTTTGAATGCTGTGTTTATACATCTCAAATTTCAAATTATATTTCATCTTAGACTGGGATTGAAAAATGAAATATTTTATCTAGGTGTCTATCTCTGAGTTTTTTGTTCTATGAGGCTTAAGTGCAATAACATATAGACTACATATACCACATATGTAATCACCACTTAATAGGGTTAAAATGCATTTTAAGTGGCATTTTAAGTGGCAAGTTTCCTTTGGTCATGGAAATTAAGCTTAAACTTATTGGAGAAAGTATGGAAAAGTAATTGAAAACCACTGATTGTATGAACTCTAATAAACACACTCATGCTTCCTGCTGGTCCTGGGCAGTGGGCTGGTCTGCAGCAACACTCTGGATGACAAGTCCAGCCCTGCCTTCAGGTGTAGTTAACAATTAATGCGTTTTTAAGTGAATGAATAGATCTCATGAGAACTGGGTGACGCAGAGTTCGTGCAGATCCCTTCTCACGCCTACACATCTGTAAACTCTCGCCTCTAATTGAAAAGCATGTAGAGGAGTCATCAGAACAAATATAATGTGAATTGCTAGTGAAGTAGCACAGAGTAATTGCTGTATATTCCTTAGAGCACAATTTATAATTGCCCACTGACATACTGGCTACCCAGAGAGGCACCAGCCTGCTAAGCATGGATTTGTTATTATTTTTTTAAAAATTGTCGACTGTCTACATGTAGCAGGTTGTTGCACAGTGCATTAGTGGATAGGGGGTTAAGAATTGGGTGGGTCAATCATGTAACAGGTCCCAAATGCATGCTGTCAGTGGAACATGGCGTAATTTGGCCTCCAGATCCCTGAGTCGGGCCAGTGAAGCCGGGTGTGAATTCTGGAGATTCATGTCATGCTAATCGGCTAGAACTTGGCTACCGTGGGGATTCATGTACGGCCACCCCCAGAATTCCTCAGATATCCTCCCTGTCAGCCCCGTATATCTGTCCACTCCTCTCTCCATTGCCTCATTTTAACTGTCATCTGCAGCCGCCCCTCCACCTTGCCCCTTCATTGTTATTCTCAGAGCGCTGAGCTGAGGAGGGAGCTGTCATCTGGGGAATGTTATCTTTTACAGTCTGATACTAGGTCACTTGCTAAATGATTGTTGATGTAGCTCATACTTTGCTTTTGAGGAAATAGCCTGTGTGTGTGTCTTGCGTAGCAGCTTCCTTTGGATTGTTTTTTGTCTGTGTTGTCTTTCTGGCCCCAACTTCACTTGTAAGTGTTAAAGAAAAAAAAAGTTAAATTGAATACAGGCTCTGCTGTGTCACTTAGTGGCAGCAGTGGTGGTAATGGGGTTGTGTGTTAAGAAGCGCAAGCCTGCATACACATGTGTAAGTGACTCTGTGTATTCAGTGTGAAGAAGGGGGTATTATTTCTACAGGGAGGCTGGCAGACAAACTCCTCAATCCTCTCTATTAATATCTTCTCACTGGCTGGAGTTCAAGCTCCTCTCCTCTTTCCCTCCTCTCTATCATCTTTCCATCTCACTCCATTCCTGGAATGGCAGACATGGTGATCATAGCTGAGTGGCAAGCCCCACGGGCTTGTGGGAACGCCTAGGTGCATGTCGTGAGGTGCAGTGCGCACCATGTCTGATGACATGCCGCAACTTGCTGTAACCCATGCAGCCTATATGACTGCATACCTTTTGCCCCAGTTTGATTGTTTTTTTGTTTTATATAAACGTACATGCGTTTGCATATAGTTGCCATGCATTCCCACTGCAGTACAGTGAACAATAGGCAGATACACAGTCCTGAGAAAGCATAAGTTTTCAAACAGACATGTAGATAGTTGGTGGAGAAGTGCAGAAGTCTGCAATCTGGCTGTCAGGAATGAGTTAAATTCTACTTTCCTCCCCTGCTCCTTCTCCCATGCTCCTTTCTACTGTTTCAGTGTTCGCTGTAGGAGGTCCCCCCATCTTCCTCGTAGCAAAGTGTCTCTGGATGTTGTTTGTTTGACCAAATTTCAGTGGGGAGCATGTGAAAAGAAGTGCTCTGATCAAACACAATCTGCCATTTTTCAACATGAGGCGGTTATATTTGACTAACTGCATATATGCGAGTGTAGAGCCTGTGCATGTATCTATGCCTTTGTTTCTGTATGCCTGTGTGTGTCTGTCTGTGTGTGTGTGTGTGTGTGTGTGTGTGTGTCTCATAAATGATTCAGAACCTCACAGCAGGACCTTTGCTAGAGTACTAGCAGGGTGTTGTGTGCAGTGCAGGTTGTCACTCACAATTATCAGGGGGATTTTTCCTGAACCTATAAACAACCCTCAGCACTGTTTGTCTGTGCCACAGCAGCTGTCCCTGCGTCCCGTATCACCCATAATGCTTTTGTAGTGGCAGTGTTGGTTGAGGCTGTGGAGCAGTGGATCTTATGTAACAGGGTAACAGTAATTTGATTCCATAAAATGGTAGCTCTCTTTAATTTTACTGATTTTCAGTGCAAAATATTTCTAAAGTAAAAAGGGTACATTAGGACTCCAATATATCATGATAGTGATTGAAATGGTAAATGTATATGGTTTCACCTTTAGAAAATTAACTTTCCCAAGTTCTGGTGAAGGTAGTAGAAGGTTGTAGGTTTTGTGCAGTATGACAGCATTAAAGTTTGTTGGTGTGCCTGCCTTTGTGTGTGTGTGTGTGTGTGTGTGTGTGTGTGTGTGTGTGTGTGTGTGTGTGTGTGTGTGTGTGTGTGTGTGGCCCTGTGTTTGTTGTTTATGTGTTGTGCCTGGGTGGGGGTATACTGATGTTAAAAACAAGGGTGAAGCTTTTATGCTGCAGGAAACTACCCCATCACCCACCCCAAACCCAACACACCCCACCCAAATCCGAGTCTTTTAGCCTCAGTAGATTTAATAGGAAGCATATTGCAGAGAAACTGCCTCTCCCCTTTTCTCCCTCTCTTCCTCTTGTCTCCTCCTCTGTTCTGGTAATTAGTAGCAGGGTAATACAGAGGGTTGAACAGGGTTGGCAAGGTTTCGGCAATCCCCTTTTCCACTCCAGTGGGGTAACTACAGCAAAGCCGTCGGCCCCCGGCACTCACATGATCACCTCAAGTAGCTGCACCCGAAGCCTTTCTTGAGTCTCCTGTGCTGAGCAGCTTACATATAAAGTTAATCCAGACAAAGTTAGCGAACCTTTAGCTTAGATGGCAAAAAAAAAAAACCTGTATTGTCTTTTTCTTTTAGACCGCATTAAATCTTGAGAGAAAGAAAAAATAAGAGAGAGAGCTTAATGAACAGAGACTCTGCAAAGGGAGACTCCAAGCACATTGTAACAGGAAAGGCGATGTCCTAACACATGCTAGGGAACATTAGACGTGTCCATCATATAAGCCGAGGTCCTATAGAGAGGACCTCATCTCTATTCACCTCCATGCCTCCAACATCTGCTGCTGGGGCACCCAGGGATCATTAACCCCTTCAAGCCCTTCACTGCAGCAGCACCATTGCCTTCCCCTGCTGCAGAAAAGAGATTCAGAGAGGAAAGGGAGTATGAAAGTATAAGGGAAACATTCAATTGGAAGGAGCTTTTCAATAAAACTGTAAGTTGTGAAGTTGTGTGTTAGATTTTCACGGTAAAGGTTGAAAAATAGCCGCGTGTGTGTGCGTGAGTGTGGGGATGGTGTTAATAGAGGTGAAGGTCAAGTGTTAACAACCGAAAAGCAAGCACGTGGAGCTTTAGTTACACACACACTCACACACACACATACACTCACACAGGCCCTGTCTGTCTTCTTTCATATTCTCTACAACATTCACTGGAACTACACATATACTTAAGCACTCAGTGACTTCAACAAATACGGCAACCCTCTCAAACTAACCCATATAGCATTTGAACAGGTTAGAAGCACGACACCTTTATTTGGCCTAATATGCAAACACACAAACATACTGGCACACACAGATACACTGCAATCCCTCCCTGTGTAAAACTAGATCCATTCCAGTGTCGTCTTTCCTCTCCTCAGGGCTCCTTGCACACCTACATATATGTACACACACACACACACACACACACACACACACACACGTATCCTGACTCTCCCTAGAGTGTGAAATTACAAAAACATAACAACAACAATGGCTTGAACACAAAGTTCTGTCCTTCTCCACAAGGTTGGGTTCCATGTCATGCCATGTGTGTTACACAGTGAGTCCCACAGTGATAAAGGGGCCGCAGGGAGAAACTTAACACCTTTGTGGTTTGCAACTCATCTCAATAATTTGTGTCTCTCTTCACGCTTGGCCCACAAGATTTAGAGTGTGTCTTCACACGCTTCCATGTGCTTGTGTGTGTAATTGTGTGCATGTGTGTTTACATGCTTGCTCTCCGTCAATGGGAGGGAGGCAGCAGCTTGGCTTCCCGAAGTGAAACACAATATCAAACCTACATGCTGGAAAACCCTGAGCTCAAATCCCTGCCAGTGAATGCTCCTACTTTTATAGCTAGATTAGCTTTAGATAGATTTGCATGTAAACCTAGGATGTGAACATGGAGGTGTACAATACATTATTGGCTTTGCTATAACTCTCTTTTTTCTCTCTTTGTCTTTTTTTGAAACAGAAGCTTCAGACTTTTCAGAGCTTGAGCTGCCCTGGTATCTCCATCGCTGACACCTGCCAATCAAGCTTGCCCCCTCTGTCCTCCAGGACTCCCACCCAACCAGATTTAGACATCACGGCTGTGTCTGATGTAGGATTGGCGTCTCGGCAGGAAGTGACCAGGGACGACGAGGAAGAGGATTCCTCCTACGAGGAACTGGACAGTGACTCAGCATGTAGCGTGGACTCCAGGCCCGGGTCTCCCGTAGGCGTCATGGGCGGCAAACGCACCCTCTGGAAGGGTGACTGTGGAACGCAGCGAGACATTTTCCAGCTGGGGGGAGAGCTGGACCTTGACCAGATTGAGAGAAATTGAACATTTTGTAGGAGGTTTAAGAGCCTAAGTCTGGACCGCTCTAGAATGTTACTGGATGTTGAGAAACGTCTTTTGATGATGTCCGAGAAGATGACTATGGGCTATTAAGATGGGCTATTAAGAAAAGGATAGCACAGAATGGAGAAGTATTTTGGGATCTTTGAAAGGGAAAGTTGTTGGAAAGATATGAGGAAAGTGATATAGATGATAAAGGAGTATGTATGTTGGACACTGAATTAGGATGTGTGACCCTAACAGCTGGCTTCCTTGGTTAACTTCTTAATGACACACTTTGCCTTGAACATTCTCACTGAATCAAAGAGCAGTGGCCTTAGTTGTCTTTCATCTGGTATGTGGCTTAACTCAGGATTGGGAAAGAGAGGGATAGTCTTAAGAAAACCTCCCCAACCCCCTCTGTCTTTTCAGCCTGAAGACCTTTCCAAAGTCAGCTAACCATAAGTTTGTAGTACTGTAGCAGTAGCTGGGCTCTCCTGTTTTTAGCTCGAGTGTGTTTTTACAAGAAAGAGGGGGCATGAAGGACGGGGTGAAACAGGGAGGGGTAAACGACAGGAAAGAGTAGCTTCTCACAGACTTACCCTTGACCTTTCTCTTCATCTTGTGTGTGCACAAGAAGATCAGAATTTGCTGAATGTAAATAAGCTTTAAGAGGAGTTCGGAAAACAACAGACAGTGTGTTCTGTTGGCTACTTTCTCTCCCGTTTCACCTCAGAAATCTAGCCTTGACCGAAGCCACCTTTTCTGACCTTTTTGTAGTTTCTTAATATGCAAAATGTATATTTGAATAAAACACTGAATCTCAAGTTTTCAGTTCTAATATCAATGTATATTTTTCTAAGTGTTTGTTTTTTTATGACCTGTTTGTGAAGGAGCAAGAATACAAGGCCTTTCTTTTAACAGAATGGACATGAAATAAATTTGCAAGCTGCACTCTCTTCTCTTGTTTTTTTTTTTATTATTCAGTGAAGACAGTTATCTTGCAGGGGTTTCCTATTAAAAGTTAAGATCAGATATCAGAGTAAGCAGTAAGTTTCCAGAAACACTTGATTTGTTATGCGGCCTCCCTCCCACACTCACTTCCAGCATCACATTTCCAAATCATTTCGTGGACACTGACTCATCCAAACTTCATTGTGTTGAATATCCATAGATGTGCTTTTGATGTCCCTTGATTGTTTATAGAGCGCATAAAATAGGCATTTAACTTTCACAGTTGCTTCATGAGCTATTTATACCTCATGATGGATACAGATGGTTAGGTAAACATCCGAGCACTGTGTGAGGCCTTTAAGTTGCCCACCAGCTCCAAATTAAATGGCAGGAAGTCTAGATGTGGAATATCCCTGGCCAGTAACATTGCAGTGACCGAAAGGAGGTGATGTCAGAAGTTGTCCCGGGAGCTGGAAGGCAGACAGACACGTCAGCCAGTCAGGTCGGTTCCTCCCTGGGATTTCCTGTCATGTGTCTCTCTTATGTCTGTTCAAGTTACTGCAACAAACTGAAAGCACCTGCTGCTGTCCTGATCGCAATAATATAGCAAGTTCTTTTGAAACTACATTATACTCCACAGGCTGCATGATTATTGTCTGCAGGTGAGGCTGATGGCTGACATGAAGTGATTGGACAGATTTTTATTCCAGTGTGGGGGGAAAAAAAACAGCTGGCTGCCAAACTGTTTACCCCCAAAACAGGATGTTGCAGCCTTTCCTTAGACTGTGGTTTTTAAGGAAGGAGAACTCCGACATCTCAGTCCCGAGGTATTAGCTTACACACACACAAACACACCTACACGTGCACACACATTCACTCTCAATCAAAGGCCCTGAAATAGATACCGGCTGTGGTGGTTGGTGTACACAGAAAACCTGTCACCTGGCCTGGAAAAAACAGTATTTTTAGCTGCCTCGCTCCCTTCTGCTCCCTTTCCAGTGAGTCTGTCTTTTTCTACATGTCAGAATAAGAGGGCTGGTTTGATTAAGAAAAGGACAGATGGTTCATTTTTCAGGGGATGAAAAAGACAAACAGCAGGAAAAAAAAAAGAAAGTTGGTCCGAGAGCTTTAAAAGCTGCTGAAAGCCTCAGACATCTGTTCACACCTCTCTTTTCTAAGTTGACGCAAAAGGCTGGAAACACAAAATCACGTTGCCACAAACAGTGGTCTGGCTGCTCACTGCACTCTAAGGTCAGCGAGCCACAGAAATACACACAACACACACACAAACACACTCATACACACACACACACACACACACACATTTCCTTTCTGGCAGGAAGTGGCAGGCTAGGTGGCAGAGAATTAATATCTGAGGTAGAAGCGCTATAAATAGGGAGTATTGTAGTCACGGCTGGCAAATGTAGACATTGGAGAGAGAGAGAGGAAGGGGAGGGGGGGGCACTTTGCACAAATTTACAGCCTCCTGGGCCGCACAGCCTCGATTACATGTGAGAAAACTCAGGCTCCGTTTTCAAAGGAAGACGTGTTTTCACACAGTCAGCAAAAACACTCGAGTTCCCATTTGAGAACTTCAGGGGAGCTGGGCATATAATGATGTCATTCATACATCTGTCAGCCCTTAAATATCTAAATAAATTTATTTCTAGGTGAACTGGAACCATGTTGACTTTTTATGTTCCAACAGGTTTGGTTCAGAGTTGATGAGAAAAGCGAAAACATGCCAGATACTGAACTTATAAACATGCACCCTATACATTTTGCATTTTGGTTTGATCAACTTAGTTTTCAAATCCAGGGGAGCCAGGTTTGAGTGTGTGAATGTGTATGTGTGTGTATGTGTGTGTGTGTGTGTGTGTGTGTGTGTGTGTGTGTGTGTGTGTGTGTGTGTGTGTGTGTGTGTGTGTTAGCAGACACCTATCGAAGTTGGACAGGTGGCCGGCAGTGTCGCATGTCACTGATTGACTAGCTCTCCACTCAAAGGTCAATGGGATCCACCAGCACAGCCCAGCACTCTGCCGCCATAGTTTCCACAAATCTTGTCGGACAGCAGACAGACATATAGCACAATGACATATAAACACATAATCCTATATTAAACAGAGCTCAAGAGACTCCAGCTATTCATTCCACCATTCATGTCAGCCTATTAAAAAGATGCAAATCACTCTGACATGTAGCAGTGGTTAGAAAAGGTCCTGCCTTAGTGTTGAATCGAATTGAATTGTCTTGGCTGTGGGTTTTCTTCTGGTAATGCTGATATTATACAAGCGAGCCTCATGTGTCAAAGCCACTACTCCTTGCAAGTGTGTATGAGTGACAGTGGAAAAGGTTATATCTCCAAAAAATCATTCTTGCAGGCTTGGAGAATGACAAAAACTCATTTTTTTAGACTGATGGCAGTGTACAGTTGAGATCACAGTGGTGTTGAACATATTTGTCATATAAAGGTTTTTGAATTCATGGGCTTCATGGGCTCCAAATAATCAACAAGCAATCTAGTTACCTCATGTGAATCGCATGAAATAACTGGGTCTAAACAATATTCTGCATGCAACTCAGTGCTTACAGCATGTTCATGAACCAAAATATTGGAGCATGAGTGCAGCATACTCAACACCTTTTTTAAAATCAGTATTTGCTATGGTCATCTGAATTAAAATGCAATTTTACACCAGTTTCTTGTGTTTTGGGACATGATAATATGTATTGCTCATTTTGTCCGTCATTGTCCTCTGAACAATAATGTGGACTAACAGACAGTCGTCCTCCATGTCCTCCTGGCTAATATAGTTCAGCTCATTATGGAGTGTGACAACGTTCAAACATTTGCTTGAGGGCGACGCTCAGATGACATTGTCAGTCAACATTGTTAATTAGTGTACTTATGTTGTGGAAGGTCCATTTGAGAAGCAGTTGTCCTGTGTTTGTAGCTGTCGAACAGGAAGAGAGGGGGAGAGAAAGAGAGAGAGAGAAAGACAGAGAGAGGTAGAGAGGGAAGGAGGAGTGAGGCAGTGATGAGCGGGTGATAAGCGGTGGCTGAACAGTCTGTTGACTCAGCCGAGATAAAACCCCCGAAAACCCAGACTTCATCTTCTATCATTGCTCATAAATCACGGTTGGTTTATGAGGAGCAGATGGCAACATTATCTGGCATTGATGGGCTCCGCCGTGTTCGCAGCAGCTCATTGAAATCAAGTGTTTCTCAAAGCGCCGTTGCCGCCAGCTCTGCCATGTGTCCTCATATTACAAGAAGAAAAAAAAAAAGGAACGCCATCGGCCCTCGGACTATTTGACGACAGATATTCTGCCAGGAATTTATTCCATTCTGGCACTGTGTTGTCATGCCACCCAAACATCAACCATTCCCCATTCAGGGTGTGTGTACGTGTCCCTGTGTGTGTATACATCTCCCAGCTTGCAAATGTGTGTATGTGTGGGTGTGTGTGTGTGAGGAAAGAGGGAGTAGGGCAGTCTTAGTCAGTGGAAGGACACGTGCTGAGAGAGAGGAAACACATGCCCTGTGTTTTTCCCATGAATCCTCTTTCTTTTGTGAGCAAAAGGGGAGTACACATCGGAGACTGGCTGTTTACTTGCTACATACACAGCGATGACTGAGTGCCAAACAATGGAGGACTGAAATAGACGTGTTCTTATGGTGGCTGGTCCACATCCATCCATCACACTAGTCAAATCTGGGTCGACTAGTGCTGCCTGGAACCCTTCCATGTGGTCCCGATCCTTCTTCTGTCACGGCCACGTACTTTGGATTCGATATATTTGTCGATGTCATATTGTTATCCCAACACTCTGAATAAACAAAAGTTATTTCTGCAAAATAGACAGACAACATTAGAAATGGCAGTACGTTTTTCTCCCTGATGTACAAAGCAAATGTGCGTGTGAACCGAAACCGAAATCGTGACCCAGAAACCGCAACACAAATCGAACTGTGGGCTTACTGAACCGTGACGCCCCTACTAGAATGCAGTCAGCTGAACAAATACCTCCACCGATGGAATGCAGTTATCAAGACGTGCCAGTTCTACGTGTCAGATTTTCATCAAAAGGGAATCATTTCTTCCATGCCCCATTACCAGCTTGTGTCACATTACATATTTTCATGACTGCAGCTGAAATGGATGCATTCTCTATTGTGGGACTATGATTGCCGTGTTGTGGGCAGGATTATATATGGAGCTGTGAATTGTTTGACATGCATAAAAAGAAAGACGCAGGCTCATCCCTAATTATGCAATGACTCACACCTGCACTAAACTCTGTCTAAAGGTATTTATGTCAAACAAATGACAATTGTAGTATTCATATGGGGCTGAGTGCCTGGTAATTCTTTTCCACATCTTCATGAACCTGACATTAAGACATGAGCTGCTGTGTGCCTGTTCAGTTTACATCCATTTTTAAGCACTTTAGCCACACGGCCGATCAGCACTACATTTGTTCAGTGGCTGTTAGGACTGCCTGACCAGAGCAGAGCCACTTTGATGTGACTCTATAATCGTACATCATGTCCTCAGGCGCCGGAGCTGCCCTGTCAGTTAAGGCCCTGATTTTTGTCTTCCAGCCACTGTGTGTGATGTGAGGGACCAAAGCAGGGAGAGCTGAATGGAGACGCCTGTACTGTAATCAAGCTGAAGTGATTAGACTGGAGCTTATCAGGAACAACTTCAGAAGTGAGACAAAAAACATTCAGCTAGCACAGCTGCCATCTTCCCTGCTTGCCTTTGACTTTGGGGGAGGCATCACAAACATGACCCCACAAAATCATTCATTTTTAAATGCAGCACAAATTGCTTACATGCATTCGTAACATTATAATTATATTATGATTATAATAACCTGAAGTCCTTTTTTCTATTCCATTCCAGTCACTGAAGGACTGCAAATAATCAGAAATATCCCACAGCAAGTTTTAAACTACACTCTGAATCATTCCACCCTGAGCAAAAGTTAACAGGCTGGAAGGACACACACCTGCCTGTTATTATGTTTTAAAATTTGAGTCCCAAGCAAAGACATTCAGCAAACACAACATGTCACCTTTGACCCTGATCCTGTTCAGCACCTGCTCCTGGGGGAACTACATGGTCAACAGTACGGCAACAACAAACACAACATAGTCCCAGATAATTGCGCAGGGCAAGTTGTCAATAGAGTAAAATAAGGAGGCACATCCATGTTGAGGTCTTGGAAGATCGTCAGCATTGTAGTTTTAATGGTTTGAAGTGTGACTGACAGTTCATTGTCCAACATTCTCAGATGCTTTCTGTGTGTACATGAGGATTCCCGAGGCTTTACTCCTCCAGTCTGCGCTGCCACGTGTTTCTGAAATCCGGTATGAATGTCTACATGAAGATGCCGCTCTAATTCTCAGATAACATTTCCCAATCCATCTTCCTTAGTGAGACTTCAAAAGGAGCGGATGACCTCCATTGCATAGCCATTTTTCACTGAGAATCTACAGTGCAACACATGTCACAGCATAAACGCATGTGGAGATAACATTAATGCAACTATCTTTATGGCCAACCAGGGAATCGAGAAAACAAGGGGGAAGATTCAGTAAAAGATTTCAGCGACCATCACGGACATTTCATATCGCTGTGGCCTCTCACCAAATCCCTTTGTGGAGAGAGTGATGTAAGTCCATGTCCAAATGGATTTCCCAGCTCATCAGTGTTATGCACAGTACACTTGCAGCTTTCACATACACCCTTTTGTGCTGGAATCTGACATCGTCCATGATCCTGTCATGCAGGTTCTGCTTTTACACGAGGACGATGAAGATGAAGATGATCCATTAAGAACTCAACATAGCTGAACTGGCATGCATGTACAGCAACTGCGTTTAGGCTGTGCCACTACCACTGTGAGTCGGCTTGCCTTGTCATCCATCATTCCATCCATCCATCCATCTGGTACAAACTTTATAAAATTAATACGATATAGCAAGTCAACCAAATCATAATTTGGCAGTGTTCCTCTTTTACACAATGCACAAAAATAAAACGATCCCTTCCCTTCAGGGAAACACACTCACATTCCGATTACATGATATGCATTCACAAAATTTGCATGTATGTTAGCCTTCTTTTAGATAAAACAAGGAAATCAAAACACACTGGCACATCAGCACTAGTAGCACTATTCAAGCTGACAGTCCACTAAAGTGAGTGCATATGCTCCTAAATATCCAAAACACCCACGGGCATGTGTGTATCATTTGAAATCACCTATTAAGCAAACTATGTGCTACAGATCTAAACAGGTATTATATTCTATGAGAACAATATAACCAGGCAAAATAACAAAGGAAGATGGTGCAGAGGACGAGGAGGGTGCTCATTGATGAGTCCCACACATCCATCCATCCACCGTGCCAGCCTCCAGCTGGGTCCTGTAGGCACACAGGAAAAGGTGACTGCTTGCCACACACTCATACATCTGTAAACAGGGGCGGACGAGGAGGCAGCGGCCGCGATGTTATCACCACAAACATTAGCCGCTGGGCAGATAACAAATGAAAAGGAAAATGCTAATTGCACTAACATTGAGTTCCAGGGTAAGTTGGTAAGAGACTGGCTGACGAGAAAACATGACTAAAGGACACAATGGGAAAGAGAAAAAACATAGCCAAAGCATACACAAAGAGGTAAGTAGAGGCAATACAGCGAGGCATGTTCTGTGAAATGCCCTTTTTAGCTGCTGTGGTTGTGTATCAAGTGAATTCAGTTTGATAAATGTTTTCATTTTTTTACACAATCTCTGAGGGACGGAGGAACAAACAGGATCTTGGCATGCCGTCAAATCCTCTGGGAGAAGACTTTCTTGATGTTGGTTGGTTTCAGTGGTCAAAGTTCCCACCACTGACAGATTACTCATCTATCTGAGCTTCTGTTGTTGCTTTGGCGTGAAGATATCGAGGATGTCAAGGATAGGCACAGATAGGCCTATTTGATCTCGCTAGGAGGAGAGACTATGAAAGCGCTCAGAAAATCCTCTCTAAAGTACCACGCCATTATCTCTGATGAGGCAGGGTGTTGTGTGTCAAACTGGGAATTAAAGGTCATTTTTGCTTTATAGGAACAGTCTCCCCATCAAGGTTAAATTGCATAAGGTTTTACTTTGACTCGTTTTGTCGTGTCCTGCCGACCAGGGCTTGATAGAGGGAAGAGGGTTGGGTTACGAGTCAGGCTTACAAAGCGAGTGGGAGAGAGAGAGAGGCCTGTGTTTACATTTGTCTGTCTGCAGCCGTTTTTTTGTAGAAGGCTTCAGCTCTCTTTGTAAAGGCTCCACTGTTGTGTCTGTCTTCTCATGTTTTCACATCCGCTCACATTCTCGGTCCCAGCGACATACACCGATACAAACAAATGAAGCGAGCCTCGACATTGTGTGAGAATCCTGTAGGGTGACAGATCTACTGTATGTCATCGCAGAGACATGAGCCGATGAGAAAGGCTGATGGACATCTCGGCAGAGACAAAGCTGGCGTCTGTTGTCTGGCGTCCCTGTAGGTTTGCATCTGAGTGTGAGAGAAAGCGCACAAAAAAGAAAGGCGTCATCGCGTGTTTGCAGTGAGTGCGTGCTTCAGCTGTGTGCACTATGTCTGTACTGTTTGTGTACAGTCTGTGTATGACTTGGCGTTTCGACGATCAAACAGTGTGGTCACCATGGAGGAGTCAGCTGCTGTTTGTGAGCCACTGGATGTACTTCACGCCTCTGATTGGGACGTTCACTCCTCTTCTGTCTCTTTATCACTCACTGCCCATTTCCTTTGACACACACTCACAATCAGTGCGTGTAAGATGAAGGGATGGGAGGTGGGTTGACGGGGTGGGGGAGGTAGGGCGGGGCGTCTCCTCTCGCCGCTCTCCATCACTGACATGTTCAATCCCTTCTTCTCTGGAGCACGTGGCAGTTCTTTCTCAAGGTTAGGGGAGCAAAGTCCATTCAGAGGGGAGGAAGTCGAACTGTCACCGGTCCTCCGATTTATCAGCTTCCTTTTAAGATTTACGGTCTATCGGAGTCTACTCCTCTGCACAGGAATCCACAGGGTGCAGTGGTGACTGAGTCTCACACACGCGCATACATGCACGCGTACTTGGACACACACACAGATACCACACACACAGCCCCAGTCATGTGCGCCTTTACGCGTGCCCAATCCACCACAGCACACAGGAAAGAGGAATTAGAAGAGGAGAAGACGGGTTGTGAAATGTCGGGGAGTGTTGAATAAAATAAAACCAGAGGAACTCAACCAAAAATACACACTGTCAAGACTCAAGCCACTCCTATTCTGTTACTCAGAGTGCTGGGAGGAAGGCCACAGTGTTTTCACCTGATATCAGTGTGAGAAAGCCACTCGGTCCACTGAGACATTTTTCAACTTTTGTCCTTCATCACGTGCTGGAAACTGGATGGGTTTTTTTCAGCCGGGGCAAATATGGGTAATTTCAGCACAATGAAGTGTACAAAGGCCTTGTAAGGCATTAGGGTTTGGAAAGCCCCATAACATGCTATTCATTTTCCCTTCTCCTTGCTCTCCGGCCCACTCCACCCGGCTATTATGGGGGGGTTGCTCTTCAGGGACCCCCCAACACAGACGAGGCGAGTTTGGAAACCCCAAGCCTGCCCAACTGCCTGCGTTTCAGTGCAGAAAGTGGAGGAAAGGATAAAAGAAAAGGAATGAGCAGCACTGTTCCTGGCTGCATCTCCCTGGGTGTGTGTTTTCCATCCACTGTAAACGTAAACAAACAAAGGCTTGAAGGGGGAAAACATGAGCAGAATGGAGAACAAAAATAAGAGGAAGAGAAGAAAAGAGGCGGGCAGCAGGCAAAACATATCTTGGCATGGGGTGTGAGACACAAATCACCGACCCAGTGACTGGTACCACTGCCAGACACCGAGACAAAAAACACATGCAGGCAACAAAAGCTGACTTCTGAGACCCACTGGCACGAAGAGAGGACTTTCTATGAGGCCGATGACAAGGTCTTAACATAGTTTGCATACATAGCGTTTAAGTTTGGTTCAGTACAACAGCTGCAGGATTGAACAATTTCTGATTTGAACTTTTAAAAAGTTACAAACCATGCAACTATAGCTGGTAATCCTCTTTAATCTAAATGGATATCTAAATATGTGGCCACTGGAAAAGTCCCACTTTTTCTTTATGCTTGATGCAATGCATCACTTCAGCAGTGACCTATTTAGAAAATCCTACAGTTTGTGCCTTGTAATTTACAGCATACCTCATATATGTGCATATGCAGTAGCCTATATAAAGAAGAAGGCTAAATAAATCTACAGGATTGGAATAATATTTAAACTACAGCTGTAGTTAGGGATGCATGATAATATCAGCAAATCACCAGTATGGGCCGATATCAGCTTTAAAACAAAATATCAGTGTCGGCCCAAAATGAAAACAGGTGAAATTTGCCCTGGTTGTGGCTAAGTAGGATGAATCTCACAGCTTACAGAGAAGAATCTGCCAGTGGGCCATCACAATAAGGGTAGGGTAACATTAATAATAACATATGCTAATTTCATTACAGAGAAACTTGACATTCTCTGCAATTAGGTGGAAAAAATATGAGCATATATCAGTATTGGCATCAGAATCGGCAATCAGCCAAAAGGGTTGGAAAATATGAACATGTCAGATATTAGCAAAAAATCCAATATCGTGCATCCCTAGCTGTAGGATGACTAATTGATAAATACCTCAATACAAGTGACTTAAGTAAATGTACACAATGTTAATTATGACCTATTATCTAGTTTATGACATCCAGACTCAGCTTTACAAAGACCTGTGACTGTAATCAGCGCAGAACAGACTGGGACCATGTGAAAAGGTTTGCGTGGGTGGCTGGACAACTTGCTTCCTCCAGATCTGTTCATAAATACATGGGAATTCTCAGTGCTTAGGAGTGATTGAATGAAACCTGATGTGTAAAGTCATCCAGAAAAAGTTAACATGATCCAGGCACTCAAAAAGCACAGGAAGGACGATAGATAAAACGCCTTTATTTCAGCATGGCTACATCATAAAACACATCAGGGCATGAAGAGTACCTCCGTTTGGTCGAAACATGTTGGCGTTTTGTGAGGTGTAGCCATGCTGAAATAAAGGCTGATGTGCAAAGTGGTTGTGCAGCAATGATACCTAAATACTTCATCAAAGTGGGTCTCTGTTTATTTCCAAAATAGGTTCACTTTTCATGCAAAATGTCCCATAATTGAGTTTTCCCTCTTTTCTCCAGCAGCCCAGATGTCCTGCTTGACCTCTGCAGAGTGAGATTATCAGATTTTTCTCTCTTGTTCTGTAATACCCTGCCCCGGGGAAGCATGACAAACATACAGCTGCCAATCTAAGCCTACGAAACCAGCTAAAACACTGGGTGGATGTAAAGGCTAAAAAAAAAAAAAAAAAAAAAGCCCTCCCTTGGAAAAAAGGAGGTTTCACTCAAAGTAAATTTCCTTCTTTTCTTTCATTTTCTTTGCTCCATTTTATCTTCCCCTGGTGCATACCATGGGAACTATAGTGGTGTTTCCAGCTGCCAAAACCAGCCACAAAATGCTTTCAAGTCGATGTCATATGGCCTGTCTCTGCTCCGCTCGCCCCATGGCTTCACCACTTTAAAAAAAAAACAACAACAACATATTGACATAAGGGCAGAATGTACTGGATGTTCGGCAACAGCATGCATATTTTGTTTAGATAGATGGGGTCTAAACATGGTTGATCTGCTCTGTGATCTTTACATATCTGAAATTTAGGCGTATCTAAATATTTACGGCTGACTTCCTTCTATTCAGATGACACAGGATTTCATGTTCAGGACGTGAGGCAAAAATCCCTCCCATGTATCACATTTTGGAGGGTGGCCAGTCATTGAAACACTGAAATCATTGTTGTGGCAGGTGATCCTGAAAGGCTGTGAGCTGCTTGTCAGCCTAGGATAAGTTGACATACAGATACAGGCTGCTAGAGAAGTCTTTTACTTTTTCTCTATTTAGTTTAATTAATGAATGCAAATTGGTTGTTAATTTTAGTGACCATTACCAGTCCAAATAAAAAGTGATTGAAGCAAATATGTAATGACAACTGAATCACTGAAATAAAAAAGCCGACAAAATACTGAATCTCAATATAAAAAAAAAATAATAATAAATAAATAAAAAAAGCTTGGCTCTGGTTTAATTTCGGTGTTTTTCTTTGTCTGTTAGTCTCTGTCTTTCTCCTTGATTGGATGCTCTCCAGGCTTGCGACACAGCTTATTTTTGACCCGCCTGTTGAGTGCTGTTATTTTCCTTGCAGGGCTGCCCTGCACGCTGTATGTTTTGCTTGGAATTACCTGAACACCATCGACTTTCTGGCACAGAGGCCCTGGATTACGAAGCGTGTTTGTCCAACTGAAAGTGTCAGAGGAGGAAAAGCGTTCAGTGCTGACATGGAAACTGCGGGTTTACGAGAGGGGGAGTGATCTGAGATGCAAAACAAACATCGCTCCTTCCTTCTTTTGTGAGATCCTGGATGGGAAGTTTCCCTACCTAGCGCTAACTGTGGAACTGTCATTAGTCATTCAACCATCATAGGAATGCAATCCTAAATTTGTGTAGTGAAAAGATACAGGACAGGAGACAAAGGGGTTAAAGTGAACAGGTTAGAGTAATATCGATCCAACCAGTCCCTCTGCTTAAAGCATTTTAGGCGGTCCCGTCCCTCGCACACTGAGTCTGCTGTAATATATCTGCTTTCCATCTGTCAGGCTGAATATCCTCCCTGCCCCCACCTTTTTCCACTGGTGGTAGTGTTCAATAAAATGGTTTGGGTCGGCACATGTAAAGGTCATAATTTTCTTGGAATAATCCAGTTAAGATGTCTGCCCTCCTCCAAGGGTTTACAACAAAAGCATGTGGTGGTAATGAGATCTTTCTATCAATATTATTTTGATATTTTCATTTCTTACCCAAATTAGAAGAATCTTTCTGCTCAGACAAAGAAGGTGGGTCTGCATGCTTTTTTTTTCTTCTTGCCTTTCTATCTGTGGGCTACAGGTGCTCTCAATGTCAGTGTATTCATGTTATACAATAGGTAAACAACATAACACAAATAAGGGCTGCCTCTAACTTTTATTTTCACTGCTGATTAATCAATCAGTTATTTTTTCATTTATCAAATATTGAAAATAATGAGAAATGCTCATAAGAAGAAACCAGAGCCCAAAAAAGTTATTAAAATGACTCCCCTAGCCTGATCAGCAGCCGTAAAAGTCTGAAAGAATTAGATTTATAGAAAGAAACGGAGAAAATAAAGTGCATCTTCAGCAGGTTTGGTATTTTTACTGGATGAATGACTAAAATGACCACCTAGTCAGTTAATCAGCTAATTGTTGGAGCTGTAACGCACATAAGACTTTAAGTGTATTATCGGCAATAACTGAGTTACTCTGCGCATGTAAATATAGTGACTGAATGACACTGGTGTTTTTTAGGTCTCCTAGTAACGGAGCAGCTGTGGTTTCTTGCTCAGAGTCTCTTGCAAACTGAGGATGAGGAACGTCCAGCAGCTAGTGCGCTGCTTTTTCAATTAGGGAAGTTCACCTTTGCTCCTCTCTTACTGTGACACGTGCTCACACTTAACGATGCATGAATGTGCACACACTGTATGGCCACATTCATGTACACGCACACACATACAGTATATCCAGACACGCACACATACAAAACTAGGGCGCCATTTACCACAAATCCAAGCGGTTATCTGTCATGCAGGAAGTGCCTGCATAATGGAGGAAGCCTAACTAGAAGATAAACACACCACACCTTGTACTGTCTTGTCCTGTCAGATCCTGTCTCACTCTGCCTGGCTGCTGCCTCTGGGTCAATGGTATTGGCAGCTGCATGAAGCCAAGTTCATATAGTGCAACACAAAGGCTTAGCTTTCGTGGTCCTGGCAGATTAAATCTGTTACGTCTTCCACAGCCAGTCTAAAAGAGGAAGTTGTATTCTTGGGCAAATGGCTAGGAAAATGATGGCTGTGAAAGAATAACTAGGCGTGTTCGATGTACACAAAGGTCGCCACTGCTTGTGCTCACAGGAGAAAGATGCCCCATTTGACACTCCTCAACCACACTCATTACCAACAAACATGTTATGTCATCCATCATTTTTTGAAGGGCTCCTCCTTGGTGAAAACCCACAATAGATCAGTTTCACCTGTCACATGCATAGACACAGGAACACAAACAGAGAGATGCAACTGGAAAGAGACACAGAGAGTGACAGTGTGTGGTGTGGTGTGTTTAGTTTATCAGCATGTCATGGCATGGCCCGGACAAAAGGCCCGTTTTTGCCTCACAATGCTCCTCGCAGGTTATTTCTGGTGCCCCGGCACTGGAGGTGGATGAAAGACTGGCCACAAAGGAAAGAATGCAGTTCCTGTTGTGGTCTTAGGGGGGTCACGGGCTGCTGGATGTTGGGGTGGGGTGTCTGCCTTTTCACATTGGGTGACCCCTGGGGTGCAGAAGTCAAGGTCTGCAGTGGGAGGAGGGGCAGAGTGGCAAGAATGGGGTTTATAGGCCAGAGCCAGAAGGGTCAAAGGGATGAGTTATGAGAACACGACGACACAAAGGACATCACCTCAGTATGACCAGTGCAAAGTTGAGAAAACTCTGATGGTGTAAAGAGAAGAGGGATTTTTTTTTTTTTTTGTAGTCTAATATTTCTTTTTCATGCTTTGGCCCAGACAATAACCGGTTAGGGAGAACAGCACACAGGCTTCCTAAACTCACTTGACACTACACTCAAGTCCTGGCATATCAGAGGGACAGCCTTGCCCTCAGTAACACAACACAAATACTGCCAGAGGCAATACACGAAATGTAAATCCCTGTGGTAACACAATGTTCGCAACATCTACGTGTGTGTGTGTGGGTGTTTGTGTATGAGAGAGACAGAGAGGGAGAGGCTTATGTTTACATTTGTCTGTCTGAGTGAGATAGCTTGTCTGCATATCACTATGCATTTGTTTATGCATAAATGAATGCTGGCCGTGTTCATTTCTGTGCTCGTAGACACATAAATAGCCGCAGGTAGAAGCAGTTTTTCTGCATGGGTTCATACACACATTAAGTCCTCTAAGCACATTTGAAAAACAGCGTGTATGCTGTGTGTACATGCTTTACTTGTGACAGGCTTCAATAGCAAACTATAAGAGGAACAGACACTGTAGAACTGAATTAGAATGCTTTTTTTTTTTTGAACGGCATTTATATGTTTGTGCACACAACACACACAACAATCATGCTAAGATGGCGTAAACATGTATGCAGACCACTCACACTGAAACACATTTCAATTGATCAGGCACCAATTTTGCAAATTATAAAGCTGCAATAAAATTTCTGAACATTACAGTAGCTCCCCTTCCTATCATTTTTAAGTTTATGTTTTGCCTTTTGGGTAAGCCTGTCTTTCAACTTTTTGTGTGAGGCTTCAATAGCAAGCATAAGACAGAAGCTGCCACAGAATCTATTACTGCCCCCATCTGTGTGTCTGCCTGCCTGTCTGTCTGTCTCTCCGCCTGCCTGTCTGTGTGCTCACCACAGCCTCGGGACGTTTGTTTTCCAGGACTGAAACCATTGTCAAAACAGACGACAAATGACTATACATTATGTTTATCAGGTGCGCAGGCAGGAAACGTTTTCTTATTGACACAGACATTCTGCTCTGATTACTGTGTGAAGACCAGGGCCAAGGCAAATGGAAACACACTATTCAGGCAGAATATAGATTATAGGACAACACAGAAAACAAGCTGCTCGGTAAGCACTGAATAAGCTGTTTACCCAAGCTAGTCAGACGTGGCCTCCCCTTTTTTAGCATCCTTTGTGTCCCCACTTTGAAATGACTTTTTATTCAAGTTGTTGAGTGATGATTTGATGTATTGAACTGCGGCTCTGTGAATGTAAATGAAGGCAAATCTGTTGTGATGACGGAGGAGGACAACAAGGATAAGGAGAAAAAAGGGAGAAAGAGGAGGAGGATGCTGGTGGGAAACAAAAACAAACATCCATATTTTCAGCTTCTGTCTCTTTTTAACATCCCTCCCTCCCTTCTTGGACTCAGTATGTGGTTGCGTGTGTGATGTCTAATTGGCAGAGCAGCCTTGGACCCAGTGGCTGCTTGCCTGGAAGACTGGCACAACAGCACAGGAAGCCAGCACTTATCTAGAGGGATGAGGAGGAGGACTACAAGACCAAAGGCATGAAGAACTATGTCGGGCTTCCCATAAAGGCATTGCAACTAAGGTCATCTTTGTTCAATTACAAGTCAGGAGAATGAAGACAATCTTTGTGAAGACAGCATGTGGGAACGGCAGTCCTGGACAGCAGGCTGGAGGATGTTTAGAGTTTACACTGACCGCTGGTTTACTGAATGTGCTGTCTCTCATTACTGATTGTGTGTTGTGGGTTTGCCTGGCGATAACAAGCAGGGGCTTTGCTGATGCATATCATGCCGAGTGCTGTTGAATTGAATGGGATGAGATGGCCACTGAGGGATGAAGACAAAATAAGAGGCAGCCACTGGCACTGGTGTACAAGTTCACGTTTAACTCTTTCAGGGGCCGAAAAGCAAAGAAAACATGTGGACCACAGAGAAAATGAGCTATCATGTCTGTGAAATCCTACGCAGCCATGCACTCACACACACACATCATGCATGTCTGTAGGCTGTATGCTGACAGGAATCATTATGGCTTGTGTATATCAACAGCTTTCAAAGACCATCTGATCACATGACACATTCTGAGTTTGTCTTTTTAGCCTCTCTCTTTATAAAAATGCATTTTTTTTCTCTCTCTGTTTCACAGTTAAAGCCAAAAAGAAATCATTCCTGCTTGGTTGTTCTCTCTGTGTGGATATTACTATTAGTCAGTCTGAAATGTTTATATTCTCAGTGGCAGTTTTATGCTGAAAAGTCCCAGGGAATGTCTACTTTTCACACAACCGTTACGATTAAAAACAGTCAAACAGTTATGCACAGTGGTTCAACAGGAAAAGCTCCTGGTGATGATGAAAGATGATTAAACTAGGAGTGGTGGTGTTTAACAATTTACTGGTCCATAAATCATCACACAGCTATAATGATATAAGTGTAGCAATCCCTCCATATGGTTTTCTCTAGTTCAGAGCGTAATTCTCCTTCATATGCTACAGGCTAGGTTTTGTAAGGTCGCACCCTCTGTGTGGCTAAGTAAGACTAAACCAGGCCTGCTCGATGTTTCAGGAGGAATGCTGATCCACAGTTTTACCTTGAACGCTGAAATGACTGATACTGTCGAGGTGCTCATCTTGTTCAACACCCCTCATGATAAATCTGCACTCCGGGAGAGCTCCGCTGAGATAAGAAAACCTGTGCAGTTTCTTTGCTTGTGCAATTCCTTGTAGATGAGTGTGGGAAGCATCTCCTGACAGATGGT
Organism: Myripristis murdjan; assembly: GCF_902150065.1. Lineage (NCBI taxonomy): Eukaryota > Metazoa > Chordata > Actinopteri > Holocentriformes > Holocentridae > Myripristis > Myripristis murdjan. The sequence continues at coordinate 14,630,702 of NC_043994.1, read as the reverse complement.
GACTTTTTAAAATGCTTTTCTTGACAATAATTGTGCATCAAGTGACATTAATGGCAAAAATAGTGATCCAATCGACAGATGCACAAAATCACTGTGAAATATTGTGTGTGGATACATGTGGATTACACTTTGTCCTTCAGTTTCAGTGGAAGTTCACCCATTCGCAGCTCTTTGTAAAGCAAGATCCACAAGCTCTAAACATTACATCCATCCATTCCTTCCATCTGTCCATTCCTCTTGTTATCAGTTTGTTCATCCACCCCACATAATCCTTCAGGGTTTCAGTGCCTGTTCACATAACACATGCAATAATGGAGCAATTAGACAGACCCCCAGTCAGACCCTTCCCCCAAAATTCACCGTGACGTGATGGCTTTGTATCTGAGGCTGGGTATGACCATTCAAAAAGCTCCCATACGCCTCAGGAAAACAGATTTCTCCTCATTAGAAACCTCCATAATAGCTCCTTAAAATTTACTCTCGCTACGCTAAATGCCTGCACCATTTACTTCAAAGCCTGTGTAATGGCTATCTGTAGTGTGCAATAGTTTCTAAATGAAGGGAAAATAAGACAAGATAAGCAGGTTGCTTTTGAATTCCTCATCTGGTTATGGGTTCAGTGTGCAAGAACAAAAAAGAATCTGTGCTGGTCAGCCTCTCTGTCCCCTCAGATTGAACACACACTGAAGGTGATTGAGGGGGCAGACCCAGTGTTGGAAAATAAAACACAGCCTAAACAGTGAGGGGCAAGGCAGGGCATAGCTATTTATGCAATGAAGCCTCAAGTTTGCATCTGGCCTCGAACAAATAAACAACACATAACAAATTGCCTTCATGTGCAGTGTTAATGTATACCGAAACACACTATATTTACAGCTCATGTAATCTCCCTCACAAACACTCTGCGCTGCAACACAATGCTTAAGCAAAACCCCACTACAAGCCTATCCCACACAGCGTTAGGACATTTAAGAAGCCAGAACCAAACCAATAAGCCCGGGGATGAGTATTCAACACCCTCGCCGAGAGGCAGCTGTCTGGGTTACACAGTCAAACATTCTCCATGTCTTTGAACCTGAGCAGAGCGTCAGTGGGAGTAGATTAGAGCTGGGTGGAGAGCCAGGCTGATCTGACCTCAGCATGGCAGCTGTGTGTGTGTATGTGTGTGTACACTTGCACATTTGTCACAGTGATACAGCAGTTAACCTTCACTCAACGACCACCTGAAATCACCCGATGTAACACCGCTAATGTTTTACACAACTGAAAGGGAAACTCTCTCTCTCTCTCTTTCTGTGTGTGTGTGTGTGTATGTGTATGTTTATATCTTTTAATAACTCCGTCCTGACCTTTCTATCACAAGCTCATCTTCTAATAGTCCTTGTCAGGGCCAGTAATCATTTCCCAGTGTTGCACAACACCTTTCACTGGCTCCAAAGAACAAACTGTGCTGCCAATGACGCTCATATACTTAATAAAGGCATCCAGCAACCTCCCAATACACACATACAATAACACACACACACACACACACACACACAAACTCCTGAACTCATGTTTACAAGCCTCAACATGCCTCTGCAATTCTGGCGCAAGCTTGAAGAATTTGATGTTTGTGACTAACATGGAACATATTAAATGTTAAATCAAGTGACAAAAGTAACCCACAGCTGACCATGAATATGATGTTGTTTGTGGTGCTCAGTGGAAAACGGGTCGACACACTCCTCAAGGACTCATGGCAGAACTTGGTCACCAGATGGCGCTATTTCACTTCTTAATTTTCATAAGACCCTATAGTCCAACAGTCAGCCCAGGAGTTTGAATGCACAGCTTGGATTTGGTTGTGTTACATGGGGAGAGTGATCTTACAGATTCACTTTTGGGCTTTCTCTCAGCGCACTGACTTGGAGTCAGCGGCAGCATTAGCTTCAAAGTCAAAGTCAGTTATTCTTCAATTATTTGTTCACTGATGTATGTTACAGATCTCAAAATATAATTTATTTAACATTATATTATGTATCAGTTTTAATCACTTATTTATCTGTTAATTTATTTATAAGGCAGAGCTCTCAAAGACTGTCCTTTGAGGGAAACTTTCAGGTTTGAGATATCTGATGTCACAGCACCCTCTTCTGACACATTAAAAACGTCCTACAGCTCACTCCACTGGGGTGAGCCAACTGTACAGCGTTGTAGATGGTACTTACTTATCCATAAAATATTAGGACAATGCTTGAAAATCCTCATAAATTAGAAATAAAACTGCAAATAGATTTGATTTCAAAGTGAGGTGTTTGAGAAAGCACATCAAAATATAGTGGATACATTTGAAAACGAGGCCCATATTTTGGAATGCCTCAGAAAACTGAGGTGTCGCACAGTTTTGAGTTTTGAGATCCTTCCCTTTGCACAACATAATTCTGATGTTTAAACTCCCTTTTCTTAAATTTACAATTGTGTTTTCCTAATCTCAGAGTTCATCACATCCAATAAGGTGTCATACTTTCAAATATATAATCTTCATGTCTGCCCAGTTGACAGATTTATCAGATTTTGCATGTGAATAATAAATCTACAATGCAGTATGTTTCCAACATTATTCTCCACCAGCTACAGCACTGATTCATTGACACTGATGGCCATGATTAGCAGCAATAACGATGTGAAACCTGAAAAAATATTAGATAAAATTCTCCTTCATAATGACCGCTGAATTCCTTCATCAGTATCCCTTCTTCAGAGAAACTTTCAAAGGCACCACAGGTTCCAAAGTACTGATTATCAGAGAAAGAGCGACCAGTTGCTGACATTAGCATGATGTGTGGCAGCACAGCAGATGGGGGTGTGCTGTGTGTGTGGGGGATTTACTCACTACCCAGAGCCACAAGCCAGGAAGCCTGCAAGTGTCATGTTGTGGTTCTCAAATCTGTAAAACTGTAAAAAACTAACAAAACTGTTTAAAAAAAAAAAAAAAAAGGAAAAGGAAAACAAATGTGATGCAGCCTCTTTTATACCATGTTATCTGAGACAAACTGGAACAAACAGGAATAACACTAAATTACTATTTTTCTGTTGAATGGTAGTTGAAGCCATTGATTAGTGCTATCAAGGCAGTGCCTGAAAGTAATCAATTAGAGATATGTGGTAATTGATCAGAAAATGAAAGTGTGGAGGTGTTGAAGATGGGTAGAAACAGATGTTTTGTCACAGTTAGAATAATGGTGATACGGAGACAGTGAAGTGAGGCCCTGAGTTTGCTAATGTGCATAGGATCCATAATCCTGAGCTATGCCCCGGGGTGTCTAACCTGCGCCTCTGCATCTCCTCGGGGCTTCAGAGGTCCAAGCTAGGGCACTCCTTGTCCCTTATACTGTCCTACTTGCTGCTGACTGTCGCCTGCCTGGATAGATAGAGCTCTAATAGAGAGATCCGCTCTGTTAAGTGATTGAGCTGTAAATACAGATTGACCTGAACAAAGACTCTCATCATCTGTAAACTCATTCAACACTCCGCAGTCCTCTCCCTTGACACCTGGGAGCTGAAAACGAAGCATTTCCATCATTCACCAGGGGGCATCTCTGATCATGAGACAGAGAGGGAGAGGGAGAAAGACAGCTAGAGAAAGAGCCACTGACAGCGAGTTCATGGTGTGTATGTGCGTGTGGGCGTGCGTATAAATGTGGGTGAGTGCTGGAGCGTCAAACGACAGCCCCGAGATGATCTCTCCATTGCCCCACAGAGAGCGACCATTGTCCCAGACAGTATTTATGGACATGGTCATAAAACGTGAAGACTTCAGTAATGGGATATGTCGATAAAACCCGCGGCGGCACGATCTATGGCAGTTTACTGAGGAGATGAGTGGCTTGGCTGTTAGACAACTCAAATCTAATTTTCTCAATAAAGGCCTCTAAGTCAACAGCCCTAAAGGTTCTGTAAATCATAATATATAATATAAAGGCCCGCAATAGGAGGGACAGATTCATCAAGAGGGTATTTATTGTTATGGCAAAGTGCCACAGCAGCATTAATAATAGTGATCCTATTACTGTGTACAATAATGGCAAAATTAGCTATATTGCTTCCATGAAAAAAGCCAACTTGTACATAAACTCATACACACGTGTATTTTAACTGTAAACACTTAAAATAAAGCTAACTCTCACCACAGGACAATGAATACTTATGTTAATTATAACTCAATGAAACAATGATAATAAAATAACTACATGTCCAAGTGACATGCACAGACACTAGGAAAAATGCAGTGTTTCAAAGTAATTTGTTTTTCTATCTTTAAAAAAAAAAAAAAAAAAAAAAAAAAAAAGTAAAAGAATATGGTTTCTCTTTTGAAATCAAAGTGAAAACATGCTGGCAGCTACACAGCTGTAAAGATAATGTCTCTGAGACATTAATAATTATTATTACTGACTAACAATAATTGAACACTCCACATATTGAAAAAAAGAGAGCTCAGTTGTAATGTGGGCAAAGTATCCCTTTAATTTCAATACCGCAATGAATTGACAGAAGCGTTAAGGATAAATTCTGAGCAAAGGAAGAATCAGTTCACACAAAAAATGATAACTATTTTTCTAGTATTTGTTCACACATGTTTGTTTTAGTTCAAGTGTGTTTGAACAAAATAGTGTCTTGCTGTGTCATGTAGGTGAAGTTGTGTGTTTGTGTTCATGCCAACTGGTTAAAAGGGGGCATGGCAATGGGAGTGGGTTATTGCAAAAGGACACCTAACTTCCAAATGGATTCACAGATTTGCACAAGATTTTGTGGAGCGGTTGGTCATGAGGCAAGGGACAGCTGGTTAGTTACACTTCATGCAAAAGGGGGTGTGGCAGTGGGAGTGGCCTATAACAAAAGGGCACATAACATCTAAATAGAGCCACATAATACAGACAGAGACACATAAACACAGACACATACAACATTTTGCCGCATCCCCTCTTATAACTCATGCACATACATGGTTGCAACTGTTGTGAATTCATGCCTGTTTTTATTAGTTTATTCCTTTAAAGCACTTAAATTTACGTCAGAAAACGATGGCTTGTCCAGTTCTTTTTATTATTCATTAGTAATGTTACATGTAGTATATTTTAAAAATTCTTCTACTCATCAAGCTCTTCATCCCAGTCTGTCAGATATGTTTGATTTCACAATGGTTAATGCTTTATGGCATGTGCATTAATAAGCACAAAAAAACATGTACAGTCAGCTTAAAAATTATTTGGGCAGCAGTATAGTTTTGTTGTTCTACTTCCTATTCTGTACTGCAGGTGTGAAATCGATGAGGTTAAAGAGATTTCAGTCTGCCTTAATTTCAGGGTATGTCCAGTCATATCTGATTAAAAGCCTCTCTTTCTCGTTCTCTCTCTGGCAGATGATCTCTATTTCAGGGTTATTGGTGATTCAACAGAGTCATTTTGAGTATTTAGTCAATAATTCTTAATGTGTATTGACTTTCTCTCCTGACAGCTTGATACCCGCTATTCTTCCAGTCTTGTGGATTTATATTCTCAGGAGAACTGTTTGAATTACGGTGAGCTCTAAATAAACTCATTCAGTCATTAAACATAATGCAAATATGGCACTAAAATACGGACGTATGTATATACGTATGCCTAGAGGGGATGACAAAAATCGCAAATGGCATGACTGAAGCTGGATTGCACTATTATTATGTTAAAAATGTGTCATTTGATTGTGACTAACTATCATCATGCATTCACCTGAGAGTTGCACTACTGCTGTTTGGACTCAGAACCCCCCCACCCCCATGTTTTGTGTATCAGTCAGCCCTTCGTGGCTGGTACTCCACATGGGCAGTGATGCCTGCAGAGCCAGCCATCCAGCTAGAGCCAGGGGAGGCATATGAAAGCCAGTGACCCCTCCTCCTGGGGAAAGGAGAGGACCCACACCGATTTACTGGCAATGAAGGGCAATAAAGGCTAAAGAAGAACAATTATGCCCCAATCATTTCCGATTCTTTGACGGTCATGGGCCAAAAGGGTCTGAAGATGAAGGTTATTGAAGGTTATAGAGGGGTGGAGGACACAGGGGTAGGGGTAAACTGATAGTTTTATGTTTTAAAATTGGATTTCACCAGCACAAATACTAAGCACCGATGGCGAAAGACATTTTTACAATGACTTGACATATTTCAGTGCTTTCGGGTGCTTTGTCAGCAGTTATCTCCACTTAGAAATTTGCGATGCAAACTGTAGGGTGGTTAAACTGTGAGGCTGCAAAGCCTTTAAGTTGATTCTTTACTGATTAGGGAGTTTCCACAGTATTTCTTAGTCTGGGCAGTTTGAATTTCCTTTGGGTGCTTTAAAAAATTAATGAGTGCATACTTCAAGTTGTTCACATGTAGAGTGTGTAGACACAGGCCCAAACACAGACAATAGGGAGGAATTCAATAAAAACACAGTTTATTATCAACCTTCCCTTTAAGGAGCACAGTTCATTGAACATTATTATCTGCAGGCTTCTGTAGCACAGCTTTCCAGTTTGGATCTTGGTAGCTGTGTGACGTCTCCCTGGCCCCTCACCCAGCCCGTCAACTATTTGCTAAAAGAGCAGGTAAGACAAATTGAGAGGTTAAATCAGATGTTGTTTGTTGTCTCATGTGGCCGCCTCTCTCCACTTTCACTGATGCTTTGTCACATCTCTGCTGGTCTCACTGCATTTACTGAAATTCACATTATTGCAGTGATTATGCATGTAAAAGGCAGGCTAGACTGCAACAATTTGCATCCTCTGTCCATGGCTCAAACCATATTCTGGTTTCCCACATGGCTTGATTACAACTCATGAAAGAGCTGTCTGCAGAAGGTGTATTTGCCTTTATTTGGATCAGAGGCTGTGTACCGTGTCAGAGGTGAAGCTGCTCTGGGGCGGCGAGAGCCTGGATCAACAGTAATCCACCTCCCATGGAGGTCACACTGTAGTTAGGAGGCGTAGGTTCCCTTAGCTGTTTTCTGCCCAACTTCCATTAGCAATCTGTTACCCACAGTCCATTGAGAGAGAGGACTGGAACACAAGCTCGTGGGAACACACAAACATACAAAGACACAAACACACATACACACTCGCATGCTCATAGCACAGACCTTGTTTGATGAAAAAGAACAATTAGGGGAGAAATGAGGGAGAATCATCTGGGGAAATGGCTGATGAAGACTTTATTGATTAGAGCAGCTCCACTGATCCAGCTCTCACTGTAGCAATTACCACTGGCTGTCTGCCGTCAATGGGGGCCTCATGGTGCAGGGCCCCACAGAGTGAGAGACAGGGGCTGAAAGAATGTTTTGGATTATATTTGACTGGACTACCAACATATTAGCCTGTGCCAAATTTTATATTAAACTGAAACAGAGGGTTGTGGCTAAGTGTAATAAATCAAAACAAATTTTTCACCTTGCTATTACTATAAATAAAGAGCAGTCTGTTTGTGTATCCAAGTGGATTAACAAGGCACACCATTCCTCTGATCTGCCTCATACAGCTATCAAACGATTCATAATGTCTTCAGAATTCATCTAGGCTACATTATTTTTGGTGACTTTGCATAGTTTTCTCTATTCTTACAATTTTTCATATCTGAAACATTGATTGACCATATTTCCCGAAATCCATTTCTCTTTTGCAGTTTTTTGCATATGGGGGTTTGTGAGAATTGACGACATTTCCCAGGAATCTAGGTGGTCTACTTCTGCAAAATGTGATACTGGTCACAGGTAAATTTCCTACATTTTGTGCGATAAACGTTTCTCTTAAGTTCTCCTTTCAGTGCATATTGACTCCATTGATGCACAATGTCACACATATCCATACAGTCTTATCCACATAGGGCAATACTGGTCATGTTCACTGCTATTTCACACATCAGTCTGACTTTTCAGCTCTGCAACGTGAGGAGGATTGCCAGAGAAAGAGGCACTCCAGGTCAATGGAGCTGCTCAACACCTTCCTTTCATTGACTCCTATACACTTACACATTCAGTTTACTGCATAAAAACACATTGAATTTTTTTTTCTTTTCAGCTGATTACCGATGGTTGACAGAGAATGGGGCTGAAAAAATCTTTGGACACGCTCAAGGCCACAGGTAAATATTTTCCTGTTAATTATTTATACATTTCATGTATTTCTCCAACCACTATACATAGACTGTATATAATTAAAAAATTAAAAGAGGGTTAGCCTTGTTGAGCATGTGTTATAACAATTTACATCAACTACCCACATCCCATATGTGGCCACTGATGATATATATCTAATTTCCAACAATTTCACTTCTCAGCTAAAGGCCATAAGAAAGATTGCCAGAGGAAAATATCTGAAAACACCAGACAGAGAGACATAAACTTCAGACAAGCCTGGACAGCTTCACAGGAAGTCACAGATGTTTGGTTTCATATACCAAAGAGGGATTCTGTCTGCATTTCATGCAATGCAGTCATGTTCCCTATCTAAACCTAACACTATTAACAACTTCTTCACTGCCTCTTTCAACTGGAGAAAAATCCAGTTCAAAGGGTCACCTCCTATACTGAGGTCTCTCTTTGAGAACACCTCTCAGTAGTTCAGGCAGAATTTGGAAAACAGCAGACAAAATAATAATTTATAGTAAGAAGCACACTTGGCCAGTGAAGATGATTCTGATGATGTTTGCATCCTAACTCTGTGGACATTAGTAGAAAAGTAAGGTACATTACTGGCGTGTATGAATATTTTTTACTTCATAGCCTATATAAAAACTCTTAATACTTAAAAAAAAAAAAAAAAAAAAAAAAAAAAAAAAAAAAAAAGGGAAACCAATTTGTGTCTCATCTTGTGGCTCCGAGTGCCAGGAAGAAACATTAAACACACTAGAAATGTGCTGTACTCTACCTTTAGTAAATTATGATTACACAGTTATCAGACTGAAAACTCTGGTAGTAAGCAAAGACTATTTTATACAAATAAACTATGTGTTGCCAAGTAAAGTGAAAATGGGGACAGCAATATTAGAGACTACGCAATGAAAATGTAAATGACTGAATCCAAGAGCATGGAGGGTTTGGTTGTAGGGCCCTGAGATGATTTCTGGCCTGGTGGGTCGGGGGGGTGTCTGGTTGAGATGGAGGTGGAGGATGGGGTATGTTTGCTATGCAGGGTCTGCCCTTCATTGTCATGGATTGTTCACTTTCCCTGTCACTTTGTTTTAGCACAGTCACCAACCTCTGGCATTGTTTATGTTAAACACATATACAGGAAAGTGGGCTGAGCTCTAAGTATGACAAGGGGAATAAAGCAATCACTCTTTCTCACGCACACACACACACACACACCAATGATTAATTCAAATCCCCCCAGAATAAAGCAATAAAGCTTAATGGTGGTGCATCTGAGTCAACATGCCTACATACCTACCAGAGAGACAAGTCTGATCATTTCAATTAGTTTGTTTGCTCAGTTAAGATGGCATGGTATTTATATTTAAATCAGACTGCTGTCTTTTCGGAGAACAAAGGCACCATGAGGCAATTGATGTGTACATTGAGTTACCAATGCATGTGTGTACTTAGTAGACACTAACATGCGTAGCCTGTTTGAAGTGCCATCTACTATTAGCATGCTAGCATGTTAAGGTGAGTGTGATAAGTTGCATGCAGGCACATGTAACTCGTGCATACCAACAGGACAAGGTTGATGAGAGGGAACAGGTTACATCTCATTGTGTCACCTGCTATTGCCACCATGCCCTGAAATGCTTCTCTATGCGCTGTATTTGAACTAGTCTCCTAGTCGCCCATGGCCACTAGCTACTCCAAGTTCAGAGGTCAGATGAGGTGATCCTGGGGGTACCTAGCTCTAATCATAGGTGAGGGGCTTAGATTTAATTAATTTAAAATTAACCTGGTTCCACATGACAGATGACGGTGTTAACAAAGTGCATCTTTACTAAGTTGCCTGAGTGGACCACATCCCGAAGCAGAAGCAAGGTTATTATAAAACCAAGACAGACTAAAACTAAGACAGAAAATGTGTTTTATAATTTTTGCATTTTTATTTACGTTCAGGGTAAAAAAATATATATATATATGAATGAATTTCAGGTCTTGACTGCGCAGTAGTAATGTCCTGTAAACTGTCTGGTCTTCATGACCACCTCTTGCTCTCAGAGGCATCCAACAATGCCCCGGCCTTACAGGCATTTTGGAGAGACCTGTTTGGGATTATGTCAGGCTTAAATGTTCTGCTAGTGTGTTTCATTTCTGCAGAATAGAAGCAAGTGATCCAGGTAAAATATATATCAGGAGGTACTGAAGACTTTACAAAAAACAATTCTACAATACTTGTTTCAAACATATACAAAATATCTGTTATGAACTTTTATGGTTACAACAAAAAGTGACAAGTCAGTGGACTTCAGTGAGGTGATGAGATGAAAACTTTTGTTATGCTGCTCCATTCTACATGTTAAATATTTGACGATGCGTCTTGGTGCTCCAGCTGCATACTGTTTAGGCATTGTTCTCTCTTACTGCAGCTCACTAACTACAGCCCTAAAATCTCACAACCTGGTGGCTTATTTGGCAAGGACACAGAAACAAAAAAGAGCTAACAGTCAATGGAGAAATATAAAGGGACAAACACAATCTGTTTCTCCACTAGATGGAGATAAATGGTGCATAATCCACTACCTTCCATCACGCCTACCCAGCCTGCACCACGGCTGCTCCCCGCTCATCCGCAATGATGATTAATCCTAGATCCACTATTTATATTTCCTAATTGTAATTAGCACGAATTATCAATTACGGTTAGTGCCTAATTGCCCTTCATAAAGACAGCTCCCCAGGTTTAAACGGGTCCATTTAAATAATGTAACTAATAGCTCTTGCCTTTACGTCGTGGATACATCTTCATTGTTCCACGCGCAAAGCGTGATGGTTGCTCGTAATTTAACAGGGCAATCGAGTGAAGGAGTGCAGGTGGCACCGCGGGACTAATTATTGTTAATGAATTATGATGTGACCTTCTCAGAACAATGGCTAATCAATGCTCATGTTGAGTGACAGTGCGCCCTGCGCAGATGCCGGGGAACACAGCTATTACTACCGGGCCTCAGCCCCATGGAAAATGGGAAGCTTCAGCTCTCTGTTTGTCTCTCTCTCTTTGCACTCACCTCCACAGCACTCACCTCACTATAACTGCAATTGCGATTTGTGTGTGGAGTGGACGGACATGCCAAAATACCTGTACAACCTAATTTACAGACTGAATTGGCTAAAGTTGTGGCCAGGGCATTAGGCCAAGGCAGCTTAGTGTTGTACAAACATCTTAAGCAGTTTGACCAGGCTTGTAGGATCTCCCCGGAAACCAAAACAGTGCAGCGCCACTTCACTGTCTGATAGTATTTCAGAAAACACAAATCTTTACTTTCACTAGGTTATTCTTAAATCTTCTTTTAATTATTTATATCATAACACCACCATTTCCTGTTGATATGATTAAAAGTGAGCCTGAGGAATTCCCACCCATGGCTAACTGAGTATCACAATCGTCATTGATTTCTGATGCCATGTTATGTACCTGCACAGCTACTAGAAGGCCTGAGGAAAGCCATGCATTTTCTGTGTGTCTTAAATGAGACAGAACTCAATACAATGTACCGTTGTCCTTTGGAAAATGTGACATGGAAAAGGAAAATGACAGAATCTTTGTCCTTCGTCTGTCCTCTCTTAACTTTGTGTGTGTTAACACAGCACAAAGAAATGATGTTTTTAAGGGGCAGCTCTAACTTTCTCAAGGCTGTCTGAGGAGGCATCAGATTACAGGTGACCTCTACCTGTTTAGACAGCTTTAAGGACATCAAAGAATGTAAAAACAAAAGTTACAAATATAATTTCTTGTATCTGTGTAGTCATAGAAAAATATGCAGACTGTTTGAAACCAGACCTGCGGAAATAGCCACTAAACACTACACATCCTCCAGCAGAGAGTTAAAATCACGCATCGGAAAGTTTGCACATTTTGCCCACATGACCGCACTGTGTAAGGATGTTGTCAGCATTTGAACTGACCTTTACCTTGTTGTGACAGGGGCGCGCTATGACTGACAGTGTCCCTCAGCATAATTTACCCCCACCCCACACCGCCCTCCATCTCCTCTGTGATGCAGTTGACCCCTTTACAAATCACCCCCAACTTTACACATCTGCTGCCTGTCAGCATCTGCCAGACGCACTCACCCATCCCGCCCGTAATGAAAAACTCTCATTACTCGCCTCCACCCAACAGGTATACAGGCCGTTAGGACAATTACTGGGCAATGCCACTGACCTTGTTGTCAGAGAGAGTCAAACAAACACAGAGGTCTCACTGAAAGCAGGACTGGCAGCGGTACCTGTAGGCATGCGGTGGAGACAAGAGGCTTGGCAAAAAGAGTGAAGCTTTTTGCCCGTGAAGGAAGATTGCACTGTATTGATCTACACTGTACACATTGATGCCAACTGAATCAGAGCCTCTGAGTGCAGTTACTATGGCAATGTACCAGCTAATTGCAGAACTTAAAACTCTTCAAGAAACACTGAACAGTAAAATTAGGAAGCAAATTTTCAAGTTACATCTGGAATACTCTACTTCAACCTTCCTCTGTAATGCTATCTTATGGAAGTTTAACTAAAAACAATAACAACTACAGGGTTTAGGAATGTGGCACAGAAGATCTAACAACCTCCCTTAATGGTTTACCAGACATTTACAGGTCCTTTGTTTGAGCCTCGCTTTACAGGAGAGTTGGGGAGACAGTGGACGGCCTCTGAGACACAGCAGACACCACAGTCTGTGAGGAGAACCCCAGCTCATAATGCCACTCCTGCCATTAGACAAATTATCTGACGTTTAGCAGACTGGGGGCAGCCTCCCCGGTGATGTGATGACTTTATTGACCCTGGAAGGGGGTCTTGGATGGAAGTGTGTCTCGCTGGCTCCCTGCGGTGTCCAACAAGAACCACTCCTCTCTGAAGTCTTGCTCTGGCCGCTGCAGACTCAGAGCTGGGCCAGCTGCTGTCCCCGTCCTCTGAAGTCTACCTGAGGACATCTTTGTCCTCAGGGCTCGTCCCATTGTGCCCCGGACCCACACAAACAGATGTCTGGCCACTGGGCTCTCTCGTAGGAAGTTGTAAACCTCCAGTGTGCAGTGGGCTCCATTCATATGGAGGGCCTACAGTAATGGCCGTGCAAGTGCCATACACATGCTAATGTCAACACACAGACACCCTGTAGGGGCGGCTTTAACAAATGTTTGACTATGTAACAACCGCAGACCATGCCAGTCCACCAGACTATGACGGGGTTGCAATGAAACCACCATGTAGCTGAGCAATCACCTTCAGCCATATAAGTAACACAGGAAACTGCGCATGGGGAGGACATTAAACACTGTGTAAACTTGATCAAACCACCCTTGTCACTAACATGAACAGGAACTAGCAGCTAAAGGAATATACCAGACAGAACTATAGACAGGCTAATGGCCCTTCTGTCTCTCTTTCACTGACAATGTAGACCTCACAGGCCTACATGATAAAATATGTTAATGCATGCGACACACAGCCTGTTACTGCCTAAACACAGTTATGGTACATTTTTATTGCCAAATTATAAAATCTAACCAATGTGTGGCAGGGTGGTGGTGGGGAATTACAATTTATTTTGAAAAACGGATAGCACTTTATAACAACCACCATTAATAAACAGTAAAATTAAAATTAAACTTCAGTTATGAGTTATTGTACTAATAACAAACAATGGAATTATATTTAATAATGTTTTCTAATTATTAATAATGCTACACACACGCGCACACACACACACACACACACACACAAAATAGCTAAGCAATCTTAAACACAGATAGAGACATGACATTTGGCCCTGCTCGTATGCTCACACCATGACACACACCATCGACAAGCACAGTATAAATGTAGCATGAGTGACGTTACATACACAGAGGTGGAAAGTAACGCAGTACATTTACTCAAACACTGTACATCAGTCTGGTTTTGATGTAATGGCACTTTACTTGAGTATTTCCATTTTGTGCCACTTTACACTTTCCCTGTGCGACATTTCAGAGTGAAATATTGTACTTTTTCATTGCACATTTATCTGGTGATAAAATAACATAAATACACATCGAAAATACAAATAATGTAGATCATGCATGGCTTCAGGGGTGAGAAAAGCATGTTGAACGATCCCTCCAGAGCTGTTGCAGTTACTGGTTTGGCCTTCCAGTATCCAAAAATGACTGTCTGTAGCCATCAAGTTTTATCAGTATTGGACACCCGCTGAGAATATTGATCCAGTGCTGGTTTCACCATTTTGTGCCATCGCCAGCTATCAAGGTTTAAAACAACCCTGTGTCACTTCATATTGAATCCTAATACCAAAGACTGGAGGACCCATCATCTGATTGTGAACATGAATCTATTAGCATGAGTGAGAAAACAATCAGCCATATTCATTGTGCGCTTTGGGTACAGCAAATGTTTTAAAGAAACCAGTTTCATTATTATGAGCCTTTTTAGTCTTTTCAAAAAGGACATGCACCATTATTTTGCTTACTGAAGTATAACATGCGTTCAAACAAAGGCTGTAATCACATTTTGGCAATTTGTCAGCCTAGTGCAAGTCGATAGATCTTAAACAATTTTGTTAAATAAAACAAATAATTTAAGTTGTTCCAAGTAGTAATCTATGTTGTTTAACATTTATGAAAGCTGAATGAAAAGTACTGCCAGTGCGAGGGATGCTGGAGAAAAGAAATGATTTTCAGGCTTTTTGATTTGCACCGACAGGACTGCAAAATGCACCAAAGTCAGCTTTCATTGTTTGAAAAAGCATTAAAAAGCACTAGAGGCACTCAGAGGAGCCTTAGTTCATTAGAAAAAAAAAGCCAGCCTTCTGAAAGACTGGTGAACCATAACCATGTGTTTACTTATGATCTGTTGTTATTTATTTATTTGTTAAATTTTTTAAGTTTAGTGATTTATCATTGTTAAGGTGCCACAATTTCCACTGTGTTACTACTGGGGAGAAAAACATCATTAAAAATCTTATGAGCAACTAATAGTGACAATACCTTACAATAATCATCATTCACATGCATTGTCTTCTAAATATTATCGCATCAAACCCTAAATATTACCTAAAATCATTGGTTTATACATCATGATGTCAATAACATGATGTTTTCATTTGTGTATGTTAACACCTGTACTGATTACTAACACCTCTAGTGCTGACACGTTTGAATTAATTGAGATTATGCTGTTAATAATTAATTCTCATTTGAGAAGTAATGAGTTGTGCCGATGTGAACTGTGATCCTGCAACATTTCCACAAATACTGGGTGTCACGTGAACTGTGATCCTGCAACATTTCCACAAATACTGGGTGTCACGTCAAATACTGGGTGTCATGCAAAAACTCCTCGTCGTGGGTTTCCATTAAGCGAAAGTTTGTTGCTCAAGGGGCACAACATTTTCCCAATAGTCGTTATGACTATAATGTGTGTAAAGACTGAGCCAATTTAGGGAGACGGGGCAATCTCTGATATGGATCAAGTGCCATCTGTCCCCAATTTACTTTCAGGTCGTGTATTATTGAATTTAATGATATGGGTGATTATCGACGAATGCTTTGAGCCTATTAAGAGGTCGTGTGAAACACTAATAGTGTTTCTGTCACGTGTCTAGCTGAGAGTGGGGGAGTGCAGACGCTTTAAAGACCGCTCTCTGGTCATTTCATTCACGCTGCAAGACTGACAGACAGGCAGAGGAGCGTCAAAAACTCTGTGGGATCATCACTAACCCGGTTTGAGGAACAGCAAAGACGCCAAGTCGCCCTAAACAATGAGAAGTTGCTCTCCACACGTGTGGCTGCACATGTGAGTTGGCTCTCCATCTGCGAAAGCGCCAGGTTTGGAGGTTCTGTGTTCAAGGATGCTGGACCCCAAGGACTCTGGAGTGACAATGACGTCTAGTCATAAGATTTCCTTTTCCATAATCGACATATTGGATCCAAACAAATTCAACAGCAAGAGGGTGAATGAACTTTCCGTCGCCAAGGAGAAGTTTCCTGCGCCAAATGCAGAAGGAGCAAGTTTGGACTCGGACACCAACACGGGAGGAGAGCTCGGAGTTGAGCGCACGAAAGGAGCCGGTAGGAAACCCTGAGAGTAGTCAGCCTACTACAATATTAATCAGCTTATAACGTCTTTAGTCAGAAAATATGTGTTAAATCTCTTCTTTTCAGTGTGTACCAGCTATTCAGAATGTTTACAGTTTTATCCAGTATTTGATCAAGACAGTGTGATCTTTATAGAAGTAAAATAGCATCCTTGTAAATGATTTAAAAAAAAAAAAAAAAAAAATTAAAATTAAAAAATGAGTTTTTCTTTTAGACTGAAAAACCCTCAAAGAAACTAGACCAAAACTAACCCTAAGGAAAGCTTGAGTGAGACGCTATTTTATATCAGATTTATTGTCATCTCTGTATGACCTTCCCTTAATTTCCAAGGCTGCGTTTCCTTTCAAGGAAGCCACAAAGGCTTGCTCCCAGAGCCCCAGCGTGTGATTGGCATTGGGACAGGCAGGCTAGATAATTGTTTAAATCGTCCCATTGAGGATGCCTCTGCGCGCTTTGATCGATATCCCATTACTGCATCCTGCATATCTCCCTCCAGCACCTTGCAGGTACAAACTTCACACCCCATCCATGTCTGATCCTAAATATCGTTCGATTAAAACTTCCCTTTAAATAGATGACATTTATTGATCCACCCACAAATATGAAACTCCATTAGCACGTCATGGCTGAGGCGGCGGAGCTGGATTTAGACGGGATTTCTTTCCGCAACATGACATTTGAGGCGATGTGTGGTTTATAAATTATTTAAGGATTAGTGACCAAGTCCCCCCTCTGAATCTATGCTTCGTTCCACTCACACAACCTCAGGATCGCAATCAAACACTTTACAGCTGTCGACTTAGGCCTTATTCTGTGTCGTATTTAAACCACAGTCTTAGAACAAAGAGGAACATCATTGCGCACTGAAGATAAATTTCCTGTCATATTTTTATATTTATTTACTTAGCTATGTTTTTAAGTTTGGGTTTTGAAATCCAACTTCCATGTTGTGCCTGGCGCTGTCCTTTCAGCACTACCTTAAGCAGTTTACACGACCTTAGGTTATTTTATCAATGTTGGTGTCATTTTTAAAACACAACAAAACAAACAAAAAGTAGCCAGTCAGTCATTATTCACATCAAGTCCTAATATTATGCACGGCATGAGGGAAAATAATTAATTAATTCGTTACTACTATCTACCTTCATTTACATTGTTTCTTTTCCATTACAGTAAACTTACTAAAAATAGGGAAACCAAGCAGCCTTGAATGTTAGTCTCTGTTTGTTAAAGTCACTCCTAGGCATCGTAATATGATTTGACTTCATTGTGATGACTTAATTTTTGACTGGTAATTGTAATATAAACAACTAAGATAGAGATAATAACATGACTGCATTACTGAGTTACAGTCTTAGCTATTTTATATGCTACCAGTCCATACTCATCCATACTCATCTGAAACTCTCTGCCGCTGTTCACAGGGGAAGGCACAGGTGATGAGCAGGCTGCTGCAGTAGTTACAGACCCATTTCTGCTGTCCTCGCCGGCTGAAGCGGAGCCCTGCCTCACCAGGGACCAGGACGAGGGGGACGGAGAGTCAGCGGTCACCCGGGACGCATCACCCCACAAGCGGCGCCGGTCAGACCAGGCCTGCGCCAAACCGCGACGAGCCAGGACAGCGTTCACCTACGAGCAACTCGTGGCCCTGGAAAACAAGTTCCGTGCAACTCGGTACCTGTCCGTGTGTGAAAGACTGAACCTGGCCCTGTCCTTAAGTCTGACCGAAACCCAGGTGAAAATTTGGTTCCAAAACAGGAGAACAAAGTGGAAAAAGCAGAACCCCGGCGCAGACAGCACCCTGCAGCCGGGCTCCAGCTCCCTGGTCAGCGTCAACCCCAGTCCGTCCACTTGTGGCTCCGGTTCCGCCACTTTCCACCAAACTTTCCCGTCCTTCAGCTCTGGGAATATGATCTTTCACACCGCCGGTGCTGTTCCCCTTCCATCCACTGGAGGGCTCTTGCATCCTTTCATGTCCAACGGCTTCATGCAGCCCTCCTACTTCACTCCACATTTATGAAAAAAAAAAAAAAAAATGACTGAGATGTTGCAGCTGGTAAAACAATGGGGCAAATCATGATGGAGAAGCACTGTCCTCACCTGAACTTTTAGAAGCATTGCCCAAAGACTTTGTAATTGGTGCAGTGATGCCATATCACTATGTACAAAATGAGGCGAGAAAAGACTTTGCAGCTGTTGTCTTGTGCCATAACTACTTTGGGACAGCTGGAACACGGCATGCTTTTAATGCTGTGACAAAACTGTTCCTCATTATGGTATTAACTAAGTCAAAATATGGACAGTCTTTAATATTTAGAAATGGACTTTTTCCACAATCTTTACAAATGAACTGATGGGTGAACTGCTATAAATGGGATGAATCCAGCAATTATTTAAAGTTTTACAGTATTCCTTTACAGCCTGACAGAATTCGCAGAAGATGCACACCTTGTCTCTCATTAAACATAGAAAAAAACGTCTGTAAATGAAAGCACATATTTACTGCATAACTGTGTTGTCTTGTCTATAACACAAAGTGTGCACTTGTGTTTGTATGTCTCACAGGCGTGCACAGCCCACGTCTGTTACCATTTATAAAACATTATCAGTGTAAATTAAAACCATAACGTAAAACATCTGTGTGTGGTTCTCTTGTTCATTATGAAAAAATTCAGAATTAGGACTGACAGACTTGGTCCAGGTGACAACAGTATAATGTTTGGATTGGTTTGTTGACGAATTCAGTGAAAATCCCTCACATGCCACCATCTCACTGGCGCTTGGGGGGATAAGCTGTTTTGCATGATGAGAGAGGCTTGGTTATAATTTTATGATCTCACATTGAGGAATTCATGAGGCCTTCAAAATCGTTTGATCTCAGTTGTGGCAAGATAGCAAGTGGCAAGACCAGCAAGCAAACCCACATTCATTTGACTTTAAGGGTTACCAAAAACAGAGCAAAGTGCATAATTTTAACCTTCACTTACAAAGTACAACCACACAGTGTCAGTATTTCCTTTTGTGTTCCTCCAACTCAGGCTCAAACAAGGTGCAGATGCATGAGGGGGAGAAAAGTGAGTCAAAATTATCTATTGACTGAAAAGCTGCAGGCTGTCACTGCTGTTTGGCAACGGTTAAGTGTATAAAAAATACATGTAGGAGAAATGACAAACGTGTAAGGGAGAAGACAGTTTAAGTGGGTGTCTACTTAATGTATGTGCACACCACTGACTTGTATAGTATATGCTGTGCACATGCATTTGCAGGAGGATATGTGCATATATAATGCGTAAAGAGATTATTAAAGTAACACACAGCTTGAATTAAGTTAAGATCTCCTGCCAGTCAAGCATACTATTGATTGAATTGGTTTATGCCCTTGGGTAATCCACTCTTTCATTAGCCTACACTTCATCTTCATCCATCCTTACCTCCGTCTATGACTGCCGTGCATGATTGATGCAATCTATGCCCACCAAGCTAAGGGATGCCAGGCAGAGCACAAGCCAGCATTGCAAAGATTTGGTGCAATAACTTCTAGGAAGCCTCCATGTTGTTTTGCATGATTAGTATAGTCTAACTTCTTTGCCAGCTACAGGACAGCCCCAAACTCACTGTCGAGGACACCGTCGAGGCAATGTCATTAACTGGCAGCTTTCAAGGATGCATTCTGTTCCTACTGCTTGGATTGACAATACAGTGGTTGGGAAACAGACACCTGTCTATATTTGCAGATGGTAAGTGTACTGGGGGAAGAGAGAGGAGAGCAGACTGAGAATGGTGGTAAGCAATTTTCTCTTGACATCAGTTTGACAGCTGGAGGGCTGACAAGCATCCTTCAATTAGA
Organism: Myripristis murdjan; assembly: GCF_902150065.1. Lineage (NCBI taxonomy): Eukaryota > Metazoa > Chordata > Actinopteri > Holocentriformes > Holocentridae > Myripristis > Myripristis murdjan. Next base: position 14,610,582 of record NC_043994.1, on the reverse strand, counting down.
TGGAATCTCCTCACCGCTGTCAAAATCCAGCCAATGTCAACCTGTCGCTGAGGTGCTGGCGTTAACATAGCCGCATTCTCTGTCTCTTACTCTTTCGTCAATCTTTGTCTTTCTCCTGCGCATACCCTTGCATATCTTTTCTTGTGCATGCACCCAAACAGCACATGCATTACTGGAAAACAAAAACTGCCCTGGTTTTGTTTGTATTTGCTTGCTCTAACTGATTTGTACAAATGTCTGCCACGGTTTAAGGTTATTTTTCATCCCAACAAGGCCTGACATGTAGTGTAAAAAAATGTGACATTTTTGATCAATATTCTGGGAAATCCAGCATAAGTCAAGAATCCGGCCCATTTTTTGACTAGAGGCAGTTATATGACAATGTGATGAATAATTTTGCAAGGTATCTGAGGGGGGTCATTTAGGTCTGGCAGAAGAGGGCTCATGTTTAAAATTCATGTTGGAGAATGCTCTGGGGCAAGGTCAGATGTTAATAGTAACAGTGCCTTCGCTTGCCTGTGCGTGTGTGTGTGTGTGTGTGTGTGTGTGTGTGTACGCCGTGGTATGGAGAGAAAATTCCATCTACAACCCCTGCTGGCTTTACTTATCTATTGCAGAGTAACGAGTAGGAGGCTTGAATAAATAAAATGCAGCCAAGGACTGCATGGTATGTGTGTGTGTGTGTGTGTGTGTGTGTGTGTGTACTATCTTCGGCTATGGTGGTCCACAGGGACAGGCATCATTTCCACTGAGGTTCAAAGGTCAAAGGGGGGTGGGAGGTGGGGGGGTGAGGGTGGGTAGAGAGAGTGAGAGAAAGAAGAAGGAGAAAGAAAGAAACACAACTTGGCTTGATTTTCTGGTCGCTCCACATGAATTTCTGATGATGAGCTGTAACCTAAATTTAAATCTTGAGTCTCTGGAGTAGGGGGTTACCTTGTTGTCAGATTCCCTCTGTAAGCTGACTGAAATCATAAAATATCTATCTCATGTTTAGTAAATGATCACTTAATCATAGCTTGTGTTATTATTTAATATTACTCCACACATAGTATGCATTTCTCCTGCTAATTTAACATGAGAAAGGCCAAGCACATGTTAAATAACTGCTGATTTGAATGTTAGAACTGAAATATCATAGAAACAAAATGCAAGCAAGTTGTAAAGTAGTGAAAAATAAACAGGAGTCATTATAAGATAAGCTCATTTGTGTGAGGATCTACCTGTATCTTCAGCAGTGTGTGGATCACTGTGACAGAAAAAGCAAGATAAATATGTTAAGGGGTGACTGTTCCACTATCTAACTTCTCCTGTAACAACTCTTCTTTTTTTTTTCAAGATGTGTATTTCAATACACATGATATATTGAGTTAATAAGACAGCTTTGGTGTTGCTGTAAGGTTTATTTTTTTCATTTTGACAGAGCTAGGCTAATGACTCCCATAGACTTCAAGTCTTTATGCTAATAAGAAATGCTACCCATAAGAACTGAACCACTGGACGTACAGAGGTGACAAGGGTATTGAAAATCTTGTCTTAGTCTGGGTAAGGTAGGAAAAAGGCTATTTTGCCCAAAATGTTGGAGTAGTCCTTTAAACACTGCCCCTAATTAAATATCATCCAAGAAGTTTTCAGTCCAAAATATTATAAAATCAGTCGGTCTTAATTAATGAAGCAACAGCAGTTTAGGTCTGAAAAAATATGATAAGTGTCTGTCTATGACTACAGCATACCCAGTTTTTTAAAGCAGCAGTGAGAAATCACCAGGCAAACCAAGGCAGCAACAGCTCTGATATTTGCACCCACACACACCACGCTGCTGCATATTCAAATCTCTGAGGTTAGACTAAAGTGGATGCATTTTCTCTGAACTACATATCATTACATTTCACTGAAATGTTCTGACAATTTACAAGAATTATAAGGGTATACGTCTGGCATATGTGCATTATAGAAATTTTTAGATGTGCTCATGGGGTTGACTGGAAAGCGAAAGTGCTGATTTCATTCCTCTACATAGTGTATGCTGATACAAGTCAGTACAGCACACATAGTTTGGTATGGTTTTCAGATCAAAATACCACTCTGAGGTCATTTTCTGTGCTATCTGAGCGGCGTGTGCGATTGAAGCATGAACCTGCCTCATATCACCCTTAAAGTGCTTGCCCCACAGAAATTGAGCACACACCTACTGCCCCAGGTCTTGACTATCAGTGTTTGACCGCAGAAATCCCTGTATGAGCAGTGGCACTTGTAAAGTCTGTCCTATCATGAGGAGCACCTTTATGAATGAAGGGTTGTCGTGGATTTGAGGAGATATTATAATTACCTATGCATTGGAGCTGTTGATAACAACGTGGAAACATCACATTACTGCCTTGCTGTGAATAATACGGCAAGCCAAGGCAAAGGGAATGATAAATGCGTCTACAAAAGCAAAAGCACAAGCCAGTCCTGGTGGGTTCGCAGACATCCTCCATTTGCTTGAGTCGTTAGAGTTTTGCTTGACATCCCCTCTCAGATTCTTTGTATTTCAGCTGCATCCTCCAGCACAGCGGGGAATCCAGTCGAGGCAAGAGGAGATAAAACTGATTTCCTTGGTACCAGACAGCAGTCAGCTGGTGGAAAGAGCCAACATGTAATGGTCTTTTAATCAGCTCTAGGAAGTGAAAGTCAGGTTGAGGTTTAAAGGCGGGTGAGTCCTTGGAGGGCCACAGGTTTGGCTGTTTGGGAATTCAGAGCGATGCAACACCGTACCCGCCTAATCTCTGAGTCAGCTCAATGACAGCAGCTGGAAGACAAAAGTAACTTGTCACCACCAACAAAAACTTGTTGAACATCTTTGCATGATTGTATTATACTATGTTCAGAATATTTACATTATGACTGAAGCACCAGCTGTTTCTCTCTGTTAAGCTCTCTCTAAATCCTCTAAGCTAAACCACAAATTACCCCAGACTTCTGACAGCTACTGCGTTTGAGAAAGAAGGGAATGCCAAATGCATGACAATCCAAACGCTCCCCCCGTTTGCCTGCAGTCTGTCATCATTTTAGCTGTCTTCTCCAGCTGTTTCCAGCCATTAGGAAAATGAAATGAAATCTCTCAGTATTATAAGTAAGTAACCTGTTTTCCATATTCATAATTAAATCACAAGTTCCATTTGGTGTAAGTGATTCTATTCTGTACGGGCTTTGACTTTTGGTTTCCTTGTGGGAGCAAAGTGTGTTCAGATTCTCACATAAAGTGGATATTTTATCTCTCTCAGCCTGCTTTTGCCCCATTCAGTGGTTTGTTTATTTATGATGAACAATGTGGTCTTACGAAGGCATTTTCTTTGAATAGAAAAGTGGCTTTCAAGAGCAAAAAGTTCCCTATGCGAGGCAAAAAATGCACAGAGGCAAAACAATTAAAGCAATCCAATTGAGCTACAGCACGAGTGATTATGATTTAGAATGAGACCTCAAGCCTAATCTGACTTTAGGGGAAATGTTTGGATGGCTTCCCAGGCAGGGTTTCACTCAACTCCAATTTACAAGACAGTCCGGAAATGGCATGCCAGTGTGTGAGCGATGGAGGGAACAAGTCTTGAATAAATCTCTGGCAGGCAATGGTGATTAAACTAGTCTAGTCCATATTTCCATGTTGAAAACGGCCTTCTACCACAAATCTTTGAACTTTGTATGCTCTAATCTTTGTGCTCAGGCCAGTGTATAGCACAGCGCTGTGATTGCAACACCACTGGTCCCTGAGGTCAATCAGCGGATGAAAATAGATTTTCCAAGGAAAAGGCTTTACGGTTCAGGAAGTGAGTGTGACGTGATTTCATCATGGGTAAAATGAGGGGGAATCTGTATCCTGGAATCAACCTGAACTCTGGCCTGAACTCTTGCAAAGCTGACAGGAGTGTGTTTCCAATCATCAATTTCAGAAAAGACCGCTCTAGACAGGGACAACGCTGGGTCCTTTAGTATAAAACCATACTACTGTGTAGGATCAGCTTCAGCCACTGACAGAGGCATGATATCACCAGGTTAGATCAGCTGGCAATACATCATAAAAAGACAGCTGCGGTGGTGATATACACCCATATCTATGACAAGTAATACATTCTTTAAGGTAAAAAAAAAAAAATGCAGCAGCAGTAACAGCCCCATAAGAAATCATTAGGCTTGCTCCAACCGATGATCTCTGTTTAATGTTTTCTTCATCCCTGCACTCACAGTATGCTGCTGCTTTTACCAGATGTGTTGTGTCACTTTTCGGATCCATTCAAAGGTCGGCCGTGCTAATAACACAGAAGAGGACAGGACATGCAGTTAATTACATTCTGTCTCAAAGTCAAATACCAGAGTGTTGGAGGAGCGCTCGCCCCCTCACACACAGCTCCAACATGATCATTAGAGGACATTATCTCACAACGGCTGTTCCGGTGAACTAATGAAAATCTAATGAATTCTGTTGCTGCTGTTAGATTTAGCACAGAGCCGAACAGAGGAGAGATGCTACAGTCTGTCGGCCTTTCACCTCTAACGCTCAGCTTCTCCTGCAAAAGGAAGCAGAGTTTCATAATAAGAAGCTGATCATATCCCTGAAGAAAAGGACTTTGGTCCAAAACGTCTGCGTAATGATGAAATCAGTAAGCCGACGAAAGCAGCACGCACTGGAAATTAAATAGTCCAAGGTGAGCTGAGATCCACGTTTTGACTCAGGAGGTTGGAGATGAAAGAGCAGAGATGAAGGCAGTTGCAGCTGCAGTAAAAGTGTCTGTCTAGAAACAGAGAAATAGTTCCTGTATGTGTCTAGATGTCCCAAGGGTGATAATGTCATTTAACCGTGTGTGTATGAACATGGCTACATCAATTAATACGCTCCAAATCTGAGACATTTATACTGATCAGATGTAATTATCTGATTCAGGTGACTGTGGTGAGCTTGTGTATCCATCTGTTTTGACCCCACTAATACACAGCTTGTGCATCTGTATAAGATGTGTATGAATCACTATCGCTTTAACAGGGAATAATCAGCAATTAGACTGACTCTCATGCATATGGATTTGCTCTAAAGGGGAGGCAGTTTATTCAAATGAGACTTTATCTTCATACAGCAGCGTCAATTTCCCAGGACCGGCTCTTTCACTTGTCAGAAATGAACTATCTCACCTCTTTAAAGTCGCCACCGGTGGGTCCCCCAAAGATGAACATCGTGGCAGACTTCAGCATTTTATTTTGTTTCCCTCGTTTTTTTTCTGTTTATTCCCTGCAAGAAACAGATGTTGTGACGGATGGTGAGAGAGTTGGCTTTCGACAACAGAATCAATTTCCTTCCTGTAAAGGGGAGGAAATCAAATGACAGCTCTTTGAGAACGCTCTGTCCGGTATGATGAATGGCTGTGGATTTAAATGGTTTTCTGCTATAGTGACACGATTGTTTATAGGAAAAAATCATGGCCAAAACACTAAAGCACTGTTAAAACAAAAAACAAAACAAACAAACAAACAAACAAACAAACAAAAAAAACATAAATTAGCAATGCACCTCACATTTTTTGGGCCTTATTTGTTGTTTGGTGGTGTACTTCATTATTTTGTGGAGTTTGATGTCAGAGACAATTTCAGCTATCTCAGACATAAACAGTCAACGCCAAACAGGTTTTGGTGTCAGTCTCTCTGAGAGTCAAGAGCAAGGCCTTTTCCTTGACCCACCATTTTGCACTGCCAGTCAGACACACAATCAAACAGGGAGCAGAGATAACAATTTCTGCACCAATAGTTGCCAAAATAGACCAGAATGTTGTGCAACCAACACAACTCATACTTCATTTTGAGCAACAGTGACAGCTGTCATCATGGACATGTCCACAAACTAGTTGATTTGCTATATCAATCAATTTCCATATTATTGAAGGGAAGAAAGTCACATCCATCTGTGGTTGTTAATCACAGTCATTCTAGGAAACATAAGAAATCCCTACCAGAGTAGGTTGAGGGAAAGTGGCTACATCAAAAAATTATAAATAAAAAAAAAAAAAAAAAATACATTTTTGAGTGCCTTCAACGTCACAAATTGGGCATACACCTGAGTTTGAAAATGTTCACTTTAATTAGAGAGTTGACACCCACAGGGGCTGCATTTTAAAACAGGGGACTGATAATTGTGATGGTATGTTTGTGAGTGATGTTTGTTTATAGCAGTGGATAAAATATTAGGATCAGGTGATGGATTGTGTTAATGTGCACAGAGTAAGAATACATTTTACTCCCTCTTAACTCTCCCTTCCTTCCCAAATTCCTTTTCCTCCCCTCTTTCTCTTAGTCTTTGGCCAATGGATTAGCACTTTGACAGAGAACCATCTCTTTATTTCTTCCTTTCTTTCTTTCTTTTTCTTTTTTTTTTAATGAATGGCCATGTGAAATAAAGGCATCTTAAATTTACACCAAGCCGACCGTGTGCCGTGGAATGTTTTGGAGAGAGACTTGCACTTTTATGATTTTCCCAAGATTTTTTTTTTTCACATTTACAAAGAATCCCTTGTGAGTTGAAATAAGAAGACACCCCAAGTTTCCAAAGAGCACCTATTTGTGATCATCTGAAAGACCCAGTACTTCCACTCCATTGTCCCCATGTACACCCAGAGCTTTTGGAATGATGATAGAAACATTGTACGCTATTTTATTAGCATGATGATATTGCAGTTCCATTAAAATTTCAATACAATTTAATAGGTAGCCAATTTTTATCTTGAGGGTGCGTGTAATTTTATCATTATAGGTCTAATTAGTAATAGTGAGACATTATCATTCATGCGGACTAGTCACAGACTGAGTGAATCACTGATGATGTAAAACTTCTCCATCAGTTTAAATGTACATACATACAACACACTGATCACTACAGCGCACTACACAGTTGTCTCAATAACAATGACAATGAAACCAGGGGTTTTCAAACCTTTTTGTTTTTATGTTTCGTGATATTCTCTTTCACTGAGCCATGGACCCCCATGTGAAAAGATTTTGCCTTGGGGACCCTGGTTAAAAAAAAAGAGAGAGCTGTAAGTCTTGAATTATTTAGATGCCAATCATGAACAAAAGTTCAAAAAGGTGCAACTATAATCAAGCAGATTCACTTGATTTCTTTCTTTAAAAACATGGGGAAAAAGTTGATTAGTAACTTAGCAAAAAAAGAACATTAATAAAAACTAGCCAAATTAAAAAAAAAAAAAAAAAAAAAAAAAAATCAAGAAAACTATATTTATAATGATTGAAATTATCTATAGATACAAAAGTCACATCAGTGATGCTGGATCACATTTCTTGTGTACACTTTGCACAAGAATTTAAAGTAATCCTCATTTGGATTTTCAATTTGAAGTTTCCCCTTACTGCACCACACTTCAGCCTGCAAAAATATCAGCTCTTGTCACCCCAGCATCAACCACAGCTTATCCTCAACAATAACGCACTTACAATCTAGGAGAGCTGATCGCAGACTCTGGTGAAATGATACTTTGTCTTCAGAGGCATCGGCTCTCCAGCTTGCTCAAGGTCACACAGTGCGTTTCATCAATGCCTTATTCATCTTTGCTTCACAACATACAAGCAGTCACTCTCAGAGAGACCATCAGCATGATGAACTGAGGTATTTCATTTTTCAACAGCACGTAGTGATACAGGGTCGTTTTCACGGGTGATGCTATACCACTGTGTCTGAACTGACCAGGAAATCAAATCAATCAATAGGCTGTGATGCAACCATATTAAAACAATTTGAGTAAAAAAGACTATTAAGCTCAATAGTGTCATTGAATGGTTTACGGGTGATTTCTGTGGAGCTGCACATTGGACACTGAGGCATGATGCACAGAATTAAATGAAGGCTCATACAGCATGAGGGATTTTTCCTTTTGGAGGGTTTCCTCAAACCTTTTCATGTCTCAGATTGTGTGAAGATTTATTATTATTGATTGCGCATTGAAGGGAGGTACTAGGGAGATAACAGTGCTGCTAATGAAACCTAGAATCAGAATAGCTCTCGTTTGGATTAACTAAATTATAGTGAGATTAAAATATCTCACTTTGTTGCGGACCCAGTGAGGTGCCCTCAGTGTCCACCAAGACCCTTTTGGGAAACACTAACCCATATCACAAAAAGTATTGATTTATACATCATTGCTCCATTTCAAACCAAATCGATAAATGCATTTCCAGGCTGACACGCAGAGAAGACCAGTTATGCTGCTCGTGTTTCCTGCTCTGATCCAAATGCGCACCCTCCCCTTCTTCCCTCAAGTCTCTGCTGCGCGCAGAGGAGCAGCCAGACGCGCCGGGCGAGATGGAGAGAGCGGAAAGTCCCGCATTTCAGCGACCAAATTCACCAGCAGCGTCGCAACAACAACATCTTCTCTATTGACGATACGCTCTCTAATTACTTTTTTCACCTGCGATTCATAAGGACATGGCTCGAGCACATTTCGATTGCCTTGACCGGTGGTCATCATGACTCCCGAGCGCTTGAAACAGAGAGAAGCCTGAGGTGACAGACTCAACTCAAAGGTGAGTCCTTTAATCCTCATTCAGAAAGACAGCTGATTAAGACAAGTTGAGAAAAGATGATGAACTTAGTATTTTGTAAAATTTCTGGTGTAATGACAATTTATCTTTAAAGTTATCCATCATCCTAATATTACTATTTGTTGCATTATTGCAACAATTTCCACCATGTTCCCTTCTTTTCATTCTTAATCTAAATGGAATCACTCTTGTCTTACTGACTAAGAAAATTACCACTATGCTCACTGATTTAGTATATATGTGACTATACATAGGATCCATAAATACTGTCTATGCTTCCTCCTATCCCTTCCTCATACCATCGAATTGACTGAAAGATGTCATCCACTGACATAATCCTGAATATTATTTCTAAACAAGTGACCAGAATAAGTCTCTAAACTCTTCCACACATGTATAGTGCGTGTAACACTTTGTTAATGCTTTTTATAAACTAAGCTCCTCCGGGCTGAGTTTTCCCCCTGACTGAACAGCTGCAGAATCTCTCAGTGTCATTTCTCTGGGGGGTAAAAGACTCTTGGCCCACCAGAGATGGAGCCACAAACAGGGCTGACAGAAGGCTGTTATGAAGCAAAGATAAACCGCTGTAAACATTTGGCTGCATGTTCCCCAAGTCTTCTGCTTATCTTGTATTTATTATACTGTTTACCCTGAAATAACAAACCGAGGCATTCGCTGTCACCTCATGCAGTGAAGATCTGACTAGCAGAAGTTAAATTCCTGTTGCTAATTCCCTCCATTAGGGCTAAATGGTTTCGTTTGTGCACTCAAGCAAACAAGCCGTGAAATGATTGGTCTGTTTTTTTTATTTTATTTTATTTTTTTATTTTAGCATATTTCTGATGCTTAGTTTGAAATCTGGAGTGAGGTCTGCGGATGTGTGAGATGTTAGTGCACCCCGGTGTTTCTGTTTGACATTTCAATTGCGTCCCCCACCTGCTTTCTTCTGTTGTTTTGTGGGCCACAGCATCATTCAGTGTGCTGACCTGAGGGCCTGACAGGTAGGCTGACTGAACGGATGACCTTTGGACAAACCCGCCTCTGTTGGCTCACAGTGGCAAGCTTCCAGCACCCTTCTGACATTAGAGCACTGAGGGGCTCGGGATGCTTGTGTTTCCTGGGTTTATTGTTTACTGGAAGGAGGGAGAGCTGAGAGTGAGAGAGCAAGAGGAAAGATGTAGTGTGTAATTATCAGTTTTAAGGCTGTAAGTGGTAACACCTCTCCACACTCCATAACTCTGTCCACACCCAAGCCTAACCTCAATCAGCCTGCCCCCACCCCTGCAGCCTGCAGCCCGCAGTCTGCAGCTGGCTGCTGGTGGGGCAGGAAGGTTTTAGGTTGCCCCCAAGTTAGCGGAACAAATGTCTGAAGCTGCTGTGACGTCAAAGCTACGCTACTCTTGGCTTGGCACTATGTTTGAAGGCTTAGGTAATGTTAAAAATATGAGAGAGAGACGGGGGGGTGAGTGAGAGAGAGAGAGAGGGAGAGGGAGAGAGTTAATGCCGTATCAGATTGTTTAGACTGGAGTCTAGGGGTCCACCACAAATGGAAGAAAAAGATTCTGTAACAGAGAACATTAGGAATGTGGAAGGATAGCATGATACTAATTTGTTTTGGCAACAGCTTGTAGTTTCTTTCGTAAGAGACACAGGATTGATTTATTTAACCTGAAATGACAGCAAACTGATTTCTGATGCATTTAGACTGTTGTGTCTATAATGCATTGTAAAATGAGTCATAATAGATCATAGTCATAATGCAATACAGTGCAAGCTATGAGTGCTCATAATGCATCAGAAATGGGGGGCCTTATAAAATGACATAGCAGCTCATAAAATGTGACTTTTTCATTTCAGTTTCTAAAACGCCGTGACTAAGGTTTTAAAGCTATGTGCGGAAAAATTAGGCCAGCAAATTGCTAACATGCACATGCATAATGAAAGTTCAAGAAATGCAACAAGTAAAAAAAAAAAAGTGCTTTATTTAGCTGCGCACGTAGCACTAAATACCAGATTTACTGGCCAAGACAAACCTTATACCATTATAATGTGCATTAAGCAGCACTTCTGGGGAAAACATTGGCCGCTATTGTTTTAGTTCTCATGAGTTTAATATTTATGTTCATAAAGCACTGTGATTATAATATAGCTAATGATGCATGATAATTCTTTGTAATTCTTTAAGTATGAACTTAAATTTTCCAAGCACCTGTTTCAAAAGCACATGGTGGGAACCAGTTCACATACCACAGTTCACATACCACAGTTGTTGGTTGCATGCAAGAATAAACAGAAATATCAAGCCAGGACTCGTGTGACATTTTTTTTTTTTGTTTGTCTCTGTGAGCAAACACGGGTTACAGTGATTAATCTCACAAATTCAAACACACTGTGCTGACAGTTTGTGTCCCGAAGCGTTTCAGCAACATCGTCGGCAGCCAAATGATTCCTGATCCCACTTGGGGAAGATGTGTGTGTCAACTACACGGAGAATAACACCAGGCTTCAGTTGCTAACCCAAGCTCTGGCTGCCCTTTGTGTTTGCGAGGTATTGATCAGGTTAATCGATAGGCAGAAAGTGATCAGGCAGAAAGATTCTCTTGCTCAGATTTAATTGGTTGTTCTGCCATGATTTATCCTCTTGGAGCAACAACAAGGAATCAGTACATGCAGTGCAGATGCCTTTCTAGGCTGTAGTCTACTATTGATCATTATCAATAACATAGTCTCCACTGTAAGACCAAAACAAGCTTCCACACAGCTTCCACATCACCGAAAACACTCCCCCCCCCCCCCCCATAAATAATCTGCAGGATGCCTTTTGCATCTTTGCATCATAGGAGATGGCTGGCCAGCTGGAGGACAGGTTCAGATTGATCTGTTTTGATCTTGTCTTATGAGCATTTAGTCATGGGTGCTCCATATCCATCTTTGTCCTGCTGTTTGCTAAGATTAGAATTGCTTAGGCACAGCAAAAGAAAAAAAATGAACTTCACCTTTTTTGTGTGTGTAAGATTTGGAGTAACACTGAGGGTCCAAGGGAAAGTAACCGACCTGGTGTGCAGTGTGCTGCCGACCCAGGTTGAACCCACATCCTCCTCTCCTTCTCCTTCTGAACAGCTCCTTGTTAAACAGTAGGAGAGACGGTTCACATCCGCTCTGCTTGTTGTTAATGTCAAATTGGCTTTCAAGCCATGTGTGACAACCATTTCCCACAAAAAAAATATGCAAACATATACGCACATGCATGCACAAATGGACACAAGCGTAGTGCAGCCACAAACCACATCTGCACTCCAGATGTCCCCAACTTGGACTCTGGTGACCTGGCTGATCAGACAGACACCATTGTTGAACACACCGTCATTAGAGGTTTAATGTTTCTAGTATTTTTGGTTTGTTTAGACTGTTGCTACAATAGGCTGCCTATGCAGGAGGCTAAGGAGTCGGATTCCTGTGCAGGCATACATCATCCCTGCCTGACACGAAAAATCAATGTGCACATCTTGTCTCTTAGTGAGAATGAAATGCAAAGAAGGCCAATGAGTCTAGAATGATGAGATGGATGAAGCCCACTTCCTGAGATATTTGTGCTCTGCCAAGACTTCATCCCAAATCTGTCTGTGAAGCCAGCCAGAGAGGAAAAAATATATTTTTAAAAAATAATAATAATAAAAAAACTCGGGGCCAAGTACCTCTTGCTGGAGAATAGTTGTTGTTTGTTGCCCTTCAAATCACTTTTACTTTTATTTTTTCCCCCACACATGGAAACTTTTTTCTGTAACTGTGGTTTGGTTTCGTTTTCTCATCCATCATTGTTTGACTTCACCATCAACTGGGACGCTATCTTGTTTCCTTTTGTGGAATTGGTTTCTCTTGTGCCTCCTACTTTGCAACACTGGGATTCAGCCAAGACCTATTCACAGTATGTGCTGTATAAGGTCAGGGCATGTTTATGAGGTTATAAACATGAAGACATGATTGAAACCTGTTTCAGGAGTGAGGTTAGTAATCATGACTGTGTGTATGTGTGCTTGCTGTGTTTCAGCTTCAGGCAGAACTTATTGTCTCCTTACTTTATCTGATTTGCGGTCACTTTTATCCATCCTCTCAAGGCATTCTTCACATTTGCAGAAGCAATTTCATGCTCAGATTTCACAGTGTTGAAGCTGAACAGAGCGGTACATTAGACTGGACATATACATCTGCAATGATAGCATTTTTTTTGTCTTTGGAAGGAGAATTGGAGAGCTTTGCAATGATTTGGACTGTGGTGTGTGTGCGTTGTTTATGTTCATTACATTTATAACAGGAAATAAGATGAGGCTGACTGGCATGATTTTGTGGAGAAGGAGAGATAAAGAAAAAAGAGAGGGTGAAGGGCAGGCTAACAGTGTCTTGTGTGTAGGGGGAGTTTATGTAGCCCCCCACCCCCCCACCCCCCACATGCGATTGCATAACCTGCATCCAATTTAACGGACCTAACAATTTCGATGAATTATTCAAACAAATGCAAAGAAGGCCCTCTTAAATCAGCAATTTCTTCTTAATTGCAATCAACTTTTAATATCATACTGTCACAGCATCTTCTGTTTCAAACTAAAGCTCACAGTCAGGATGAGTGAGGGGAAATGGGACTAAAGGCGAGCACAAAGACGGAAAAAAGGGAGTTGAAATCACAGTGGAGGTGATAGGGGAAATAGGGATGAATGTGTGTGCATGGGAGAGTGTATGCATGTGGGGGTTTCTCTGCATACTTTCGGCATGAGAATATAACACTGTGTTGTGCTCATATCCAAAGAAATGTGGTGGATTATATACACTGGCCTCCCACAGGGATTCCTCTTGTATTTACAGTGGAACAAATGTGGGTTTCATAGCATTGCATTTTATTTAGATAAGGGAAATGTGGCCAGTCCTATTAATTAGCACTGTGAGCTGCCTCTCTATTGGTGCAGCTGTAAGACTGGAGAGGACTAACACAGCATACAGCAGATAGAAGAGAGTGAGCTCTTGGCAGAACAATAGTCCCAGAGGCGGAGGTGCACCATCTGAGGGCACACAGCACGAACCGCACAGATTGAAGACTCGCAGTCATCAGATATTCAACTGAATGCGATGGCGTTTCACTCATTCCCGCTCCTTTGAAATGGCCCTGTGAGCGACACAGCTGATGTATAACTCATGTGGAATGGATCATTCATAAGCCATGTGCTGCCATAATGAGGCAGCCTTGTCCTGATCCATTTGTCAAGGTAGCTGGTAATAAAGGTGTGTGCGTGCGAGCGTGTGTGTGTGTGTGTGAATGTGTATGTATATGCGATGCGGTGTGCTCTGCAGGATAAAAGTGCATAATGGCTCGCACTTCAGAGAATTAAGCCAAGAGTGTGCAAGATTTCAGATAAATTCACAGTGTAAGCAGTCTAGCTCACTGCATTGGTAACATGGGTAATATCGCATTCTGCTTTTGATATTACATCAGACTTGACATTCTGTATGCTTTGTGCGGAAAAAAAACGTGCATGCGATGATGTATTGGGGTTTTTATCCTGCGCTGGATTTTGATTGTGGAGGTTTTACTTTGGTCAATCCCACCTGCTGTTTGTTTCAAACCACAGATCGATTTTAGACCCGGGAGGTCCAATGGCTGTCTCCTCTACTCTCTCTCACACTATTTTTCTCATCTCTGCTGCTTCACTGCTCCACTTTCCCTTTACCCTTGACTCTCACTGTCCTCCTTATCCTCCACCACATTTCCCAATCTCTCTCTGCTCTCACACTGTAGATGTTTTTCCTCAACCAGCCGCTAATGGTAATAGGTATAGTAACAGAGAGGGACCAGAGGATAAAGTTTACCTGTATTTATGTTTGTGACAGCACACACACAAGCATGAATGAGATCTTTCTGAGCAGGACCAATAATCCACACTACTTTTAATAATACAATAAAACCAGCCATAACACTATTTTATAATAGTAATCTTCATTTTTATAGCACTTTTGAAACCACAGTTACAAAGCACTTCACAAAAGGATTAAAAAAACAAACATAAAATCAAGAGCAAAAGCAGTAAAAGCAAAGTAAGGAATACAGAATCAAGGCGGAAGGGTAAGACCATGTCATTAAATGCTGGTAATAAGCTGCAGGGCCAGAAATATTTGTGCTGTTATGCTGATAGACCAACAAATACACAGGAAGTGATGTTACAGCCCCTTTAGCTATAGAGCACTCATACAAAAGCCTTTTTAAAGATGTCAGAATAAGGATGTAGCCTACTAACCCACAAATGGTGACTACAGAGGGCATGAGGGTGCACTGCCATAAATCTGGAGGACCATCCCACAGGCAGCACCATTTGTTGGTTGTTGAAACTAGATGTTGTAGGATTTAGTGTGCTAGTGTGGGTTTTGTTATTATGTGGGTACAACAGATATTTCTTTTAGATTACAGCTATGATGCCTGTAGAATGATCAAGAGGAAGCGATGCCGATCCCTCCACCGCCGACTCAACACTACCACTGTCACCTGCTTTTGGGATCATCCACAATAGGCTTAGGGAATGGCTGACCATTTCCTGGGGCTTTGGCGCAATCCAAAAATGATTGCAAGCTTTTTGTGGGTTCAAAGAAATGATCAAGTACTGTTATTACAATCACAGTTTGATTGCTTTCCAGGGACCATATTTCTAAAGTAAGGGGCATTACATAAGATAAGACTGAAATGTGAGTGGCCTTTTATACACTCTGGTTATGCACCATAGTGAGTTTACTGCATATGATGATTTAATGTCACCCCTCGTTTTTGTGGCCCCACTTTAATAGACCCTCTGTTTTAGGTGTCACAGCAACCGTTCACAAGGAAAGAAAGAAAAAAAAAAAAAAACACCATAAAATTAGATAGCACTGTGTGTAATTCAGTAGTACTGGCAAAGGGTTTTTCATTTCAGGGTCCAGTGAGATTGTTAAATCTCACAAACTCTGAAAGGAAAAAACAAAACAAAAGTAAGCTTCTGGCTGGGGAGAAGAAAAAAGAACTGTTTTAAAAGATGTTTTATACTTACGTGTCTGGAATTCATCAGCACACGCCAGAAATAATAGCCCCTACTTTCTTACCACTCACGTGGCAGGAGAGCGAAAAAAACAAAACAAAAAAAAACACTTGCACTTGCCGCAGTGCTTGTCCACCTGTATCAATACAGGAGCCACGAGAGCACCTTTGATCTTGAAAAGTGATATTTTCAGGTTAACAAAATATAGCTCTATATGGGGCTTTAACTCTCAGAGAACAGTGGTGTGTTCTTAGTGTGGAATTACAGACTAACTATTATGCTGACCTTGGAAATCTCTTAGTAGGGCTTGTCTTTGCACACATTATGCAGTCCTCATCCTAAAGCAAGGGATCCCCATCTGGCAGACCACACACTCAGCAGCTGACCTCAAACCTTTTTTAAGTGACCCTTACCATGGAAAGGGGTATACTTTTAAATTCACACATTCATGCCTCACAAGAGGAGTAAAGCTCCCTCAAATCTGCTAATCTTAGAATAGTACACACCACCTCTTTCAGCTATGAAAAATGACTATATTACACATAAAAGGAGACGAAGCTGCAGCACTTTAAGTGAAAACACACTAAATAAATAGCTGTGCCCTGTTTTAACAACTGTTTTTGATTCACAGGAGGCTCTGCTGAAGATCTGGGACCACAAAATGTCAGAATTAGATGCAAAGGATGATCTGCGGATTAAAACATTTGGATCTCACATGAATGAGCTTGTCCTGTTTCCAAGCGTGACAGACATCTTCCTATAGATGAGACTTGAGCAGTTTTATGGAAAACTTTACCTGACTCTGCCTGTTCCCTTCTACCCTGCACCCATGTCAGTATGTCACTATCGGAGTGCAAATACGCAGGGACTCCCCAAATGGACAACAGATATAACCTACACAGCCTCTCCACCTCTGAGAAATACAGGAGGAGGCCTGTAATGCCCTTGTTTGACCTAAGTCCCGCAAACGTACCTGAAAATCTGGAGGTCAGGTGGGTTCCTCTGTTGTCACTGACCAGCCTGAGGAGCATCTCAAAAGTCAAAGTGGCCAGCTTCTTACTGGGCTTGACATTGACGCTGTTCATCATGGCTTCCTATATCCTGACCTGGGACAGGAAAGGCCTTCTCTTCACTCCATCTCCCTTTCAGCTGCGGCCTGTTGTCATCCTGACCGGCACAGAAGCACTCGAACTTCCTTCTGAAAAGAGTTTTATAGATATGAAACTGCTGGTGAAGAGCATCAGCTCCAAACTTGAATACACACCCAGGAAGGTGCCTGATGAAAAGGATGTAATTGCAACAGACTCCCGTGTAAGTGTGGAAAAATGGCTCGACTCACGTTGATTACACATCGCTATTGTCATGTGAAAACCTTGTAAATGCAATTTTGGTGAAATTCATGTTTGGATTACACGCTTCTCTATGAGTTGAGAAAATACTGCCACTCTTATGACCTGCTTTCAAAACCCAAACTCAAAACTGCATGGTGGTCAAACTAAGGTCAGGGCTATTTAAACTGAAATTTGCAAGGCTGCAAGGTTTTCACCTGGCAGCAACTATATGTTGAATGAACCAGTCTACACTTGTAATGTCAACACATAACCACAAGAAATAAATCATTATGAGGTGAATTATAACCCTGTGGTTTGTTCTACACTCCACAGTTGTTCTCTGTGATTCCTCGCCAGTTCCTGCCTGGCATCAAGAGCCCCTGCTGGCATGAGGAGCTCTCCAGTAATGTCAACACGGATCCCTACAGGAGGAACCTGTTCACACTTCGCTCCAAGAGCTTCAGAGCTGTATGTGACTATCTGAGGACTCATTTCCAAGAGCACTTGTACCACAGGGATGGCAAGCAGTACCGTCTGCGGTGCTTGCCATACTTCTACATCATCGGCCAACCAAAGTGTGGCACTACGGACTTGTTTCACAGACTGCTACTGCATCCAGAGGTCAAGTTCACCACAATGAAGGAGCCACACTGGTGGACCAGGAAACGCTTTGGTAAGGAGCATTTCTGAACACTGCTTTTGATAATTGTGGTTTGAATTTATGAAGGTCACCCGACGTACTAAAGTGAAAGAAAATTGAAAGAAGAGAAAAAGAAAGGCAGCTCAGATAAGAATAAAGCAACGGTGATATAAATCATGAAGCAGAAAATAACTGTAGGTACAGATATAATCCAAGCAGAACATTTAAACATTGGGTGATAATGCTGATATTTTCTCAGTGGATATACCTAATCAGCTGTGTTCGCAGTGGAAAGGACCACAACCTCTTGGTATTAAACTGTCAGATATAAGGGTGCACTGCGGATCTGCATCTGTACCCAAGAATGCACCCAACAAGGTACAGCGGTGGTCCTTAAGGTGCTGACTTCACACCCTGTCTGCATTTTAAATCGTGCACCGCCCTTTCTGTCAGCAAAACACACATGTATGAGCTGTCTTTCAATTTGAAGGTAGGCTTTTTCACAAGAGACACACTCTGTGTCTTTCAATGGTTACATTTTTGTACTAAAGCATCAAAACACAAATTAATTGTGTAACATAATTATTACTTTTAATATGCAGGTGTCAATCATGGTGTATAGAGTGTTTTCAATATTGTATTTAAAAGGCTGGAGTACTTGTACTATTTTATTCCTATACATTTTGTTTTCTGAGAGTGAATCCACTAATTGAGTGGTTTATTGGGAGATACCTGAACAACCTAAAATATAAATGCTGTTGTTTGTTGTATTTATTAAACAGATTATTACATTATTATGGTCAAACAGAGCAAATAGGTTTGAGTGCAAAATTGTTGACTCTGCCATCCAAACTTTTTTTTTTTTTTTTTATTGTAAGTAAAATATATTTGTGATTAAAATGCAAATCAGAAACTTTTGTTTGCAAATCCTCAAGTTTTTCTTGCTGTTGAGGTGAATCCCGTGGTTGGTACCTGGCAGATGTGAGACATGTTTCTACTGGCCAGCCTCAGTGAGAGAGACAGCTTGGCAACATCCACAGTTATAATGTAATAGTGTAATAGCTGCTCTGATCCACAGATTCAGCTCAACAGCAAGCAAAAGTTTTGGATTTGCAAACAAAGGTTTTGGATTTCTAAATGAACGTTTTTAATGCCCATTTTAATTGACTGATTGCAGTGTCAGTAGTTTTTCTCTCAAATCTTTTTTTTGATTGCAAATCTGTTCTGTTTGATTACATCTGAAAGAATCAAAAATCACCCCTTAATAATACCCATTAATATTAAAAACAACAAAACAAATGCATCATAACACAAACAGGTTGCAGGGGACACTGAGGTGCTAAAAGTGTGTCTGGATAAAATTACAGTTAACATTATAGCCAGGCTCTCAGCATTAATGATCACATATTTGCCTAGCTGTGAGGCTGATGTTGATAATAGTGGAACTCTTAACATACCATAGTGTTAATGCATATTTTAGCGCATTTATTTAATTGATGCTTAACATAACAGCTGATCATTTTCCAAAACATACCGCGTCTTTTTAGATCTTTAAATGTATTTTTCCGAGGCAGCCAGTCTTTCCATTCACGTTAGTATGGTTTGAAAATCAACTTGTACAGACTTGAAACTTGCTTAAAATAGCCAATGCGTCATAGTGTGAACATTCTGCCTGAGTTACTTTGTAATTGCATGAGTAATTTAGTGCAATGCCTGCATTGTTCTGAAAAAGTCCTCTGGTGTGTTCACATGCTGGTCCGATAACCAGGCTTTTGAAGTCAGCTGCTAAACTTTGTGCTCACTTGCTATTTCGTTGGAAAATCAGACCAAGATGCAAACAAGGATGGGCTTTGTGCAACAGATGATGTGGATTTAGCACGTTCTAGCGCTAAAAGCTTTGATTTTCAGTCCCGGTCATTACCAAGTACAAAATCTTTGCACCATGCCTCTCCATTCAATTGTATTATTTTTTCCCCCCTGCATTCCTGCAAAGACTCCCAGATCCTCTCAGTTTCTTACCCTAACCTTACATATGGATATGACAGAATTTTACTTCTAGCTAACCTTTACCTAAACTGAAGCCTCTCTAACTTACTGCCTCAACTTAACCGTCTGATTTCACAGAACCCCTGCCAAGAATACAGGTGGGGGAAAAATTGAGCTGTCAAACTTTGAAATGCTTTCCATGTGACACCCACACAACAGAATGTACGTTTCCACCAGGAAATAATCCCTGAAGAAAAGATCGTTTTACAAACTAAGTTCAATCGTCCGTGTCTTTTAAACAAAGGCATGAATATCAACTGGAGCAGCAGGGAAGGTAGGTTTAGCACCTGAGCTTGAGAGAACAAGTGTGGTAGCTTTTGTGGAATGGTTGGTGGTAATTAAAAATGTAGTAAATGGACTGAAACATGTAAAAACATCAGTGTGGTCCTGTAAAATCAGCCAAAACTGTAGCTTCAGGAGCAACAGAATAACTTGCACCTGAGATGCTGAATAAAATTATTATTGTTTTTATATTTATCTCTTCTCTGTCATTTCAATGAAAAAATGTCCTATTTAATCCTGGCTTCCTTCACCCACTTGGTCTTTAGGTTAAAGATAGAGCTTCAGCAAAGAATGAAGTAAAACTTTTCTCCCCGTTAACAGGGGCCGTCACAGAACCTCACGATCTCAGCGTGAGGTTGATTGTATTACACTCCAAAGGTTTTATGAGCCATTACGCGAATTAAAATTGTGAATTATGAGGATGCAATGAGTGTAATGTTGCTGTACCTTGTGGCGCAGGTTATATTCGTTTCAAAGATGGCTTCCAGGAGTGTTTCCCTGTGGAGGATTACTTGGATCTGTTTGACTTGGCAGCCCACAACATCCAGGAAGGACTCATTGGAAATTCATCTGGAGACCCAAGCAAACTCCAGCTCATAGCAGGTGAACACATGTTAAAGTGTGTTTGTGTGTGTATGTCTGGATGTGTTTCTGTAGGAATGTGTGTGTGTGCGCGCTGGGTATTGTGAGCAAGCTTTGTGTAATGGATGAAAGGATCTGTTGTCTTTACAATCTTCATTTGGTATTCACCGACTGTAGAAGACCTTTGAACAGCCCGAGAACTACAGCCTGACCCTGATTGGAATTAGAAGAGTCTTTTTTTTTTTTTTTTTCTCCCTCCCCTCTTTTGTCAGTCATCACTCACGCCCTTAATGGATTTCTGCTAATTGGTTCTGACCTAAGCAGCACAACAATGCTAATGCTCCATGTGAATGAATAACATACTGCTTACTTTTGGGATTTGCATCATTCCTGACATTGAGTGGCCAAAGGAGACGGCCCGGTGTGTCTGTGTGGCTGATTTTCTGTCCTCCAGGGTGATGTGACCGCTGACTTTCATTCATTGTCACTGGTGCTGTATGTGTGATCACAGATAAAGAAGTGAGCTCATACTCCTCTCTTATCTGTCTATGAGAGACAATAGTGAAAGTTCTAATAAAGACTGAATAGCTCTCACGAAAATAAAATTTCTCAAGTTACACAGAATCCATTTAGGTAGAAGGTAAAACACTGACTTGTAACCAAAATGTGATTTCAGGAGGCCTTATCTCGTCAGGATTACTGAAGCTTGTAAGTCTGCACCAGCTATTGGTCATAATTTACACAACTCGTTTTTTTTTTGTTTTGTTTTTATCTGTTGTTACATAACATTTTGGAGGTTATACAAAATATTCAGTTGTTATACATTAGATATGCTATTTTGAAAAGGTGCATCTGTGAGTTGTGTAATATCTGTCCCTAAATTCAGGGAATATTGAGACATCATGCCTTCTCACTTCCATGCACCCGATAAGGAAACTGTAGTTTTGCAACTTTTGCAACTTTCATTTCACATTTTTGCCTAATATACTGCTGAACTTTGCCACAAAATGTTACATAATGTATGATGTAACATTATTCTGCACTACGCAATGTGCGTTTTCAAATCGCTTGCTGTTACCATGTAGTGTTTGCCAATGTATGGACAGGTGAGGCCAGTGCATCCACCATGTGGGACAACCAAGCCTGGAGTTATGTGCGTGGAGACGAGGAGGAGGCAGAGCCACCGTTCCTGGCCCAGGACTTTATTCACGCAGTCCAGCCCAATGCCAAAATCATCATCATGCTCAGAGACCCTGTGGAGAGGTAGAGACACTCACATGTATATCTGTCTGTGTGGCTCACAGATCAACATAATCTGTTAATCTGTGCTGCTGCAGTTGTGTAGATCATTTTCGTTTATTTGCTTCTTTTACAGGTTTTTCTGTAATTTAACATTGTTGCAAACTACAGGCTACTTGTCGTACTTAAACCATCTCAAATATCCATTATAAACCAAACCCACTTTTCCCTGTCTTTAATTGCTGTATTTAATCACTCAACTGACACCTCTGTGCCCCAGGCTGTACTCTGACTACTTGTACTTTAAGATGGCCAACAAGTCGGTGGAGGACTTCCACCAGAAGGTCATAGAGTCTGTCCGGTTGTTTCAGTCCTGCCTTTCAGAGACGTCTCTTCGCTCCTGTGTCTACAACACCAGTCTCTCCAATGCCATGCCGGTCAGTTTGAAATGTTGAATTCCAGCTTTTACAATATAATTACAACCTCTGTTAACAGTGTGATGATTTTACTGATACTCAACAGTAAAATTTGTGCTTTGAGAATCTCCAGATGTTCCCGGAGAGGTTTTGAATGAACGTAATTGGTTACTGTGCTCAAGTGGTTCTCAGTTTTGTGCAGAGGGCAAAATAATGCAAAGTAGCTGCCCAGAGTCATTCCAGAGCCTTTAGCACATCTCCTATCGGGCAGCGCTCCGCCTCAGGAGTAAGATGAATTATGAGCTGTGTCTGTTGCTCCAAACCACACCATCAGATACATGTGGGAGACAGCGCTGTAGTCCTCGGCAGACAGGACTACAGCTGAAGATTTACTACATCAAGAGCACCAATCAACATGCAGTCCCACTCAAAACACTTATAATCAAAAACATTTATTAAAATCCATACATCTTTGCTCACCACTTCTTTTATGAGGGCATAATTAGAAAAAATGATCCCAGCTTCTGTATGTAAACCAGCCTTTACTGTTGGCTGTTGGGAAGTGGATGAGAAATAGATAGATAGATAGATGTACTATGATGACCCCAAATTGGGAAATTCTTGCAAATAAAATTTGCAAGAATTGGGAGTTGTCATAATGTCTTCCAGGCTGTGGGATCGAGTTTGTGCCTCTGGATAATAGCCTGTTCCTCCAGAGTAGCCTTGCACTATGGTGCCCTCTTTAGGACAAAAAAAGTATGTACAGATGGAAATCTTGCCTTCACCATTCATCCTGTGATGACTATTACTTATGTTTTTGTTGTTTGTCCCCACAGGTGAGACTAAATCTGGGCATGTACATAGTTTTTCTACTGGACTGGCTGACAGTTTTCCACAGGGAGCAAATTTTAGTTCTTCGCTTGGAGGACTATGCAGCCAACCTCAGAGTGACAATCAAGAAAGTCTTTAATTTCCTGAGTGTCGGTATGTATTGGTAAAGATATAATATCATCAGTCAGAGTGAAATGTCATGTGTATATTTAATTCAGCACTTTATTTTAGTATTAAAGTATTAAATCTTATTTTAGCTCCATTCTAAAAAAGAGCTATCATTTCCATTGTGGATTTATGAGTAGGATTATCTGTCTTTTCCTCCTCAGCTGTATTTTATCCAAGCCTAAGGCATACATATTGTGTCCCGTACCCCTGCAGGGCCCTTGTCAGACCAGATGGAGGCAGCACTGACCAAACGGCCCATGTCCAACACCCGCCGAGCAGCAGACAGGAGTCTGGGCCCCATGCTTCATGCCACCAGGGACCTGCTCAGGGAATTTCACCACCCTTTCAACCTCAAACTGGCCAGTGAGCTGGACAACAAGGCCTTCCTCTGGACTGCCGCCTGAAGGACCATGAACTTATCTGGATGAAAAGAAAGAGCAGCCTGGGCAAGAAGCAAACCCCGACGATGAACCACTGGCATTATGTGACATTTCTAGGGCGTGTATGGGTGCTTGTGATTATTTATTTGCCTGTGAATGAATGTGAGTGACTCTCATAAAGTGAATGTAAAGTTTGACTGACTGCGCCCTCTGCTGGCGATGTCCATGACTCCTCCCCCGACAAGCAAATGCTCAAGGACAGGCAAAAACCTGAAAGACAATAAGATGGACATGAAAAAACAAAATGTCCACGGGATTTCAAAACAAAAGATGGCGCAATAAGTTATGACAACTCTCTATACTTAATTCACACATTATTTGCTTTGTGTTTTCAGATGGCGTTACAATATTGGAAAGCAATTCCACATCTGCTTAATAAATAAACTGCTGAAACAGATTATCACGACAAATTAATGTCTTCGCTGATGTAAACTTTTGATGTGGTAATGTACCATGATTCAAGAAGCCAAAACTGATAAGTCATGATGATGTGGGTTTGAGTTTGGTTTCCATATTATGTAACATCCCCTCTGTTCCTCCTTTACTGCCACTCTCCTTCATGTGCTGTAAAATGAAACTGGGGTGCCACAAAAAAAAAAAAAAAAAAAAAAAAAAAAAGAGAGAGAGAAAGAGAAAGGATCCTCACTTGAAGCAGTCAATTGTAACAGCTTTTGTGTGGTTTTGAAACTCTTATAACCCACTTTTGTGCAGAAAGTGAGTCTGTGAAAAGTGATGGATGGCATTTTGAAAGATATTTTAAATAAAATCAGAGAACCGGCTGATCATGTCTCAGCCTCTCCAATCTTGGAAAACAAAGAACGAGTCAAAAACATGAGCTGATTTAGTGAAGTTGCTGCTGGTTTGAGTGACCGATGATTTAGACATCATGTTGACATTCTTGGATTTGTCACAAGAGGGCAGCTAAACCTCAGAGAATAAATTAATTTCCACCGAACTGAGCCGGCATCTGGATGCAGAGTGTTTGCTCTACAGCTTATGCTATCTCATGGTGTTATTTGTGGGATACAGTACATTCACATATGCACAATTACATTTCACAAACTTGTTCAGGCTTCTCTCTACACATAAAAATAGTTCTGTAAAATGAAATATCCCTCTTCAGTTTTGAGAGTGATTGATTTGAATCATCAGGCTGCTTTATTATCACAGTAACAAAAGAGAATACCTGCTGGTGTGGAAGGACATTTTTTTCCAGCCCAATGCTTTTACTGGCAACCAATACAAATGTTTTTTTTATACTCTTCTGGCAAGACAGTGATGTCTGACAGTTATAAATAATTTTGCCACTGTCAAAAGGCAAAAAAATTGGTCTGTACAAATCATACCCTGTCTGATTTGAGAGATGCACTACATTGCTTTTAAGGCATTATTACTAAAATAAGTAAAAACAAAAGTCCAGTGGGTTTGATCAGTAGGGGAATGCCATTATGCAATGTTGTCAACACCAAGTGATAAAACACAGATTACATGCAAGTTTGGATTTTTATTTCCTTATTCAGCACAGCAGTAATAATGGTAGAGGACTATGCTTGGGGAATATTAGCACTGAAACACCACGGAATGTATCTCTTTTTTTCAAGCACTGTCATCCCGCTTGTAAATAAGAGGTATTATGGTGTAGTGAGACGTCAGTGTCACAGGAGTTGGTGCTGAAATAGCATCATTATATTCTCTTTCAGGCTTATTGAGTAAATTACCTCTACTTCATATCAGTGTGAGTCAAAGGAGCCGCATCTCAGTGCAGTGACATTCACTGAGGAAGCTAGAAAAAATAAAACTACTGCAGCTCTATGCTCTTGCCTGTGGTGCCTGCCACTCTCGTCTCTATCAATGAAAACATCACTATACCTGAGATAATGACCTGCCTTCTCACTGCTTGCCTTTAGAAATGATTTTTCTTTGTTTTTGAATAGGATTACTGTCTCCTTAGATTGTGCAGGGAGACCATTAAAATCAGCAAATGAAAAGCTAACCAATCCTTGGGTAATGAAATACTTCTTTCCTCTAGCAGAGCATAAGGGCTTTGCTTGCTTAAGTTGTTCCTGCGTGTGACTGATTTACTCACTAAACTCTCCTCTGTGCTCCTGTTATTAGTCAGTGCCATTTGAGAAAATTACAACACTTAATTCTACCTCACTTTATAGGGTGACTGCCCATTATATTGAATGTCCTTCAGATTACAGGTGACAATTTGTCTCCACCATTGTCGACAGCAACTGACTGAAGAAAAAAAAATCAAACGATTGACCGGGGAAGGATGGTGGAAGAAAATCACATTATTCAACTCTGATTAGGCTTATGTGCATTCACAGTCTGATTGGCTTTAAGGACAATGGCTGCGTCTCAGGAGCCCTGGGACTGCAGCGCCGATGCTTTGGTGAAAGAAAGGTAGCCCGGCTTGGCTGATTGCCCTCTTTTTGTGATACTGACCACAATCCTCCGTAGGATTTTCACAGACCGGGGGAAAACGATAGGATGCCTTTTGACACTCTCTTATTTTGTCAAGGACTTAGCTAGTGTAAGAGATTGGAGTGTGCGCAAGCATGTGTGTGTGTTTGCATGTGTGTATGTGTGTGTTTGCACCTGTTGGGTAGAGTTATCTCTTTTTATTTTTATTTACCTTAATCCCAGGAAAGTAATTGAGCACATATGCCCTGTTGTAGTATTCGTAGTAAGCTGGTCAGTGCCTTGCTTGAAGGCACTTTGAACGTAGTTATTTATTTCCTTTTACCAGCCTGTCTAGGATTTAAAGTGGTCACCTTTAACTAATAACCTTTCAGGCACATGCTTGCTTCTCAAGTTTAAAATTTCAAGTTTATCTTCATTTATATAACACTTTAAAAACAAAAACAAGTGTGCGCCAAAGCACTTCACAAACAATAAAATAGACAGACAAAATAAATGAGGTGGATAAGGTGGTGATGGCACCTATTATCATGGTATACACAGGCAGTACAAACAGATCAAGATGAAAACAGAATTTTGTTTTTGAGGTAAAAGGCCACCAAATAAAAAATGACACTGGAACTAGTTAAAAGATGAAAACAGGTTAAGAAAAGTTAAAAGCCAAGGAATAAAAATTGAATTTAAAAAGGATCAGTAGACTCGGCCTCGCTGTTCCAGAGCCAGGGGGTCGCTGCAGAGCAAAACTAAACCTTCATATATTTCCCACCAAAATTCATAAATTGAAGCTTGCAGTTGTTCACTAGGGAAAAAATCTGGAAGAGGACCACACACTGGACAATGTTATAGTCCTGAATCTTCACCAAAACTGCTATTTAGGTTGTCAACAATTAAAAACGAGCTTCAGGAATTAGGGGAAATAAAACTGAATAGCGACTGAGAGGCCTTTGAGTTGCAACTGAGAACCTATCATTAAAGACAAAACACTAAATCTGTATGAAAAGCTTTACAAGTGATTTGAAGCTTTTTTTGAACTGTGTGATCCACATCAAAGTCAAATGTGAAGTCTTGAGTCAGTTTTTAGTCAGTTTTGAACAGCTGCCACAGAGTCACGTTGCCTCTGAGTGAACAAACAGCTCTCCAAAAACACTTGAAACTCTGAAACTGTCGTTGAAAAATCAGCACTAATTAACATCGGTAAGTTTGCTGTGTACAAAAGAGTTTACAAAGGGCAGCTCTACCTGGCCCCCATACATTTTGCTCTTAAACTGTGAACTCTTTTTTCGGGCGAACAGTCTGATATCTGCTAGTAAAACTGCTCCTAGGTAAATACTGGAGCTGCTCTCAGTTGCTGTGGGCAGGCATGATATCAAATCTTTCATCTGTAAAACCCATATGGTCTTTCTGTGCAGCGTGAGAATGAGAATGATGATGATGATGACGACAAATTTCTAAAATTAAAAAACAGAGAGATAAACGGGGAAAAAAACACACACGCACACACACCATTGACATTGTGCTAAAAAGGCATTTTCCGGCAGGGCAAATTATTAACGTCAGGTATCAAGCAGCAACCATTTTGCTGTGACATCAACTGTGCTAAGAACAGCAAATTGCGTACATCTGGCACTCTGATTCAGATAGTACTGAGCTCAATTAATCCAATTATAAGGTGGTTCATCTCTACCCCAATTAGACAGAAAGATAGACAGACAGACAGACAGCAATAGACCTGATTCTGACTCATTTCATGACTGTAATGAGTCATTCCCACCACATATGGGGATATGATGATACAGATAGTATTTAAATAGGACTTCCTATATTATAATATACCCTATGCCCTTTACATTTATTCTTAATTAAGGAAGTTTTGAGATGAAATGATCTCAGTCGTTAAGTCGTAGAGGACATGACAATGGTCTAATATAACACCATGTCCTCTTATGTAATTAAAGTGCACCATGTGAGGGGTGTGCATTGCAACCATTGAGTGTGATTCAATACGCGTCTCCAAATGTGATCACAGATACTAGTCAACAGATGGGTATGACGCGATTCAGCCATGTCATGATGCGATACAAGGCGATGCAACAGTGAGAATCATTACATTTTGATTCTACTAATGCTATAGTTCTGCTTTTAGTTGTGAGGAGAAATCCTAGATTTACTAAATTCAGCATCAGGAGGGGGGCGTGGGGGGATTTTCAGTGGGTTTGTGCGATCGCTTTATTTTCATATCGTCCAATCATGTTCATCCGATCACCAATGGGGCGGTCACAGCACGCCACTCAAATGCTAGCATGGATGACTTTTGCTTAGTGTTGAAGACAAATTTAACATCTTGTAACTGGGAATATTATGTCTTGTACCAAATTGCAACAGTTGAGCGTAAGGATATTTCGCAGCATGTCTGCAAGCTATGTAAAAGATGTGTACCAGTGAAGGGCATGCAGACTACTAATTTGTTTGCATACGTGTGTGTTCACCATCCCTCCAATGCTGCAAAACTCTCCCAAGTTAGTATTGTGAGCAGTGCAGGTGTTGTTAGCCAAAGCGCTGCTCACCATGTTGGTGCACTGTGTGTCTTTGCTTGGTGCACCATGACACAGAGACACAGACACATCCATGAACTTAACTACTCGTATGGAGCGCAGAGCAAAGTTCTGGTGAGCAGGCACATTGGAGAACAGAAACGCAGGGTGTGGGATCCATGGAGATGGCAGCGTCTCAGGACCAAACTGGTTTGTGATTAAGGATTTAAAATTCTAGTGCAGATTAACAAGGCACAGCAGGCAGACTTGCCACTCCACCAGAAACATGTCTAAATGCATAGTAAAGCTAAGATTCTAGAGATTATTTTTATAACACCTTAGTTCTTTTTTTTATTATCACCTTCATATCGGCGTAGGAAAAACCAATCATAGATCATCCCTTCAGTTGTTGATATGCGATCCAATCAGCCAAGCCTACATTAAAGTGGTGATAACATAAGAATTATTAGGAATCTCATTGTTGGGAGTTTCATTCATTCATTTTCCAAACCGCTTATCCATAAGGTTCATGGGGAGAGCTGGAGCCTATCCTAGTGCTCATTGCTTCTTCCTCCAGGCCACACGGATCCTGAACTCCTAATAACAAAACACTTTATAACAGACCACAACACCACGTACCATCTACCTGCAGTATCAGACAGCTCAGCGCCTTACTATCCCCTGCTGTCTGATGCTCACGCTAACTCTGACCCTCCGTCGGAGCAGGTTGTTCTTCAGGGTTTTGCAGCTCAGTTATGGATGTGGGTCAGTGCCTTTCACGTTCCCATTCATCCACTCATTTTCTATTCCCTTTCTTACTTTCTTCTTATTTGTACTTATTGTATATTGTTGTATATTGTACATAGGTTATATATTGTATATAGGAGTGTTATATATAGACTTTCTATTTTATTTTTATTTTATTTTTTATCTATTTTATTCTTATCTATTTTTACTTTCACAGTGCTGGAGTTGTTGCAATCGCATTTCACTGCTGCTGTACCCGTACATTCATGCATGTGACGAATAAAAATCTTGAACTTGAACTTGGGCGGAAGGCAAGGGAAACACCCTGGACAGGTTGTCAGTCCATCACAGGGCAGAGAGACAAACAAGCACATTCATCCACACATTCACATCTAGCAGCAACTTAACATCTCCAGTTGGTAGTTGGTAGTAAAACATGGAAATCATTCAACTGTAACGATACTTTAAAACAGTCCTCTGTTTACATTTAACTTCTGCAATGAGACAATTTGTTTTATATGATGGTACTGTGTTGCATATGAAGAGTGCTGAGGCTTGTGTAGTGGAATTAGACTCTGCAGAGGAAGTGGGTGTGGAGGAATATTTTGATGGTACCCTCCCTTATCCAGGCTTGAAGCTGCAGGTGGAGATACTCGCTCTCCTAAAGTGAGTCCATGACATCTCTGGATGTGGGTCGGGAGATTAGCGCTGCTACCTGTGTATTTCACCGCTGTTCAGCACATGTGCATATGGCAAACTTTTATCAATTTTCCGATCTTTCTTTTAAAACCCAAGATTAGTTCACGTGTGATTTGGTGGTGCGTAAATTTCTTCAGTTATTTAACTTTTTTTTTTTTTTTTTTTGCATTTCTACTTTATTAGACAGTGACAGTAGACAGGAAAGATGTGGGGATATAAGGAGGACGACATGCAACAAAGGACCCAAACCAGAATTAAACCACATGAGGCACCAACACACTCCACTGTCAGGCAACAGGTTTGACAAAACAAGATGAAGTGGAGCATGGTGAGTGGAAATCATGTGACCTGATGTGACCCTTTGCACACAGAGAGACAGTGCAGTTGGAGAGAAAACAGGAGACAAACCATGCAATGTAAAAGTGATAACAGCAGTTATTTGATGCTCAAAGTAAAACATATACATGTTATACTGGGATGTACACACACAAAATACCTAAAAAATTTTCTCCACCACAGTTCACTTCCAGCTTTTTAGCAATATAGGCTGCCAGAATTGGCATCTAGATCTAGATCTGCATCAAGATGAAGAGGTAGAGCCAGACGTTGTAAACATTTAGCCCAAACCTGCTCCCCCCCAAGGACATGCTTCCCCGGGGAGATTTCTTACCCATTTATGGCAGTTATATGCACTATTTTTAAAGCTATCTGAGATAACAGAATGCCTAGAAAATTAACATCAAGTGGGATAAACATAATAGTTGCCAAGGGAAAAAAAAAATCATCCTGTAGAGCCTACATCCTACTTTGTATCTACTTACCTACTACCTACTTTCTCACTCATACCACCTAAAAAGAGGCAAACATTGTCTGATGTTGCTATTTTATGTTACATAACAGTTAGAGTAGAAATTTGGCATGAACAGTGTTACTAATTTTGAGACTTATTTGTTACACTATGCTAGTGCACAATTCACTGAATAAATGCACAGCTGACAAATCTGCTACATTTGAATCCATGCCATAATGATCTGGGCTTCTCTAATAGCAAATCAAGGATCCCAGATGATGCCAAGTAAATGTGGCCTTCAATACTCTGAATTGAATGTTAGACCGAAAGAAGAATATTTACTCAAGTTACATTAGATTTTTTTATTTATTTTTTTTAGGGGATAGCATGCTAAGACTTTATTTGGTCTACTTTATTTGATTCTGATCACTGTGTCCTGTTTTCTTATTCTTTTCTCTTTTTTTAAGATTATTTTTTGGCCATTTCTACGTTATTTGATAGTCACATACATCTGCTCCTGGCACCTCTGTTCTCTGTTCTTTGCTCATTTCCTCTCAGCACTTCAACTGCTTTCTCCACAAGTTTTCACTTCGCATTTCCTATTCTCTCCTTTATTCTTTTTTCCGCTCTCTCTCTCACTCCACTCTTTCTTCTCTCATTCTGACTCAAATCCAGACTTCCACTTCCACTAATGTCCACTTCTCATCAGTTTTCCACTCCTCCCCTCCTGGCTCTTAATCATTGTTCAACATTTTTTTTTCTTCTCCTTCTTTTAACTTTGCTTCTCATTCACTTCATTTCTCCTCCTCCTCTTCCTCTCCTGCTCCACAGGTTTTCACCTCCTTTCCTCTTTGCTCTCATGCTCATTTTCCCTCCTGGCTCATTTTCACACTTTTCTCCTTTCCTTGTTTCTCCTTCATGTATGTCCTCCTCACTCCTCTATTATTTTCTTCACTTTCTCTTTCATTCATTTCTTTCCCACATTTTCCATTGGAAACTGGCAAACTTTGGATTTCACAAATAACTTTATGCATGTAAAAGCTATGAGCCATACAGAAATACTAACCTCTAACCAGCATGTTAAGCATCTTTTTTCTCTGTCCACTCCTTTCCTCCTTTCTTCACTCTCCACTCCTTACCTGCCCTGTGCACACTCTTTCTTCCATTCTTCTTTACACTCCTTTCCAGCTTCAATCCCTCCATTCCCTCCTTTCCCATTTCCTCATAGTCTTTGCCCTCCTATTATTGTCTGGATCAATGAGTTTTTTCTCCTTTTCTGTTTTTGTGGTGACAAAGCCGTGTTTTCAGCTGAGTGACAGTCAGTGACGTTTTCCAACCCTTTTTCGAAGCACTTTGTGCAATAGTCATGAGACTGAATGTTTTTGTGGCCCTGGACATGATTTGTCCATTTTTTTCATGCACATGCACATGGACATGAACTGAATGTGGCCTTGAACACAAATTTTCCTGTTTGTGCATGCACAGAAATTTAATGTGTCATGGACACAATTTTCCCTTAAACAGAACAGACAATTCCGGTACCTTTAGTAAAACAAAACAACTTGGTTAACGTTAGGAAAAAGTAATGGCTATGGTTAGAAAAATGTCATGGTTCATGTTAAGAAACATTAACCCTGCATAATGTATTGGGAAGTGAACAACCGACCAATGTCCCATTGTAAAGCCGTGTTGACATGAAGTTTCTTGCTCTTCATACTCCCTCATAGTAAATGGTACAGGCACAAAACAGGCTACCAACCGAAATACATTCTTTGAAAGTTGTACTGACCGTCATGAAAAAAAAAATGGACACTGTTCAGAGACACAAATCTGTAGATTACATTTTGTGACTATTGCATAAAATACTGTGAGACTGGGCTGTATTTGTCATGTGTATGGAGGCTGGTAGGACTCAAATGCAGGAGCAGGTTTCAGTGAAGAAATACTGGCAGCACACATGGCACTGGACCACATGGCAGCAGCAACAACAATCAGACAAAGAACTGAACTGAGGACAGGACTTAAATACATAAGGAACTAATAAGATAACAAGACACACCTGGGGAAGGGGCTGGAGCACAAGACAGGAGAACACAGTGGATTGGCTGAGGGAAACACTGGGAGGGATCAGGACAACCAGGGATAATCAGACAGACTCAGGACAGGTGGGGAAGTGGGAGGGGCAAACAAGACTGAATGACCAGACACAGGTGAAACCACTGATGGTAATGACACAGCAGGGCAAAGGAAACTACACCAAAACACAAGGAAAACACCAGAAACTCAGAACCATGACAGCATTGTCAGGGTTGACTCTCTCCATCCTTCTCTTTATGAAAGTTTCAGCCACCAGTTCCTCTGGCTTCAATTCATCACCCACATGACACTGACAGATTATGTGCTTGTTCCACATTTTTCTCAAACAGTCCTCACTTCGGTGGAACATCGGCAATTTGTGTTTGTGCACCTTTAGGACCGTGAGCTAAGGAGTTTGGTCATGCCTTTGTTTATTTGATTTGGGATTAATTCACACTAATTGCAGTTTTTGCTATGTAGCTTAGCAACTGGAAAAACTTATTTCTGTGGGAGTTCCTGCAGCCGGTCTTTAGATGGCTTTGTAGTTGTAATAATGTGTTGGAAATTTAATCATTCCCTCACTTGCAAAGAGAGAGGTCACTGTTGATGAGATGTGTATTATCTTATATGACCTCAACCTTCATACCAAAATGAACTTAATTACTTATAAAGCTATTGACAATGATACTTGGGATTTCAAACCACGCTAACCAAATGTGACCTTGGCTGCTTAAGTTTCCCAATTAGACTGTTAAAAGTACAATATTAAAAACTCCAAATATGACACGAACATGAAGCAAAGGAGCTTCATCAAAATTCAGGCAAATTTCAGATTTTTAAACATATTAATCTGCACCACCTCATGCACACAACGACACATTCAGTACTTGCTTGATACTATAATGAGTCAGCTGACTTGCTTGCATTCTGACGATGTATCTAAGGTACAGAAAACTGCAGTAACATAACTATCACTGCTAACAGTGATACAAAGTTTATGCAAAATAAATTCTAAGTTGAGTATGAACACTGAACAGTCCAATATTGCCTTTAATGATTGTAATATTCAAGTTTAAATCATACTCTAAAATTGTATTGTCTGTTAGTACATAAAAAGCTTGTGTTCTTTCTGTATTTCATATTTTATGATTAGTAGCTTAATAAAAATATATACAAGCAACACATTTAAAAAATATATTGCTTATTCTCTTCTCCTGTTCTGCCCTTTTCTTTCTGTTTTGCAGGTGCCTTCCTGGCTACTGTAGCAGTGTGTGAATAGCATTCTGCACACTACAGTGTTTATTAATCTGTACATGCTCTGGTCACAAACATACAGTGTCATCCGGCTGCAGATTCAGAGAAGCCGCTGATGTGCCAAGCCTCTGGGAAGCTGGAAGTGCCAATGGCGTGTCGGAAGTTGAGAAAAACGCCACTGAAATCCACATAGAAGAGTGAAGTTTGCCTCAAGTGCTTTATGCCAGGAAACAAGGTTAAGATTAGGGTTGGGGTTGGGATAAAGGGTGTCAATACTCTTTCCGGCATGTAAGAATCACTCTATTTTCTTTGTTTAAAAATAGAACAAATACAGGACAGCAGATCACAGTGCAGTACAAGATAGGACAAGGTGATGGAGAAGTATTTTGACCTCATCAGCTGGAACAAATATAGTAGTATAGTAGTTCACAACTGGAACAGGGACACAGGACCACAGCAACCACGTAATGGTACACTTAACACACAAGACAAAAATTTGTAAATTTCATTGCACAAGCCGGGATGCAAGAACAATCTAACCCTCACTTGAACCAACTGGGTGCAGCAGAAATATTTGTCCTGATTCTGTGCATATTAGCTTTATTTACTCATGACCACCCATCAGTAGCAACAACAATCAGCTATATCACAATTCAGCCTGTTTCGTTTTCCACTTGCGGGAACAAGCAGAGAGAAAGAATGAAAGAGATAAATCTCTGTGTTCCACCGGGCCTGAGCAGACGCAATCAGTCATGGTTGAACTCTGCTATGACTTCAATTTCAGCGAGAAGAAACTCATCCTGCTCTCTCATTTGATTGCACAAAAGAGTCACACTGCAGGCACCCTGTTCATTTTGCTCAGGCAAAATGGAGAAATTCAATATCTTTGGTGGATCATTCTCATATTGGTGTTAGATAGAAGTATACACAATGCTACACACAATATATGAAAGGTCAAAATGTGTCTAAATATACTTTTTTATAGTAACACGTTTTAAGTATAGCATCTTGATAGTGCCACCAGAACCCATTAAGCTGATAGACGCTAAAATGTGTAATGATAAAACCTGAGACTGAGGCTAAAAGCTGAAAGGCTCCCTGTGCAGCACTTTTGAAATTACATTTAAATTAGTTAAAAATGAGGATTCCCTGATGTCTGCAGATCAGATAGATTTTGGAATCATGTTACCATAATATGAATGAACAAACTACCAAACTCCACAACATGAAATATGAAATGTCTCAGAAACTAAATACAAATTTAGTCTAAAAATTTGCATTTGTAACTGTAAGTCATTTTTGTTGTTGTTCTTTGACTATAAAACTATTGCATTGCCATGACACTATACAGAGAGGTTGCACTGGGACTTGAACCCAGGCCACTGTGGTAAAGACTCAGCCTTAACATGTGGTATGCACACTACCAGGTGAGCTACTGAGGAGCCCCTATTTGTTCATTCATTCATTCATTCATTCATTCATTCATTCATTCATTCATTCATTCATTCATTCATTCATTCATTCATTGCATTTTCTGTACATGTGTAATCCTTTTGAGGGAGTCTTGGGGCCACTTCACGTCATCGTGTCTATGGATATTCTCATTTATCCAGGTCATCGTTCTGTCTTCAAAGGAGTGTGCCTTTTCCTTTAGATGTGAATAGACAGCTGAGACTGGACCGGAGGAGTTCGCCCTTCTGTGTTGAGCCATGCGTTTGTTCAATGGTTGTTTTGTTTCCCCAATATATAAGTCCTTGCATTCCTCACTGCATTGGACGGCATATATCAGGTTGCTCTTCTGATTGTGTGGTGTCCTGTCTTTGGGGTGAACCAGTTTCTGCCTTAGAGTGTTTCCGGGTTTGAAACATACAGGGATTTGATGTTTGTTAAAAATCCTCCTGAGTTTCTCTGAAACCCCAGACACATACGGAATTACAATGTTCTTGCCTTTGTCTTTCATTTCCTCAGCATCATCAGAGTTGTTATTCTTTCTGGGGCGTGCTTTGCCAAAAGCCCAACTCGGATAGCCACAAGTTTTCAGGGCTCCCCTTAGGTGTTTGTGTTCCTCAGCTTGGGCCCGAGTGGAGGTGGGTACGTTATCTGCCCTGTGTTGCAAGGTTCTGATAACCCCCAGTTTGTGCTCCAGTGGATGGTGTGAGTCAAAAAGAAGGTATTGGTCTGTGTGGGTGGGGTGGCATGGCTCAACACAGAAGGGCGAACTCCTCCGGTCCAGTCTCAGCTGTCTATTCACATCTAAAGGAAAAGGCACACTCCTTTGAAGACAGCAATATTAAGATTTTGGACAGGGAGGATAGATGGTTTGAGAGAGGAGTAAAAGAGGCCATATATGTGAAAGTGGAAAAACCAACCCTCAACAGGGGAGGGGGTCTGCGGCACCACCTATCTCCAATCTATAATGTTGCCCTTTCATCGGTACCCAGGAGGTTCAACAAATTAACCTCAGACGACTCTCAACGATCGTCGTTCACCAGGGTTTCACCTGACTCTGACGACTGTGAAACCAGCACCTAACGACTGTCGTTAACATTAGACCAACACAATGGTCAAGTGAAACCAGTGCCTGCATGAACACACCCACAGGCATTAGGGTGGACACTCCCACAGAGGTTAAATACCTGGACCTTACCCCACTGTCCTTTGTCAGACTAGTGCGGACTAGAAAGACCGATGCGCATGAACTGATGAAGCCCCTTGGATAAGAGGCGAAACGTCTTCCTAAGACTAATACAAGTCCAGTTGCCTATGATTCATTTTTGCCCAAAGAGAACTTCACGTCATCGCATGCCTGCCTTCAGCTCTGGGAGGCTGCCCTCTTGGGGTTGGTGTGGTGCCTTAAAACAACAGTCAGACTTCAGCAGCTCTGATCTGAAACAGAGATACATTGTAGGTGTGAGGTTCCTGTCTCACCACCAGACAAACATTCTGCAGACCTCATGCTTTTTGCAGGCTGGACTGTCCCCTCATCGTCCTGTGTGTCTGGTGCTTGAGCAGGCCTGACTCGGTGGTTGTCTGACTGGCCTTGTTTTTTATGAACAATGATACATAGAGGGTTAAATTATTGGTTTACAAAATTTGTAAATCATAAATATTCATAAATTTAATTAATTTCTCACAAGTCAAAATGAAATTTAAAATGTAATTTACTTTTAAAAAAGAGAGAGTTATCATTTTATTTATTTATTTATTATTTATTTATTTAAATTTCATATATAGGAACATTATAATGTTAATGGCAATACCCTCTTTGAGCTGACTGAAATTCAGCTGACTCCAGCAATGTGTGAACCAAAGTTGAGCTTACCTCTTGTCCTCTGTTTCTGAGCTCCTGCTGAGATCAAATGTTGCTTTAATCTCTTCAATCTTAATAGTTAAAACTGACCTCTGATATATAACAACATCTACCTCTTGCTTGTCTTTGGCTTCAGGCCCGACCCTCTTCTTTTTCACCGCTGACCTCTGGCACTGGGTTTGGGTTTTTGTGGATGGATGTTATTTGGTGCCTCTGTGGAGGGGCTAGGCCTCGCAGCTCATCCCAGCAGGCCGAGGGTAGGGGGAGCAACGCCCCGCTGGGCACGATTAGGTTGCGCCAGAGGAGGCCTGCTGGGTCAGAGACGGCTGCTGCATGGTTTCAGACCCAACCTTCCTGCTGTCAGAGGGCTGCTGTTGCCTCTGACAGATGTCAGTAAAGCAGGCCGTGACACCAGAAGACAATCAGATAATCAATTATTTTCATCCACCCACATCAGTACACAAGAACACAGAGCATCTTCAGACAGACCTATTGGAAAATGTCCGGTTGATTGTCCACAAACATCCTCCAATCAGTGTTTACTGCAATATTGCCTTCAGCGCCCACATGCCAGGGTAGATTAACTTGGAAAATGAATAAAACAGCAGAGGTCAAGAGTGTGCAAAATCAGCTTCCTACATTACAAGAGAGGTAGCAAGTAAAAACTCCTATGTTGTAACTAGTTAAGTTCAATCTTCAAGGTCTTGTCTCTGTTCAGTTTCACCATTAGCACTTACGCCTTAACTAAGTCCATCGTAGCCAAAACATTGTTGCATTCAGTGACATTTCATTGTTAGGGTCACTGACTCTGTGTGATGCTGCATTCATGTAAAATGGGACATTAACACGTCATTTCTAATATAGAAATAATGTAACCTATAAAATACAAAAGCATATAATGTCATAGAAATAGAAATGCAATATCAACTAGCTGGCATGCTGCAGTATGTTTGACTTTTTTATTCATTTAATAGGACTTTGTGCCCTTACTTGTCTTGCATGTGTCCTAGCAGATACTTCATAACAACATACACAAACCTTCATCCTGTTATAAAGTCTTTGTGGTTCAGCTGAGATCAAAACTGGTTGATTTGTTAGTGGGTATATGTTGATTTACCAGCTTTTAGGTCATTTGAGCTGCTATCAAAGCAGGATGGGCTTCCATAACAGCTCAGCAGAGCCACAGGCTGATGGCCTCCACGCCACAACACAGTGATGCAGTCAGTCGTGTAAGAGGAGCCCCGACCAAGTACTGAGTTAATAAATGAACATATTTTTCAGAAGGTCAACATTTTTGTGTTATAAATCCTTTTTGTGATGTTTTTTTTATGTAATATTCTAGTATTTTTGATTTCTGATTTTCATGAACTGTAAGCCATAATCATCAAAAGTAAAACAAAAAAGCTTGAAATATTGCACTCTATGTGTAATGAATCTAGAATATATGAACATTCTTCTATTATATATGTATATATTATATAGACATAGGATACATATGATTTATTTAAAGTTATAGTGTAAATCCATCCTTGATGTTCAAATTCAGCTATATTCAAACTTACACATAGCTGGTGCAACAGGCTGCTGGGCTTTGGCTGGGCCAGTCTAAGACATTAACATTCTTGGCCTTAAACCATTCCAGTGTAG
The DNA here is from genome assembly GCF_902150065.1 of Myripristis murdjan. NCBI lineage: Eukaryota > Metazoa > Chordata > Actinopteri > Holocentriformes > Holocentridae > Myripristis > Myripristis murdjan. The sequence goes on along the minus strand of NC_043994.1, from coordinate 14,571,506 downwards.
CTTTGCATGCTTTGTATGCTTAGGGTCATTGTCCTGCTGGAAGGTCAACCTCTGCCCCAGTCTCTGGGCTCTTGCAGACTGAAACAGAATTGCCCTGTGTTTGGCTCCATCCATCTTGCCCTGAATCCTGACCAGGCTCCCAGTAGCTGCTGATGAAAAGCATCCCCACAGCATGATGCTGCCGGCACTGTGCTTCACTGTGGGGATGGTGTGTGCTCAGGGTGAGGAGCAGTGTTGGGTTTCCACCACACATACTGTTTTGCACCAAGCCCAGAAAGTTCAGTTTTGGTTTTATCTGACCAGAGTACCTTCCTCCACAAGTTTTCTGTGTCTCCCACATGGCTTGTGGCAAACTCCAAATGGATTTCTTATGGCTTTCTGTCAGCCCCCCTCCTCCCCTCATCTACCATCATGATATTATCAAGTTTCAGGTCTGTGTGGATGACTCCAGCAGCCTTAAGGTGCTTCAGTGCTGTGGCACACTGAAAAGTCAGCAGAGTCACAGATATTCATTTCATGAGCAGGCCCAGTATTTTCCACCAGTATCCATTTCCAAACAGTTAATCAATACAGAAAAGAAGAAAGTGCATCATACCTGATGAAGGATGAGTCCTCTTTCCCTCAGAGGTTGGCACATTCTCTGGTTCATGAAGTCGTCAGGACTCCAGACACATGACACTCAGTGTTGCATGTGTCTGCGTCCAAGGCTGCAAGTTTCTGACAGATGGTCTCCTGGGAGACATATGAGAGGTTAGGGAGAGATTTTTACAGTTGTTTATCTTTCATGTTTCCTTATATATATCAGGCTAACACAGTATTTCCACAACCATGACGCAAAACAACTAGCAAAAACAAATCAATAGTTTTTTTCACCCCTCTTGACTGGTGAATAACTTCACAAGTATTTTTCTTCTTGTTTTTATATTCAGTTTATATAACTCCTACAAACTTTCATTGACAAAGTACAGTTTTTTCTACCCCTTTCTGGGCAGCTATCATTCTAAGTTGGTGATTTTCCCCAATGTTGATTGACAATCTCTTATTCATGCCCTGCACCCAACAGCTGGAGGACCTGGAGGAGAGCAGGCGTCCTGTGATCAACAGCATTCATTCAGCATTCATCTAAATGTGTAGGTTCTCCAGCTATTATAAATTATGTTTATGTGATTATGTATTTGTGAAGAGAAGGCTGATTTTTTTTTTTTATCAGAACAGATATAAATCAGCAAAATAAATGCACTTACCACACATGTCACCCTATGTCAGTGACTTTGTCCAAGTCTAATATTTATCAATGGAAATTTAACACAAAGCTTTTCATACCTCACATTCAGTACACAGCAATGTCGAGCAACCTAAAATATATTAAGGAAAAACAAAAATGCTAATAATACTATTACTTCTGCTGTCAGTGATAATAATTATATGCTTCATTTGGATTACATTTTAACAACAAAAATGTCCTAGAATGTAAAAGAGGTTAAATATAATAAAGTGCAAATCACATTGGAAATAAATAAAATAAATTTCATTTTATTATTATTTAAGCTCAACACCCTCTTGCTGCAAGGTGGCAGTGCAAAAATTATTGATGGCATTGATGAAGTGACAGATGCACATTTCAGTTGCAAAGAAATAGAAATCCCAGCAGAAATTTGCATGGTGACTATCAAGCCTAATTGGCCTGTCAAAATGTCTCTTTGGTCCATGATGACATGTTTACTTTGAATGGGTCATTTCTCAAGGAGGGATGTTGAGGAGAGGTATGACATCGCATCCCCACTGATCCCATCTGCTTTCGAAATGGTAGTGATCGACATTTGTTATATCTCTGTGCATGTGTAATTTATCTCAGCTCAGTGTGGGCAGAGAAAAACTGGCATAGTGAATTGCGTGGGATTTGTAACTGCAGGTACTGTACAAGCACTACAGGTAATTTCTGTGGCTTGGTTTACATCTGCTTTTAGAAGAGCTCTAAGTTTCTTTTCAAATCTCCAAATGTTGAAAAAATGAGTGTTAACACATTGCTGGCACGTAAACTGTTTGGATCACAAATAATTAATTCATTCTCATCTTATAAGTAGTTAAATAACTGCACGTTTATGGTTATGCAAAATAAATATTTGCTGCTGTCTGTTTCATCTGTCGACATGCGGTGCTTTTTGCCAAAAATGAAACTGCCTGACTGCCTTCCAGCTTGCATGCTGTCCTGTGGCACTTTTTGCCAGCGCTTCACTGTGATTACAACTGGAGTCTTCACATGTGCCCCAAATACTCCTACCACACACACACACACACACACACACACACACACAGCAGGGCCAGGAAACCATAGCAACCCAGGTTGTGTTTAATATTCCTTGTTGCTAATCTAGACTGTGCCTGCCAGAAGTCACCTGTTTGTCCTGTGTTCCCTACATGGATCACACGAGTATCTGTCAGTGTCCGCCTGCAGCTATTATGTGAGCAAGGGTATTTGATTCACTTCCAAATGTGACTCATTCCTCTAATTCCTTCAAAATAGTAATCATGTCGAACTTTCAGTGCAGTGACAGCTCTGTCATTTTCCGTGATGCGACGGGTCATACCTGGGATTCTTAGAAATCATTTCGCGTTCGCTTTCAAATGCGAAATTCATTTGGTCCTTAACAGTCATCACTGTCACATTCAGTGTCGAGGATGGTAATTGTAAAAAAGAGATTCGTCAGCCCTGTAATGTACAGTAAATCCTGTACTCGGGGAGATATACTGTTGGAAGATGTCAAAATTTGTATAAAGCTGCAAATTACCGTCACATCCAGCTATGAAATCCACCACCAATTATCTGGAACCTTAAAATGAGATCATACAGTTCGTACAGTCTCCATGATACAGACTATATCTTCATTACTCTTTCTCCCCATTAGTGAGGAATGTGACCAGGCAACTAGTGGAAATGGATGAGGAGGCTTTGTAGTTCGCAGCAGGCAATGACGTTTCCCTTCTGTCAGGTTTAATGTCATGCCACCCCCGTTATTTCCTCCTCTCTCTCTCTCTCTCTCTCTCTCTCTCTCTCTCACACACACACATTCTCTCACTGCATACAAACACACACAAGCTGACTTGCTGGTGAAAGCCCAGTGCTGTCAGTGATGATGTTTCCCTTATTAATGGAGTCGAGGGGTCACTGGGATATTTTGCATGTTGATGTGGAGGCCAATATGTGATCAACAGATCTTGTGAACGGATGTAGTTGTCAAAATAGAGAGACATACACACAAATATGCATGCCCCTACACATAACATCGACAATATTCATTCCTAATGAGTCTTTTCCTAAACTGTCCCCATAAAGATGTATGGTAGGGTGATGTCTGGCCAGGCACAGACTTTCTCCTGTTAATTAATTGTCTTCACAGGAAATCTCACTGCCTTTGCACTGCAGTTCCTGAAGTCATTGCGGTCTCACATAGTCATGTCATGGTAGCTGGTCCTCAGCTATAAAGACAGAGTGCAAAAGATCATGCGTCAAAACCCACGCCCGTCAGAGGGCAAAGCTGTCCACACCAACTGATGCAAGCAAATGCAGAGTGGATACCAAAATACCTGTAGGTAGCTGGTTTCAGTGTGTCTAAGAGCTAATTTGGCAGCCTGTGTCCACTAGGCATTTAGAAACCAGTGATGCTCACACCTAACAACTAGCACCGCTGCATATGTTAAATATGTCACAGACTGAATTTATGACAATCATCATTGTAGCCTTAAAATAATATTTGATTAGTTTATTACCAATGTCCATTTCCTTTGGTGTAGTTATTGTCAGATTATAAAAACACATGAAAACCTTTCTTTTCTTTGATTATTTTGAGGGAATTAAGAAAGCTCTATTAATTTCTCCTGTAGATGGTCAACTTTTTTAACCAGAAGTCTTAAAAATTCAGACAAATGGAGGCTTGATGATTTCTGAGGCCCATTTCGACAACAAATGGCTCACAAGTTCAAATACCATTATGCTTTTTTCTTATAACTCCTCTATATACAAAATTCCCTCCCATTTCTTGTTAACCCACAACGCCTCTTGCTTTGTTAAATAATTTATCTACGTCATTCTTTAGTGTGTTGAAGTTTACGTCAGGCCTTTACAAGTTTGGCATCTGCAATTCCAGGTGTTACTTATTATCTTTATCTCTGCCAGGCCGCAGGCTGGAGGAGATCATATGTTTCATCATGTGTGTGTGTCTGTGTGTCTGTCTGCAGCTAATTGGGCTAACTGGGACTGTCGGCCAAAATTTTGTTGTGCAGTTATGAGTAATGATGAAGAGCCTCTCATGGTTGTACTGATTCAAAAACTTTACTCCCGATACTTTCACCACTGCTCTCTCCCTCTCTCTCTCTTCACATACTAATGGGCCAATCAGCCCAATATTCTTTTTATCCTATTGTGGCCATGTTTACTCTGAAAAAATCCAGGGTGTGCTTTGCCTTTTTTGGGCGAGTATATAAAACACACTGCAGGTGGAGTAAGTCAGCACAACACAGATCAGGCACACACAGGAGAGAAGCGCTGTAAAAAGTGTCAGAGGCTGATGTAATCTGTTAAAATAGGTTAAATAGCCTGATGCTTCCCAACTGTAAATATGACATGTAAAACAGCCATCACTGAGTGGTGTGTATGGGTCTATTTGTGTTTGTGTTTGTGTGTGTGTGTGTGTGTGTGTGTGTGTGTGTGTGTGTGTGTCTGAGAGAGAGAGAGAGACCATTAGTAGTAATTTTGAATTTTGCCATTTTAATCTGTGCTCTTTTGAAATGTTGATTCTGCTGAAAACTATATAACTTCTAACAAAGAGTCAGAAATGGCTTGTGAGCCACAGGTTCTTGACCACTGTTATACTGTGTGAAATAATCTGAAACAGATACAGAGAGAGCAAGAAGCGATTAAACTTGAGAGGCTTTGGGAGTTTTTGTATACTTTATACTGTACTGTATCATACTGGAATCACACAGTTTGTAATTTGAAAAGTACCATTGACTATCTCTCCTGAGTTTTGCTCGGTACATAGGACAGCCTACAGTCCATAAAAGGGGAGATAAGCCTGGTGGAGATCTGCAGTCTACTGAGTGTACTCTTCTTGTTACCAAGTGTTTTCACTTGACCAGAATTTTCCATTTCACAATACGCAAGCTTGCATGTTCATTTGACCTCTGTGACGTGAAACCATGGTTCTCCAGAAGAGCTCCTTTATCTCCAGATCTTTTCTCTGCTCAAATCTTTCCTCATGAAATGACTTGGTGGATTTCTCTCTAAGCCATGGGGTCTTAGCTGGCTGAAACAATGATTGTGTGGATCAGTTTTGTATGCTGTCCTGCTGATAGATTCCCAATCCCTCCCATTGGATTTTCTCTGTCCTTTTCAGAGGCAATCTCCTTACATTTCTCCCTTTTAGATTTCCTCTGTGGTTGTGGGTATTGATTGAGTGCACGTCAGCTGAATAAAGACATATATGGTAGAGAGTCGCATCCTGATGCGTAAACACGTCATTTGCTCCTCGTACAATATCTCAGTATGCCAGTAGTGTATCTCAGTATACTCAATAGATATACTGTTATTCTTTCCAGGGTCACACATCAAGCCAGGGACACACTTCTAAAATATTAAGCTATACACACCCTGACTGGTGCCTTAACTTGTGCTTCACCTTTAACCCTATCTGAGCAGTATCTGACCTAGAAAAAGGGAGATATCGCTCCTGTGTCAGTTTAGATGTGGCCCTCTTTGCTCTCAATTATTGTCTGATGGGTTTTCTAGTGGTACCTTATGACAGAGCGGACCATTTTGACACATTTATATCGCACACAACCTTCACTGCAGCTGACAGCAAGGTAATGAAAAAGGAGGAAATGCCTCTCAGAAGCTTTTCATGGCTCTCGGCAGGTTTGGTAAAGAATGTCTGTCAGAGGGTTTTAGGGCAATTTAATGCACTGTTTTTATTTGATAGTACATATGTATATTAAAGTGGCTGTAAGATAAGATGTTAAAAATTACAACCATTTTTGCCCCAAGCTGAATTCATGCATGATGTTTACCGAAATCATCAGTTCAGCCCTGTTTAATCAGGTTTTTTTTTTGTTGTTGTTTGGTTCATTTACTAATCCAAAATGATCAGATTAAGGACGTGTTGAGTATCATTGTCGTCCTGATTAATCCAGTGGCTGCCATTTCACAATAAAGCCAAGAACTCATGAATACTGGTCAAAAGAAATGGCCTTCATTTAAATTGAAAATAAGCTGTCAGAGTCAAGTTCATGGATTTTAGCACGAGTTAAGAGTCTGCGTGCAGCTCTCCGTCAATGAAGTAGGAGGCAGCTGTCTGAATATGTGCTTTGTCTACTGGGCACTACTGGTAAACATGGGCAGCATGCTAACTGGACACATGAAGGTCACCAAATACTCTCTGCCATACACCACTGTTTGGCTGTGATAACAATTTTAATTTCTCAACTCACTTTCTCAGCTCACTGCACATACGAGCTGTAGGAGCTTTTGTATTTTCAAAGACTTATAAGGACACAGATTTTTCAAATAGTTTATCTGATGTCTGTCTGACTTTGCTGGCTCTTGCAGAGGTTCGTGCAACAAAACTGACCATACGCTTAAGCTTGCTGATGCACCAGCCAAAATATTTTATTCAACCTTCTGTATATTGCACACCACAGCAGAGTGCTTATACTCCTGCCACCCACCAAGGCTCTATAAACACATGAACAATGAAGCATTTTTCTAAATGTAAACCTATAATTTCAGCACTTAAGGAACACCATGTTATCATTGTAAATGGCAACGTAAATAACTCTGCTTTTATTTCATTAATCAAACTTATTATTCCATTATTCCATACAACAATTCTGCAGCATGAGAGGAAGAGAGCTTCTTTCCAGCACAAGAAATTCCCTCACAATTGTGTCACGACAATGTCTGATGGATTTTTAATTATTTGAGATCAGTCACAAGTTTTATTTGTGAACATCATTTACATCCTCTGAGAGGCATCCATTTTACGCCCAGACCAACCTTTTGTCAGCTTATTGTACCACCTGATCAATAAACAGATGGTTGGAAACTCACTCTGTTCACAAAATGAAGCTTCAAGCCTCCTGTATCACATCCTCATTAACTGTTAACAGCACAGCTCTGAGTGCAGCTGGCACGCCACCAGGACACCACCAGTTCCTCACTAGGTGCATAAGTGGGCATACAGGATATCCTGAGTGTTTTTTTTTTTTTTTTCAAGAATACTCAAGAGTGCTCAGGAGCTACATGACGAGCATTTTGATGCAAATCGATTCAGTCAGCATTACCATGCAAATGAAAGCTTTCTTGTTACACCTAAACGTGCCTGCTGCCATCTCATGAATTCTGATTACAAAAAAAAAAAAAAAAAATCAAAGGTCGAGCATTTTTTCACTGATCTATTTTTAAACACAGGGTGTATCAGAACACTCTCCTCCAGAGTTGTGCTGTTTTTTTTTTTCCCTTTTTTTCTCCTCTTATATATATTCAGGTCAGCATTACTCAGCAGTGGGTGTGACTCAAATGTTAGGCAGCAGCTACTACAGTGTCTCACTTCTTGGAGCAGCCGTGTCACAGCTTAAACTGTGAGAAATACTATGTGGGTGTAAGAGACGAAGCCTTTGTATGATTTGATTTCGGGTAAAGATAAGGTCTTTTTAAGAGAGTAACCACTGGTTAAATTTGAGTAACATACAATACAACTTGTATATAAGCTGTAATAGATGAGATGTATAATCACTGTCTTTTTCAATATATACATTCAACATATATGAAACCAAGCATCAAAACTAATAAAAGAAGACAGAACATGTGAATACCGGACACTAAATAGAGCTTCAGTATGTCAGTGTGATTCTATGGAAAGGTGAATACCAGCTCGACAGATATCTCTGAGGGGATTCATGTAAAGGCCAAGTCATATTAAAGTCTTAAGTGCGCTTATTGTTCAAAGCCGGGACCAATATGATCTTCAGTATATGAGAGATCAGGTGAAATGTTAGCGATCGACTGCTGGGGATCGTCTGTAATTGGAAAGGGAAAGCAAGCTCGGCTTCATTTGAGTGTGCATGAACTGTCAAAAAAAAAAAAAAGTACATACATTTGCTCTTATTTACCATTGCATCAGCTCTCAGCTCAGTTGGATACAGCTGTCTGTGATTTAATGACAACAGATAAAAAATGAAACAATGACCTCAGTAAATGACCGCATCCTGATTTAATATCATGACTTTTTCCCACTCATCTTATTTGAAATCCATTTCTTGATTGCGATTACCTCCTCATTTCTGTTCTGAGAGGCTTTATTTGTTTGTTTGTCTGTCTCATTTTGGGCTAATTCAGTTAATATTTATATAGCTGCATGGAATACTTGATAGACTTTCTTCTTGTTACTGGTCTGAATCAGTGTGTGTTACATTCATCATTCAATCACTGTATGTTCTTTGTATTTTCTATTGCTTGAATGTTTTAGGGAATAACACACAAACTCACTTGCTTGTGTTACACACACATACATACACAGAGAGAGAGAGAGCAAACTGATATCACTTGAACAGATGGCTACAATATGAAGTAATGATTTTAACATAATTATTTGTTTAACAGGTCTGCAATCGACATGTGGAGCAGATCTTGCCCTTATGGTGGACTACAAAGAATATCAAATATAAATAACTTTAAAAATCCTACTACTGCTGCATATCACTGCTAGCATGTGAATACCTCATAACTCATGGCTGACTCTTGTTTTTATCCTCAGTTGAAGGATAACATGCTCCTCAATGGATTGTGGTTATACTATAAGCCTTGGTGCTAATGAACCTCTTTCAAAACATATTAGATAAGCTCAGAAATGCATGATTGATCATTGAAATCAAGGCTATTTTTCTTTATTCCTGAAAAATGCACATCTTCGAGACACAGGGTCTTCACCTGGCAATGAAGTGATGATATTCTTTTTGAACACTGCTCCAGAGACAAAGCATTTATTTTTACAGCTAACAACAACGGCAAAAAGGTACATTATTCCCTGACAGAAATATTCTTAGTTTATTAATTTTTGTGTGCAGCATGGCCTGTATGCTGCAGGGCACTGGGAATATACTTCGACATAGCATTTGGGGCCAACATCTCCATGACTCACATCCTGTGCCAGAAGCCAGTCCTGCTCCACTGGCAGAGTTATGAGCAAGCATGTCAGACTGATATTAATGCTCTGTGTTATAGGAAGGGTGGGATGGATGTGTGTGTGTTTGTGTGGTGGGTGGGTAAGGTCTAAGAAAATGAGAAGGTAAATGGTCAAGTGAACTCCATTCATTACATAGTAAGGCATATTAATCTTACTGTAGGTATGCATCTATCTACATGTCAGCCTATCTTTGTTTTGTATGTTTTGTACAGCTCTTGAGTAGTTACACATAATAACCCTTCTTTTCCAACCCACCTGGTGAGTCATTAAAAAAACACATACGTCATGCAACTGGCCTATTGCCTTATCTTCTTTTTAACTTTACTTCTAAGGAATCTCCTAGAGTACAACTCAAATTAGTCACAAGGAATAGGCCTTGTTGTTCCAAGGCTGGTTCTTTGTAAAAGTACAAGAAAAACAATGTGAAAGTACTTTTTTTTTCCAGTATGTGTCCTATGTGCAGATATGCATGTTTCCACTTGGCCCCAAAGCAGGGTTTGACATGATGGACTGTAATGGGCTGCAGGATGACAGGAAGGTCAGATGACACGATGGCAGTGTACCATGACTGTGTGGCAGCACTGTAGGTGTCCAAGCTGCATGGATGTATGGAAACCTTTCAAGAATATGATAATTCAGCAATACCTGATGTGTGGGAACATTTTCCTTTGCATTTGGAAGTTCAGAGGCACAACTACTGCAACAACTTTTGGGATTTCCGATGAGAAATCTCACTTCATAGAGTCTTTCATGATGCTGTGCGGGGACCACTTTTCCCTCTTCTAATTGGGAGAGCATCTCCATCCCCGAGGTTGTGTGAAGTCAGCCAGTGCACTCGTTTTTTCTCCTCTCCTCCCCTGCTCTTTCTTCTCCGTCCTACGCACTGTGACTTAATCACAAGGTCTGTACACAGCATTTTGTGTACGGCAGGTTTGTGTCTGCCTCTCGCCCACTCACCGAGTCTCCCTGGGAGATGAGGTTCGTGCTCACCTCCTGTCTGGAGATCCTTCCCAACTTTCTGAACCCTTTCTACGAATTGCCTTTGGTTGTCACGCATTATGGATGCGGTGATATGGTAAAATATAGCTTTTGCCCCATGCTGAATTCTAAAACTCATGGTTCACACAGGAGGCAGCTTTGAGAAATGCCATTTTCATTTTTGTTGTGTGCTTTTGATCTAAATATAATGGATATGGCTCCATGCGCTTACTATCAGAATGGGAGAAGGAAAGGAAAAGGTTTACTGGGTTTAGGTGCACTGATGCAAATTGTGCTTTAAGGAGAGAGAAAAAAGGAGGAAGGAGAGGATGAGTGATGGCAAATGAGGAAGGTGCTAATGCCCAGAATCCCTCAGTACTGTCACAGCTGTCTGCGTGGTAAAGGGGTGCAGACCCTATCTATTCACTGTTCTTATTCTTTGTTCCCTTTCTTTCTCTCCCACTTCTTCTAACAGCCCTGCAATTATGACGGCCTTTAACTCTCAATCCTGATTCTATTGTGAAAGTAACTCTCTTGTGCTGGAGAAAGGAACTGCCATATCAGCTGTGACTAAGTTGGGTGGAACATATCTTAAATTATTTCTAAAATTAATTATTAATCTTCTTTTACTGCTTCGCGGTGGGAGAGTAAAGATGTTAAGATTGGGTGGATTTGCTCTTTGCTAAAGTATTCTACAAGATTTAGTGACCATATTTGAACATTGTTTTTGGCAATATCAAGCACAGTTAGAGATGCACACAAAGAAATGATTAAACTGGTAATTAATACAGGGAAAACTTGGGGAGACTTTCAAAATGTCAAAATGCACAGCATTTATTGCAGTATAATCACAAATGTAGTTTGCAAAAATCAAACACAAAATTCTGACAAAAATAAATAGATTTTATGCCACTTGAAGGCTTCGTATTCTCACAGCAAAGTAAAACACAACACCCTGATTGCTAACATTGTCAAAATGAGTTGTTTTTACAACCTCAGAGGTCACACTGCCACTCATGTGACATGAAACGGAATGTTAATTACACATCACCAACTAGCTGCTATCACATTCACATAATAAATTACCCTGTTTTGCATGGTGCAACAATACAATGTGGTGGTATTAAAAACAAAACAAAACAAAACAAAAAAAAAACAAAACATTTTTTAATAATTTCCTACAATGCAGCCAAACTGCACATTGGGCTCTGTCATTGTATTTGAGTACACCACTGTAAACTGTTACAGCATTATTTCACTTCTGTACCAGTTTAAATGTGTTTTTTTTTTTTCCTGTTATGCAGCAATCTGTTGTGTTTGAACAATATCAGTAACTTAATAGTCTGAAAGGCACTTTAGGACTCAGGCCTTGCAGCTACATTGGAATGTCAAACCATCGCCACTATGCATACATGATTGTACTGTTAAAATCACTTTTTTTTAGTGTTACATCTTGAATTTCTACTGTATCCAACTACAGAATGATTGAGGTCAGAGGTAATGCTGGAATTTTAATTAATAAGTTTGGCCATTCAGTCTGCGTGGGATATAAAATGTATTACATTTAATGACACTGTTAGCAAATTAGTTACCAAAAGTATTAGTTTTCAAGTTACACAGGCTATTTGACACAACTCTACCAATATGCTACAAAACTATCTCATTAGAAAGTGCCACTCATTGCGGAAAAAGACACCGAAATACCAAATGCCATTAATGATTTACTCGGTCTACTAAAGTGGTCGACCTGTCCTGCTCCGACCAGTGATGCAGTGACGGGTCCATTCACTGTGATGCTACACCAGCACTGGCAGGTCAATCCACTGTCACACCATTACAATAAATCCTAGGGGCTCAAAATGGCAATATTGTCATATGTGTGTACTTCCTATTCTTCTCCTACGAGTCATGTTGTGTGTTAACTCCTATGTAAGGTGTGAGATCTAATCCAAGACGCTTCCAGTTGGGTGAAGTACCTCAGTGTCTCTACAAAAGGAGCGGTGACCTTCAGGGGACGGGTGGCTTGTTGTTAGGCGGCTGGATGTTGGTGATGTTGTTGGTGGTGATGGTGGTGGAGTTGTTGTCGTTCCTGCCTGTGCTGTTCTCCACCCTGCGGGAGGACGAGTTGAGCGGGCTCCTCTTCAGGACCTTGTTAGCCAGGTGGCTGCAGGTCTTCCTGTACTGGTGACGAAGGAGCGAGTAGACAAACGGGTCGCTTGCTGCCTTGCTGTAGGCCAAACATTTGGACAACACACCCCAGTGAGGGCTTATGGGCCCTGGGCAGAAGAGCTCGATAATTCTAGTTAAAAAAAAACAACAACAACAAAAAAACAGTCATATACCGTAAGAAATATGCAGCAGTCAAGCCATTTCATAGATCAGTGTAACTGGAGTGGAAAACATCTAAAGAAAACGAACCCCCTAAGTCAAGTAGTATGTAGAAAATGTCAATATTTCACTTCACTGAAATGCCATCACCCCGTTGGGGAATGTGAGCTCATGGGTACTTTCATTTTTTCTGCATCCGGCCATATTTTTCTCATTGTGAATATATATATACATATATATATATATATATATGTATTAGCAATCAAAACAGGGAATCATAAATCCACCATGGTCTTGCCTTCTTAGTAATTTGACTTCTTCATTTGTCTGGTTAATGCAACCCAAGGTCTCACCATTACACAACTGCTGGTGTGATTTCTATTTCTATAGCAGAATTTGAACATCTTGTGACAGATTAGCATCACCTAACTGGGACTAATCCTAATAAGGTCCAGCGATATAATCTCTGACTTATTCACTTATTCTCACTTTTTTTTCTTTCCTCTCTCTTGCTCATCCTCATCAGTTTTGAAGGCTTGGTAACAAGAACCAAATTTTGTATATAAAACTAAAAAGGTATCAGATTGTGAACAGGATGTACAAAGTGATATCGACTAGTGATAATTTTCCTTGGGGAGAATTATTCCACCTCTAGCACAATGAAGGGACTAATTCCAAACATTTCTATTGGTAAATGATAAAACGCCAGCATGTAATACAACGACAGTCTAGCTCCCAGCCTTCACATTTTCTCATCATTTGAAGACATACCATGAGTGCCACATATATTTATGTTCACACACAAACATACACACACGGTGCGTCTCTGCTCACCTCGTGATGACATAAGGTGCAAAGCAAACCACAAATGTGCCAATGAACGTGCTGATCTTCTTGGTGGCCCTTTGCCTCCTCCGCTTCTGCTCATCCAGGCATTTCTGGCGCACACTGCCAAAGCACACAGGTACTATTATCCACCCAGGGGGCACCATCAGGGAAATATATGACATAATGAAGCTAATCACTGAGAGAGAACATGATACTAAAAAGACAGTGATGCACTGGAAACCATTATTTGTGAGGGTCAGGTTAGAAAATGTCCACTTTATGCAGATATCAAATAGGTTAGCAAGAGGACGATTCAAACTTTAGTTTAACGGTTTAAATGACAAGAAATCATGAGACAGTAGATGGGTAGAACTAATGGGGAGGCAATTGAGGAGGTCAGGTATTGGCATTCATGGCACATAATAATGAAAAGGACTGGCACATGCTTGGTGGAATTTAACAGTGACCATTGCTTCAAAATTGTAACATTATAATATGGATTTATATGTGAAGGTGAATGTTCCTCAAAATATGTATATTTTGAATCAGTTGATGTCCCACTTAGACACAGCAGATAAAGTCTTTCTGGCTCTAATCCTAATCCTAATTTGACTTCATCATATCATGGAGTGGTAGGCAGCCTGACTTGCACCACTGTTATTTGTCTCTCCAGCTCTGCCAGCGTTTCAAGAGATCACAGGTGACAGTGGATCAAAAATGCTCTTTCTAAGTGTATGGCTAAAACGCTGGACCAAAACAGTGGTGCTGAAACACCTGCTTGTCAGCATGGGCTCAGAAGTGCTGCTCATGAACACACTAACATTACACAGCATGTACCACCGTTTCAGCATGACACAAAAACCTGTTTTGGATTAGACAGAATGAACTTATATGTTTTTTTTCTTACCTGGGGTGAATATCCACGAGCAGCACCAGCGTCTGCATTGTGATCACGTCGATGCGTTTACAATGAAACCTCGCAACTTTCAGTACTTTAAGATAAGTCACACACAACACGATCAGTGTGAGGAGGAAAGTCAGAGAGTGCAAAAGCACCGTGAAAATGATGAACTGCGTCCCGGCGCCGTTCGCTCTGACATTGCAAAGCGTGCACGACGCGTAAAGCTGGTGGTACCCAACCCAGGAGCTGCAGGTGGCCACCGTGGAGAAACAGAGTGAGTGTACCCACGTATATCCAAGCGCTATCACTGCGTCCCGGTGCCGTATTCTGGAGTGGTAGCTCAGCGGGAACACCACCGCCACCCATCTATCGATGCTCAGAGCTGCCATGCTGAGCATGGAGTTCGTGGTGAGAAAAGTGTCGAGGAAACCCACAATCTGACAGAAGCCGCTGCCTCCGGGGTGGCCTTTGGTGATGAGCCCGACCAGAGTTAAAGGCATGTTTGACACGCTTAGCAACAGGTTGCAAAACGTCAGGTTGAGAATAAAAAGTCCGGGTACCTGTTTCCGGATCTCAGGGTTGTACAGAAAGCAAATCAGCACCACAACGTTGGACAGCAACGACACGACAATAATTCCCAAAAGCAACACAGAAGCAGCTATGTCCGCTGTGTGCATGGTGGGCTGCTGGCGTCCCGCTCAGATATCCACACTTTTGACGACTGCATCCACTGTCCTGCCGTGAATTGTCATCGTGAGCTCCACGTGCAGCAGATGTGGGTCCAATACACTGTCATGCTTACCCTCCAAATATGGCAGCAGCTCAGTTCCCTGTGGCTCTGCGGTAGTTTTCAAACAGCCCTCCCCACGGATCACGGATCGCAAAGCTCGTGTCTTGGCTGCTCAGTTGCGCACTGAATTGATGGAGAGCCTTGAAAACGCTCATAAAAGTGTTCAAAGCTGTTTGTCTCCCGACCTGCTCAGACAATATATATATTGTCTGAGCTCCAGCCACACTCCAAACGACGCTTATGCACCCTGCCTCAAAAATAGGCTTTTGTGTAAAAATAGAAACAGACGCACGCACGATTGCGTGGTTAGACTGGTGTCATGAACGTCACGCTTAACTACACATTAAGCCAAGCTCACATCAGCATATCAGTATTAACTACATATGCTTATTGCATCGACCAGCGGCTCTATATCTCATTCGTCGTCGTTTGGTTGGTTGGTTGGTCGGTCTGCTAAAGGAGGCCACGGTTTTTGCCCCAGGAAACTGAAATTTGACATGTAGGTCAAGGGTGCGTGTGTTTGTGTTCATGCCACATGGCCAAGAGGGGGCGTAGCAAGGCTAGTGGCCAAAAAGGAGCATAACTTTCCAAAGGATTCACAGACTTGGACAGCTGATTAACTATACATGCCGACAGTCAGAAAGCGGGCGTGGCAGTGGGAGGGGCCTATAACGAACATGGCCAAACTTTGTAGACACACACACACAAACAAACAAACACACACACACACACACACACACACACACAGAGTTTGTGTGAATACCCGTAATGACCAATGCAACAGTGATTTCAGCAAGAGGAAAGATCAAAATGGGTCATGAGGTCATCTGTGTTAATGAAACAGGTTCTGTGGCTATGATCATGGTTCATCGCCTGTAAACCGTTAACAGTAGCCTTGCTTCCAACAAAACAACTGCTTCTGGTTCCCAAGCTTAATGCTTCAAGCCTTTTGTTATAGTTGTTGCTGTGCGGGGCATTTCACTCTTCTTCATCGCTACAGATATAACTTGAGTCCCACTTTTTGCAACACACCCTGCATGCAAAAGCAAATACTGCTGCATTAGTGCTCTGAGGAATTGAAAATTCAAATTTTGCCCTCTTTTCATCTGTCAGAATATGTGCATGGACTAATGAAGCATCCAAATGATTGAAAACATTCAGGAAGAAAGGCTAAATGGCACTGGAGAACTAGTGGATCCGGGTGGCAATGTGCAATGTTATCACTTAATATTTGACATCTCTCTATCTATCTATCAGGCCCACAGGTGGCTACACGCAGATATGCAGACATTGGTAAAATATTTTTTGCAAACAATTTAATAGAAACAGACCCATGATACACTGGCTAAATGAGTGGATATTTGCCTACAGTTGCTGCTAACATGTTTAGATAATGTCAGAAAAGTGCTTGACAGCAAGTTTAATAGAATTTTCTGTGTTTCACAGCTTACTTGACTATCTAATTTTCCCTGATGTAGTAAGCTACACTCCACCCATCCTGCTGTCTAGCAAATGAGAACAAGCACAGGGGAAAACATGAGATGATAAGACTTGATAAGATAAGATGAAGAATTAACAGACTGCTGATGACTAGTTGACAGCTGGAATATCACTCTTGCACTCTGGAGTCTCCATCTTTAAATTGAGTGTGTGTTCCTGTGTCTTTGCGTGGTCCTCTTAGTGTAAAAAGAGTAGATCAAACAACTTGAATAAACTTGAATGATAGGCATAAAATTAACTGCAGAATCAGGCTTTTTTATGTTATTACCGCGGCGATGATGCATGGCTTTTCCACAGTTCCTCTTTCACGTTTTTTCCCAGGTTTGATCACACTCCGTGAATACAGAATAGACTCATTTACCACTGTCACAAACCACCATACATCTGAATTTGAAAGTTTCAATTAACATGCTCAATGAGACCGCACAGTAAGAAAGAAAGTTTTAAATTACTCATCTGCACAAAATCACTTACATCAGATTAGTTCCAGGACCAAAATTAAAAGCATCGATATGATCTATGGTATGTAATTGAAAGCGATTTCTTCACTGTCCAGAAATGAGGATAAGAGAAACCAGAGGCTATTTGTTACAGAAGTGGTCATATGAGCACCTGTCTGACCAGTCTACAAATTATGAGCAATGACAAGTCGCCAATAGTGGCTGAGGAGAGTTTCTAATTAATTCCACAGAGAAAAGAGATCTTCAATTTTGCCCTTTCTGCATTGTGAAGGAAGAGGTGGTGAGACTTACACTGGAATTTTCCTTGATCACAGCATCAGGCGTCTGGTTCTGTTTTGCTCCCCTAACCAGGTAAAGTTCATACTTGTAAACACAGAAAAAAAAAAAAAATACCTGGACAAAGTTCATGCTTGGATCGCTTTTTCAAAACTGGAAGTTAAGGTGAAAAAATGTGTTTTTTGGGATGGAAATGAAAGATATATTTCACTCTCACAAGTGTATTTTTGGATTAATTGGATTATTTTGTCTTGGACCTTCAATTTGAAAATGTGGTGAAGCTGCAGACTTTCAGCTACAAGACAAGCTGCTATGAATGAACTTTTTCTTTGATAGCGGTGCTGATTGCAGCAACAGAGGCACTTGAACAATTGATATAGAATTTGGGCGCATTTATCTTCAGAATGCACTGTTTTACAGAAGCTTTGAATGAAGTTCAAATTTGGAAAGCTCAATCCAGGCATCAACATCTGGAAAAGTCTATGCATGCCTTATTTTTGTAGATCTCTGCATGGCTTTTAATACCCCTCAGCCACATTTACTCATTCAGAAACTCACACAAATGAATGTAAACCCTTGTGTCATTAGCTGATACTTTTATTTTCTGACAAAACACACTCAATATGTCACGGTTAACAGCAGCCTCTCCAGAGCCAAACAAATCAGTACAGGAACCCCACAGGGATGTGTAAGCTCACCACTCCTCTTTACAATTAATGCCAATGACTGTGACAGCAGGTACTTGGATAATTACGACAGTTATTTAAGTCTGTGATTACACTGCCATTCTGAGATACAGCATTTGTGCAGTGGCGTGGAAAAAAAAAATAAAGAAATAAAAAAATAAAGAAATTATATTTGGCCCCAGAGAAGTAGGTGTCCACAGCCAAGTGATGATCAGTGGTGCTCCTGTTTCTCAAATCTGGTGTTATAACTACCTTTGTGTTTACATTGACAGTGCCCTCACCTGGCACACCCATGTTGTTAGTTTGTGCTCCACACTACAAGGCTATATTTTACTAGAAAGCTTAAACTAATCTATTGTGTCAGTCAAAAAAATTATGTACATGTCCTACCAGGCAGTCCTAGAAAGCCTGATAACATATAGCACACAGGAATGGTATGGGAACCTCTTTGTGCAATTAAAGTCAAAGCTGGCCAGACTTTCAGAATAAAGTCTGCCTATAGCACAATTTTCACAAGCATAATTTAAATCCATAGTCTGTGGGAATCTGTTGTTGGTAATGTCCTCGTAGTTTGTTGTTGTTGCTTTACCTCTTCCTGTAGGGTTATTTATACAACATTTCTACGTTGTATTTTCTCATCCTTTGTGTTTACAGCCCTACAGTTGTAAAGGAGAGCTTCCATTCGGTGACTCCCCCCTCTTCACATGCAGAATCATTTCTTATTAAATGTAGTTACAGGCTTGGATTGTTCTGGCTGCACTTCACATTGGCTGTCTTTTAATTCTCACAACCAATCCAGGCTCAGTTAATCACCATCGCCCATCTGCTTTGATGTCCTTTCTCCCGTAATGAGTGTGACATTGCTGTATACAAGCATGACAGTCAGCAGCTCCCGGTACTTTTGAAGATGGAGGGGGAGTACAAGTGTTAATGAGAAAGCATGATGGCATAAGTCAGGACTCTGGGCAAGTGTGTCTGCTAGTTTGTTTTGTACATTTGCTTGTGTGCATTTGTATACATATGTGTGTTGGCGTTTGTTTATTTAACCCTCCATTCTTGCGATGGCATAATGTCCTTACGAAGACAGACTTCTAAGGAAAAGGCTTTGTCAGTCTTGGTTTTATAAGAGGTAACATCAGCGTAAAGCTTTGTGGCTGTGGGTAGAATAATCATTAGAAAACAACCACAATAAGGCTTTCAGCTGCTAGTAAATTGAGATAAATCAATCAAACGTCCTAACTAGTATAGAAATACAAACACACATGGTGAAGAGAGGAGCTGGTGATAGATGACTCGTGCCTGAGGCTGAATGAACACACGCCTGGCTAGTTCACGCAACTCCAACTGGCTTATGCACAATTTCAGAAGCTGTCTCTCCACATTATTCGTTACTTGTTTGTGCTTGGACAGCCCTCTCCCTTCCGTAGGGTAAGCCTCACATGCATGGACATAGCCAATCCACTTCATGTCTCATATGCTCATACAGTGGTTGGTTGACTCACACAGGCTAATGCCAAACCCCTTGTACACATGTATGTACGCTGTTTCTATGTTGTCGTTTTTTTTCCCTGAGGAGATGGGTTTGCATATAAATGCACAGACCATGAAGGTCAAATATGCCAGCTTCAACTTGATGGCCAGCAACAGACGGGCTTTTCCCTCTCTGTCTTCTCTCTCAAATTGCACAGATATTTAGATCATGTCACTCCTACAGAAACAGAGATGAGTTAACCTTTAATGTTTATTCCTGAAATAGCATCAAGGTATGGTGTACATATTCTAACAAATAGTTTTGCTTCCGCCAAGCTAAATCCAACGAGAGCGTGTGTTCCCAGCCACTTTCTCTGTCCTCTTTTGCTGCTCGGCTCTGGGTGGGAGTATACATTTCACACCACATATAATAAACAAAACACCTCTAAACAGCAGGATGGGCCAGTCAGTCACAGCTGGAAGAGAGAAAGGCCTTCTGAGTCACACCATTAGCAGAGCAGCTCTGCTTTTCCTGACAGCGCCGGCTGCTCTCACCGCTGGAGGTGAGAGTTTTGATTACAAGGTGCCGCTCCTGGTTAAAATGTATGCTCTCTATTCTCTTGTAAGTCATCATAAATAAATTAATAAATGAATCACAGGGCCACAATGCGAAGTCGCAACTTTTCCTGTCAACAAACTCCTCTTCAATTTCTCAGAGCAGAGATGTAGCCATCGCAGAGATTTCATGTTTTGCTGCACTCGTTGTTGTGTTGTGGCAGGGCTATTTCTCCACCGCTGACAAGAAATGATTTTTTTGATGTTTGTATTTCGAGAGTCATTACGTCTCTGTTCCGGTACTATTTTTGCTCTGCTATATACGTCTCAAGTACTAGTGCAGTCTAGGTACAGGACAAATGATAGGGTTTTGTTTGATGGTTAGAGTTATTGCTGTAGGTGGTGAAGAGGTAAAAATGGGAGGAAAAGCATATTTTTTCTTTTCTTTTTCTTTCTTTCTTTCTTTCTTTCTTTCTTTTTTTTTTTTTTTTTTTTTTTTTTTAGAAATGTCATGTAATGCTTTCTGTCAAAATGACTGTCTCTCCCTTTTCAGTCAACATGAGCATTTCATCCCCTCCATCTTGGAAAAAGCATATAACAGCTTGCAGTGCAGCTGCCAACTACAAACAAAAAATATCAAAGGGAAGGAAAACATGCCTTTTAATCTTGGCTATGTTACATCTTAGTCTGTTCTCAGACAGTCATTATAATGCTTTATGGTTTAAAGTCTTCCTTAACCCTTACAATGCCAGCGTTTCTCAAGGGGAAGTGAGGGATGTTTGAGGCAAAATGTGACTGAGCAGCACCGGTTCAGTAACTCATCTTGGTTTTGTGAAAGCTTCAGCAGAAGGCCCTGCAGCGGCAAGTTGCTGTGTCCCCTCACGGGAAATGAGGAAGGTGGGATTTGTCATTTCTCTTTGTCTGCTTCATGTGATAAGGAGCCGCTGTTGTCACGCGGCAGTGGCACCCCTCATCACGCCCACCCTGTCTGGGACGTGGGAGGATGGATGCACTGATTTGTCTGTCCCCTGCTCCTCTCTGGCAGGCTGGACTGCCGCTGCTACAGTTCATTACACTCACATGCAGCCATTTGAGCACACACTGATGCTACGGTAAGCAGTGGGAAAGAATAATTTTGACATCTTCCCAAAGCCTTAACAAGCAAGGTGGTCACAAAGTTGCCAGGTATAATAGAAACTGAAAAAAGTGAAAGAAAGAAGGAACAAAAACAAAATAAATAAAAAAGATTAAAGATTATTCTAAAAGGTTAGAATATTGTAGAGCCATTTACCAATTTAAAAACTGACCTTTGGTGCTCTCTCTCTCTCTTTTTTTTTTTTTTTTAAACTTCATTATCACAGTAATGCCAAGACCTAGTTGTGTTCATTCATTAACTGATACAGTGGCTCCCTCTAGTGGACAGAAAATTTTACTGAACACTTCACCAAAATGATAGCTCTGAAGTAGTAACTGTATGGCTTGATAGATTTTTTTTTTTTTTTTTTTTTTATAGCAATAATTAATGTAGAATTTTGCTATGCTACTGTATTCTGTGCACATCGTCTGTCACCTGCTGCAACCATAATTTTATTTTATTTTATTTTATTTTATTTTGTTTTATTCATTCATTCTTTCTCTCATACATTCATTTTTGTTCGTAGGTTTTGAATTATACATATAAAAATGTCCAATGTCCTCATCCCATCAGTCACATTCACTGTTATTCAATGTTTTCAGTGTTATACTATTCCACTGTGCCTACAGTATCAGCCGACAGAAACAGGAAACAAGAGGGGGAAAGTATTTACAGGAGCACATCCAGGCTGTGAGGCAGTCCTCTCCTGTTTCAGCCAGCAGAGGGCACTCTCTGCTCTCTGTGCACGCTCCAGTTGCTGCTCTGACATGGTGAGCTGTCTGAACTGTCAGCACCCATTAGTGCTCTCTCATTAAAGCAATGTCAGTGGCACTCTATTAGAAGTCAAATGAACAGCTGTCCTGCCTGGAGGCCAAGTCAACAAGCGAACTTTGTCAGTCAGGAGGCCTTCAGGTTAACCTGCTCCAAGTAGGGACAGATAACCTGCTGTTATTTGTATTGATTTTCTCAAATGTTTTACAAAGCTGCACTTACTGTAGCCTATATTTGCGTCAGACTAATTTGTGACACCACTTCTGCTTCTGTTATGAAAGTAAAGTGACTTTTGATAGGAAATAAAGTGCACTCCCATATGCACACCTAACATGACCACACTCAAGAACACTGTGGCTTCTGTCTGCTTTCTCCTGTTTTTCACTCTCAGTGTAATCTACTCAATCTTGACTGAAGCACCTTTTGAATTACATTTTATGTAGGATGGAATAATAGCCTATGTATAAGAATACATGACATAGCATTTAAAGCTACGTTAGGCATTTTTTAAATTGTAAAAATGCACCTTACATCCAAATGAAATTCTGATGTTGGTTGGTTTCACTTTTTTACCCACTAGAGGGACAAATCAAAGTTTTAACAATCTCCTCACAAATGACACACAGAAAACATTTAATCTTTTGAAAGGTCGCAAGTACTGAGCACCAACTTCGGCTTTTTTACCAGCAACCCCTTTCCCTCCCTTTGCTCCCTGTGACCCAGAGCATGGTGCGCCTCAGACAACCACTCAGATAGACCAGGATCTGGATGGTATTTGGGGTCAAAACCATGATATACCCCGTTTGCCTTCCCCCATTAATGGCCTATTTAGCGTACTGCCGATGGCAGTAAAGAGATAGCTGGGCTTTTATACCTTCTGACTGGATATATTAGCAGGTAATGTCCTTAAAGAGGATTAGCGGATGGAAAGAGAGGAAAGGAGAAAGAGAGAGAGAGTGGCTGAAAGGGCCGGAGGGATGGCGTGGCAGAAAATAGGCAGGTGATAGCAGGGAGGAGAGGAGAGCTTATGCTGCCTTATGCAGCCTCTGGCTATGGATGGGGGATTAGCAGCCATTGTGAATTCTCTGGTATCCTGAGGAGTGTGACTCCGCCGTGCGTGTGTGTGTGTGTGTGTGTCTGTGTGTGTGTGTGTGTGTGTGTGTGTGTGTGTGCCAATTGTATATTAGAGCGATAAATATAGCATCATAAACATGATTTCTACCAAGGAAGACAATTAGTCTGTGATGCTGAGCGAGTATCTCCATAAACAAGATCATTTCAGGAATGCCAAGTATCAGATGTCAAGGTCAGGAAGTGTTTTATGCAACACCAATCTTCTTATGGTTGACCATGTCTTTTGATCCCATGTAGTCAATCAGTGAAGAATGTGCTGAGGGTAAAGGTTGAGTGTCAAAACAGGCCAAACAAATAATCCTGTTTACTGTGTTCAGCACGCGTTCTACTTAAATACATTCCTAACTCAGTAAGTTGACCTTTGAGAAGGTATCTGTTTATGCTGAGGTGTGGAGTCGAGTGTGAGTGTGTGTACATGTGGAGGACAGACAGAGAGAGGAAGAGAAATGAAGCAGGATGCAGAGACAGACAGGTGGAGACGAGAGAAAGAAACAGAAAAAAAACACAAAACAAAGATTGACAGAAAAATGAAGTCACTCGGTCAGCCTTTGCAGCAATACATTCCCCCACAAGGCCTTGCAGGTGAAAGGCACCTTTGAATTGGCCTCTCATTGCACCCCGCTCCTCCCCTTCCCTCCTTATGACTAATGTCTCAGACCTGAGGCCTTGGCTTGGCCCAGCTAAGCTGTTTTGGGGGGATTGGATCACACCGGCAAAGATGACATTGAGTTTGAATGGGTCACTGCGGAATCTGCTTTAGCCACAGTTGGCTGGAAAGGAGTCAAGTGGAGGGCAAACACCTGGGCTAGCTGACCTTTACCTGGGGAAAAGAAGCAGCGAGGGAATGGGATGGGAGGCTGCATAGATCTAATTTGGTAATGGCCTCTTTCAAAACCTGAGATGTTTCAGGGATGAGTAAGTGATGCACTCAGCATAGCATGAGACGCAATTACCTAAACTGGCATAGGATCATAATCACACTCATTCCATTTGCCTACTCGCCGTAACTTGTGTAAGTGTGGCTGGGGTGCGTTTGATATACCAAGATACTTGTTCATGCTCTCTCAAGTTTCCCAAATCAGTAATCTTGAAAAAGTGTGAGATTGCACTCTTTAAAGGGAAGGTATGGAGAAAATCTTGTCTGTGCCAAGACATCCCTGCTACCATCCCTGCACTCAGCGCTGGGGATATGAAAGGAGCTTTGTGCGGCGCTTCACGCTCCATGGCCAATTGACTTCTTTTCCCATTAATCAAATGCACTGTTTACCTAATCTTTCATAGCATTTCAAAACCATTAAAACCAAGGGGATTATCCTAGTATTTCTGACGGTGTTCCTTTACCTCAGGTACAGGTGCCCTGATAGTATTTCTCTCTCTCTCTCTCTCTCTCTCTCTCTCTCTCTCTCTCTCCCTTCAATCCCCTGCCACTCTCTCACTTTCTCTTTCTCCCCCTTCCCTCTTTTCCTCCCTACTTTCTCTTTCCCTTCTCTCCAAGGATTACTTTCTGCATGAATTGAACTCTTAAAAGTGCAACCTCACCATCTCGCCAGTGGACAACTCTACCCACCCTGAATAAATAAAGTATTATTGTCCGATTAAAGCAGATTAAGCAGATGGAAAGGGAGTCGATCTGAAATTGGGTTTAATGCGGCACTTATCTGAATTCTTGACTGCTTCCATAGTGTACACTTTTGTGCCTTTGAGCAGGAATCTGGTGTGGGTTAGAGGGGCTACATTTCTGAGAGTGTATCTTACTGTAGGGCTAAAAGAGGAAATTGTGAATTGAATTGCACTTAAAACCTCTCTTTGTAAAACTAGATGGAGCGCAAAGTAAACTCACATGCCAGAGAGGTGGGACAGGATCTGCAGCCCGTGTTGCACTGCTATTAGCTCTGCCCTGACTGTGCTAACTGTTCAAATAAAAATACCTTGTTTAATTATTGTGGTTTCAAATGATATTCTACCATGTGTTTTGGATGGCTTCCAGTTGGCTTTTGAGCTGATGGACTGATGGCAGTCTCTTAGCAAATTTAGAATCTCCAGAATTGAATGATATTTAGTAACACACATTTTTTAATTGCAACATCACTTTTCACAATGAAACAACTGCTCAAAATATCAGTTATTACTTAACCCCTTAATACTGTGGCTATCACCACTGTGCAGTCGTATGTGGTCTTAATCACTTGTGCGTTAAGGGACTGTTGCACGTGCACACACACAGTTACAAGCGCACACACGCATATGCACAAACGAGTCAGTCATATGTTGATTGAGTGGCTGCCGATGATGCTGAGGGTTAATCTGTATTTAGTGAGTCCATCCGGATGCCTTAGAGGCCATCTTATGAAAGGAAATGAGACGTTGTGAGGCCTTTTTCAACAGACAGTTTCTGAGCTCTGCGTGCATTCCTTCATGTGCCCTGTACCGCCGATAGGAGCGGCAGCATACAGAGTGGGTCCCGACTGAGCACAGGTAGACAAAAAGGCCCTTGTGCTGGTACACATGTTACAGAGGACATGCCAGTGTGTCAGTCCGATGCAATTTTGCAAGTTTATCTCCAAACAGAACGTGACCACCGCAGACAACTGAAGTTTTGAGCTATTTGGTTCAAGATAGCCAAAGAATCTAGAACCGTAATGCTTTATAAGATTGCCCAACCCCTCTCGTGACAGGGGAGGAGGTTGAAAAAATAGGTACCTGTTGAAATAGAGTAATAATGTCTTATTCAGGTCATTTTTGACTTGCCAAGGAGTTGACTGTACGTTTAGATGAAAGGGTTTAATTGGAAATGATAACCTGCTGACAGAGGGGATCTGTCAGCCCACAAGCCCTGGCTGTCTGTCTGCCAGTACTGCAACAATATCCACAGGGAGATTGGCAGATAGAAGCTGCTGTCAACGCCCTCAAACTCAGGGCTGCTCCGACATAAACCCTGCACTTGTGTTTGCTTCAGCTGGGCAGTATTGTTACTGGCTATCTGCATGCTAAGTTTGCACATATACGACAAAGGCAGTGCATGTGCACACAGAAAAGTAAATGCAAATTTCACACATAAACAGGTTTTTTATTTCTGAGGCAATCATAAAGGCCCAATATGCGATATCTCCAATAGCTGGGATAGCTCCAATCACTGTGTTACACTCAAATGGACTATGAGCTGGTGCATGTTTGGTATTTAGCCTATATGTGCATCCATGTGTGTGTGTGTATGTGTGTAGGTGTGTATACATATTTATGCCAGGCAGGAGACGGCCATCAAGGAAAGCCTGAGTCCAATGCTCTCCAGCCATCAGAGCAGTTCAGCACAATCCGGGACATCAAAGCCACTTAAATATTTTTCATTCTTGGAGCCGCAAAATGCAGGATGATATGACAGACACACAAAAGGCCCACAGTTTCCTCTTGGCCCCTGCAGTAGTGTTGACATGAGTAGAAATTAAGTTATCACCCCTTTTTAAAGTCCAGACGGCTGTCAGACAAGGCCCAGTGGCACAGGGGCAGAGTGGATGGTCCAGCGGGCCTCTTTGTATACAAGGCTCTGTTTCAAAATCTCGATATGCTTCCCTTTCACACATGCGCCGAAATGCATCTTCATGCCTCTGTGCTGCTTGTGCATGAAAATCATGGCAATGCTGGGTCATCTGAAAATCCAAATTTGGGGGACAAGATATTTTAGGTGCATGTGTTTTTGTTTTTGCCCAGCTGCACTTTAATATATTTCTGGCAACATTCACTGAAGTATTCCAAAAATAAGCAGTAAAAAGCCAAGGAGATGTCCAGTAACATTAAGGAATAATGATAGTTTATAACCCTTAATATACTCAAATGAACTGAATAACAATTCCTGCCATATCATATTATAAATAATTATAACCTCAAATAACACAATTAATGGAAATAAAATGTTTTTGTCAGTACATAATTTGTTCATAATTATCTGGCACCATATAATTAGTTCCACAACAACTTGTAGGAACCCATGAAATTACAGTTTTTCCATATTATTTTTAAACTGTTTATAAATAACAAGTAATGTTTGAATTTAGATTTATTATTATTATTATTATTATTATTATTTATTTCTAACTGTGGAGCTGTTTCTCTGGGTTGGAGTATAAATGATTTCTTTGCTTCCTTTATTTAATTCAGTATCAGCTATTAACCTATTTCTTAAATTACACACACCTTTATAGACCAGGTTTTATGTTATTTTTGTGGGGTTTTTTTTCCTCATGTTTGATTTAATTTATTATTATTATTATTATTGTTGTTGTTGTTGTTGTTGTTGTTGTTACTATGTATATTCTTGTTTTTCCCTTTCTTTGAAGCACTTAAATAACTCAGCTTTACAGCCCCTAATGTGAAGCTAAAACTTTTCAACAAATGCAAACACACTTTTTGTTGTTGTTCATGCTGTTGTTGTTTTTTGTTCCCGCCAACTGTAATCACTAACTTTTGCTAAAAATATATAATCCTAGTGCTACTCATTAAAAATATTCAAATTGAAATAATAATATCAATTACTATCAAGACTCCTACTCCGACTCCTCCTCCTGATACTATTATGACTACTAATAATTATAACAATAATAATAAAGTAAATTGTAGCAGTTGTAGCATTTGCTGCCATCAGAAAGAAAGATAAATGATAATGCAGCGAAAGCAATTTGTGCTTTAATTTAAGAACAGTCAGATAGCATTTCATTTACATTCAGTACAGAAATGATGTACTAACAACAGTATCCTTCATATAAGAATAGCATATTATATAGAAAAATAAACTATAGGCTATAAAATTGTTTAAAACTCTCATTATCCAGTATATAATGAGATTTTAAAAAAAACATACAAAAAACGGCCATGTCAGTGCTGTACTACTCAGTTATAAATATTGGTAATAAAAAAGTGACAACAAGTTAGTCACCCTGTATGTAAAAATAGCTTATTTCTGTTGATGGATTGACAATATTGATTTATCAGATGAAACATGAAAATTGCATATTTTTGCCTGATTTTCAGATGTAGGAATACAGACCTTTTTCACAGCAGCCACTTTGACATGAAACTTACTGCTGACATTACTTAAGGTTTTGTTCCATGTCAGTGCAGCAGAGTCTCTCCAGTGAAACAGAAAGCACAGCACCAGGCTCTACCTGTGTTCACCTGCTCCTTCATGTAAAAATGGCTGTAAAAAATATTGACTGCAGAGAATCTCTTCTATTAAGTACTGATTTTTATGAATTTTTTATACAACCATAAAATTGTTTTTTTTCCCCCTTCCTGTGGAAAGCAACTCAGTTTGTAGTGATTTCCTGTGTTTCTTAGAATGAGTTTCGACAACTCCTAGAGAAGAGGCATGAATCTGTTGCAGAGATGGGTAAGTGGCCCTGCAAAGATTGCTAGTTGGCTATCTAGTATTCACCAGGTGTGTCTGCAATTTGCAATTATCTTTATGATACTGACGCTGGTGTTAGTGAAGAAATTTGTATCTCTACCTCCACTAGATTAATTTGTCTGTGATAGCTGATAGTCGGAGGGACTATCATCAAAACCTGATGTTTACTGTTGATGTTAAATATAGCCGGAATCTTTTATGCAAATAAACTTATTTGTGGCTGCATCCAGATGTCTATGTTTGGTGAGTTATTTGCAAAAATTAGAACCATAGCCGCACCCAGCAATAAAATGGGAAGGTACATCATTAATAGCTGTATTTCAGGCAAGGTCAAGTGTTTTAGCCTGGATTTTTCCTTTAAATCAGTTTGGTAAGGCTTATAAACTTTCATAATTACACCATGTTACCTGACCTCCATAAGGATAGCACACATTGATCTGGCTTCACCCCATCAAGGGTGTGCCCCACCCTAACTCATCCAGTCCGAAACAAAATCCAGGAGGTTCCTGTTTTTAAAAGGGGAGCCGCTCGCCATCAGAGAGCTACCATTTAATTACGACACACAGGAAATTATCCCTAGAATGGGCCCAGTGCTGATAAGAAGTCCAAGCCCGCTGGATGACAACTCTAGAAACCTGAGAGGACTTATCACCAAAGCAGGGGGTGGGGGTGGGAGTGGGGGCTCACGACTGGGCGCCTGACAATCTGATTGGACTGTCATCCCCAGGTCATAATTAATATATTTATCAAATTAATAACTGGAAAGAAAATCTCAGCGTCATCGGTGCTATCGCAAAGAGAGGCTTGCCCTGGCCCCAGAGGCGAACAGTGGCCAAATTCATGAGGCAGTCGGTTTCCCTTGTGGCTAATAAGGCTGCTGTCAGTATAATGGGGCGTGGGGGGGCAAAGTGAGCCGCCTCTTTTGGAAGCCATGACAGATAAATTGCCTCCCCCCTGCACAGAATGAAACCGAATTTAGAGGAAGAAAAGAAATATGTTACAGTCTGGTGACAACCATAACCACAGAGCTTGCATGTGAATGCTTGTCATTGTATGGAAAGTAACACATAGCGTGCATCAAATATCACAACATATCATCCCTTGGTTTGTTTTTTATGTTTGTCCATGTCATGTAATAGACTGGTAACTGTTAATAAATGTTAACTGCTATTCCATGCAGCTGACATTGTTTTATTTATGCTAAAAAATTTATAGGGGTCAAATTCGAAAAAGTATTTTCTATTAGTCAAGGAAAGTACTGCAAAGTAAGTTTCTTAAATTTGCTATTTTTACTGAATAGTATGTTCATGACTACAGAGATATCAGTGCTGTAGTAGTATGCTTGCATAGAATAGATCTTTGAGCCATTCAGCAGACGCCGGCTGTCTTACTCCCTTGAAGCTTTGTGTAGTCGTATTATGTTGATAAGTATATGTTGATCATCAGGTGGCAAAATGGGATTTGAGCATCTGTGGATTATTTAAGTATGCACTTTTTTTCCACCTCACTGGAGTCCCATAGAACCTGTGTCCTATAGTGCCAAAACCAACTTTAGTACCATTTTTGATCAGAACTTAATGTTCCCCTCCACTTAAAAATGTGGTTTTCTACATTTATATCCTTTAAAATGTCACAAGAGTCATGTTTTTGCAATCCTTTAGTGAAGGTGGAGGTGTCTGTGCATGTCCCTAAAATCTGAGATTCAGATCCCAAGCCAGCTGTAGATTTGGTACCACACAAATCCCACAGCCAGTCCTGTCAGCTGATGGGCTAGTGCTTTCCATTTCATTAACACCGGCTCCACCAGTCACAGCGCTGGTGTTGGACTGATGGTCGTGTTTTGTTTCATAAAAACAAACAAACAAACAAACAAACAAAAAAACAACAAAAACAAGACCAAGTTGAAATGGCTGCTTCACATGAACAATGTTATTGCAACTCAGAAATTTGCTGAAGAAAATATTTTTTTTCATTGTCAGATTATGAAATATGAAACAATTTTCATGAGTGTCATGGGATGGGACTTTTTTGGTTCTGTGTACACAGAGCTAACCCAGTGCTTTAGTTTGAAAAAAATCTACAAGACCAACACTAATTGACTGCTTTTCTGAGGAAAATAGTTTTTCATAGTTGGATTCCCTCTTCAATTTTTAGATGACTGTTGCCTGCTCATTAGCACTTATATTTTAGAACACAGTTGGACTGCAGTGGGATATGTTGCTTCACTGTTTTATTCTCTGTCTTATTAATTTTCTTATTGTGATGTTTTAAAATGTCTTCTGTTATATGTTGTCTTGCTGTCTTCATGCCAGAGCCAAAGACAAATTTCCAATTTTATGAATTTTAAATGGACAATAAAGTAGTCTGAGTCTGAGCCTGAGTAGATTTTCAAGTATGGCACAATGTGTGCCCCGTCCAAAAGTCCCGCGACTGTGGGACTGGACTTCCACATTCTGTGACCACAGAGCTCTGTTTATGAGCCGGTGTGCAAGCAGACATGGTGGTGGACAGGAACTATTTGCATGTGCATAGATCTGCCCATTTTTAATGAGGGCAAGGTTTAGAGTTACATTTAATCCTTTCCAAGGCAGTAGGGGTGGATGTTTTTTCATAGAATCATGTTATAATGATGAACAGAAATGATTTTTAGGGAATTACTAAATGACTGGAGAGTGACTTTAAATGATGTGTGTGTGTGTGTGTGTGTGTGTGTGTGTGTGTGTGTTTGTTTTATTTAATCTGCTAATCCATTTTTTCATACACAAATGATTTAGGGTTAGAGACAACATGGTCACACCCATCCACTTCTCTGGAATAGTATCTTTATCACTACAGCCAGAGGGCTTTATAAACAAGAGGCAGTTCCTGTGTCACCCTAATGTCAAATTTGTATGTCAGTACACACACACACACTCTGGCACAGCTCCATAGCAACCGTCTCCAAAACAACTGGTCTAAATGTAGACAGTTTCCTTCCAAAAAGTGCAAAAATGACCCTAAAATGACCCGAAACTGCTTGCTGAACACAGTAAATGTTCCGAAGTGAAAACATTGTATTGTCTGTCAAAAAGTCTAATATTTACTTCATGATATCCTGTAGATTCTCTGCACCGCATCAGCTGTCAGTGCAGTACCAAGCAGATGTTAGATTGAAATGGAGTCAGAAATCCAGTAAAGTGAAATGAAAAAAAAAAATGTGACATTCTTACTGTTAGCTGCCACAGATAACAACGTTTAACCATTAAATGTAATGTGAATATTCTCCTCTTTATTTCTTCATTTTGCTGTTGCAGCACATTGTAATGGCACTTCCTTTTGTTTCAGGGTTCATTTTGTTATTTCTGGTCAAAGATGGCCAGGCCTGAGAGAGTTGAGAGCTCAAACACTGTTTGGGTTCACGGTGGATCACGGTAGATAACTCAAAGTTAAAGCAAAAAAAAAAAAAAATGTGTTTTGGGGTTGGAAATGAGGGATGCATCACTTTCAGCTACAAGGTAAACAACCTGTTTGATTGAACTTTTTCTGTTGTGTGGTGCAGCGACAGAGGCACTCGTGCGATTGATCTGCCGCGAGAGGGAGGAGGGCAGAGGAGGAGCTTATTCTCAGGCCAATACAGAAATTTAGAAAACTCAAAGCAGGAAACAACAACAAAGAGACTGTAAATTGTATAACAGAAAGAAGACCCACAGTGATGACTCTTACATTGCAAGTGGTCATTTTTACTGCAAAAATGCATGTAATATGGCTTGATGTAGCTTTAAAATATAAAAATTATAATTAAATTCTGTGCTGTGAAGGCACCCATGAGAGCAGCCACACACTTCCCTCAGATCAGATGAGGAAAACATTTCATGCTCACACCCACAGTGCTATTGTTTTGCTTCAGAGCATTGTGATCATGCTGTGTATTTACGGCTGCTGTAGAGTCACATTAACTAACTCGCTGTGTGGTATACTGACATGCAAACTACATTATTGATTCAACTGACATGAGGGTAAACAAACATTGACAATTTTTAGTTTTAGTTTTTGGATGAGCAATTCCTGTAAAATTGTTTTCTGTTTTTAGCCTAAATGATATAACACCAAAGTGTTTGCTTATGAGTATGCATGCTAATATGACAATGATAGTGCTTTTGCATATGTCCCATCTATTTGCAATGCTTTTACGTATTTAGTGTTTTTAATTAACATTTACCTTGTAACTTTTGTTACAGAATATACACCTATGTAGACTCCCCACGGGGCTTCATGTTAATTCTGACCCCAGTCCACTGCTATATCCTCTCCTGTGCAGGTGGGAAGCCACAGCGGGGATAGTTTTATCGGGCATTCCAAGGGTACAAAACAGGAAGGAGGGCAAGCCGAATTGTAAAGGTAACACTATCAGCCGCTAAAGTAGTCACAGGAGTATCAGTTTCTTTAAGCTGCGCTGAGCGCGGCACAAGATTAAGATGTGGATTACTGAACATTTACTTCATGTCACACAGAGAGTGGCATGTGGTTACTTCTGCAAAGTGAGCGGCCATCATAATCTTTTGTGTTTTTTACTTTCCTGTCACCCTATTATTCTGTTTTATTGCAAATACTGATGTACTATTGATTTCTGTCTGATATGGTTTATGAATTGTTGATTAAGATATAGATTATGGATGGTGCAAGCTGCTCAGCAGAATAAATGAGACATCTGCTTGCACCACCTATACACCTATACATACCTTTGGCACTTTTGACTTTTTTATATGGTAAGCAGTAATGCATCATGTATATATAATGATTTTTTTATTGTAGGTCCTGACCCATTGATGGATCCAAACATAGAGACAGGTGGGTCGTAGAAAAGGTGTATCAAGGTGTATTAAGCCCCCTAAAACAACACTGACCATGATGCCCTGCCCAGGTGACGATGACTGGAGAATAGCAGTAGCCCTCTCAGCTACTTGACCATGATAAGGATCACTCTCCAAAAACAAAAAGGCACCACATAGAAAGTAGGAAGACTGATTGATTATGGCTTTGCAGCCTACGGATGATGGTATATTGTATATTGTATTTTTTCTACTATTATTATTGTTTTTTTTTTTTTTTGTATTATTCTTATGGTACAACTGGCATTCATTGTGGGCAGCAAAGTAAGAATTTCACTGGGCAGGGAACTTGTTTCTTCTGTGCACATGACAATAAAATACTTTGACTTTGACTTCTTTGTATGGAGAGGTTGGCATGCATTAACATTTTCTCAAACCTCCAACAAATAATAATATATTTCTATTGATTTGTCCATACTAATGCAAGACCAGGTTTCACAAATAAATATAGAGAAAATATAGACTTCACCATAATGATGGATATATGTGCTTGAGGCAAATGGTGCTTCTACAAGTGGGCTTCGTAGTTTGAGAATGTTTGAGAATGCCTTATGTATGTAATCAGATCAATCAAATACACTGCATGCCTTTAATTTATTTTCATTTAGAGGTGCATTCTGTAAACTTGCAGAGGGTCGATTTAAGTATGGATGCTTAAACACGGCTGCCAAAAATGTGGAATAAGCATGTAATTTGGTGGTTGAATGCTTACTACATGCTTATTCCACATTTTTGTTAGTTGAATCTAAAGGTTCTTCACCAAAATAACCCCCTGGCAATATTTCATACTGGACCTTTAAAAAGTTGATACAAACTGTTGGCTCACTTTAGTTCAGTAGGAGATAGCATAGCTTATACATAGCTATTACCCAACTCTAGAATCACAAAAAGTTGCGACCATTGTGTCCAACAGTGTGCATGCACAATGTCTAAATTTTGAGCTCTTCCCTAAAGACTGGAATCTGATGCTGCGGGGCAGAGTTCACCTTTGACTCTTGTACTTGACCCCTTACCTTGGGAATGAGTTGCTGGAAGTCGGACATGTTCAAATTCTGTCATGCGTCTCTGCTTTACCAATCTCCGGTTGATCTGGAGGACCAGGCTGCAGAGAGAAAGAAACAATGTGTGTCTGTGTGTGTGTGTGTGTGTGTGTGTGTGTGTGAAAGAGAGAGAGAGAGAGAGAGAGAGACAGAGAGAGAGAGAGAGAGATAGTAAGAAGAGCAGTCTTTAATAACTCACTGATGACACACCCTAATCCAAACACATTCCAACCTCAACATCCACTCTCATCCAAGCAGGTGTAACTATCTATTTGAATCTACTTTTTTTTTTTTTTTTTTTTTTTTTTTGTACAGAGAGTAACTCACTCATCTCAGGGGAGCTGTCTCTAAAATCAGCATTCTTTATTAATTGAATTTTTTCCCAGCTTGTATCAATTTAAAACCAATTACCACGGAATCAAAGACGTAATAACCAATCAATAATTGCTGTGTGCAAGCCAAGGCTGTTGTGTGTCAGATGTCAGTCACCATTAGCTCTGTGGTCTCCGGGGTTCAGCCCACATCCACTGCTGCTCTGTGTAAGTGAGTGGGCAGCACAGGTGCACAGTGGTGCACCGATACACAACCCCCCACCCCAACCCCCCCCATCCCGTCTGCTGTGTGCATTGTGTCCATTTTCTTTAGGTCCATGTTCCATAGGAGCAACAGAATGTGTTTCCTGCTTTCAAAAAGGCCTTTGAGATCCCCCCCACCCCCCAGCCTCCCCACCTACCCACCCCGATTGCAAAGAAATACACTGCTTTCGTCTAACCTGGGGAAAAGGTGGGTGAAGATATAGAGGGGGGATAGTGGTGGGGTGTGGGGGATTGGGGTAGCGTCCCCTCAACCCTACAGACTTTCTTTCAGGTTCTTGGTGTAGAGAGACGCTGGCTGGCTGTCCCAAAGCGTTTCGCCTCCGTGAGCACGCACAAGACGCCCATTCATGTCCCACTGGCCCCTCAGCTTCCCCCCCTTCCTCCTCAACTCCCTCCCTCCTCTGCCTTCAACTCCAGCTGAGGCAATTCAACTCGGTCCAGAAGCAGAGACCTTTAATCTAACAGAATGTAGCAGGCACCTGAACTACTTAACCGCTGTGCTTGTTCGGGGGGGGTGGGCACGGAGGCTAAGGTAACTGGCGTGTAACAAAAAGCCCCGAACTTTATCCCTGGCCGGGATGAGTACATTTCCTTTCTGTTGTTCCCAACAAAGGCCAGCAGGCACAAATGGTCCACTATCTGTGTCACCGGGAAGTGGAGAGCAATTTGTTTCTATTAAACAGGACGGTCCTCACCCCCCCACACACACCCCCACCCCTACCCCCCACACTCTGCCCCCCCACCCATATTGATTCTGTTGGCTTTTGTCCTACAGGTAAAGCGCTGCCAGTCAGCGGATTTCATTTAAGCTCACCTTGACCAGGAGGAGACCTTGTAGTCCTCACCAGGGGCCCCCCTGAAAAGACCAGCGGAGGGCCCCCTTATTTTGTTGCTCAGGTTAATGTGAGAATTTATGTGGGGGTACATGGGGTCCCCGGTAAAATGAACACCAGGGGATGGGAGAGAAAGAAAACTTGACTGCTGCATTCAAGGAAAGGTTGTGCTGCTGCACCTGCTGTTGATCTGTCCTTTCCAGTTCATGGTGGGGTCACACAGGGAGGCACAATCCAACCCTTTGCAAATGCACACACACACACACACACACACACACACACACACACACACACTAAAACCCATCCGCAGGCTTCCTTACTTAACCATATCTGTGGCAGCTTGACCCCTTTGATTTATCCTGATTCCTATAGTGGGCAGAAATACAACTCTGGGCCACTGTAATTCACCCACATTGGTTCCAACAGCACACAGGCCCATTCCCCACCTTGACAGAGGCAAGATGGCTGATTTCACAAGAGGGTGTTTCTCTTTTTTATTTAAACCCTGGTCTGAGCCCATTCATTGAGGCCCGGCTACAGATATGAAGCTTTTTGAGTACGACTGTATATCAGTCATGATCTCACAAATCAAACCAAGGAAAAGGAGGCTGTTATTTCAGCACAGTATAAATGTATATACTGCTTATGAAACAAAGCGACATAGTTATGGCTGGAATCGTATGGGAAAGCACATATCTTGCAATTCTGCGCTTTTTTTTTTTTTTTTTTTTTTTTTTTTGAAGTTTATCTTTAACCCCTTGAATTCTGATTTTTTTCCCCCCCTTAAATTCCTCCTTTAAGTGCTTCAGAAAAACTCCTCCTCCATATTGTACAACAATGACACATATATGTTCTGCATCTGCTGGCCGCAATGCTTCATTGAAGCGACATCACACTTATACTTCATGATTTAAACACAAGATGCACCATTATGTCAAGCAGAAAATATTTAGATGTTTGTGCATCATTTTACACAAATTGCCCTGTAATTCAGCAGTACACATTCTCTATTTTTGCGAATCTTAAGATCTCCACTAGAATTTAAAATAAAGTTCTGTGGGTTTGAACAAAGCTGTGCTGCACAGAATGCATTTGTAATGATGAATCCACTAATGTTACCAGCAGGGCTGAGGAGGATTTCCTATATATTATTACAGTTCACACAATGAATACCATACCATATTAAGTAGCAACTAGTACTCCTAAGAATTTTCTGACTTTATGTCAGCAGAGATCAGTCTCACTAATAATCATGATAATGATATTCTCATATTGATATTGCCTTGGAGAGCAATCATATGCAGATGAAGTAACCGCCTTTGAATAGTGAACTCAATACTAAGGGTGTGGCTAAATTATAAACACTCACTGTAAGATCATTCAAGTAAAATATTCCTCTTGTTCCTTCCCAACCTCTTCTCATCCTCACAGTATTTTCCTTTCCTTTCCTCCTCTCCTCTCCTCTCCTCTCCTCTCCTCTCCTCTCCTCTCCTCTTCTCTCCTCTCCTCACCTCTCTCCTCCCATCCAGTTAATTAGGAAGTGGACACATATGGTTCAATTCATTTACCTAATGAGCACCTCTAAATGGTTGAGGGAAGACACTATAGCTCCTCTGTTTTCTTCATCTCCCTCTCTCTTTCTTCCATTTCCCTCCCTCATCCCTCCTTTCTGTTCCCCCTCCCTTCCTTTGTATTGACGCCCTGGGACCCCATCTGGGCCCTTTGGAGGCGGTGAAATGCACAGTAATTATTAGTAATCATCACACACCATCAGAAACGGATCCTAGTGCTGTAATTACATGATAATGTCTGCCTAACACATGCCCTCTATTTAGCAGCCCCCCAGAGACCAGGGATAATAGACAGCTAACAGGGATCCGCAGAATGGGCCTTTCAGCGCTGGCCGGGGCCCATTGTCTACGCGCCAATACACCCTCACCCCCCGCTTGGCAACAACGCAGACCCCGATCAATCCCCTGCACGGCCCCTACCCTGTCTACAACACCCCCCCAACACACACACACACACACACACACACGCAGAGCCTCCTGACCCCTCTCTGCACACACACACACTCCTCGTCACTGCTAAGCAGACAGCAGCGTCAATCACTGGCATTACACTGCAATGCTAATGGCTGCCAAACAATTTCACAGGAGAGAAAAGAGTTTTGTTCAACCATTTATCAGGTAATGGCGACTTGGTTTAATGTTGTTGCCTTTGACCCCCCGAGCAAAATATGATAATTGGCATTATTATGATCAGCGTGTCTTTTTCCTCCCTTTTCATGTGTCATTGTAGTCAAAATGGCACCCTTACATCTGACTGTTTTGGATTGTGTTGTGCAGCCACCGTACCTAAGAATGTATTTTCCAGCTCAGTCTGTGGGTGGTGCAGTGTGACATGCTTTCAGTTTGCTGTCATTCCAGTAGTTGCATGAATACTGCTTTATCCACTAGCTCTTGATACTTCAAATCAGTCAATCAGTCTGACACAACTTGAACACTTCAACTCTACCAATCTCTCAAAGATAGCAAATATGTCTTTCTGAACTACTGGGAAATGTTTACACAACGGTGCAGAGGACATCTAGATATTTTGCATTTGATGTGATAGTAAGGATAAGTGTGATGCAGCTTCAATGAAGTATTGCAACCAGCATATAAAGAACATGTATATGACACTGCCGTTATCCTATCTTTGAAGCTATAAGGAGCAATTTAAGGAAATTCAGAATTTGAAGGGTTAAAATCAATGCCTAACTACTATAAATCAAAGATTTACTCCATGATATAACCTTTACGAATAGCTTAACACCGACAGTCTTACATGTGGAAAAAAAACAAAGTGCAACAGGACATTATTTTGCCTCTTATGGGAACTGGATAAAGGAGAAGTAGAATGACAAAAGTTTAATAGACATAAGAAATATGGTAATATATTGCATGCTTGTAGTGTGCTGTATATTGTTAATGCATGTGCAGTAATGTCATGCCTGTGATTATTTTATAAAATTTTCCAGGGGATGTTCATCTGTAAGACAAAAATACTGCACTTATATCCTACAATGCAGGGAAAGCACTACACACTGTACGTCCATAACAAACTATAGTCCATGTTAAATATCATTTAAACTGTAATTTTAAAATGTGTTACTTTAACATGAGGTTTACCAGATTTACCATATGTTCGACATGCCCTTAGTGTCCAGATGCTACACTTGTATGGTCACTTGTACGTTAGGTGTGAAATTAAAAGCAACAGCCATGGTTGTCGGTTGGAAGAACGAGAGAGAAGAGATGCCATCGCAGGTCACATCTCTCAGCTGTTTTCGATGCAAATAAGCAGTAGGTGAGTAAACACAGAGCGGCGCTGCTATTTTCATGCAGCTCCGTTTTATTTTTCATTTTTACATCATCCAAGTGCTGCTATAGCAGTGCAATGAGAGTGTTGTTGGGCAATTTGAATCTACATATCGAATGATCAGATATGCATGCAAAGATTGGTTTTCTTATCTAAATGCATCCTCTGAAATGAGGAATCATGTTTGTGAAAAACAAGGGGAATTTGCCTGAGATTTGCCTAGCAGGCCCTAAACAAAGGCCGAGTCATTGGGAATATTGTATACATTAGCCAGACGAGGCCACAAGATCGTTAGCCGTTAAACAAATTTAAAATATACTGTATTGTACCTGTGAAAATATTAACACTCATCATTTATGAATCTGGCATACAGTCTGTTTATTCACTGTTCCTGTTCATTTATGAATACGGATGTAACTGATTTACTGGAACGGACGGTGTCAGTTGGTACTGTGGAAAGACCAAATTGGCCATTTACTTTAAGTGACAGTTGAAACATCCTCTTACTGGAAATGTGTCTCATTTTAATAGGGCAAAGGTAGTTTGAGTTCAAAACAACAGCTGCCATGACTTATTTCTATCAGTGGAGGCCTGAGGTTTGCCATTATCTCTGTGACTGTGGCCATCAGAGATTTTGACAGTACTTCATTTTACCTCCAGATGGCAACAGTTGTCCTTTTCTCTGCTTTTAACAGGAAATTTGAGGGAACAAACCCAAACAAGCTGAAACACTGTTCCTTGGTTATTTGTGAATTAAAGCATATATGTATATATGTATTTTACCTA
Organism: Myripristis murdjan; assembly: GCF_902150065.1. Classification (NCBI taxonomy): domain Eukaryota; kingdom Metazoa; phylum Chordata; class Actinopteri; order Holocentriformes; family Holocentridae; genus Myripristis; species Myripristis murdjan. The sequence continues at coordinate 14,531,573 of NC_043994.1, read as the reverse complement.
TGCAGCATAGAATTTAATCTGTTTGTCCATCTTTATCCTTTTTATTATTGGTCTTATCCTATCTTTTGCATCATTTTGCATCCATCACATACACAAACACACACACATATACGGTGAATGCCCAACAGGTCTCCAACACAAAACCAAAGATACACACTGGGTAAAAAGCACTGTGATCTCGAGCAGAATGAGTCTGACAATAACAGACATATCAACTATCCCCTAATTGATACAGCTAGGCAGTCAGTCAGTCATTTAATGAGTTGCTAATAGCCCTCAGCAATGCCATGAGTGACAGAGGCCAAGCATTCCTCCTGGAGGAGGCTGCCCGGGGACTGCGGTGGATGGGGATGCTTCTCATTAACGGAGGCGGGATGCCTGGCGATTGTTCAGTCTTGTGTAGACAAGCCTCTCCCTCACAGAGGCCACGCTTCTGTCTCAGCTAGCCCCCTTAGCATCAGACAGCCAAGCGTCACAGAGTCACAGATAATGGAGACTTGATCAAAGAGACGCAGCATTCCATCGGACCGGGCCAAGCAACCAAAAGGGAGAGGGAGCAGGGGAGCGAGAGGAAGTGAAAGAAACAGAGGGAGGGAGAGAGGGGGAACGAGAACAGAGGAGCAGAAAGAGAGAGGGGGGACAGCAGGGAGAAGAGGGTTTTGGGCTTGCATACTGCTCCACTCTCTGCATTGTAATGCAGCAATTAGAGAGCTTGTAAAGCATAGTTCTGCTGGCAAAAGAAAATGTGTTGTCCTGGAAGTCTGGCCATCAAGGTGTTGCAAGTGCCAGTCACAAAGGGTTGAAAAGTAAGATGGGCAATAAAATGGGTTCTGGCAATCATGATGTATTCACCCTAAAGCTGCAGAGCTGTGTTAAATAATGATCTTGGATGAACACAGACAGCGTATGAATCACATATCATGTACATGTATATACATACATTGTGGTAACATTCTCGGTTACAAGCAGTCAAATGGAGCAGTGGCTATGTATGTAAGTCATTACCTTTTCATTTTTGCTGCTGTGAACATACATTGTAACAATTTCCATGTCAGAGTCTGCTATTTTTGAAGATACCATATGAATAAATTTTAACGATGTACATTATGTGTAAACTTAGAGATACATATGCTATTGATTCATTTGCAGTGCTTGTCATGAGCAGCGGTGTTATTCATCTTAATGCATATAACCGCCAGCCCTTCAACTGACCCATAATTTGCCACAAATAACTCCTGTGGGCAGAGTGATTATAGCTTTTCATTAGTGCCGGCAGCCTTTACTAGTGCTATCTCCAGCTAAAGGGCCCTTGCTCTAATTGTTAGCCATTACAAATATAGTATGTTCAAAGTTGATGATGCCTTTTTGTTAACTGCTGATGGTGATTGAACAATTAAACTTTGGCAACTTAATTACCTCTCCACAGCAACACAGAGATGAGGCATTAAGACTGGCATTATGGTAAACACTGCTGTCAGGGAGTGACGGCTTTGAGCTGGATGATGCATGAGTCTGTTTTTCACCAGATGGAGGACAGGTAAACAAAGCACATGTCATATAGGATGGGAACTAACAAGACACTGTTTTCAGTTAAAATCAATTATTTATACCTCAACTAGGTAAAACTACTTTCTGGACACTATTTTTGGTTGTAGTGTCAGTAGTAGTGTTTTATTTTAATTTGTACTATTATTATATTATACTAATTAACAGCTGACCACGATGACCTACTAATTAACTGCCTGGTTATTCTTCAGCAGCAAGAAAAATCGGGCCCACGAGCCCTGCCCGCAGCTAGTTCTCAGCATAGAAAGGCTAACAGTGTTGTATGGAGTGAAAACAAAAAACACCAGAATAAAAATCTACACCCATTCATCAGCCCAAGAAGGAATCACACTATGCAAGCTCCTCATTAAGTGGCATTAAAACTGTGAAGGTTTATAATTATCGAATAAATCCTTTCCCACATGAATGAATTCATCTGCGTGCCATAATTCTTCCTCACTCAGAGCAGCTCTGGCGGTGAATGAGTCTTTTGTGAACCACAGTGGGAAGGCTTTTGTGAAATTACACTACCGCATAATGATGCTAATCATAAATTAGCATTTCAAGATAGAGTTGTGTGTTTGTGTGGCCGTGTGTGTGTGTGCGTGCGTGTGTGTGTGCATTTGACAGAGAAAATTTAAGCAATCTAATTTTAATTTTCATTACCAGTTCACTCAGTTTCAAAGTATGAGAAGCTGTTAGACAAATAGCCACATTAGCCTTTTTTTAAATAGACCACATTTTTGTAGTTATACAGTACAGCCAGTTCAAATTATTTGTACAGCAATTGTGATGCATCACTAGTCTTTTGATAATTAGATATGAAAACTTAAATCAAACTTAGTGTTGGTTAGTGTTTTTTTTTTTTTTTTGTCACAGCCAGGCCTTGTACTGTAAACTTGAGAGAAGTTGACCTTATGACTGACCTCTGTGTGCCGCCTTCATTTTTTCTCCTTTTCTCTCCTTCCAGCTCTCTTTTCCTTCTTTTCACGCTCAAAGCATTACACGCATTGACACAAGCGCATAAGCACACGCACACCCGAACAAACAAACACAAACTCAACACAAAACATTGCATGGTAAACAATAATAGAAGGCACATGATGACAATGTTACATTCAAGTTTCCATTCATGGTCTGAGAGTAGCAGGTGTGTATTTCATTACCCGCCAAAGAAAACACGACTCCGGTGTGGGCTTCTTAATGTAGGGGCTTGACCCGCTAATGAAAGCAGACAAAGGGACCGATCGAGAGACAGGGCCCACTCTGTGTCCACTTAGCACCAGGCTGGAACCTTTGCCAATTAGAACCTGTTTGTTTGATATGACAATTAACGAGGAGACGTGAGGTCATTCATCTCAATGTGGTTTCACTCCGCTCACTGTTGAGATGTCCATCTGGGTAGCATCCCCTTGGTGATAGTCGTTAAAAACATCCAAGGCACAGAAAAATGAACAGGCACGATCGTCCATTTGATTGCACAAGATACTGTATTTACAACTATAGTTCTTTTAAATGTCTACTACCTAAAAATCTTTATTTTTTCTCTTTTTTACTGATATGCCAGTTTGTTAGGATGGATACTTGTCAGTCGCAAGCGATGGTTCATTTTCACAACATTTATAACCTCTTGATATTTACACATGGGCATTGATTTCAAACGCTTGAAACAATGAGCGTAAATGAGTTATACAGAAGTCATTTGCATGAAAAGAGAAATTCATGACCTCAGTGTTGGGAGCACATGTAAATGATAACTGATCTAGTTTGACATCCAACAAAGGACACTGAGTGATAGACATCAACTTTCTGTAGATATCAAGCTATAATTTCAATACCATTTACCTAACCACAGCTATTCTTGTGAAGGGAACCATTTCAGCACATATTGTTGCACAGTCATACGTACAGTAGGTGTTTGTTATGCTCATATTCCTATTCACAATGACTATGCTGCTTTGCATTTTACTTAGCCCTGCAAAACAAATCGAGTTTGTGTATGCAAAGCCTTTGGCTTTTCAAAGATAGAACTCTACAAACCAGGAAACCAGACAGTTTCCTCAACATTAATATCCCCTATAATAGTCTCTAATCTGATTCTTGAACAGAGTGTTAAGGCTGTGAAAGCACTGGTGATCACAAACATCTTCAGCACTTTTTGGTGGGACATTAAGGTGAAGACGAGCTGGAGAAGTAGCGAAGTTTGGAGGATTTGCTGCTTTTTGGCAGATGGATCAGAACTAACAGTGAATCGATTGTCAGAGCCTGCATCAGGAAAAAGCGAAGAGGCAAAGGCTCACAAGGAAGCAAAGGGCTTCAAGACGTTGATGTAAAAAAAAGTTGGCATTATTGCAGAATTGTCTCATTAAAAATTATCATATTTTGTGAGATTTCATGTGTTGCTATGTTGTATGTGTGGTGTGTAAAATGTAAGTATTGACAAAAAGATTTAAATGCAAGGAAAGACATATCTAAAGCTGTGGCAGTGACTGTGCACTAGGTGGTGCCCCATCTCTTCACCAAGACAAAACCGTGCGCTGGTGCTATTCTGACAGTGGATTTGACATGATAGAGCTATGCATATGGACGCCGTGGTGAAGCGTTATTCATGAGTGACAGAATATCAACTTAGGAAGAATGACAGGTGGTGAAGGAAACAGAATGCTTGTCTGTGCTTTTATTTATTGTTATAAACTATACAACAAACCAAATAAATAAATAAGTAAATAATAAAAAATGATGGATGACTGTAGTGATTAAATGAAAAGCTCTTTGTTCATGTGATGATGCATGCACACATGCACACAAATTCACACACACTGAGACATTTGCAAACATAAAGGTCTGATATAATGTACACACACTCAAACAAAACCCTCAGAAACACAGGCACAAATACACACACACACACACACACACACGCACGCACGCACGCACGCACGCACGCACACACACGTTCTCACTCTCCTCCTCTCACTCTCTCTCTCTCAATAACTCATAATAATGTGATCTGAGGAGAGAAAACTAGTGCTGGTTGATTAAAAGGAATTCAGGTGATGAAGGCTCCAGTCTTGGTGCTAAGGGCCTATAGTTTCAGTGCAGCCCAAGGCAGCAGCTGGAAGCGTAATTACATGGGCTGATTTATACATCATTAAGGCCTCCATATAAGTCACCCCTTTTGAAAAGAGCAGTTAAGCTACTTATACTTTTCACCAAACAGCAGCAATTCTGTTTAAAATGAATGTATGCCGTTCCTCTGAGAGCATATGGTATATTTCTCACCTATTAATAATTCAAGTTGAATGAGCAAAAATTAGTTGGCCCGGTTACCGCCGCGTTTGTCCCGCATTAATTTTGCCGACATTTTGTAAATGGGCCTATTACGCTAAAAACAAAGCACAGTGAATGACCATGGTTTGCCGTGCTTAGGAAAAGAGAGGGCCTCATTCGTACACCTGTCATTTTCAAACAAGGCACCATTACCGTTTGCAGGCAAGAGATATCACACCTTCCGCTGTAGCTGTGTCCTTTCTCTGGAAAAGCAATAGCCTAGAAATTGTGACCTGCTAAAGACAGCCCTTTGCAATCTGAAAATACAGACATTTGCTTTTTGCTTGAGATTCTGTCAAACTCCTGTATCCCAGTTAGCATGTCCAAATCAAAGAATCAAATGATTTGCATTTATATTGAGCCATTTATGTGGCCTGTGTGTGTTTCTCTTTCATTATGCACAATGCAAGCAGTGAGTTTCGCTTAAACTCTTTAAGATTTGACATAAGCGCAGTTTGATCGAAATCAAATGAAGCCCTCATTATTTGGGCGAGCCATAGACTTGCACAAGTGAACAGGTGTTCTTTTAGATATATCGGAGCATATACATTTTAACAACCCTTGACACCTAAGATACACACAGATTTTCATGCACACACACACACACACACATGCACACACACATTCACCATCAACACAGAAGGAGCAGCTCAATGGGGCTGAGCACATTGTTTCTTTAACCTTCTGCGCCAGTTATCCCTCTCAGAGCTCCAAGCCTTGGCAGCTAACTCTATTGGCTTTTTGTCATGGAGCCTTGGCTTGTACAGTGGCTCGGGGTGGATAGTGGGAGGTTGGGGAGGTTGGGGAGGTGGGGTGGCGGTGGGGGGGTTGAAGGAGAACAAAACACTGAGAAAAAAAAATCCTTTCTTTCGCGTTCTTTTCTGAAGTAGCGAGTGTGAGCCGAGGCTAGAGGAGGCCTATGGGAGGTGTATAGAGGCCCCTCACGGTGGGGGTCATTATGCCTGGCAGATCATTAGGCTCTGAAGAGGAGGCACACGACACGGGGGCCTACAATCCCTCAGCTGTGCTGCTACCACCAGCCACTCCTCGCCAAAACCTGATCGGCGAGTAAATGACCTGACCTCCACCGTGGCCCTCAGCCCTCCGCTAGATGCTTGTAGTCCGGGTGGTGAGGGATGATCTGATGTGGTACACTTCTTTCCTAATCCCCAAGACAATGCAGGGTGTTAATAGGGTGAAGCAAGCAAGAAGTGGGGTGCACACATTTCCTTTTGTCCCTTTTCTTCAACGGGGACACGGCTGCCAGGTCGTCCAGAGAGAGTTTTGTGGTAAAGGTGAGTGCCCCCCCCCCCATCAGGGTCAAGTGAGGGGACGTTCAACTACATGGAAATAACCAAAGCAGGAATTGGTAATTCAACGTCCATGTGTGCGGAGTGAAGGTGTTTGTGTCACTATGATATTTTACATGATGAATTCTGTCCTTAATGGACCCATTAGTGTGCAGGAAGAAACCAGTCATAGAGAGGTCATATCTCAAATGGTTCGCAGTCATAAATAAATGGCCAGTGACAAGTGAGGATCTGTTAGATTCGTATTGGCTGATACATTTATAAACTCAGGTCTCTCTCTCTCTCACGCGCGCTCGCCGTCTTCCTCCCTCACTATCTCTCTCTCCGTCGCTTGAATGTCACCACTCTGCGGGAGGTTTTAACGTTGCTTTTAACCCTCACCGCCTCGTAATTACCTTGACATTTACCCTGCATTCAATCAACTTCTTAACAGCAGATTTATTGCAATGACTTTTTTGTGTTGCAGAAGGCAGCAGTAATTATGCAGGTTATTAAGAGCCTTCGTGGTAATGCAGTTTTATATCGATAATGTTCAGAATACTCTGTTTTCCTGTATGGAGGAGCGCAATGTCAGCTGCCCTGAGACAGAGCGACACAGGAAAGGACAGAAATACTATTAGATGAAGTATCAGATGAGTTGGGGTATGAGGAGTGGAACAGGGTAGCACTGCCTCTCCCTCCTTTATTGCTCAGGTTATTATCACAACTGCTGGGGAATTGTCGAGACGGGGAGATAGGAGTGGCAACGATCCATCCGGGACTCGTTCATCACCAGGCGCCGCAACCCCCGAATAGAAATTACATCTGCATCTGAATTAGTAACATTATTCGCCAATTTGGCTCAGAGTGAACATTGTTCCATTGAAGATGGAATTAAATTAGAAAATGAGTGAGTCTTTAATTTTCAGATTATAAATCAGGGAATATAATTCACCTCCCTGTACCTTAAGGGCAATCACATTATCCTAAGCGACATTTTATCCTCAGCCCCGCCAAGTGATCTCGTCACGACGCGCAGTCACACACCAATCATGCTTCCTGTGGAAGCAGGAAATACATCTTCTCTTCCAGAATTAGACATAAAATATGAGTGCCTTCTCCTGCATGAGAGCTTATTTTACATGAAATTTGATGGTCCTTTTGAACTCATAAACACTATAGAGAATTACTCGGTTCAAGTGATATAGTTTCCCTTTTTAGCGCTTTAAGTGTGAGACAATGCTGCTGGCTGAAGACCAGGTGAACATGCAGGATATTTAATTTTCTTTCTCTTACCAAATAGGCTTACCGCTGACAAGACGGCTCTGGGCCTGTGGGAACCTATTGCATGATCACAATGAGAGTTTCATTAATCACAAGCACATTGGGACAAGGGATTAGTGTTATTATGGGATGATTTAATGGGATGACCTCACCAATAGATTTAAATCCAAATTGCCTGTAACCAATCGCACCAGTGCACTTTTTTTTTTTTTTTTTTTTTGGGTAATATTTCACTTCTTCTGGCATGGCTCTGCCCTCTAAAAGTTCCAACAAGGAAAAAATATCCTTTCTGCCATAGTGCCTTTTCAAATGAGCACTCCCTTTTTTTCTTTAGCAGTTCTGTAACATTACAGTAAAAATGCTGCTTGGTTGTAATAAGCAACTTAGCATCGTATGGTTACCCATAACCTGGTCAAATTAGAAAGAATGGATCGACCTTTTACCGCCAGTCGTTGCTACTATGGCCCAAAACTCTCGGCCTGTTCATTTCATTCTGGCCAGTGCCCAGACCTCATTAAAAATGAATGCACTCCTTAAACCCCAACACTAGGCCTTTTCCATTAGGGAGAAAGATATGAGGGTGATAAACATTATTTGTGATCGGATATGAATCGTGCTAGGATTGGCTGCAATATTGGAAGCCGCATTGAAAAGTGATTGTGCTTGAATTCCCCCATGCAGTTTCATGCCATATCACAGCTCTTGTAATTTGATTCGTATTCATTTTGGCCATTGTTGTGTACTATATTGAAAGCCCTATCAAACCGATCTAGACCAACCAATTTGGATTTTTGTTATTCCATCCCACTTGGTTGATTTTAAGCTGATCAGGATATTTGCCTGGCACAGTCTTGGGCATTCTGAATGGCCTTATCTGACATTTAATTACCATACTCCCTTTGTTGAAACAAAATTCATCTATTTTGGTCTGTGGCGGTGTGTGTTTCTGTTTTTGTGTGTCCGCGTCAGTGCGAAAAAGAGAAAGCGGAAGGAGGAGAAAGAGAGAGAGAGGGAGGAAGAGGGAGTGTTTGGGTTTCTTCAGTTTCTGTCTGTAGCCCCGATGTCACAGTGTCTTTGATATACAGGCATATTTTCGTGGAAACGATGCTTTGGTGGTCCCCCCATAAAAAGCAATAAACCCTGACAGGCTATTGGAGATTCACCCCTGAGCATTGCACAGACAAGCTCCCAGACATATACATTTAATATTCTATTGATTGATTGATTTTATGGGACATGCTTAACGTCATCATCAATACTGCCCTTTGGACCTGGGGACCAGCTTAATCGGGACGGATTACTGCTTGTCATAGATTATACTGGTGCCTATATGCCTGTATGGCACCTTACCATGTTTTTATATTCTATATGCACACATATCGTTGCTGCTGGGTGAAACCTTTTATCTCCAAAATGTCAACTTTTGAGGAACACAGAAGAAAAATGTTTTTTGCTTGACCATGATGCATTTTAAACAGTGATATTTTGAAAGGGCTAAGGGCTGTAATCCTGAAGTTAAAATATGAAAATTTGCAGTTGCAAGGTTTTCCCATGACAACAACGGGTTGGTGTGATGTTGCATGTGCATGTGTAGCCCTTGTATAGGCTTTAAGCCCATATCCATAAGGGCATGTTTTTCAGTAAATACTGCACAGGTGAAACTGCAGCACAAATAGATGTGACGTGATCGCAGCACATTCTACAGTCTCCTCCACACTAGTGGTGGTTTGAGCTGTATTAGCCTGACTGTTTGACCCCAGCGCCATAGTCAACGTCCCTATCTTACTTTCCTCCAGGTTCTCTGACAGTCAGAGCAGGATGATAATGGCCGCCCTCGGACACTCTGCGCCACAGGGCAGGGATGTGATGGGCTGAAGCTCAGGCACATATTAATATTAATACATATAAAAGCCGTCCGGCTGGCACAGAATCATCAGCTGTAGACACACACACACACCTGCACACAGAAATATGCACATGCAGACACTCACACAAACATGCATGCACATGCTTGTGGGCACGCACACACACGTGCACACACACACACACGCACACACACACATACATACACAAAGACAGGTAAAAGCCCCATTATGGATGTAACTGCGTATCGTTTGCGGATGGACCGTTTCCCAAGGTCAGTTTGAAACATTTGCCAGCAGGAAACCTACACAGAGCGACGGTTGTTCACACCGTTTGGGGAAAACACACATTATGTAAATGATTCTTCTTTTGGAATGGAACACACACAACTAGAAACAGTGTGCTAATGGCCATCATATCAGCCAATGCTAATGGTTGCTGCCTGTGTTTATGTGTGTGTGTGTGCGCGTCTGTGTATACATGTATGTGCCTACTTTCTATGTACACACTGTGTATGTGTGTGTGAAGGCGTAACTAGTCAAAATCATGCATTCCTTTTAACCCATAAACACACTGGAGGCTGAAAACCCATAGAGGAATGGAAAGCAGGTGATAAGGAAAAAGTTTCTCTCACTTTACATCTTTTGGTTGGTTTACAAAAGTGGTTTGTTAAGCGTCCAACACAGCTACACACACACAGAGTGGGCTCACATTCAGAGGCAATAATACACCTTTATCCAGGTAATAGGAAGGGCAGATGTGGCGATGAATGTACACAATGTCACCCTGTCTCTCAGCCAATAGTAGGCACTATTAACAACCAATTGACATTTGCATATTTAAAAATCGGCTCATGATTTGGTACAACAGTATCGACAAACACTCTGAATTAACGGCGCATGCAGATGACAGTTCATTCGGCATAAATGGAAAGCAATATTCGAAGTTAAAGTGCGGGGATTGTACCTGCTCTGTGTTTGGGTAGCGGCAATGACATTCAAATACAAGGGCAACAAGGAAATAAAAGTGACATGATTTGGAAATGAAGTTACTGAGGGGAATCTGAGTCACATCCGACTGACATGAATAGTGAGCTGCAAACCAGGATTTCAATGTCAATAAGCAAATGGAGCAACCAGCTCTTGCTTTTCCTCTACATTTCAGACGTAAGAGATGAAACCACTGAAAAGGAAAATGAAATAGCAAATTAAATAGCAGTCTTAGTATAGATGGCATCAGGCAGGATAAAGTGTGTGTAAGTGGGGCATAAAGTTCAATATATATCACTGAATTGAATGCTTGGGCTGAACTTTACTGAATTGTAATCTGTGCTCAACAACAAATGGAGTGCATTCCCTGAAATATGTTGCACTATGCTGTTCAATCACATATTGTTATAAGAGAGATTAGCCAAAATTGATGTTGTCAAGATTAGGAGTGGTGAATAGAAGGATTTATTGGCTCATCTCCAGTCGGCGCAGATGTCCGATACACCTCGATGTGGGGGACCTTTCAAATTGTTGGACGCTCTTGTGACCGACTGGCCATTTTTGAGTAAAGATGGTCAACATGGGGTGAAAGGAAAGGATTAAACTTGCATTATCTTACTACATAGCCTATCAGGCAGCACAATAAAGTCGTGTTCGAGTAAAGCCGCTGAGAGCACTTTTTATCGGAGCAAATTAAACCGTGGCACCCTGGGGCTTCGCCTCCATGAGGATACTTGACACTGTCACTCTTGCTAAACAAAGATGCATCTTGAGACCTGTGATTACTGTAGAAAATGACACGCTGTGAGTGCTGAATGAAAAATAGAGAAAAGAAAAAGAAATGATGAATAAGAGGAAGAAGATCAAGAACAGGGAGAAGAAAATACTATAATAAAATGAGTCAGAATAAAATTTTAAAAAGTGTTTTCATAGTAATTTTGCGCCTCTGTATAGATGTTATTTGGGAGCAAAAAGTGGGACAACAAATCTACACAGTTGTTTCGAGTTATACATCTAGTCTAAAGAAAACTCTGGTCTTCTCCAGGCAGTGGGGTTGGGTTGGGACGGCTTCAGGGTCATATTTCACCGTCTGCCTGATGTGCCCCAACAATATGATGGCGGGTGACAAATAACCTGACTCATGATTGAAATCTGACAAAATAACACTGTGTTTTATAATAACGTCCCCCAGCAGAAATATGGCAGCCGCAAACTAAACAGTGCTTCATCACCTCCATGCCAGTCCCAGCGGTTCCCCATTAAGGGCCAGATCATTGTGTTTTGCCTCCCCCCATCCCGACTGACCGCCGAAGTGACAGCCCCGGCTTGCTGCTGTGACATTGAAAAATATTTGCACTGACACGGCCACAAATCACACGGCGACAAGTTTTAAAACTCAATATTCACTCAATGTGCATCTGCTATATTCTCGTTAAAAGTGTAATATGGTAGTCTCTCCCCTCTGCGTTCTTTTATTATTATGGTATTGACAGCAACTATAATAAAGTTGTGCTGTTTTGATGCCAGGGAGGGAAGCACAGGAGATGGAGAGATTGAAGGAGAGGGTGGATGGGGCTGACAGAGGAAGAGAATAGCCGAGATGGTTGAACGCTCACACTGCACTGTAACAAAAGTGCTCCATTTTCATGACAGAACTCCATCTGACATGTTTAGTTTGATGGTCTACCTGTGGGTTTTGCAATATGTCCAGAACCCATATTATATGTCCAAACCAACTAGGACTGGTGAAGCATAAAATGTAATACCTTGCGAACATTCACATGGAGCTCACTGTTTAACCTCATTTTAACACCATTTTGCATATTGTAGTTCATCTGAGTGTAATCAGTATAACCCTTGTCTGCTCTAGACCTTTATGCACTGTGATCTACTATACTAGTGCCATCACAGCCAATGGTTACTCTAATATCCCCTTAGTTTGAAGCCTTGTCGACCATGTAGGCCCTAATGTGTGCACAGTGCGCACGAGTAAGTGTGCTTTAGGCTCATTGTTAACATAAGGCCAAATCTGTAATATAGCACGGACAATTAAGTGCACAATTTTTGTATAAATGCAAAATCCCTCACTGTGAATTATTTAATTCCCTCTCTACAGTTCATTTAATAGAGCCCTTTTGGCGGGCGGTTTGAGTCACAGAAAACTAATTTGATTCTGCTCCTTGATTTAATTAGATTTATGATGTATGTAGTTGCTAATTCGGTGGCTCACCATGCATTGTCGGCGCCTGTCCCTTGCACTGGCGGTGAGCTGTCAGAGCCCCATTTTTAACAGTATTGAAAAATTCAAGCTTTATTATTGCCCCCTCACTCATTTCTCCATCAGGGGAAAGTAATGAGCTTTTACTCTCTCCTCTTCTCTCCTCTCCCCTTACTCCCTTCTCTCTTTCTGTCTCTCCTCTCTCACATGCTCCCTCTTTTTTCCTCTATCTTCATTTCTCTTTAGCTCTTTCTCTTCTCTCTCCATTTTCTCTCTCTCTCTCTCTCTCTCTCTCTCTCTCTGAAACAATAAGGGAGGATAAAGAGCAAGAGAGAGCACAGGCAAAAAGGACTGTAAGAGCAGGGAGGCAGAAAGTAGAAATGATGGGACCAACGAGCGCAATGCAATAGGGGAACAGAGAATGAAATGAACGGAGAATGAAATGAACAAATAAGATAGCAGGAGCAGGGGAAGGATGATGGAGTAAAAGAGTGAAAAAAAGAATAAATATGTCAGGGAGAAGTGGAATGCGAACATAGTAGGTGATAGTGCATATGAGACGTAGGGAGCAGTTAGAGAGAGAAAAGAAAGTGTGGGAGAGGAGAGAGAGAGAGAGAGAGAGAGAGAGAGAGAGAGAGAGAGAGAGGGTGAGGAGGGAGGAACAATGGAGCTTGTGCCATACGCTTACAGTGCTTCCGGCTGGCTGCTCCAGCATTAGCTCACTGATTCATGAGTTAAGTTTCCCCAACTGCCCACGGCTATTAGCTTTCAGTTCCTTCGGCTGTCATTTAGACTCCAAAGAGTCTTTTTGGTTAATGCACTATTTTAATGAGAGTGCACCACGCACTAATATATTTGACTGTATGAAAGGTCACAACAGGAAGCTAAACAGATTGAGGAAGGAATGTAGCCAATGGCGGCGCTGTACAAGATGCAAGACGGGTTTTTCGAGGGGAAAGGGGAAGGGGGGTTAGTGTTAACCCGTCAGGCAGCCTGCTACAGTGTCTCTGTGCCCCTCTACCCAACTCTGTGTAATAAGGGCCCGGAACTGATGGGCTAGCACTCCCCCTACCAGTTACGCCCCATCCATCACCACCTTAGCATAGAGAGAGAGAGGAAGAGAGAGACAGAGGAGAGAGAGAGAGAAAGAGAGAGAGGGATGGAAAGAGACAGGCAAATGTAAGGGGCAGACATCTAGAGCAGGCACATGTTTCATTACCCATATAATCACCAGTCCTGATTGCCACACAAGCAATATAAGAACGTCTTGCAGCAGCCCCCAGAAAATTTATTTATGAGATTCCCACCAATCCCTGGTATGTTGAGCGGATACGGGAGCAGGGGAAAAGGGAAGGCTCAGGAGGTTTGGTTCCGGAAACATGGAGGAGGATACCATAAAACTTTGCAGATTAAAATTTATTGTGCATGACTCCTCCCTTCTTTTTCTGTCTTTTCTTTATTTTGCGCAAAATCTAAGATCATTAGGGTCATACCTGCTACCTCAAGACGCTTTAGCCTCTCTTTCCAGATCCCAAGTATTCCCAACAATGACATTCTGACTAGAGGGAGCAACAGCATTATCAAACATTTTGACAACTCTGAATAAACAAGCATGCCCTCCGCCCTCCTCCCTCCTCGCTCTTTGTCAACATGCAACCACCTTTCTGTCATGGGAGACCCGTGAGGGACTGTCTAGGGGAAGCAGAGCTGTGTCTAGGTTTGGGCCCCAAACCCGATAATCTAACAGTAATCCATTCAAAACTAATCAAACATTTACAAAGGTGCCATGATGGGGAGAGAGCTCTATTCATCAGCGTCCTCCATCACCAACACGCGGGCCAACCTCGTTATGCTTGGGGCGTCTCAATCTACCTATGCAAATGAGACAGCGGCACACGGGGTGAGTCGGGGACTGACATCCAGACTTGTGTACAGAAATTATAAACAAATATTCATCCATTATGGGTGGAGGGTGGAGTTGTGAGCGCTGAGAAGTGCCTGGCAGTGAGGCTGCATACAAAGGCACCCTCCTCTTCTGTTGGCCAATTACTCACCGAGCAGGAAGTGACAGCGTTGTCAAGGTGAATTAGCAGCATATGTCAAGCTTTTGTTATAAATCCTGGCCTACTGTAACCCTTATTTTCCCCTTCCACAATGTATGTACACGGCTGATGATATATCAACACTGCTCAATGGTTAATAATTCAGTGAGGTGATTCCACAGGGGGAGCGGTGGTGGGATGCGGGACAGGCCTTGTACTTTGGGTTGAGGGCTTTTTGGAGGTGAAAAGTGGGTTCCCTTCACTGTAATCCTCTTCCACTGCCTGTAGGCCTTGGACCTCTTCCCTCCCATTACCACAACCATTTGTTTATTGTGCAGTAATTACAAACCTTCAAGCCTAAAGGCAAACAGGCCGAGAGACGCTGTAATGATGTAGACATTTATAACAATATATCATAACAGCAATGGAATCAAACAATGAATTTATGTCACAGGATATCAATACAAACGAACAGCAAAACAACCTGGTGGTTATTAGTTTCACGGTGGACACGGTGAGTCAGGTCTTGGTGGAGATGAGAATATGCGCCTGTTAAGGCGGACTTATTGATTTGTAATGAGCAGCATTCCCTTTAAAAGCAGTGTGTTAGTGAGGTAATACGTTGCATTTTATTTAGCAATTTCATGCATGTTTGCCTCGCAAGGTTAAAAACCACAAGCTGTTCTGAAACAAAAAAAGAAAATTCTCCCATTTTCAGCACTCCAGAAGCCATTTAATGCTCCCTGTGTAAGAGTGGCAATCCCTATTACCGCTGGATAAAGTGTACCCTTTTTTATTTGAAATGAAAATGTCAGTAATTTCTTTTGAGATTGATGACTCCTTACATGCGGGCCCAATAAATGAAAAATTGATGAGGCTCAGTTCTCTCTTTTAATATTTAAGGCAATATTAAAGTCCCTCTTACATCTCATGGAAATAGTTTTATTTAAAAGGAATAAGACCATTGGGCATTGTTTACTGAACACCTCATGCATGTTTTATACATCCCGGTGGCTCTTGGAAGAATTCAAAGGCCCTTGAAATCGTTACTGTTTTGCAGTAAGTATAAAACGACTTAAGAGGAAGTCGAATGGCATTGGCATTGTTGTGTAGCTGTTCCCTTGTTGTTGGATGTGGGCTGCTTTGATGAGGGTGCTGGTGGTGCATAGCAGCGCCGGAACGAGAGGAGGGAGTTACACAATAAATGGCTGAGATTTTATTTCTTCTATTGGGTCGTAATGTGTGCTCGGTGAGGAAATTGATGTTTAACGTGGCTGAGCGGACGAACGGGATGAATTGCCATTTAAAACAAAGTACCATGGATAGAAAGCAAAGGAAGGGGAAAGAGGGAGAAGAGAGGAAGTAGAAGTAGGACGAGGAGAGGAAGCCACTTGAATTGTTCTGACGGTTTAAGACAAGCCAGAGGCAATGAGAGTCCCATGCAAGGGCAGAAAATGACACCCTCGTATTACCAGCCAAATTGTCTTGGTTCAAATTGTTCTTAAAATGGGCTGAAACAAGGAGCTCAGGCATGGAAATATACACAAAGGACCAAATGGACCAAAGGGCTTCATACCACACAACAAAGCCTGGCCTATAATAATCTCATGTGCATACAAAAGCCACATAATCCTGAATAAAGCTTTAGCCTGCAGTTAAATTACTGACCCCAAAATATTTTAAAGGCTGATGGTGGGAACTTTGACAAAAGTGGTGCTGTGTATCACAATGTGGCACATTTATGATGCTACTGTATTCCTATGGCTCAGTATTTGTTGCCCACTGAAGCTTTTGACTGAGATTTAGGTGACTGAGGTTTATTAATTTATTTATGAAGTATTCAGCAACAACACACACACACACACTCACACACACATACATGCTCACTGAAAAAGGCCTATACTGGAAAACCTCCTATACCAGCAGGCCACAATCAGCAGCTCTAAGTTGAGGAGCCCATTACATTGTAGTGGTGGTTAACAGGGACATTCGAACTGAGAACCAAGATACTCCAGCTCCCATTTAGACAAATTAAATCAAGTCCCATAATGCTTTATGTATCTGTTGCCTGGGTTACACATCCTAGCACACCAGGCCCCTTGATGGAGGGTGGAATGAAGCCTTTTATATCAGATGCTTTGACAACGGGAGGGGGGACTTCTACCTGCCAACTATTATCAAAGGCACTGGTTTCATAGCCCTGCCATATTTTTTGATTGATCTAAATTACACGTCAGTGAGTGCTGCAGTAACATGATCTATAAAGAGATAGCGACTACTTGTACATTATTAAACTCCCCGAGCGGCTGCTCTGCTTTTGGATTGCTGTAATTATCTGTGCTGGAGGCACAACAAGTGGCCCAAACACAGCTGTTAGCCTGCCTGCGCACCCGCACACTGGTTGGCATTAATTGTTTCTGAACAGAAGCTACATTTGGCAGAGGTTAACATTAAGAGGAGGAGTGCAAACATGCCTTTGTGGTCTCCATCTGAAAACAAAGGATGCACACGCTCTTTTACAGATTTATGCCCCCGCCTAAAGATGCGAGAATATTAATCAGGTAACAAATGAACTTGTAGTTTCATTAAGCTGGAGTTTGGTCCCCAAGGAGAAGACCTGCAAAACATTTCACAAGAGGGAACACAGGATTTGCAGTTCAACTGATATTTCTCTTTACATCTTCTCTCAAATATCCTTTGAACAGAGGCTCATCAGTCACAGCTGTTTTATATCTTTTAAAAGTAGGATTCCAGTAAATCCTCCTGGCTTTAACAGTAACTGCCTGTGGCCTTCTGACATCCCATATATCCCATAGGAAGAGAGGAGAAGAGAGAGAGGGACACACAGAGAGAGAGAGAGAGTGTGTGTGTGTGTGTGTGTGTGTGTGTGTGTGTGTGTGTGTGTGTTTGTGTGTGTGAGAGAGAGAGAGAGAGAAAGAGAGAGAGAGCACATAAGGATCAGCCGTATGAGACGAGCGGCATTCTGGGAGACCTGAGAGACCTCTGTGGGACTCTGGTGAGGGTCATGTGACTCTTGGTGTCCGACACTATGGCACCAGCCTGGGTTTGTGGCCGAGTGCTGCTGTTGTGGTGACAGAGACGGTAAACAGGACGTATTGGTTGTACCGCAGCTCCTATCTTTACCTCAGCGCTAACTCTATGTGTAGTGAGGGCATGTAGTACGTTGATGGAGATTTGCCATGGCTAGTAATGGAGAGAGAGGCGAATGAAAGGCAAGAAAAAAACTGAACAGATATTGCAGACCTAATATTAGGAGTTTTAATACTGAACATGGAAATCATGCAATAAGAATGTCTGTAAGAATTTTATGTACAAGTGGATATGTGTAAAGAGACTTGTTTTTATTTATTTTATTTTTAAAATCAAACACATCTCCCTTAATGTGTTTGTCTTGGTTACATCATCGTACACCATCAGAGTCTTTTGCTTGCAGGCCTTATTTCATATGTTTTAACCTTTTTACGAGGACTGCTTGGGAGTGGAACAGCTGTAGATGCAGACATTGAATACGAATTCATACAAGGCAG
Source organism: Myripristis murdjan (assembly GCF_902150065.1). Lineage (NCBI taxonomy): Eukaryota > Metazoa > Chordata > Actinopteri > Holocentriformes > Holocentridae > Myripristis > Myripristis murdjan. Next base: position 14,513,465 of record NC_043994.1, on the reverse strand, counting down.
ACATAATATCAGGCAATATAGAGGCGGACAGAGAGGCTATTGAAATGCAAATAGACTGCTGGGGCCGCGGCAGCAGGGAAAAGAAATTGGCCAGGATGACAATGCAAGTAAACCACTCCAGTTTGTCAGAAGGCACGCTTTGTCACAAAACTGGGAATGGATTTCAATACAAGTGCTGCTACAGCGCTAAAAAGAATGATAATATTCAAAAATGGGAGGAAAGGAGAAATAAAATAGTTGCCCACTGCACAACTCTCACGTTAAGATTGAGAAAAGCCTGTAAAGTTAGCGTTTTTCAGTTTATTGCTGTGTGTTTTCCAAGGGGCCCTCTTATGTCTGCTGGTTTATGGTGGACCATGAATGTGAAGGATGTTGACAACGAGAGCGTGAGAGAGAGCGTGAGAGAGAGAGAGAGAGAGAGAGAGAGAGAGAGAGAGAGAGAGAGAGAGAGAGAGAGAGGATGCATGTGTGTGTGCGTGTGTGCATGGATACATATTTTCATGTGCATGCCGCTGCACTTGTGCATGCATGCTGATGCGTGTGTGAGGATACACTTACTTCATGCTTCATTCACTTCATGAGTGCGTCTCTCAGTGCATGCCGTCGTGTGTTTTGTTAGCGAGGTTGGGTCGCTCCATCAGAAGGAGGGACACAGGACTGGGAGGCCTCACCGGACCCTCAGCCATAATAAATTACCTACAAGTGCTGCAGAACAATAACACAAAAAAGTGTGAGCCATCCATTTCGCCACCATTTACAAGAAATCAATATCAATACTTAATGCAATACGGGTGAAAAATGAGCAGAGATACAGGGGCATAATACAGGCTCAAATGAAAGACCTTGGAGTGCTGTTTCCCAGGGGTTTGGGGGCTGAGGAGCGGTGGAAAGGTGTGGAAAAAAATGGAACTATAAGAGAGATTGCCTTGTACCTTTTGTTTTTGTGCCTCGTCTATTTTACGTAGTTTAAGTTTCATAATCTTTTTTTCTGTGCTTAGTTGTTTGTTAATCAATGTGTATTTTTGGACTCGGCAACGATCCACAACAGAACATGCATGAATGTCTATTTAAAATATTCCACCCTGAGGGAAAAAAAAAATTTAAAAAATCAAACTGTATGCTCAAAGCTGGACTTTTTGCACTAACAGCGATACAGACATAACGATGAGGGTGACTGATGAGCAGTTGCTGGCTAAGTACATCAGTTGAGTGAATGGACATTTCCCTCAGTGGAGACCTCTTTACCATGCCACAAATGAATCATCTGTTAAAGATAAACATGATCTATGGTGATTTGTCCTCGAGGCATGCCGCATGATGTCATCACAGCCTCAACATCCCATCTCAGTCTGGTGGTTGGTGATGTACTGCAGGTCTTTGCACACAGCGGAGGCAACTCTCCAATTCAGCTCTTCTGATTTAAAAGGTGATAAAGATACTGGAGTTCCTTTGGGGTTCAAAAAAAAAAAAGATTATGAATAAATATTGTTCTTTTAATAGCCACAGAAATGATGATTAGGCTTAAAGGGGAATGTGTTAACTGCTCTGGATATATCACCACTCTGTCTATGAGGCAATGCATGTTTTTCTTTTTCCAAATTCATCTCGTCTTGAGTGATGCATGCCGTATTTTGCATGCACAGAGCATGAATTGTGTCTGTGGGGCTGTCACATGACTGAAGGGCTACTTTTACTGCCAGGTGCATCACCGTCCCTCAATTGGACTTGTCATCCCCGGTGAAAGGCCTTTTGAATGGTGCTTTGTGCTGGAGTTCCGCATGTGTTGTGGTTTGCTGAAGTTTAAACTTCTCTCGTTCCCTGGAGGGCTAGCTAGTTGTTTAGTCAAAGTTCAAGTCCTTTTGTGACTCCCATGTCTCCCCCCACGTAGTCCTGAGTCCCTAATGGCATATGTGCACAATTCAACATATGCATTGTCCTTGTGACAGTAAGATATGTTCTTATCCACACAACTCTCAAATGACATGTAGATGCCTGCTACACTTTGGAGTGAGTTGCAACCTTTAAAAATGGGGCCATATTAAACAACAAAAAAAATCTCTGCATGTATTCCAGTTTAAAGTTAATAGGATACAAACATGATACTATAAGATTTGGAGCCTGTTAAGGTGAAGTATGAAACGTTTGTGGCTCCTTTTTCCATTGCTGTTGTTGTTTACCCCCATCTGCTTTCCAAGTGTGCTCTCATCCCTGGGTTTTGTCACCAGTAGATGGCACTGTAGCCAAGTTGTCAGGCTCGCCACCAATTCCACCTGCCAGCTCCTGCTGCCAAAGAGAAAAAGTGCAAATGTATTTGTTTCACCCTGGCTCTGAGGGCTTTTTCGGCCGTTGTGTTCAGAGGCCAGATGCAGTGTGTGACACACAGAGAGAATATCAATAACCAATATGCTCACAGGTCAATGGCCGATGGTTCCAACTCCTCTGAGCACACAGCGGCAATTCCCCTTTTAAGGTCTATCCCTATTCAAATTACACTCTCGCTGCCCTGAAAACACAAATGAGCATGGCTTTGGTGATAAGCAACCAAAAAATAGAGCATTTTTGTTGTCTCTCCCTCTTTGTACTCCAGTAACTCAGGTTACGGGGCATCAAAAGCACTGTGTATATTCTTTACCATTACGTCTGCCTAGCTCTGGATTATGAAAAGGCGAATAACACCAATTAGTCTTTAGAGGATAGAGTATTTTTGTATTGTTAAAGGGTTGGTGTCGTGTTCTGAGAGGAGCCTTTGTCCCTTCTTGAGCTTGGGTCCTTTAGAGAGTGTATAAGTGTTTATTGAACTCAATAGAAAGCGCCGGGACAAAGGGACTTGATATTCCTTACACACTTGCTGCATAGTTTGTATCATAATTTCAGTATAAGCTGCTGCAGTCGGTGCTGTCTGAGGAATTTTGGCAGACATTCAGCATGCCGCTTTGAACCTGAGCTGGTCCAGTTGTGTTGTGGGTTACACCTGGGTGCTCTTGAAGACCAATATTAGCCCAACAATGATTCTGACTTTGAGGGTATTTGGGATTTCATATTTGGAATTAGGAGGTTGTGAGGTAGTGGGTGGGGGGTTGACAGAGATGGGTGAGCACTGAAAGGCTTGCGGTTTGACATGACATGTGAGGGCTGTTGTCCATTGTTGCTTTGCGGGGCTGCAGGCTAACAAATGAAGACAGACAGCTTGGGTTTCTGAAGATGTTTTGGACATTAAAATGTACTTCAATATATTAAGCCTATACCATAAACGATTAATTTTTATGCTATTCTTGTGATAATATGATGCAATGTAAGCATTCCAAATGCCAATTCATTCAGCACAAAATAATCCCATGAAAATCAGACTTCAGTAACTATTTTCAACTCTGTATGTATCTTTTACAATGATTAGGAATGCAATTGGAATCATACATGTCTGTTTCCCAGACAGATATGTAAGTGATATGGCAAAAAAAAGAAAGTGTGACAGAGTTCACTCTCTTGTCCCCCTGTGCCCTCGGGCTGGATGAGCTCATGGCGGTGCAGTATGGAATCAACAAGGAGTACTGGCTTAACACCAGGGTGGGCCTCAGTCGCCGTTCCCATACATGTCTAGAATTATCAGTGTCCACACTAACATCAGTGCGACATCACAGTCAATCACTATTGCTATTTAATAGCTGTATCTCTGTAACTGTGAATTCACACAGTCATGTAAAGCATGCCTGCCGGTGCACAGGCCATCAACACTCTCCACCGACTGGCATGGCATTTTTTAACAAATGCATTGGCTTCTGTCACCAGAGTGCCTTTTTTTCCACTCTTCTCCCCTGTGTTGTGTAACTGCTAACCAGCCGCAACTTTGCAAGAGTGTTTGTTAAAAGCGAAAAAAAAATCCCTCTAAATCTGAATTTTTTAATGACTGGAACAGATTGTACTGAGTGATCCTGGGAACAGACTTGCATGAGGCATTGCTCTCTGTATTGTGCAGTACACATTTTTGCCCCGGTGCCGCGGCCTAAGATATCAGTGTTTCAAATATATTTCTGTTTGTGTTGCAGTTTGTGGACAGAATTCCTTCAAAGTGTATTAAAGAGCCAAGGGTCACCATGTTCGCCCATGCTAAAATACTTTTCGGAGATTATTACAACTTAATTGCCAAAATGTTGCATCATGTCGAGTGATCTTAATTTCAGCAGTGTTGAAATTGGGGGTAATCAAACCAGGAATGTGATGACTGTAAAAGTAGATGCGCCGCATCAACTCTACCCACTCATCTGTTTCATTCTTCCCCTTTTCCTCATAATCATAAATTGTGAAGCTCCCTTTCTGCCTTACCCATCCTGGTCTGCTCTTTCACTCCTCCCTTCCCTCCCTCTCTCCCTGGCAATGATTTTTTAGATCACTTCCATTAACACCGGCATGCTGAGCGCTAATTACTCACTCACTCAGCGTTCTGGGCTGCCCGCCGCTCATTTGGGTAAGCAATGCAGCCCGTTAGTAAGATGCTTGTTAACTGAATGCACTTAATTATATAAGAAGATAATTACATGTAAATGTTGCATCTAAAAGCAGCCATCCAGCCTGCTTGCTGATTTAATAGGCACATGTTTAGGATTCCTGTTTTGTTTATTTAAGAGTGAGGTGATTAATTGCCTGCACTGATGAGGTAAATATGCTGGATATTTTCTGCACGGTGGCACAGACCCAACTGGACAGGGTTCATGAATACACATTTGCCATGGGTGGAGAATTTGTATAAACCCAAGACTGTGGGGTCACGCGCGCCAGTGTCACTTTCACAGCATGGGATGAACTGAACTAAATCTTTAGCTTCCTTTAAGTGCAAAAAATCTCCATCTGAACAAGTCATTTAGTCTCACATTCACCCTAAAAATCTTGTTTTCTTGAATAAACTCTGACAGTGGGATGAGATAATTCCATTCGTTTCCAATGCTGATCTACTTGTGTCCAGAACTCTCTAGAATAAAGAGTAATGTTCTTGATGCTAGTGGGCTGATCTACCTTAATCTGCCTTGTTTCAACAGATTTATACTTGTTCCCAGGGAAGAACTGAGGCAAATGAAACTGCACCGGAAACAAATGGGTTTATCTCACCCCACTAGCAGTTTTCTTCACTTATATTAAGAAAAACAAGACTAGGAACTTCAGTGATTGTTGTTGTTGTTGTTGTTGTTGTTCAAACTGTTACATCTACATCAATTGGGTAACACAGCAAAAAATCTCCATCTTTAAATATCTTTAGTCTTATATTCAGTGTCTTCTAAGTGCACATAAGGCAGCAGCAATATAATCAACGACCATAAAGGAATAATAGCTGTTAAGTGAAATGTCCTGCGCTCTACCCAGAATGACTTGCATCTCCTTACATTTTTAAACTCACAGCCCCTGCCAGCCATAAAAAACTAGCAGGACAGTGATTCATCTATCAATATTCCATTGTCCAGGGCAAATAATGCAGCTCTAAGCTGAATTTCATTCATGCCCCTGTCAAATGAAAGATTATTTAGTGTGTTTTAAGAAGGTGGAGTGGAGGGTGGAGATAGATAGGGGTCAGAGTGGGAGGGCTCCCTAGGGACGCCCTGGGGGTCTAGGGGACACTGGTCGTCCATTATGAGCTAATCAGGATGGGGAGAGAGAGAGAGGGAGGCAGACAGTGTGTGTGTGTGTGTGTGTGTGTGTGTGTACTGAGTGGGCGAGAAAGAGACAGAAAGAAGCAGAGACACCACATGTGTTGTGTGTGTATAATGTGTATATATGCATGTGTCCAAGAGGAGGGCGGTCAGCACGGGCCTCTCCTGCACCTCTTAAAGCAGCAGAAGGCAGGATCCCTCAGGGCCTCGTCTATGGCTAGAGGCTCTCTACCCTCCTGATCATGGGATGGACACCTTCGGCCTCCAGATGCCAGGGGTTCAATACTGGCCCCAAGACTGATATCCACTCATACTCTCACTGGGCTCTTTGCACAGCCCAGGGGACCTGCTGTGTTAAGAACATGATATGTTATTTACAAAAAAATATTTGTAAATGGAGGCCGTTTGGTTGTCCATTATGGGCCTGTCTGTGCTGCTGTTTCCCACCCCGGCGTCTTTGGTAGGAGGGTTGGAAATGTGACCCAGGAGGGATAAATGTCAGGAGATGTATGCCCCAGACGCCTGGCCCGGACTGCTTCTGTCTCATCCAGTCAGCCCACACGTCCGCTCTGCGACTTTAAATCACTCATCTAGAGACAAGCTAACAGCTCCTTCACTTACCGCCACAGAAATGAAATCCCCAAGAACTTTGATGACTGAAAGTGCATGGAAAACATTAAGTCGTATTTCATTTCACGCTGCTTGCAGCAGCAACGCCGCAGCGGATGTGAGGCTGTGAAATTTCCAGGAAAAAATGTAGCACTTTTTTTTTTTAACAAGCACTCTCAGATAATAAATTGATGTTTCGATTAGATGGGCTTTATTCGCGACCACTCAGGAAACAAATACACCACAAGAAACAAAATATTGCAAGGAAGAAGTCAACAGAAAACCTACATTGATTTTCTTTTTTTCATAGAATAAGAGGGAAAAGCTCATAGTCATGATGCTGAAAGTCTAGTGCACTAAAAGCACCAATAGAGTGGCATATGATAAACTGATACGCCCTGTTTATATTACTGTTGCAGTGGAAAGTTTAAAATGTCACAGCTGGTAAACCCAGTGTTCAGTGGACTCATATTTTGTTTTATTCAGTGGCGTTGACTGACAAATCGAAATCAACCTGAATCAGGGGGTTAACAGATTCATAAATGGTTACGATTTTAATAACCACTCAAAAAGCAACGTCAGGATTTGAACGAGTGAGAGGGGACCTTCCAGCCGTAATAACCAGGAAGTCATTTTGAAGATGACTTGAAAAGATAACAGGCTTTATTCCTGAGAACACTTAATTATACTGCTTGTTTGCAGTGTTCATTTGGAAGATACATGGATTGGTAGCCTGTAAGTAGAGGCTGCTCGGGGAGGCTTGGGTGTATCAGAGACACCTGATACATCCCCAGGCACACTTTTACAGCCTCTGAAATGAGACACATCTTTGATTTGCTTGCCCTGTAAACAGACGGAGACATGAAGGAGCTCTGGTCTCAGCCTTTTTAGAGCTTCGACAGGCCGAGCTGCCAAGGACTCACTTGTCACAAAACAAAAAGCCGCCCATCTGATTCTGTCACACTTTTCTATTTTTATTTATGTATGTGTTTTTGCTGCACTGCCAAACAGGCTGACTACTGACGGCATGCTTTTGCCAGTGTGGTTGCAGCTGAAAACTTTGTCAACACACTGATCACAGCTGAATCTATTCACACGAGGAAGTTATCATCATAAAGAGTAACTTTCTGATTCCTCCTCGATTCTCTTTATAAGTTCCACCCTTGCTGTCTTGAACCGCTGTGGTTTGATATTGACAGACTCTATGTATATACACGGGTGCACACACAGACACACAGACACACACACACACACACACACACACACACACTCTGAGACACCATAGATTCTTGTTGTTTGGGTTTTGTCGTCCCCCGGGGCCTCCTCTTGGCCTGTCAACATGAAGGCTACGACAGGCCCGTGAACCCGCAGTTGACAGCCTATTGCTGGGGGCTGCTGGGCCACCAGTGGAAGTCTGATTAGATTGTGCCGCATATTCAGTGGAAAGATAAAACCACTATGGGAAATAGTTGGCTTTAGATGGGGCGATAGGGAGATGTGTCTAGAGGAAGTTGTAATCTAGAATGGTTACAGATTTGTTGTCTACGAGCACAGGATCTTATAACTTGTGTTACAAACGACGCCTAAAGCAGACCGAACTGGTTCTGCGGAGTAAATGAGTTGTCATCAACAATACGGCTTTGTGATCACTGAGCATACCCCTTTCAGAAAAATATTTCCTGCACATTCACAGCATATTTATGCTCACAAACAATCTAGGAGCATTCATGCTGCATTCAAAACAAACAATTAAAAAAAATCCCACAGTCAAGTATGCTGTTTATATCCGTGTCTACATTCAACATGTAAGTTCAAGTGACAGTTCACCCTAAAACATCATCTGACCCTTGGACTGCTGGTAAGGTTCGTTTACAAAGCGTGGAATCCACGGAGCGATGATTTTCCGAATTGATCGCATCATTTGACACGATAAACTCCAGGAAGTTTTTTTGGGCGAACAGCCATCTTGTACTTTCTGGCAGAAGATGTCCCCATTCAGCGATCGGCCTTCAGCGGGGCGGAGATGGTTGGACTAAGAATTACTTGAGTGTTTACAATTCCGCATGCACAATACCCAGAAGGAAATCCAACCAAAATCTTACAAATTAATAAAGTAAGATTTTTTTCCCCACGTTTTAATACTTTTATTGCAAAGTCATGAAAATTAAACATGTTGTGGGGTTACAAAGCCATAGGGTTACAATGCACTTTAAATGTTAGCCAATCTATAGGTGATACAATAACGACTGATCCTGTAAGGACATAAGTATTGCAGTTTGGTTTATTAAATTAGCATTTATGGGGAATTTGAGATAATAATAATTCAGCTAGAATTTAATTTCTAAAATTTAAGGTTGTAAAATAGTTAGTGTTGTTACAATTGTCTGTAATCGCCATAAGCTAGTTTTATATTTTGCTCACACCATAACATGTATTAGTCTCCATAAACTAATTACCTGCAATTTCCTGTCTGTTTAAACAATAGTTATAAGATGTTTTTGTCTACTTATCAACTAGCCACTAGAAATGTTTCATTTACAGCCAGTAATCTAAATGGTTACGAAATGCAGACATATAAATGAGGTTGTGACTAATTTTGATTATTTACTGAAGAGTGTGTCATTATGAGCATCCCGTGTAAAGCCCTCACCGCTCATAGCTGTAATATGCAAAGTGAAATGCGGGTCTGTTAGTGTGTGTCCCTGTGTGTGTGAGTGAGTGTGTGTGTGTGTGTGTTACTGTGTGTATGCATGTCGCAGTGTAACCCAACTGCTTATCACATTAATGCCATGCCACCGCTTGTTTATCTAGACAGATGAATCACGACTTAATTGGCTATAATGATCTCAATTGTTTTTAATAAACTATTGCTGGGAAAGTGAAAGAGTGGTGGTGGTGGTGTGTGTGTGTGGGGGGGTGCACTGCAGGCCAGAGTTATCAGGGTTGAAAAATTCACCTTCTGTTGATATTTTCATTTTAGCACTGCATTCGTTTTTTTCTCAGACGAAATCAGCTCTGCATTAACAGTTCCCAAAAGTCAAGATCTGCAATCATATTTTTATGTATAAGAGTTTGCAGTAGCTTATATTTAAATTTGACTGTGCACAACACAAACTAAGACAGAAATGCCACTTCTCCTCATGATTTTGACCTTTCCTGTCCCTGCTGAGGACTGAGAGTCAGAGGAGCAGTGAGAACCCAGGAAGGAGGATGGAGGGATGGTGAGTGCTGCTCCTCCGGCTGCTGAGTGCCCGCCGACTTCCAGACAGTCTGCCTCCACTCTGTGAACATGAAGCGGTGCGGTCGACTAATGTGGCCGGGGAGACAGCAGCGCAGCTAAGATGTCATGTCTGTCTGTTGGCTAACAATTAAATGTGGCACCTCAAGCAGATCAATTTGACTTTGAGGCTTCAGGTTTTAACTCCTCTCACTCATCTCTCGCTCAGTGCTCGGATTCTCTCCCTCTGGTTCTCCTGTGCTCTCTCCCCTCTGGCACAGTCGCACCTCTATTTCCTCTGATGCCCTTTTTGTTGAGCTATCACATTCTTGATTGGTATTTTTTCCTCATGTCTGCTCGCCTCATTGTATGCATTGTCTCTCTATTTTATCGAGATGATGGTCAGTTGAAAGGTCAGAGGAGAGGAGAGATCAGAACACAGAACGAGAGCAGAGGAGAATAAAAAAGGAACAGAAGGGGAAAAACGACAAGTGCGCCAGACAGACTCAGACTCCAGGACGGAGACGAGGGACGCTGCAGGGAAACACAACACCGGCACAAACCAGCACTTGAAATATCAACGTCCCAGCCTTCTAATTAAAGCCAAGACTAATGGGCCCTAATTGCATCGCTAAAATGTACCAGTTCTCTTCTCTCTAGTGTAACTTGACTACACTTCTCTCCATATGGATTAATGGGGACCGGAGCTGCAAACTAAAAAGCAGTTAATTTATCGGAAGATCTATTAGGGAGGATGAAAAGGGGGAAGGAGACTGCGAAAAGAGAGGGGGGTGGCGGGGGTGTGTGTGACAGAGAAAGAGAGATACATTATCAGCCTCTTGTTATTGAAGATGCATTTCATATCTGTCTCCAGAGGTTTGCATTCAGATTAAGCTTGTTAATTTTACTTACCAATGACGTTTTTCATGTTTGGCCTGTGCCCAAGCCAGGTTCTGGTATTGTAAGAAAGACAGGCATACAGGACAACAGCTACATTAACTACTTAATGCCTTTAATTATATAACAAGGGTGGTTAAGTTGCGGAGAGAGAAAAGGGGAAATAAGAGGCTGGGGAAATGGAAGAAGAGGAGGAGGGGAAAGGGGGGCATCATTTTGCACCTCTTGATGGTGGCTTTTGTAGATATGATGCCAGGTCTCAGCTTTAATATGTTGCCGTTCCTTTGTGTGGTTGCTTTTGTTTTTGAGGGTTGAAAAAAGGAGGTTGGAGCCATTTTCTGTGGTGAGCGAGACAAAATGCACTCAATAAGAGTACAATATACTTGTTTAAATTACCCTTTTCCCCACGTGGAAAACCATTAAGCTTGGTGCTCCAATCTATTTTTTTCTCTCCCTCTCTCCGCTATCCCAATCTTTCTTTGTTGTTGGTTTATTCTTCATAACAGCTTTTATCAAATCTTGCTATTAATCCATTAGAGGGTGATATTCGTTTGGGGTAATTTCAGTGCACATTTCAGGGATAGAAAGCATGACCAAGAAGCTTCTGCACTGCATTTAAACTAATGTACCTTCAATTCTGATGTGATACCCATTACAATGCTGCACATAGGCTGGTGTATTGAGAAATGTGTTTTTAATCTTGGCCTTGTTAACGCACCAGTTGACTGAATAGAAAAAAGAACAGTGAAAGCACTCTCAGCATGTATCTTCTGCATTCCCACTTCATTATTTTTGTCCGAGCAGAGAAAAACAAGGAGAAATTGAGAGTAGTTTTTGGATTTGAAAAGTAATTTACTTGCAGTTTTACAAGATAATCTGTACTTTGTAAGGCCTTGACGACTTTGCCCCTCGTTCTTCTGCGATATTGAGTCATGCGGTGTATCTGTTCACTTCCTTTGGACTGCCCACTGCATGTAGCTGGAACACCTTTGCAAAGGTAGCATTTATGAAATAATTAGATATCAGACTCACCATGCAGATCACAGCTTAGGCGTTTGTGTATCATAGTTAGTTTTGGTTTGTTTTTGTCTTTTTGACCATGTCAGTGACTTTTGCCTCACCAACATTTAACTTTGACAGTTTGAGCAATCTGTGTCTCTTTTTTGTCTTAAATTTTATATTGTTGTAGATTGAGTTTCTGTCAGTATTTCTCTTTTTTATCCTTTAACAAATATTGCTATTTGTAACTACCAAGTGAGTTCCTCAACTGTTCAATCCAACTAAATCACTCGTACTGATGCAGCAGGATAAACTGTTACTTTGTATGCCGTATCTATGGTACCTATATCTATAATATCCAATAGCCACAAGGCAATTGGACTCTATATAGATTCTTTAGGGTTCAGGAAGGGCGACTGGCTGTGGTTAACTTCTCCACCCCACAAAGACACATGATGACTTGATGCAAAGCTGTATCATTGAATCGTTTTCATCTAACGCAAAAATAGCAATAATTTCCCAAATCACAGCTTAGTGAACATTTTAGCCTTAGTTACCCTGTGGAACGAGAAAAGCACAGATTTCCTTGGACAAAAAAACTAGGGGAAAAAAAACTAAACAAAACAACAAAATGACTATGTTCAATACTTGAGAACCTCAGCGCTAAAGTGTAAAGCTGCTTAAAAATGCTATTTCTGTTTACAGTCAACAATGCAGAATTGGTGGATGTGTCCAAACATTTATGTTCACATAACCGCATTCTCAGTTATGTATCCAGGGAACATATTTTGTCACAGATTATGTTTGTTTGTAACATACCCCAAGAACAGAGACAGGCAGGGAGACAGAGGGGTCAAACAACCAACTGTCATCCAGACAACACGAGTTTGAGTCCAGTCGTGTTTGTTTGTTGTAAACGTTGCGTATGTTGGATGGCTAAAATGCCGCCTGACATGATATGCAAGATATGTTGGAGAGAAATGTATTTGTGATATGTCAGACACAAACATAATCCATGATAAAATAGGTTTCACCATAAATGTGATTAAGAATGCAGTTTAGTTGCATTCATTAGTTGTAACACAATCTTTAGCAGGCAGGGTTGGTTGGACCCAACCAAAAAATACTCCAGTGAAGAGTGATGCAGTTCAGTTCTGACAGGGTTTTCCAGGGTGAAATTAAAATCTGCCTGCAAATGCTAAGTGTGCAGAGCCGTTACTAAAAAAAAATCCACTCTCTTTTACTCTGACTAAATTATAGCAGGGCTTTTCTTCATCCTTTTCACAGAATTTCTGTTAAATATTCAGAAATTAGGTTCTCTGTTCCAACCAAACAACTCTCAAACACAAGCTTCAACATTATTCATATCATTCAGTGCCTAATTATTAAAGTGCATGCCATGCATAACCCACCACCTCAGCTTTTGGATCTACACTAATGTGTTGCCCACAGTTAGCCTCCCAGCTAGGCCACACACCTGCTTACTGTAGCCTGTGGCCACATGGCTACATGGCTAACTAGCCAATTTAAGGTCGCTCAGTGTAGTACCAAGCCAACCTTTGACTGAAAATCACATCCTGACTGGTTACACGTTTCTGAATTTAAAAAAAAAAAAAAAAAAAAAAAAATCCACTGACAGCATAAAACTGGTTTGACAATGCAAAATTCTCACAAATGTCTCAATTTCCAATTCATAGCTACTGGAGCTCTATACTCTTAGGTGCCTGCCCAGGTAAAACAAAGAAAAAAAAAAAGAAAAAAAAAGAAAGGTGCAGTGGGAGTTAGGGGGCATCTACCAATCCCCAGCTAAGGGGAATCAGGGAGCGATGGTAAATTACACCTGTAAAAATAATCTGGGTTACATGTGCACCAGAGGATTTCTTTGCCAGGAAAGACCTACCGGACCCTGCTGCTTAGAACAGCCACTGTAAAAACTTTCACAAACATGTTGATTCACTGTTAATACCCAGTTCATGAGAGCTTTTACTTTGATTCACTGTTGTCTGGCGTCAGTCAGCAGTAAAAATTCACAGCAGCAAAATGGACATGTATGTAGGCTATATTTTGGTTGAACTGCAAAACAAAACAAACAAAAAAAAAAAACCTAGCCAGACTGAAATTAAAAGTTTGTCTATGTGATAGCTGTGCACACTAACCCCAACTGAGATTCAAGTCAATTGACTGTTTGACTCTGCCTTTCTGCCTGACCAAACCTTTTATCTTTAATCGTGCTCACAGTGGAGTTCCAATGGGGCCAATTTTGCCCTTAGCAAAAGCTCAATCTAGATAATTGGTCTCAGCATTTTTTTAAATTGTACTGTATTGATTACAAGAGGTCATCTCTGTTTCACAATTAAGAGTCTGCTTTTCTTTTCTTTGGAAACTTCTGTACCTCTTTGCCGCTGAGTCTTTTGCAGAAGTGTACAAATAAGCCTACACTTAGATTGGCCTACAGACCAGCTGGGTTGCTGCCATAGATACAAGCACATTCATGCACATATATGAGCATGCATGAGTACACACACACACACACACACACACACACACACACACAGGACACTGTCCCTAATGGTGTATGGGCTTGGAGCAATTGTCTCTTGGTTTTTTAATTAAACAGCCCAGTACAATGTACAACCTGGTTGGGAAGAGCTGCACTTTTAACTTCCATTTGTTTCAGGCCCATGGATGTTATAGGGAGACCAATAGCAAATAAAGGGAGAATCAATGGGGCTTCATTAAAAGCAGCAGGCAGTCTTTTGCCTGGACACGGCTTAATTACAGTTTCACTGGCGTTTGCTTTAATTGGAGGAAATAAAGGGAGTGAAGTGGAGTGAATGGAGGGTATTAGCATATCTATCACTGGGAGAGGCCAGAGGGTCCTGTCCAACCCGTAGCTGCACACCTCACCTTTAAGCCCTCAGTCACACACACACACACACACACACACACGCACACACACACACACACACACACACACACACACACACGCACACACGCACACACGCACACACGCACACACACACACACACACACACACACACGCACATACTTACAAAGCCACAAACATGTAATCTCTCTCTCTGTCTCTCTCTCTCTCTCTCTCCCACTGTTTATTTCTCAGTCACCCACACTCAGATCTCCATCTGGGATGGGGTAAAGTTCAGGAAAGAGTCCATGGAAATATGTTGTTGCTATTTACAGATCATCAGCAGCTTTGTAGATCATGCAAACGCAATATCAAACACGCTTACTGATGCAATTGGACTGCATTACAGGGGTTAGGGGGCTAATAGTATGATGAGGGTGGAAAAAAAAAACATTAGCAAAACCTCAATGAGTCAGTCCAAAGAATTGGAGCACAAGCCTCTTGCTCGTGTAAGTGTTGTTGACAAGACACGAAGTGAAAAGTTGAAGAAGCACTTGACTCTCCTCATTGTTTGTGTTGAGGTTTCTGAGATACATGTGTCTGATTAAAGTGACAGTTCATCCAAGTGATAATATCTACTGATTGATGCATTTTTATGGTTTGTGGCAAATTACTTCCTGATGGAATATGACAAAACGTCACGTTAAATTTTATTGCACCGGCATGTCTAACAAAGATAGCTCATTAGGGTTTTGCTACAGAGATCCTCTCAGCCCTCTCAGCCCCTATGTGTGGTCTCACACATGTATGGACGACATCCTTCTGCATTGACAGTGACAGATAGCCAGGGAGGATCAAACCATCCTCAGCCGTACTTTGATGACAGGTGAGCGGAGACAGTTTGAGTCCCGTTTTCTGCCCCTGGCAGATAATGACAGTTTTAAACGGGGTTCAGGGTTAATAACACAATCATTACCAGGATGAGGATGGGAGACAGCTGTAAGCATGTATGCAGATGGACAGCCATCATTAGTCCTTGTCAAACAAGCTGAATGGGCACAATCCATAGAGGGCCCTTCATATTTTACACATGAATAACAGCTGGTATATGTTGGATGTGTCACATGTGCATGAGCTTTATCATATGGTAGAGGACAGATTTTTTTTTTTTTTTCTAAGTAACCTGTATACAGTCACAACCCAAAATGACATGTTTCAACCATCAATTAAAGTTCAGGTAAAATGGCTCGGCAGGTTAATGTTGTGTCACTCCATGTAACAATGGACTTGACAGAGTGAGGTCCTTCATTATTGAAAAGATTGATTAGTAATTTGTGGTGTTCCCATCTGTCCTGGTTAAGCAAAATTATGGCTAAACCAGTTAGTAAACACTTTGCCCCATTGTCTGTTGTTTTGATAATCACCCATAATAGCATCCAGCATCAGTATGGTCTTTAAACCTGATTTAGGAGTTAATGGAATAAGAGGGAGAGGCAGTCAGTATATGCACTGGGCCTAATGTCATTAGAAATGTTTGCGGAGGCTAAATTAAATCAGTCGTAAATTGTGCTCTCAAGTAAGCCAGAAAAAACCCTGGCTCGTTGAGGAGAGGAGGGGGCGGCGGGGATTCATATTTTAACCTTGCGTAGAAAATGCACTTAAACAGATTAAAATAAAATAGGGACTGTGTGGATGGATGGGAATGGTAATTGCTGGTGCTTTAATGGTTTCCTGTTAGCCAAGTCGGGCTGAAGGCAGAGCTATTTTAAAGTTGGTACGGTGATTGAGGTCATAACTTCGCAAATCTGGTGATTAAGCTGATGGGTGCGTGTCACCAAACAGTACGTTAGACATCTAATGGGGCTTTTGCTGAAAACAGATGTTTGCAGGGGGACTTTCGCTGCTCTACATGGAAATCCATGTTGCTGAGCAGGTGTGGGTTGGAGTGGATGGCTTTTGACACAAAACAATGCAGGGGGAGCATGGACTGTGAGAGATAGCCTGCCAATATGTAGACATGGAAAAACTGTGCACGTGTGTGTGTGTGTGTGTGTGTGTGTGTGTGTGTGTGTGCGTGTGTAGTTGCATGCCTGTCTGTGTACTCGTGTGTAATATAAATCCCACTCATGCCTGCCTCATTCCCTTCCCTTAATACCATCAGTGCAGGCACAGTGTTTGTCTGGTTGCATCAGGTAGCTCATCACACAGCACAGACGATAATGATAGCCGCAAATACTCTGGGAATTCCCAAACATGGATTAAATTAAGACGTGTCTTTTCCCAACATCTGTCAAAAAGCTGGGGAAAAATGGTATCGTACAAAG
The DNA here is from genome assembly GCF_902150065.1 of Myripristis murdjan. NCBI lineage: Eukaryota > Metazoa > Chordata > Actinopteri > Holocentriformes > Holocentridae > Myripristis > Myripristis murdjan. Next base: position 14,496,917 of record NC_043994.1, on the reverse strand, counting down.
ATGCAGTGTCCCTGCCATGCAGTATAATGTGGTTATATATCATATGAGATAAATAATGACATTATGATGATAAGCTGCTGTGGATAAGTGATACTCATGTCACGAAGCAGCGACCAAAGTTGGTTTACTATGCATTTAGCTTTCTCTATCACCATTAGATCTGCTAATTTCTGTCTTGATGTAGCAATTTTGTGTTCACACCATGTACCATGGAGATTATGATACAGAATACGAATTTACGATCAGACAGTACACACACGTGCACACCCAAACAGCCAGTGGTGGAAGTAATTCATTACATTTACTCATGTTACTCTAACTGAGTACTTTTTTGATTATGTTTATGAAGTCAGTATTTTTACTTTTACTTCAGTATATCTTTGCTTGAGTGTTGTACCTCACAAAATTTTAAATCCCTTCCATTACAGAGAGCAAATACTCTGTAACAGATTGTGTTAATTGAACACTTAGTCAGCAAAGATGAGAATCTGGTTGTACTTTGTTGGTTCTTCTTTTTGTCTTTTCCAAATTTACAGCATAAGGTGCAGATGGTCAGTGGAAGCGAGGACTGTTTAAACTCATCTGGCAAAAAATGTGGAACAAGTGGGGAAAAACATGGGAAATATAACAGTGAGTTGGCCTGACAATGAGACCCATGTAGACTCAGCCATCTAGAGAGTCCTCACTTCAGTCAACCCTTGGAAATTTTGCACTATGCACCTTTAAAGGAATGTAGTTTGAACCGTGTAGTTTCATTCTTTTATACTTGCATGGGAAAGATCACACCTAACACAGTCACTGTTTTGAAAAAGTAACTCAGTAACTTTTACTCCAAGTAGGCCTACATTTTAAATGAGCAACATTTTACTTTTACTTAAGTAGATTTTTACAGCAGTACCTCTACTTCTACTTCAGTAAAATATCAGCAAAGTGATAGTACATCTACTTGAGCAACAATTTGTAGCACTCTTTCCACCACTGCAAACACCTTTCCTTCCTTGGACTCTCTCCTTCTCAGGCCTTGTCGGTGTGATTTTACCTCCTATCCTGGGTTCACTTGTAACTCGGCACCATTGGCTCGAGGTTAAACTCCGACCCTGTGCATGCTCATATTCAGCTATTGTGTAAATTAACAAGGAAAAGGCTGTGCGGATTGAATGGCAAACATGCAGGTGATGACACATCCCCAGCACATACAAAGTATGTGTCATTACTCAACGCCAGTTAAGCTGTCAGTTTAACAGCTGTCTGTGATATTGCTCTCCAATCTCTTCATCTGTCTCTCTCTCTTTTATTCTTTCTTTCTCTCTTTCTCTCTTTCTTTCTTTCTTCTCTCTTTCTTTCTTGCGTGCTTTCTTTCTTTGTTTTTCTCATGCTCTCAAACTTTGCATCCTACACAGATTCTGCAGAACAGAGAGAACCAAGTTAGTAGGGAGATAATGTTCAGATACATTTAAGACATTAAGTCCGCGATGCCAAAATGCATTTGTTTGGGTGTGGAGGGTGAAATCCAGTGAAAGATTACCTCATACTAGCAACTCTACCCAGGTGGGTTTGGTTTCGGGTCCCCACCTCTTATCACTGTATCTCCAGAGAGCATTGTATTGTCCATTGGGACAATTGAAACAAACTTAAGAGGAGAATAGAGTGATGCCGCTGTCCAAAATCCCATTGAATTTGGAAACTCTTTGTCTACAAAAGGCCCGCTTTCGTGACTGAAACAGAATAGCTCATAAGATTTTCTACTTACAACAAACATTCATAGGAAGGCGAATTATCCTCTTTGCGAAATCGAAGCCAGCTACACTTTTTACAGACAGCAAAGAAGACCTTGGACGCTCAAAGTCAGATCTGTCCAGGGTCATGTGTCATTTCAGGGCAGCAGAAACACAGCAATATGGTCATGTGACTGGAGAGAGAGAACATGGAGATTCAAAGAGCAACTTGCAGTGGGCTCACATGTTCCAGTGGAGCTGTGTGAGGCCAAGTCGAGGTGAAAGGTATCGCAACACAAAAAAGTTATGGCTGTTACCTCGTAAATTGAAACCCTGACTGGGTTGTCAGAGTGCCAAAGGTTGATGTCACAAAGTAGCACAGGGTGACAGAGACAGAGAGCGGGAGTGTTGAAAAAGCAGGACAGGAGCATGTGTAGAGTCACCTGTGTTGTTCACTTTGTGTTTCATGCTCTGGGGCAGATAGCTCACTAGGTCACAAGTGTGAACTAAAACTCCTTTGTACAATGTCTGCACCCCCAGGCTCCCAATCTCCTAGCAGGGAAAGATATCCGAATTGGCTTTTTTTCTTAACATTTTATTTTACCTCCAAGTAGCCCGAGGCTGATGTGTGATACACTGGAGTGATCTTTGTAACCTACTGGAGTTAAGTTCTTTTCTGGGTTTAGCATTTCGTGTGGAGAGAGGCATTTCTTCTCCACAACATTTTCATTTAAACAAATATCCATTTTGCTGTGCACTATGACTGATTGATGAGTAGAGGATAATCAACCAGTGTAAAACCATTTCACGCACACCTTCAAGTTGATTATTGCACACCCAATGCCAAGGCCATTTACCAACAATATAAAGGAAAGCGGAGGAAACACAAAATTTAAACTCCATTGGTGTGTTTTCCTTCCTGGTCGTTAGTTTATCAAGTCGATAACTCCACTCTGTTGCCACAGTTGATAACAAGTAAGTGTTGACAGCTGTGCTTTTTAATGTTGCTATGGTTACACGTTGGGTAGTGGATGAATTTGGAATGGTGATTAAAGTTGAGCCAAACTACTTGTGCAACACACGGTTTTAATGCACACCTGCCAGCCAATCAGAAAAGAGTATTCACCCAGACCACGGTATAAAACACAATATCAAAAACAGTGATACCTGCAGAAACTGACTTCAACAGAAAACATCAGGAAAGTCAGTCATTATGCAGACAACAATGCTTGATTGCGAAATGATCTCTCCTTAAAATTGTCGCCAAGATCAAAAGTACAACAAACTCAAGGACAGCCACAGAGCAGATGTAAACAAGCAAAGACCTGTCTGGATCGCATGCTGCTATCTGTCGTTTACCAAGACCTTAAACATGACTTTGAACTTATTTTGTGTAAATCAGATAACATACTGCATCATCCAAATCACAGGCAAAATAGAAGCAGTAAGTAAGGTAAATGTGGAGACTGCAGTGTATTTTATTGGCCGTTTGACAACAACAGCAATAGTAGCTATAGGTCCAAGACTTTTTTGTGCTATTGTTTATAGCAAACAGTTAACGGGCAGATCGTGGAATGTGACCAAAGAATGGAAGAAAATCTAGACAAAGTAACTCCAAGTGTTTCATGTAAATATAAAGGCCAAGGCTGCATTATAGTAAGAGCATTGACTTGTAAAGTGAGGAAACAAGTTGCCACTGTTGCTACTAAAAAAAACTATATTATAGGTATCTTTTTTTTTTTTTTTTTGTAAATCTTGGACTTGATTTGGCTCTTAAGTATCAGTTCTGTCTCTGATGTACCAACAAACTGCACTTTTATAGAAGGATCAAATCCCATTTTGGAGCAACCTCTTTTGATAGAACGTGACAGTAGAAGTTTGACTTCATTGTGTGCATATATGTATATCTATCTATCTATCTATATCTATATCTCTATATGTGTGTGTGTATGTTTGTGTGTGTGTGTGTGTGTGTGTGTGTGTGTGTATGTGTACACCCATTTGTTGCAATGAAGAAGCAGATGTTGCTTTCTAATGAATTCCTTTGCCACTAGTTGACCATCGCAAGCAGAAAAGCTCCCTCTTTTTAATTGAATAAGCAGTTGTTCACCCTTGACTCATTTACCACTCCGGTGTTTATGAGTACAATCTGTCAGATGACTCATGCATCACAAACACCTTATTCAATAACAGCAGCCTGAGCTGTGATTGAAGGCATGGGGAAATCCACAGGTAAGAGTAGTCAGCCATCCAGTTCATGTCCTTTGGATCGGGCCCAGACAATGTTTAGGCACACAGTCAACAACTCCTGTCCTTGCTTATCTTAAGAATGTAAACCTCTATAAGCAAGCGCTTCATCTGTAATTCTATTGTGAGTTGGCCAGTTGTCTCAAAGTGTCTGAATAATCTAATGTAATGCAAAACCAGCTTTGTCTGCGACACCAAATACTTGTGTTAAGGCAGGCGTCTCGACTATAGGCCTGGACTGTACGGAATTCTTTGGCAGACACGATGGCTAGACCACACCAAAACCTGCCAGTTACATTCTTTGCATGATTCAGACGTATCTCTTTCCCCCGCTGGGACAGACTTGAGAGGTCTGATCAAAAGGCCCGTCATAGTGAAGACTTGAGTTTGGAGGTGGAGGTGCAGAGAGGAGGAACAGCGATCTGTTGTGTTGTTGTGTTGTTGTGTGTTATTATTTCCATTTGTTGGTGGAAAAGAGAGATGAATGGAGGGATAAATGGATGATGGTTGGGTGGTGGAGAGGGGGAAATTCCCTCGTCTGGTTGGAATGGGATGGCGAGCTCGGGGAGGGATGAAGGGAGGGGTGGGGGGCACCTGATGTAGAGGGTGCTGTCAGGCCTGAGACAGCGGGGTCTTTGTCTTCTCAATAATCACTTGCTGTACCTCTTTTTTCCATTCCCTCTCTCCCCAGTGCCATTCTGCCTTTACTTTTCCAATTCTCACTGCAACTTTGGCTCATTGGTCAGCTGTCTTTGGCCCACAGAGGATCATATTTAAAAACCTGAAAACAAATCTGGATTGTATGGCCTACCTATATTCACACTTGCAGTGCAATAATGGGCACACTTCAAATTGAAATCATATAAATGGTATAAAGCTGTTAGTACAGTGAAAAGGACCACTGAACCTCTGTATAAGATAACATCAACCTTTGAAATTTCACTAATAATATGCGTATATAATATACTTCCAAATTAAACAGAGTCTAGTATACCATAACAGTCCTTAGGCCTTTTTGGTTTCAGATACCGTGGATACAAAACATAAAGATAAGAGAACAAATGCTTCCTAAAATTGAAAGTCAGAGCCGAATGTAGACGTAATTTTAAAATAATTATAAAAGAAGGTAATTTTGTCTTTGAAGACGAAGATGATACATCCTGTATCAGGTCACTTAATCCAGGTGAGTTCATACCTGCAAGACTTGGTCACCTTATACTGCACCCTCCATGCCAGACACAACATAACCAAATCTGTTCATATGTACATGCCAGGATATAACCAAAGATCAAAGACCTTACATATGATTTGTTTCTGTGTAATTAAACAAAAATGCTTAGTTAATTTTTTTCTTTCTTTTCACAATGGGGACAATGTGTATCATCCTACTCCCCTGCAACTACGAGTCACTCTGGCTGAGATTTGCAGGGTTAAGAAGGGCATTTAATAGCCATGTAATGTAACGTCTGCTGGTTTTTTAAGCTGTTTACAGAAGTCATGGCACCGTGTGCATCTAACAGACATTTCTGGAATGTGAGTTTATGTTTTTCAGGTTAGGTGGTCGGTGGACCGCAGTGGTTAAAATAATCAGACTCACATTATTGCACAACCCACAGGAGCCGAGACATATTTCATCGCCCGCAAGAGCCAGGCGGATGACAGGTGCCTTTCTGCCATGAATGGGAGGACTTGTCTTTGATTGTGAAATTCTTTTGGCTTTTGGATGTTCTTGCTAACTCATTCATAGTCATGTTAAGTAGGGGTGTGTGAGGCAATCTTTTCACTCTCCAGCCTACATGTGGAATGACAACGAGCATTTTCCATTGTTTATTGTTTATTTATCTTATTATACTGCAAACCACAGTGCCACACGCGTCAGACAAAATGGCTTTTGAGTAAAGTCACTTGTCATTCAATATGAGGAAAGTCTTATCTCTTCTATTAAATCTTTCTATGTGCCAGCTCTTTCCATAAGCAACAACCTTTGAGCTGCCTCCATACCATAGAACCCGGATTTCATCCGACCCAATCAATTCAACTCAAGCCTCTTAGAGCCAATCATAAATCATAAAGAAAATGGCTGAAAAAGTGACAACAGTGACAGTAAATAAATGTTTGTTGTTTCTTTCCCTTCCTTGTTTCCCACTTTCTTTCTTCCACTACATTTTGTAATGGATGGGGTATTGTTGGTGCTGCCCTCTGGGCAGGGAGAGTTGTTTACTTGGGTGTAAAGTCCCCCATCCTCTGAGGGTCTCTGTAGGGGATGTTCCTGTAGCAGCCACACTCCTAACCTCCATATAGCTCCAAAGTTAATAGCATGGAGGAGACATGTGATTTATATCAGCCCAGGCACCACCACCAACAGACTGACTTCTTTGTGCTCTTGGCCTGCTCAAACAGCCCGCTTCATCAATAAAAATCACATTTGGAATTCACTCGAAAGTCATAGTGGATGGTGATTTAATTTCAGGAGAGGTTTTCTAAATAAATAGTCACCCAAGTTTTGGAAGTAACTGCAGGCAATATGTCTGAATTTCCAAAGGAGTCCTGGTATAGAACTTTTGTAAGATGGGGGTATACAACAGGGGTGGTTTCAAATATCAGTACGTGAGAGCTATGGTAAAACTAATTTTTGTCTACCCCATGTGCAAGATTTTGAAAAATCAGGTGGAAAAAGGAGGGTAAGTCTTCTGCATGAACATATCTACCATTTTATTAATATTTTCTATGACTTGTTTCTGTCTACAAAAATTATTCTACATAAAAGAATCTTGCAACATTCCTTGCCCAAGTGAAATCCTCATGAAATTCTTGGGTATTGTTTTAGTATGTATCCTTTACACTATCCTTCTTTTTTTTTTTTTTTTTTTTTACAGTAAACATGGCATCTCATTTTTATAAAGGAGCAATTTCCTCCCAGAGTAAGATAAACAAATTGGTACATCATCCGCAATTAGCGAAAATATATATCTTTTTTTTTTTTTTTCATTATCTGTGATTACTGAATTGCGGTTGCTGTAACATGCCCTTTTAACTGGATATCCTCAGTTGAGATTACAAGGTGTCTCGTTTAGGAATGAAAACTGAGGAGTTCATGCTTGTTGGCAGTAATAGTTTTCATATTAGGTTTTTTGATACCAGAAGAAAAGATCTGGGCACAGACACTAATCCCTGTTGTGTCAGCCTGTGGTTGCCAAATGATAGTATATCATCTCTGTGTGTGAGTGTGCGAGTGTGTGCGCACCTGCGTGTGACTGAGGGCATTCTATTCATTTTGCAGTATGCCACATTTTGTCACTGTAACATAAGCTTTACCATAGTGAACCATGGCAGTGCTTCAAGGTTCAATTTAACCACAACTGTTTACAGCTGTCAATATAGGGACTAACACCACAATAAATGCATTAAATTGCATCTGGCCCCATGTCACAGAAAATAAGGTGAGTGGACAGGCTATGTAGGTGATGCTGGCTCTCAGTATTATTACATGGCTGTGTCTTAAGGGTTGTCTGGGCTGCTGTCCATTGGATTTAATCAGCCTCTATTACCTGCTACCCTTTTCACAGTTAAAATAATCACCTACAATTACGGACATAAAGGAGAGAGCTGACATGAGAGTCAGAAGCAGAGAAATCACACACAAAGTAATTTCTCTGCACCTTGGTTGCTTATGTGGCTTTTGATGTTTTGGGGTGTGTAATAAAAGGATTGAAGGTGTCTGGCATGACCCCCCCACACACACACACCCCTCCCCCATGCTGCAGTATGAACAGCAGATATGGAAATGCCCTTGTTCACACACATACACACGCACGCGCACGCGCACGCACGCACACGCACACACACACACACACACACACACACACACACACACACACACACACACACACACATATATGCCTAACATGCAGGACACATGTGCACAGTCCACCAACAAAGAGACATACAAAGCACATGCATGGTGTCAAACCCACATGCACACACACATGCATATACACACATGCACAAAAGCAAATACATACACACAGAGACACATGGGTATGCATGCTCGCACGCGCGCACTCACACACACACACATGCACACCCAGTTCCTTCTGCCACTGCCACCATTAACTAAAGAGGTCCGTACAATTTATTGTATGTTACAGATGAAAGAAAAAGTGAAAATAATTCAATAATTGACCACCTCTAAAAATGAAGAAAATAGAACCATGAGAAAAGGGGCATTGTGATCTACTTTAATCCTCAGCATGCTGCTGAAAAATAAGAGACACCATTAAATGTACCTTTGAAATAAATGGGCCCAATTACCTAGATGGCTGGGACTCTCTAATGAAGCTTTTGTCAAGGCAGACAAACATGGTGGACAGACACTCAAATAGGGTGAAGAGCAGGAGGTAGATACAGGAGAAATCATTCAAAATGATCTTTTACATGAAAGTTAAATCCACATAAATGTTAGTGGTAGCAGAGTCCTGTTGCAGGGTCTATAGAAAACGCTGAAACTGAAATATGGCCATTTGGAAAGGTGAATGAGAGCAGTCACAGCCACATAACAGAGGTGAGTAAAAAAAAGCAAAACATGAAATTAAAAACAACAAACTGAACTGTGTCATTATGATTAATATACACAATATAAACATTATCATTACCACAAGGGTTGCTCAGTTACATTAGCTGTTGTGTGTGTGGGACATAAGTCACGTTAAATGGGTTTAGGAGAGTTGTTTTGATAATAGCATTTTGTCGAGTCTCTCTTTTTTAATTATCGGGTCAGAGGGTAGAAACTCAAATTCCCTCTCTTTCATCCCTCTTCACAACAGTGAGTGCTGCCGACCCTTCCCACAGCAATACAAAACACTCTGTGCCTCTGGTCTAAAACGTAGCTTCGATTACTTTAGTTCAAGCTCTTTTCGAAGAGTAATTTGGATAAAGAAATGCGGCAAAAGCATGAGATGCATGCAAAGTAGCTGCGTGCATCTCAATAGCTTGCCTGTTTTGAAATAACTTTAAGTTTTCATTTGCAGGGTGATGACATCTGCACATAACAAGCTGAATGCTGCGATGCAACATGTTGTCTGACGGCCTCTAAATGCAGACGACGTTCTTGTTTCCCGGAAAGAGTCACTCTTCATTCCTTGTGTCTGATCGATCCGGATAAAGACCAGACCTTACAGAGAAAGGTTGTAACGTGGTTTTGGACACAACAGCTTGTCAAAGGGTAAAGGTTAAGGCCACGCGTGTCTGTTGAGACCCAGACTGAGGTCAGAGGGTCTCAGTCAGGGTCAGGACCCCAGGTGACCCCAAGTCTGCACACACAGTTGCACGCTGCATTCATCTTTCCACAGCCCGTGTAACTCTGCTCCTGAGACTTCCCTATTTCAGTGCACGAGGAGCAGCAAGTTAGATAGTGCACAGACACAGTTTCAGGATATTAAGATAATTACATGAAATTGCCACATTAGTCTGAGAAGTGACTCAAAACTTGTCCAACAGCCTAAGTGAAATGTAAGCTGAGGTACGGAAATGTATCACCTGCCTAGTCTGAAAAGCAGCCATTTCAGTCTCAGTTGGTGCGTTAAACATAATGGAGTATAATGTGTACAGCCACCCTACTGTACTATTCATTCCTTCATTACTATTTTATATATGCGTATGATTAACACTCATTGTGTGGCTCGGCTCAAAATCTCTCTGTCGGAGGCCTCCACTAAAGACAGCTCAAGCTTGAGAGACATAGGATTTTTTTCAGTCATTTAAATTTTTACACTTCCATTTACCCGCCTTTTAATTTAGCGTATAATGATGCCATTAGAATAGAATCCATCTGGAAGTTCTGTTGGGAGCGGTTAATGTTCCATGGCTTTTTGCTGCTAATGCCATTGTGGCTGCATTGGCAACAGATGCTCTGAAAGCAACAGATACATTCTCTCCCAATATCATTATAATCATCCCCGTGTCCAGGATAAATGTTGCTACTTGTTCAGGACTATGATACCTGCAATGGGACTGTAAAAGACAAAGCATGTACAGCAGACTGGCAATTGTGCAATCCCTGGCAATGAATTCTGGCTCTTCACGCCATTATTTCACAAACTCCAAGTATAAAAACACTTTATCTATCCCACCCCTCCCACCGTTACAGAGGTGAAAGGCGGTAACTCTTTTGAGGAGTGAAACTGCGAAAAATAAATTAAAAGAAGATTATTTCCTGTTCTGTCAAAAGTGGTAAAGTATGCCAAAAGTAGTTGGATTTTTTCCTAAATGCACGAGGTGATATTTTCATCACAATGAAATTCTCTCAGCTCCGGTGACCCCTCTCCCGCCCAACAGTGAGCACCGTTGGACAGTTCATGTTCTGTGATACGAAGGCTAGGGGAAAAAAGAGAAAAGTCTTTTGTTTTTTTTTTCAGCGGCAATTTAGGTGATTAAGTACAAGGGATAATTAATTGGAATAACAAACAATTTCCTCCATGGAGGATTACTGATTACTCGTGCTCCCCTACACTGCCGTGGCCTTTTTATCCTCTCTGCTTCAATTATGTTAATGCTAACTTTCTCTCCCAGAAATTATTGTGATTAATTTTCCCTTGTTTTGAATTACAATTGCAATGGCTGCTAGCACTTTAAAGCATTCATTAATTCCCAATTAGATTGGTGGGCTCATTTGCTCCAGTGCTGCTCGGTTCTGTAGCACTTTGTGTTTAATGTGCTAATTGGGCGAGATTAAAAACAACTAACCTCTTATGAGAGGAGAAAAGTTATTCAACAGTTATATTAGCATAATTCATCCCGGGATGCTTAATTAAACATTGTCACAGTAATTATGACAACTGACTAACAACTGTTGTCAACAGTTTGATACTAAACCTGAAGTAAGTTCAGGGTTGAGTCATAATGGATGTGCCGTTGGCTTTCTTCAGGCTGGAGTTTGAACATCTTGCTAATGTGTTGTCTGTGCTTATCTCCAATCATCCAACATGTCTAAGATAGTCTGTTCTTTTCTATTTCTGCATCTTATGTCTCTTCAGTGCTTTGTTACGACCACTCGAGCAGCATTAACAGCTCACTACTCCATTTACCCAAGACTTGGATTGTCTCTAACTCATTTACCACCATCAGAGGATCGACGCTTCAGGCAAACATGAGTGCAGTTGGATATAAGGAAAAAAGAATGCTTTCATGTCCCGATGTGATCTCTTCAAATGAGACCTGGAACCTGGAAGTGAAATATTGTTTCCCTGTGTTTACCACACAAGCTTTTTCATCATAAGATGAGAGATTCTAGTGTGTGAGCCTGGAACTGGTCTTGAGAGGTTTGGTAAAGAACTGAGGTTGTCCAGATCAAAGAAACATAAACCTTGATCATTACATCTATCTGAGCTCTATAAAGGCCGCTGTGGTCTGAACCCTTTTCAGATTAAAGGGGCAGTTCACCAATGGTTCACCTTACTACTATTCTGTCCTTATTTTGTTCATTTTGTCATTTTTCCATAGGAATCTTCACCGAACTCTTTGATTAATTGCACACTTGGTTGGATTGCTTTGCTTCAGTGTGATTTCCAATTAAATTAATTTACTTAATTTAATCTAATTTAATTTTTAAGTATATCAAAACAGTTTAAATCTGAAAACACTTTTTTTTTCAACCTAATCCCTCAATAAGACTTTAAGCTGTTTTCCATGTATGGAAATGCTTTAAGCAAGTGTTCAATATTTAGATGATATCACTCAGTGGACTGTTTCACACAAGATTTTTCAGTGTTAAACTAAAGTTGTGAACGATTTGTAACAGTTTTTGGATATGTGTAATGTATAAAATACAAACCCTTATCCTTTTTCACCAACTATAGCATCAGGTTTCAGTCAGTCATTTATACTGAACAAATGTTCACTGAGGGAAAACTAACAATTTGATGGATACTTTGGACACGTGTCTACTCTGTTTTTCAGCAGCATCCATACATGAACCATTGTTGTCCAAATGTCCACCCTAAGCTGAACACGTAAAAGCACAGGACCCCAGAGGGAACTCTAAGACTTGGTCTGTCACAACTGTGGAGGACTGAGTATAATGACATCTGGTGTGAATAAGGCTGAAGAAGGGTACTACTGTGTCTGTTCCTATGTTGCTTTAACCTCCTTCATGTCTCAAGTGCTCGGACACTGGCAAAATCTATTAGCACCCCTTTAGAATCACAATGCAGAGAATATCACCCTATCTAGTGTTTTGTTCAGGTAATTCATAGACCACTTTGAACAATATTGAAGCAACAAGATGAAAACCACTGTGCTTTGTGTACAAATGGACACTTGCTTATTTCATTGCACACTTCTCATCTATATGGAAATGAAATGATGCTCTCTCGAGCCTTGTTTGCTTGTTTGTGTTGTCCAGCAGGCACAATGAAAAGGAAAATAAGAATTGCCTGTGTGCTGAAAACTTTTGTAGAGGCAGCTCTTGAGGCACTATTTCAGGGCAAGAGCAAAGGAGGGTTGGATAAAAGAGACGTCCAGTGTCACAGCTAGTCTACGTTCTCATTTTGGCAAAATCTACACAGTGCTTTGAGAGTGCTAATTCACAATCCGTGCACATATGTACATGTTTCTTCAAAGATAAAAGAATAATTTGACTTCAAATGACCCGTCAGTAGTGTTGTTAAGATACTGGTTTCATGTAAATTCGCTCTTCGTGACTTAGCAAACTCACATGGAAGTACAACTAACCCACAGACAGAGCAAATCATTCACTTCTACAAAGTAATGGAAAGATTTTAGACATCTGTTGTTTTAATTTCCAAACATGTCTCAACATGAACCAGAAGACCTGCTTAAACCAAAATCATCAGTTGCTTCAGACACCATATTGTAGTTCATTTACCAGGAAAAACAAGTAGGCCAAAACTGTTTGGAAAAAAAAAAAAAAAAAAAAAGTCATATTCGTGAGAATGATGGCAAGGGGGAGGAGGGTTGTGCAATGTAATATAGAGATACGTGACAATAACACACATGAATCAGTAACAGGCACTGGCCACAAACACAGCAGAAGAGTGGCACAGCAACAGCTGGTCAACAGCATATAATACAACAAGACAGACCCCTATTTGATATGTCAAGACCAAAAACAATACTGGTACAACTACATACATAGGTGGACACATAGAGACGTTATCTAGACATGCTTAATAGCAATAAAAGAGCAAAGAACATGGCACATCAGGTCAGAGTCAAGAAATTATGAGTGAGGTAAGCAATAGCAGTTTGTGAGGTAAAATTGTCCAGTTTGAGTGTCCCTTTCCCTGTCCTAATAGCAATAGCATACTATAAAGAAGAGTGTGATATGGGGGTGTTCCTTTCCAGCAGGTTGTGATGGATATCATAAATGGTGGGTGATTTTTTTATTGCAGCTTAATCAAGTGAGGGTGTGCCAATCCAGTGAGCCCTAGGAGATCATGAACCTCACAGGGATACCCAGCATAACCATGTGCCGTTTCTTTCCTTCATTTGCCGATGTCCTTTTCAATTCAACAGGTGTTTGCACGTGATAGAGGAGGAGAAGCGTCTGAGACCTTTCGGCTCTATCTCCTCCATTCCCAACTCCAGCTCCTCCATTTCCTGCCTCAGACGGGGGACAAAGGGTCCCTTGTCTGCCGGCCGTGCCCACTGCCATTGGGCAGTTAAGGCGGGGAGAATTAGGAAGGGGCAGGAACGGGGCTCCCAACTACAAGGTAACAAGGGAAAACCAATCCCTTCTGGAGTTATCCTGATACTAGAGACACAGGGCTCACCAGACAGTAGATCAATGGGTCTCTCCAGGGAGGACGAGGAAGGAGGAGGGGCTCAGAGCAGGATGTTGCCCAAAGAAAGTGTGCCATGCCGTGTCCAAATTACCCCCAAAGTTGTAGGGGATTTTGTTACCTGTTCAGATGTTTCAGTTTGAATGTTCACTCGCCTGTTTTGGCTGTTTGCCCGTGCCACGCCCACCAGGATCAGGCTTTGAAACTAGTATTACAGATTACAATAACACAGAATTGTCTTACAAGCCTTGTTCTGTTGAGGTCTACCACACACCAGATGGGCTACCGAAGGTGCAAAGTAGAGCACAAGTGAGACTGACCTGTGAAGGACTTCTCCAAAGTCAGATTGTCTTCGTAATGAACTACATTTTTGTCAACAACTGGAATTACAAGCAAACTTGTTCATTTGTTGCAGATTTTGATCGGCCTTGTTATATTTCTTATGGCATTTTGACAAAGTAACTATATTTAATGAACACAGTCATTTGGTCGCACAAGTTAACCATTTTTTGAGAAAATAAGCAGATCTGAAAATACAGTCACACCTTTAAAAAGCATTCAAAACCTTACTCAGGCTGCCCAGTTCACTGCCAGCAGATGATTGGGCATGTGTGCAGTATTGAGAGATTACCTGGTTATTTCCAACAAGCCTAAAGAAAAAAATTAAAAACGGGTCAGTTACCTTGTCAAATATGTGATTCCCTAATTAATTCTCTGTCCTTTGTCTTATTTTATTCTCATTTCAAAGTTAAAGGAAAATATCTGCCCACCTCCGTGCTTGTTGAAACACAGGGGAAGTGTTTTTGTCCCTACAGCACAAGTTCTTGTTGAGCTGAACATGAACCTGTCTGGACTAGACGTGCATTATCATGAGCTGTTTTGTTTATTAAAGTCCAAAGTGAAGATTTCTAGATTCATTTCTGATCATTTGACGTCTTAAGATTTGGATTATGCTGCACTCTAAAAAGCAGTGACCATCCACCTAAGTATTTTTTAGGTGAGAAGGCTGCTGTGGAGCTGCACCAGCCACTGTACCTCCCTTTGTGTTATATGGACAAAGATGCTTTACCTGAATTTCAGCTGGCATGGGGTGACTAGATAATGTCATTTTCAGGTGAATTATTCCTTTAACTTACTGACAGCACTTCTCAAGTAGACCAGAGCAAAGCCTTTTTAGAGGGGTGTTAAGCACCGCAAGATGCTTACAACCAAATTTTATTGTATTATTTGACTTTATTTTGTGGCTGTCATTCCTTTAGAAGTTAAATAAGTACAAGCTTTTAAAGTAACTTAAAAAATGGAAACTGATAATTTAAATGCAACTTAAACTGAGTCGCAATTCAGTGTCACCGGAGGATAGTGGCTTCAAAGAGTCAAAGCCCTTTCTAGAAATGGATTTCTAGATGGCTAGAAAAAGACCAAAACATCTCGGTTGGGGTCAGTCACTCAAAAAAAAAAAAAAAAAAAAAAAAAAAAACATTTTACGACGTGATTAGGAATACAGTGTGGCTTATGAAAAATATTGATTCTGCTCCATACTAGAGAAGTTTTGGTTGATAGTTTTCCCCTCTCTGTGCTCTCACCTCTATCCATATCTGTTAACCTTCTTGTACAACCAGATTCAATAGGAGCGAGTCTCTCTTGTTTTCCTTTATCAGCCAGTACACATTGCTCCTCTCCTCGCCTGTTGTCTGTCAAGCCTTTATCAAAGCATTAGGTATCCTCTTTGAGCCAACATGCATTGGAAATGAAAGAGCAGAACACTCTAGGTCCTCACCCTCCCAATCCCCCACCACCATCCCACCCCTATAATGCCCTCTTGTCTAGTGCCATGTTTTGAGTGAATGTCATCATCCAACGTCCATGAATGAGCGGGCCGCGCTGCGTCACATATTGATCCACTCCCTTTGTGCGGCCTTCCAAGCCTGTGGTAATTAGCATCGTCCATTAGCGACTTTGCCGAGCTAACATCCCCATTAAGAGTCAAAGCGCCTGTTCTTTTCTGTGAACATTCATTTGGCCTGGATTTTCTTATTTAAAGAACATAAAAAGCGAATGGTAGAAATATGTTGTGGACTGATGAAAGTGGGAAATATGAAGTGGGTGTTTAAATGCATTAAAAGGCATCTAGATTTAATTAACACCCTAGATAGCTGGTCGCTTTGTCCATGTGTTGTAAATGATCATCTTAGCAAAGAACAGAGCTATCAATTTGAGTATGTTTTAAAAAGGCGCTTTAACTAGATATTGTAGAGGCCTGTGTTTCTTTTCACCGCTCATATATGCAACACAACTTCACTCTGCCCGCTTTGATAATGCAACTGTAACCTGTTAGAGTCCAATTCATTACAGTGCAGTCTTTTACTCATCATCGTTTTTGAAGAACGCACAAGTTAAATTATAAACAGAGCAACAACAAACACATGAATACAGATAAAACAAAACAGAACAAACATTCAAGATATGGGGCCAGAGGTTTTTGATGACATTGCCGGAGTTCTTAATAAGGCAATACTTTGGTTATGTGTTACAAGACTCTATATTGTTTGGGGATCGCACAACATGGAAAGCTGATTCAAAGTGAATATGTTGACACTTCATGGAATAGATGTTCCTTCAGTGGTCCAGACCTGAGTATTGATTGTAACACAAGAGGTTCACATATACCTGTTTACTTTCACTGTTTACTGTTTGCATTTCCTCTGGCAGGCAAAGATATTATTTCCCTGTGGAGGACCCTAGAAAAGCAGCCACCCCGCGCTCAGTGTCCGACCCCGGTGCCCGACGTAACACTACTGATATAATGAGAGATTGTGGAGAGAGACCGCCGGTGCCAGTAGAGGCTCTTGGTGAGACATCAAAACAGCAGCTTCCCAATGCGTGCATCCCACAAACAGACCTCTTCTTCCACTCTCACCTCTGTGAATGGTGTTCTGGGATGCATGCATGTCACACTGACCTTTCTGACCATCAGCTGGCTAAGAGGAAATGAGGGGAGCGCATGAGAAGGAGGGAGCGACAAAGTAAAGTGCTCACCCCGAGCCATTATGATTAACCATCAGCAGTTTTTGTGTAATCATCGACAATGTGCGCCCAGCAGAATCCCGTATGGAAAGAGCTGGGGAGAAAAATCAATCACATTATATTACTCTGGACATGCTTTATTGACCTCTGTTGGTGTTCACACATTTCATACTTGATTTGTATCTACTGGCTGGCGTTTAGAACAATGCGGGCAATTTGGGCAATGAGGAAAAATAGGGTAGCATTTTTGAGTCCAAAGCCCATGCTTATGGATTGAGTGCTACTTTAGAAAAAGAGCAACCTATTTAGATGCACTCCCTGCATACATTTTATGAAAAATCCAGAAGCAGTGGATGAAGCTGTGCCCTCATTCAGGCCCATCAGAGAATATTTGTAGTTTGAACTGACAAGCAGTATGGATAAGGCTGCACAGGCGCCAGAGTCGCAGCTCACAGTGAGTGAAATCTCCTGTAGCTCAGGCAGACAACAGTAAATAAGAGTTGGATGTCTCATTATCTGAACACCAAGCAGTGACAGCTGCATTCATCCAAAATGCATTGTATCTAAAGGTTAAGAGTAGTTATGAGAAAAGTAATGTATTATTAAAATACCTTTCGGAGTGAAGTACCTTCTGATATATTTTCCTTGGTAATGAAAGCAGCATTCGGTGGAAATGTAGTAATTTGGAGGCCCATTTCTTCAAGCCTTTATTCACCCTCTCCCTCTTCAGCGATTTATCTGGGGAGAGTGAAGAGCTCACAGCTAGCGAACAGACAGTAAACATTTTGTTATAGTCAGAACCATCTCTTATTACTGGTTTTTCATTAAAAAAGAAAGCCTTTCGAAGCATTCAGAGCATTTTGGTGGATGAAGATGCTTCACAATTTTCTCCCTCTCACTCTCTTTTTCTCCACACTATACCTGAATCCTTTCTCTTTTTGATGCTGTTAAGGGAGTAATTGAGTGTAGAAAATGGCTTGGCTTATTTGGACTGAGCCTGATCCAGAAATGATTAAAGCTAGAGGGGTTGGAGGTATTCAAAGGAGAGAATGACAGAGAGAATATGGTTAATGCTTTTTTCTTTTCCATTTTGTGAGGAGAGACGGAGACGGGAGGGGTGGTCAGGCTGAGCATGGAGCAGCTAGACAGGTTGGTGTTCAAGGGGACCGTGTGTATCTGCGTGTGTGTGTGTGTGTGTGTGTGTGTGTGTGTGTGTATGTGTGTTGGGGGGGGTGTGCACAGAATAGCCTCTACTCATACCCCTATTAAAAGCATCAGGATTGTCAGAAACAGTAAAAAGACAGGAAATCACGGCAAGAAATGAAGCTTCTTTTACCAATTACTGAATACCGAGTGCACACCTTGGAGCTCTTTGTCCTCTATAGCACCAGTCCCCTGTCTCTATCCCTCTTTCTTTCTTTCCCCCCTCTCTCTTTCTCCCTGGCTTACAGCCTTTGAGTCAGATGCATTAGCACCAAGGCCTGGAGAAGAGGCAGCGTTTTCAAAGCCCAGTTGGACTCACTTCTAGCCTGTCGTTGTGGCTCCTTTTCAGGCTTTTATTCGCAGACAGTAGGGGCAGGTCTGAAAGAGACGCCCTCAACCTCTCCACTCAAACATTTATCTCTCCCTTTTTCCCTTGCTTCAGCAGAGATGATTAGAGAAGGGAGCCATTTACTGATCCGCAGTGCCTCTTCATACAGCGTGTTAAAAAATAAAGGGAGCACATTTAGCTTGTCTGATTAACACACACCTACACACTTGTACACTTTCATACTCTCAGACACACATGTATATGCGCACAGGCAGACACATTCACAGCTGTGTCTGTGGTTATGGGTGACTGCAGTATTTCTTTTTCCTTTAGCAGTAAGTTTGTTTTATCTTATCAATAATTGATATAAGTATGTGCCTGTAGTGGTGGATGTGTCAGGCCATTGAGTCTGGATATATGGGCTCTGTCATGCCCTCTCACCCTTGCACCGACTCCTGGGACCTATAAACACCTTGCACACTGGCTCTCCATCCCTCCTATTGACCAAGCCACTTAATTACCTCCTTGTTAAAACAATACCAGATACCTAATGTAGCCAACAGAGACCATTTTACTGTCTGTGGCGGTGTGAGTTTGCAGCCTGTCCATGTGTATAACAGCACAGTGGCGCTCCAATGTGAACACCTAGTCTATGGGAGCCATCTTAATGCAGTTTCACAATATGGGTTTTGTGCAGATTGTTGCTATGGGTGCAGTTATGGTTATAGCCATTGTTATTGGCATTGTTAAAGAAGATATAGCTGCCAAATTAGAGAGGCACAGAGCATATTTGCCAGGGATATGGCTGCCTTCAGGATCCATAATGTTGTTAGTGAGTTTTCATAGACCATACTGGTGGATGGTGTCGGCTTGCTCGGGGTTTGCTCTTATCAAGACACATGAGGATATTATTATGTAAGATTACTAATTTTGGAGGGATTTAAGTCGGGGTCTGTTCCATGGCAGCCGCTCCCAGCCCCCCAACCCCACCCCTTCTCCACACCGAGGCCTTTACATCTTCCTTACCTCATCTGTCAGCCCCACTAGCAGACAGCAGGACACACTTTTCAAATTACTCACTGTTTTGCCACAAGCGCCATTGTGATGCTAATAACATTTCCATTTATTCAATTTTTTTGCTTTATTTTAGCTGCCTGTATGAGCTCAGTTTTTTTCCAGTGGTTTTTGATATTTTGCTTAGTGTTAATGTCAACCATCAGGAAGTTGCCAGAGTTGACCGCAGGGGGTTGCTGGGTTTGTGTTGCATGTGGGGTGAGGCATCACCGGAGCAGAGCTCCTGTCTGACAGCCATTTGCAAGGTTAATGTTGTAGAAAACAACATCCATCTCCCGGCTCCCCCTTCTCAAAACAGTTTCATTAGCCCTATCGCTCTGACACCTTTTCTCATAGTGTTGTCAAATGTGACATGCGTCATATTATCGGCGAGTGATGCAGTCAATAAAAATGCAATGTCTGTGCCGCTGCCAGGTTGCCTACCCTGGTGTCCCGGGTGTGCATATTTTAAAACACAAGGCTGAATTGGCTTTGGTAAACACCGCATGGCCCTCTCCCATTCATCCCCAATTGGCTAATAAATAGACAGGCTGAAGGCACTGACTATCAGTAACAATAATATAGTGAGTTTAGTATGGGACCTTATGATGAATGAAGTCTGTGTGCTTTTGTACAGCTTTGTTTGCTGCTGACACATTGGTGTTCTGAGTGAGTGAGCCCCAGATAAACACTTTGATTCAGGGGATTACATTAGTTAAACAAATATCCGACTGAATCAATGCCACTGTGCTCTCTCACTTACTCTGCATATATGCAACAACAACATACTGAAACCTTATCAAACTGAGCTGCTCATCAAAAAGAATTCATGTATCAGAAATATTTATTTGAAAAAGTAAAAAGAGGAAATGTAAGGGATATTAATTATATATGTACTGTATATATACTTACAGTGGGATTCAGTATTAAGGCTATCTGTGCATGCACTCTTTCTAATTAAATGAAGATATCTTCTCAATCCATATGCTGAAATATGAAATTCATTATAAAAATATGCTCAGATTTTTTTTTTCTACATGGGAAGATGAGTTGTGGGCAGCTTGAGAACCCATAATGATACTTATCTTTCTTGAGCTTTTTAGAGAGGGAAGCAAAAAGATCTTAATTTGAGCCCTTATAGGAACATCCATCTCTATGAATATTTAACCAAGACCCAATAGGTTTCAATATAGTGCTGGCTGATAATTATTTTATGCATGAACACTGTCAAAATACTGGTGTTGTTGTCTTCCGTGCATCAAAGATATTCTAAAAAGAATAAAACAACATATCGAAGGTTCAAAATCATGTTCGAAAAAGTTAAAGTCTCGCACATTTGTAAAATGACCTATGGGTAATCACTAAATAAAATATGCTTAAGCCTGAGCCAACAGATATGGCCGAAAAAGCACTGATAAATTGCTGTGCTCATTGTGAATTCCATACTCAATTGTGGCATTTTCCAGGGTAAATGGAATAGTACATTAAAGTCTGAATATGTCTGACTTTGGGAGAGTGATACATTTTATCTTCTCTCTTTTTCCCACAGATCTGGCCTGTGGAAGCCAGAGTATTGCAGTGCTTTCAGTGAAAAGGCCATCTTTAGGACCTCTTGATCAATCTGTGACCTTTAAGTACATAGCCATCTCGTAAATAGGAGGGTGCGCTTACAGAGACTTCAAAAGCAAGGGGACCCGATAATTTCAAAATGGAGCAGTGTGGAGTGGCGCTGGTGGGGAGTCCATAAAAGCCTGCCTTGTTCTCCACACACCTCCTTTTTGCTCCACAACAGCCAGTTAGGGTAATAGCTCAAGGGAGAAAGGGAGCGAGAGGGAGAGAGAGAGAGAGAGAGAGGGAGGGAGAGAGAGACAGAGAGACAGAGAGAGGAGGATGAGGAGGAGGTGGATGGATGGATAGAGGCAGGGAGAGAAAAACAGGTAATTACAGGTAATCATTGGTCGAGGAAGAGCTGATGATCACTACAGTATAACAGATTGTACTGTTCCCTGTTGAAAAACACTGAGGGGACCGGATATGGTGCTGTCGGCAGGTAACGACAGGGAAATTAGTTGGTAACCTTAAACCCCCCTCGCAATCACACAGAAACTCTCTTTTTCTCTCTCTCTCTCTCTCTCTCTCTCTCTCTCTCTCTTTCTCTCTCTCTCTCTCTCTCTCCCTCTCCTTCTCTCTCTCTCTCTCATTGAGAGGAGTTATCTAAATCTCGATGTTCCACTCAATAAGTAACTATGGGTCCTTTATTATATTCCAATCGTTTTTATTTAGATTGGAGAATCAAGTAGAGACAAGTAGCTGTAGTTCAACAAGGAGAAAGGGTGATACAAATACAAATATTAGAATGAGAGACGGACCCGTTTGAAGTTGTGCCTCAGTCTTCAGCCAAAGCTGAAACACATTAAATATGCCTGTCAAACACCTGTCAAAAATGACTGTTTTGTTTAGACACATTTAAACTGATGCATTGACTCAAATTCAAACTATGTCCTCTTGGCAATAAAAGCCTTTGCTGTGAAATATGATTTTTTGATCCATATACTGTAACAGGATTCCACCGTAATTCAAATAATAGCCTCGGTTTTCTGAGCCCGGCTGTCCAGCAACATTATCAATTTTCTGCTAAAACCATGTACGTTAAACACAAGCATACAACATTCATTAAATGGAAGTGCCTCGAACCATTCAGTAAAATGTGACTCAACCTTTTCTACAAATTACTGCACATTGATTGCAACCACAATTATTTCTCTTACCCAAACAGCAAATTTCAGACCCTTACGATTACAGATGAGAGTATTGCAATGCGGTGTAAATAGGCCCAGCAGCAGACATTTCTGTGAAAAACTGTGACCTTTGTCTGGCTCAAACAAAAAAATACATTTATCATACCAAGAAGTGTAAAATCAACCATATCCTTCCTGAGATGTTTCAATTCTTTGAACAGCCTATGTAAAGAAATACATAAATAGTAATGATTAAAGCAGCTACCCCAGAAAAACATGACACTTGATTTTATTGTGGCAGAGGGTATCATTTATATTTCAATGATTTGTTAGACTGCTTCTCACATTCACAACAATGAGCCACTCCTTGGGACTGGAAGTGTAGATTTAGTGGACCCAGTGTCACAGGGAGAGTTATTGATTATGAGCAGTGTCTTCCCTGTGCTCTGTGTGACTAGACAGTGGCCTGCTCACAGTGGGAGTGTTTCATGGATCAATTGGGAGCATTTGCACCACTTGTATCTGTTTGTAACTGATAAGACAACACTTCAGAGAACTGATAATGATTAGCCGAGGATAAACACAGCTATCCAACATGCCGGGGAGGAGGAAGTGTTAGCCTGGAGTGTTTGAATTCAATATGTTAACGACACAGCATATTTCACAAAAACATAATACGATCAGAGACAAGGCCCTTGGGTGCCATCTTTGAAACACACCAGCAGACTCTGATCGACATCTATTTATGTTTCATGATCAGGGACACTGTCAAATTGTATACAACATATTTTCAGCATATTTTGTACTCACCAAAGCTTGTAAGCATGCACTATCCACAGCTTCTGAAAAACAGCAAGAGAAAGATTATTAAGGATTGGAGATTATTCTGAAAATACTTTGAATAGATTTTTACTTTTGTTAATTTTGAGTTGCGGAGCAGGCCAACAGCTGTTTTGCATGGGCTTGTCTGGGCTTGCAGAGTTGTATGTTAAGATCTTGCCTTGAACTTGTATGATATATCATAAATATCAAAGTTGTGTGGCTATGCAAAAGCTTTGCAGTGCCCGTTTCCTCCCATTTGAAAATGTCACCCACTCACAAACTAAACAAACCAATGTAGGCCACCAATGTGCATTTAACAACAGACTAAGAATGCACTGGTAGTTTTGGCAGCAACACATATGATGCACATAACTAGAACATTAATATTGAAGCCAAACATTATGTTGGAAATGTGTGAGAAGGTCTGTGAAGTGGCCATCCTCTGGTGTCACTTAAGACTCATGAGATCACAGCAGTTTCATCCACATTTCATAATGGTGACATGGTGAGCCCATATCCTCTTCCTGCCCCAGCTGAAAAGACACTCATGAGATCATTCAGTCTTGACCTAGATGCTACACAACCTACCGGAGATGACACCGGCAGAGACAAGAGTTATATATGAAATGGAAGTGTTGTTGAATGGAGGATCACGAACGGAAGTGTTTGCAATAAAAAAGAGGTTTGTAAGGGAGGGACGGATGGAAAAAGTGTATGGAGTCAGGGAGGGGATGATGTTTGAGGCAGGCTGAGATGGCCTCTCGTGTTGATGTGCGACACGCTCAACTGTTGTCATGGGAAGGCCATCGCTTTAAACAGGTTGAAAACAAGTGCCGCTGGGCATTAGGTCTTCTGTCATTGCTGCCAAATAAAGCCGCACCACTGAAGGTGTAAATCTCACTCTCAGTTTGTTTTCAAAGTTATGGTATCAGTGGCACATTACCCACACCCATACGGTGTCCTGTTTTTTTGAAGTCACCCTCGGCCGATGCACAGTTTTTGTCATGGCCGTTCAAAAGGAATTACCAATAACACAGCTAATAATAAAGGGCTTGTAATGGATACACAGGAGGTTGTCATCTTGCTACAGTTTAATCTGGCCTGCAGGTACTCCGGCAGTGGAGGACAGGTAACGTGAGACTCAAAGATTCGCTGCATTAGTTCTGCTTAGCTAACCGTGAATGCTAATTGCAGGAAGAACAAACTGCTACTCTCCCCTCCTTTTCCTCTCCTCCCCTTTTGGCTATCGGTAGAGCTCACTGCGAAGCACAGAGAGTGTCATACAGCTTTGCTTGGAGCGGGAACAAAGAAGGCTGTTCTTAAGGGCTCTGTCATTGAGAGATTCAATATGTCGAGGAAAAGCACAGTTGAACGTCCAGCCGTAGACTCCCCCCCTCAGCCATCACGATGTGGTCTTCTGACTATGACAGGCACTATGACAGTTTACAGGCCGAGGCTTCATTCAGCAGCCTGCCAGAGATAATCCCTTCAATGCACCGCTTAGTCCTACCCACCTCAATGGAAATCTCTCCCCTTCTTTAAGCTAAGGCATCGGTTACGACTCTGCCATCACAGGTGACAATGGGTGAAATATGTTTACTGGTAAAGAAGCTCCTTTTTAGTGACAGCCTTTGAAAATCATTGTCCCCCTAGGTGACTGTGGTATCCCCTCTCAAAGGGACCAATAAGAATAGTAACTGTTGAGGATTTCAGGTGTAATTAACAGACTCAAGATCATCCAAGTATTTGACAATTTAGGAATTAAAGTATTACTGTGAAGACCGGGTTGTCAAGGAACATAAATTTCAGCTGAAATGTCAAAACTTGTACCCAATCTAGTAATGTTTTTAGGACTGTTCACATGCTCTATTAAATATCCTGTAATGACAAAGAACATCTCTCAAAGACACAATTAATATAACTCTGACATTCTGACATAGGACTACTGTTAAGAGGGCAAAAGTGTAGTAATCATAAAATCTTACATCATACTTGGCTTAAAAAGCCTAACATTTCAGTGAAAAGAATTCCTTTCAGAGGAACTCAATCATGACGTGTTTTTGGGAGAGCGCGGGACAATAAAAGACAGAAGTAAGTATGGGAGAGTTAAATCCAGCGCTAATACTGATACTGATACTAATCTGTGGACAAGGTCAAAGACCTGGTTACACACCTGAGGCTTTGCAGCTTCACAGGTAGTGGTCAGCCTGAGCCACCAAAGAGGTGATCACCCTCTGAAGCCCTGACCTGAGCAAATGAAAGGCCACTAGCCTACTGGCAACCACTAGCTCCTATCAGTCTTCTGTGCAGACATCTATAGGCTACCTGGGGGCCTAAAGGCTAGAGCTATCATATAGCCACTGTACCCGGCACTCCTGTCTTTACCTTGCAGTGGAGATTTATTGTAATTAGAAGATTCCTTTACAAAAGCTTGGGATCAGCGTTTCTTGAAGGATCTCTATGTGGTCCCATGGGGGACACCCTTTGATCCTGACCTTTGAACCCCAAGGGTTAAGCCTTCCCTTTGCAAATGGGTTTGACATGATGAACCACTTCCTAATTGGCCAATTGCTCAGTGCCATTTCATGGTTCTGCAGGTTTAACAAGTGTATGTTTTCCTCCGTGCTCTCCACTGTCTTAGCCCATCAGCGCGCACAGTTTTGAAACGTGCCATTTTGTTCTTTACATAGAGGCACATCAGCTTTGCTACCGAAGTGTACAGGGACACACAGAAGACTTAGAAATAGCATCCTGATTTTGAGTAATTAAATGCCACATAATAATTATCCTATCATGTAAGATAGATGCCAGAGGTTTGAGGGTTAATTATAATCTTAGATAATAGTTAAATCTCTCAATCCAGTTTGACATCAGTAAAAGCCTGAATTCCTTGATATTCTAGTGGGGTTCCCATGTGTATTCTCGCTGCTATCTTTTGCTTTGCTCTGTGCGTCAGTCACATACGCTGGAGGCTACAGTAGCTCTTAAACCACCAGAGACATTGGAAGAAAGGGCTGGTGGTGTCGAGTCCCACCCTGCAGCATGTAGTTTTTACC
This sequence comes from Myripristis murdjan, assembly GCF_902150065.1. Taxonomy (NCBI): domain Eukaryota; kingdom Metazoa; phylum Chordata; class Actinopteri; order Holocentriformes; family Holocentridae; genus Myripristis; species Myripristis murdjan. Next base: position 14,470,934 of record NC_043994.1, on the reverse strand, counting down.
AGAGTTGATGCCCCTCCCCATCCTCCATCCTTTCCCCAATCTGATTAGTGTGTCTAACAGTGAGAGGAAAGGTTGTTGCCACTGCGCCCTGCAGGCTAAGAAGAACAGGTGGCCAGGTGCTGAAATGGTTTCTCCACACTGATCTGGAGAAAAGATCTAGAGGTCTGCCACCATGATACATTCTTAGATCACCGCCATCTAAGAGTTGTTGTGCAATTATACACTGTTTCAGAATCAATATCTTTGGAGAGGAAACTTTAATGATGCTTTTAATTCTTTAAGTGTATTGCAGCAATGCAATTGGATATCTTCTGTAAAAGGAGGACAAATTTAAAATAACTCTTTCGATACATCTCATCAATAACTGAATCCAACCCATACCTAAGGAGACCTTGAGACACCTTGAAGATCTACCTGCAGACCGTTACTCAAGAGGATCCTCCTGTAATCTTTCCCGAAGACCCCTGTAGGGGTTATCCACCTGCAGGACCATGGGAATGCCCCCTGCCAAAACATCTCCACACCAACAGACAGAGAACGTGCCTCACAAGCCGCCTCGCACCAAGACGGATTGTTTAGGGGTGCAGAATTAGTCGGGTCAGGAGATCCTACGCCTCGGGCCCGGCTAATTACTTTCTAATGTGACGACAATTCTTTTGAAGAGCTGTTTTCTCGCTGACCAAATCTCTTTAAAAGCATCTCGGGGGTGCAATGGGGGGCCGAGAGGGAGTGCGCTGTGGCAGGCCACACCAGGGCCAGAGGGTGTGCTCAGGTTACACCCTGCCTGCCGTGATGCATTGTTGGTGGGACGCCCAGGCTCCAGTATTCCCCCTCCTCCTCCACCACCTCCATCCTCCTGCTCTCATCACTGTCCCTCCAGCCAGCCAAGAGAGCTGCTGCAGAGCCGTGCAGAAACTCTGACACCAGTCCAGAGGACGCACTGTGCACATGAAACCTTACACTCAACTAATGGTTACAAATGTGTTTTCAAAGAAATCCCAGGTCTCCCGTATACACCATAGACTCACTCTGCTAGTTGTGCATGTATGTACACACATACTCATTGCATACACACATGCACATGCACACACTGCAAAAATTGTGAATGATTTGTGTTACTGAACTGAGAGGCTTACAAAGAACCATATAAATGTTGAGATATGATATTCTTGTCTTACTTCATATTCCTGTGGGAACCAAGACAGAAAAAAAGACAGAGTTTATATTTTAACTGTCACATGTCAGTTAATCAGTTATTCATCATCAAAATGATGAACAGAAACAATAATCAAAGGCTTATAATAGATAAAACCCACCATACGAGCATGACAAAATTGAATTAAATGTTTAGTAGAAACAACATAATACAAATTGAAAAAAATCAAAGGGTAATCCTGTTTTACTTGCGATGGTGAGAGAACAGTATTTGCAGGTGGCTTGTGGCTTTGACTGACACTTCATACGGATTTCACCGACCTCTTGCTTTCTTTTCTCTCTCCCTCAAAGACAATGTATTCCCTTCCCGGGGAGTGATCCCTAATTAGCTGTCAGGTGATAGTGTGCTGCTTTCATTGTGCTCCCGCTGCTGTGCTGCAGGCTATGTGGTCAGCAGTCAGTCTGAGACTGAAGTGACAGATCATCTCTCTATACACCGGCCCCCTGAAGCTGAAAGAGACCACTTGGTCCTTACAAAGAGACCCCAACTCTCCATATTAAAAAGAACACACTATCAAATCTCATAACAAACAGATCACTGCCCCAGAAAAACCAGAACGCTCACTTGAGGATCTGGCTGTGCTTTCTATAGCCAGTGATACCTTTGTCTTCTACCGATAGATGACTGACTGGATTTGGATCTGAATTATTTAGTGAGCCTTTGTGTTTGGCAGTTTGTTCCTTGTAGGTGATTTTAATGGAGAAAAGACACATCTTATATCATGTTTCACTAACATTCAATGAATCTGACAAAAAACTGGGAAAATTACATTCACATTTCACAGTATATGTACAAAAAATAACTATCCTTTCCTATATTTCCCAGTAAAAGCCGTATCCTCTAACTTCACAGGATATGGCAGACAGGTCATTCCTGATATAAAAGATATGATTTCTTCCTGTCTGTCTGTTAGTTTCACTGCAGTCTCCTCCAGACAGTTCCAGTATCCACCAAGTCAGCACAGGGACCTTGTTTGAAGGTCATGTCAGCACCGGGGCGTAAACGTTAGACCCTTTTGTGGTCAGGGTAAATGTACATGGTCGCCCTGCGGGAGCACTCCTTCCCTCTCTTTAATCGGCATGTAACAGGCCCTTGTAGAGCCAAACTGTCTGCGACACATCAGCACTTAGAAATAAAACCCCCTCAGCCAACCGTGCTACGGCTGCGGTTGGAGTGCGGCAGCCAGACCATTTAGAGGGACAACACGGGCAGACCGGCTCGCTGAAGGAAAACAGGCAAAGACATGGGGACCAAAGGGAAAGGAAAATGCAGAAATATTATTTCTATGATTTTGGATGTTGAACTATGATCATAAATATGGCTTTTCCCTGAGGTATAAACAAAACATCTAAGGCTCTCTTGATGATATCCTTAAGGTACAAATTATGGATCTGCTTCATTGACAATGAATGGGAAAACAACTTTGTGGACACAAAGGTAGTGCCAGAGGGATTTTATGGTATTGCTGAATTTCCCAGTCCATAACTGTTAGAGCTATAATAAATAGACCTCGTTTGGTTGTTAAAACTCCAATAAATACTGGATGAATCTAAACATCAGTCTCCAATGCATTGCCAATAAGCTCTGGGTTTCTCACTAAATTACTTTACACATTATAATCAAAGTTCTCTTTACACTTTTATTTTGAGGGGAAAGAATGGTTAAACTGTCTGAGACCTTGATAATAAATCATATCAATTCTGATTTAAGGTTTAAACTAAGAGATTCAGGACTAGATTTTATGAATGTATGACTGGATTTAATCTGAATTTTCCATCACAATCATTTCAAAACTGCTTTCTTTGCACAGTTTACTTTTGCCTCAATATTCAACCGTCCACTAACAATCATTGCTTACGTACATCCTCACTAAATAAACACTCCTCAACGTTAATGAGACCAAGTAAACAAACGGAACATACAGACATCTCTCTGTCAGTGAAGCCAATCATTTGAAGCAGCCGAGAAAGCAAACTTAACAGTTGTAATGCTCCAGCCGAGAAACTTAATTTACCAATTTGCGGGAAGACAAGATGGCAGGAAACAAGCCAATTTGCCACGTGTACAGCGCACAACAAACCCCAGCCTTGCTCCCCGGTCTCATGAGAGGTAATTATCCCTAAAAACGAATGCCATGCTGTATTAAGATGTAGCCGCATCAAAACGAGGGAGACAGCCTCATTACAAGTAATTATGAGGGAATTAGAAACATCATTTAACTAAACGAGCAAATAATGTCCAGGATATTGAAGAAGCTGCCTGCACTTCTGCCGACCGCTGCAAGTCCCATTACAAAAATTGTAGGTCTTTAATAGAATAATGACATGCTTTATCTTTCCTGCCTCTCTTTGAGAGGGTCTTGGAGGAGAGGCAAAGGAAAGAGGGAGACAGGGGAGGATGTGAAAACAACTGTTGCAGACCTCTATGTCCTCAGTGTGGTCTCACTCTTGAGTGTGTAGCATAAGGCCTTCAAGATAATCCCCCTATTATCCTTACAAATACAAAATGGAGAGGAGAAAATTGTACCTCACATCCATTATTGTGTCAAAGGTAATGCTAATGGACTTATCTCTTGAGTAGTAGCTGACTTCCCTGCATCTACTGCACCCTATAGTTTGATGCATATTGCCCAGCAAATGGTACTTCAAAACAGGCAATTAAAGAAATGGTTGGTAATTTACCAATGAAGTATAATGCCGTTTTCCATTAAAGCCAGAATCCAGATTTTTTTTCTGGCTATTTATTGTTCTTGAGGAGTTTGACTTGCAGAAGGAAAAGCATTCTAAGCTCACTGTGTCTAAAAAAAAAAAAATACCTATCTGTTCTACTCCATGTGAAAATATATCATATGTGAAATGAGGAAAACTCTGGGCCACCCATCACATCCTGTCATATTGTACCAAACAAAACAACTTCAGAATTAAACACTTCAAGCCCCTGTGTAAATTCAACCAAATGAAAATCTGGATTATTTTAAACAGTATGTTTTTCTTCAAAAGGTTTATGTCCGCCACCCAGAATTTAACTGTTTGTGCTGAAAGTAAATTTGGGCAAACCCTGGTAGAGCTGTCCTTTTATTTGCACTGAGCTTGTTGACTGCGCCTTTAAACTACTACAATCCTCCAAATATCTTCCTGAAAAAAGCCCCAAATATGCCCATTTTTATGTATGTATGCATGCACATGTACACATGTAATGCACTGGCCTTTTCCCACTGCCTGGTAGCATATTCCTGTCCCCACAAAGGGGGTGGGTTGGGTGCCGGTGGCGAGGGGGGGCAAACACAATTTCCCTTCAGCTCCTTCATTTCCAGTTGATATAAAACAGAATCATGAAAAATCACTTCTGGTCCAAGCTCTCCTTTTTAACCATTAACCCATAAATACAGGAGCTGGTTAAAGCCGGCGGATGACAGGGCCTGCCTCAAAAACCTTGTTAAGCTCCCCTCAAATTCATTTAGAGAGCAAAACAGGTCTTGAGAGTTGTCTGGCTTAATGCATTGCGATCGCTTTTAAAACTCTTGTCTTGAGGCAGACTCAAGGCTCTGCAGCTGCTCGTGGTGTTATACTTCATAACCTTCCACTCTAATATAAAGCCACACATATCCACCCTCTTGAAATCAAATGGCAGTAAATATGTTGGGAGATAGTTGAGGAAGTAAAAGCCCTCGTCCAAATGAATGATCAAGCGACAGAATACGTAAATATTTCATTTGTTCTAATGAGACACTCACAATATTGGTAGAGAACATTATGAAAAATATAGAATAATCGACAATGTCATGCCAGCTTGTTTAAATTTAATGGGGTCTCTTTTAAGTTGGTTTTGGTTTGCATCATTTTATCTCAAGAAGTAAAGTGGTTTTAGTATAATTCATTAAAAATCCTGTAAATACACTCTCAAAAAAATCTCCTAAGAATCAATTTGCTCAATGCGCTCTCCTTGCCTCTCCCTCTCCACACTGTGTGTAGCCCACAGTTTCCATTACTCCCATCATAAATTATACCACGGAGTGAATTACACTTGCTTTTCACCTTACCAGGCAGGTTTGATGAATCCTAAGGCACAACACATCATCTCAACAAATCTTCATCACCATGCCAGTCGCTGTCTCGGTGCAGTTTAAACCACTTCAAATCATTTTCATTGCCCTCCTATTAAAATTTGTAATTCACACCTGCCATTGTGGTGATACATAGGTACATTGAACCCCCCTTTCCCACCCCTATTTCTCTCTTTTTCCTTCTCTTTCTCTCCCATTCGTACTCTCTCTTCTGCTCATCACTGCATCACACCATATCTCTCTCTCCCCGTTGTAAATCAAACAAGCTCAGGTGACAGGTCATGCAGATTTCTCACAAGTCAGCGGGGTGCAAACATCCATCCATGTGAGCGGCATATTGCCGTCACACCTGATGACATAATGACCACTGGGAAACTAATAAACAGCTTCATTCAACCAAAGCTATTGCTCCTTTTCATAAACGTTGTGGTCCTCCATCCCTCTCTCTCTCTCCCTTTCTCTCTTTTCTCTCCCTCGCCTATCTGTCACAAATTCATCCTCCTGCACCTCACCTCTTCGCTGGTGCCGGAGTTACCCATAAATCACCGCTGTTGTCTAACGCTATCCATTTTCCCAGAAACACAGGGCGGCTGTTGCAGAAATTGGGTCAGGCATAATCTACAGGGCAACAGAGCCTGGCTAGTCATGATTCTGCTAGGTAATGTAGCCATTAGCACACAGTGAGAGATTGGTGGGATGTGTGTGTTTCTGTGTGTGTGTGTATGTGTGTGTGTGTGTGTGTGTGTGTGTGTGTGTGTGTGTGTGTGTGTGTGCGCGTGCGCACGTTCATGCAGGTGTGTGTGTGTGTGTGTGTGTGTGTGTGTGCTTGCATGTGTGTGTATATGTGCGTTTGGGGGCGAGGGGTCCCATGTACATGATATGACACCCAAGAAAAGCTGGCAAATGACACAGTTTTATCGCTCCCCATCAACCACAGGACATTTCTGTTTGTGTGTGTGCGTGCATATGTGCGTGTATATGTGTGTGTGTGTGTGTGTGTGTGTGTGTGTGTGTGCATATCTCTGTCTCTCCTATCTCTGTCTATGCATGCTTGTCTTTATGATGTGCAGATTTCTGTGTGTTTAATTGTCTTGCGAAATAGTAAATTGCCCTTTGACAAAACAAAACAAAAGTTGGCTTGGTATTTTTTGACTTCTTGAAAAATCAACCCAGTTTCTAAATTAACCAGGCTTATATCTGGTGTCCAGATCTCTATGTGTAACTGATACAGTAATTTATTGCATTGACGGGAAAAGGGAACAGCTTCACTAAATGAGACTAGAGCCTTGAACTTTGACAATATGCCGCTTTATTAGGTTTCCCCTTACAAGGCCTGATGCTTGAGAGCCCTACAGTGCAGACTTCAAATGACAGAGGATCCCGCCCAGGGGCACGATTGGCTACTGATGCTGTGCATCTCTTTTGCTCCCTGCCCTACAGTGGGCTTTACCTGCCACTTACAGAGCTCTATTATAAAGTAGCATGCTTACGTCATCCACTTTTTTTATTTAGTACAATGGGCTGAGGTGACCAGCAATGTTTATTAATTTATAATTATCCTGAATGTACACTCTAAAAAATATAACTGCAGCTTTAGACACAGTTTGATGTCCTATTCTGTTTGCAAAAAAGAACCCCAGAGCATTGCACCTTACAGAGGGGGGTAAACACATGTTGCTTTTCATTGTGTATCCCTATTAGTACTTTTTTTTCCAAGTGGGGATCAATAGAAATGTTCTGTAACAGCTGTCACTGCAGCGTTTGATGTTTTGCATGAATTTGTTGGGCATACAAAAATGTGTGAACCAGCAACTACGAAATGTGCAAGCAGCAATGGTAGTGGTGTGTTAATGCCCTGAAATGCTTGTTGCTCATTTTGTCCAAATTTTAGTGAAGTCATGTTAAGAGCATGCATATAGACTGCTCTCTCTATGTATTTAAAAACACCTTGAATAAAAACTGATAGGTAAGAATTACCCCAGCTCTGTAACCACACCATTCACTAATTCTTACTACATATTGTGATTATTACACATTAAATAGGCTACATGATACCATATGCATGTTGCTAATAATATTTCACAGTGGTGTCATTTTTCTCTTCAAGCTTATGGGTCCAAAATTTGCCAACATAACTAAGCTGAGTCCAAAATTAAGGAAAAGTGCTGGCCTTGTCTACACCACCCTTGAATGTTAAAATAAGCCTACTGTGGGTTGAGTCAATTTTGTCATAATAACCTAAATGGAATATGTCATTATTATGTATTGAAAAAAATCAAATCAAACAAACCCGATTTTAGAATAGAAAATTTATTGAATGAGAAGGCAATTATTGAAGGACTAAATTACAATAGAAACAATGATATATTCCTCAAATGGAAGAATTGTGTTTTTTCCTGTCAGCATCAAAGCCATAAGTTCATGTCAGTAAAATCATAAGACTGATGTTCCGCAATATCTGACAACCAATCACTGATAAAACGGCATAAATGCTGTCAGACTTTGTTGTGGAACCACACTCCAGACCGTTTTGCTTTAATGTGATATGAAGGCTAAATTCCGTTAATAACGCACTATTTGTTATAGTTAAAGGAGGAGCTGTAAAATAAAATAAAGTACAAAATCATTATAATTATACACATGGTGTATTTTATACATAGGGAAGCTTGATTGCTTTCTTGTGAGACATAGCCTACAGTTGCTGCATAATAAGAATATCCTCAACAAATAAAGTGATATAATATACATGGGCTATGTCAAGACATTTATAAGAATGTTGTATTGTTTTGTAATGCGTTTTATGTGGGCTGCTGTCGTGGGCAGAGAGTCAATATTCAATCTTGTTATACAGGTTGTATAAAGGTAACGCTGGCAGGTTGCTCCCCGGGTAATACAGTGGCGTTGGAAAAGCGATAGACCTGGGAACCGGAACCCGCAGTAAGGAGTTATCTCTGAAAACCAGCGGCATCCCCACGAGTGTCTGTGCGGACGCGTGGGCCATGTTGGCCGCCTCCAGTTCAGCTGACAGCTGCCGTTTCCATTTGTTTCTCCTGTTCTGAAAACCACGTCTTCACCTGAGTCTCGGTCAGCTGCAGGCTGGAGGCTAAGCAGGCCCTCTCCGAGCTGCTCAGGTACCGCTTCATGTCGAAGGTGGACTCCAGCTGGTACACCTGACTCCGGGAGAAAACCGTGCGCGTCTTCTTCTTGGCCGAGTTGCTCTGCTTGTCCGCACCGTCCGTCTGTCTCTCCTCCGACAGAGGTGACATTTGATGGCAGGGTCTCTCCTGCTCCTCCTTATAATCCTGCAGCAGAGGCTGTGGCAGGTGCGGCCGCCGTGCAATCCCGTCATTTGCAGACAAAAGTCCTTTTGATGGACCTGAACAGGGGACAGAATGATATGGTGAATTTTATATTAAAGAGCATTTTTATATGTATATTTTGGTAGCACAGAAAGCAACAGACGATGGTCTGAAAACATTCCTTTAAAATAATCAGTTCATTCTGTTTTTGTGTATGCATGTGCTATGTATTTACAAAGGAATGCATGAGAATTGAGATGTGCTCCTAAATGTGCTTTTTTAAAACAGGTAACAGAAAAAAGAAAAAACACACATACACACACACACACACACACACACATCCCATTACAATTTTTTTCGACATACTCTGCACGAGAGTTCGTCAAGTGTGACCTCCGACTTGCTAAATCGACTGCTGAAAGCCTGTGACTTTTTAAATAAACAATTCAATATGAGTATGCTCGGTGTACAGTAGGCTATTAATTAAATCGGGCTACATTTAACGCTCAACTGACGACATGTAGTGCAGTCATTGTGAAAACGTGTTTAATCAATTAGCGGACTCAATTAAATTAGAAAGGAGAGGATACACACACAGGGCTAATTATTTGACCTTTCCACTCTTCGCGGTTGCAGTAATGATGGGCTACACATAAAAAAAAAAAAAAAAAAAAAAAAAACAAGTGGATGGGTGGCATATGAATGTTGCAGTCACAAACACAAACTACTCAAAGTATGAGCTTATAGTGCAACACACAGCAACTTAAAACAGCCAGGCCAGGTTGCTTTCTGCCCTCTTGTTGTTTACTTTAAAAATGAGGAACTAATTAGGCCTGCTCCGATAAATACAACAGTGATAATGTAATGTGCCTGTAAAATTCTGGTAGCCTAATAACAGCATGACATAGTAGCCTATTTAAATGTATTTTAGTTTTGCAACATAGAATTCAGATCAACCATTTTCCTCAGATGTACAATTGATTTCCATACAGAGCAGAGCTTACCTAATAATAATAACAATAACAATAATAATGATAATGATAATAGCTTACCTAAACATGAGAAATTGTGGGGTTGGTGCTGGGTGCATGGCTCGCTGTGACCCGTGTCCGAGCAGAAGCAGTCTGCTGAATCCTCCCCGCCGCTGCACTCCTCCTCAGAGGATACCGACAGAGAGCGCCTTCGCGGCGGCGGCGGCGGCCCCTTGGAGAGCTCCTTGGCTCCGGAGCGCGGCGCATCGGACGGTGTGCCCAAAATAGACTGGATCGTAAAGCTGGAAATCGGGCCCGACGAGCACTTGCTCCCGCTGTCTTCTGCGCTACTCATTCTCGCTTCATAACAGTACTGGAGTACTGGCTGAATCTGTCTTTCCCCTTGTATTCCGTTATTACTAATTTTCTGCGCGGCCGGTGCGTAAAAAATGTAGTCTTTTATTTTTCTTTTTTCTCTTTTAATTGAAAAAAATGTATGGTGAAGGAGTTAGAGTTGTTTTTTCTAGGAGCTCGGGGAATGTGAGTGTATTCCTGGTCCTCCTCCTCGCGCTCTGGATCAGAAACAGGATGGTTGCGTCGCTTCATTTGCATGTAGGTAAGCTCCTCCTGGACCAATCACACACCTCGACTTGGGCCCGGAAATTTCAAACTCCTGTCAAGGACTTGGGATGAGGCGAGGGAGAGAGCCGAAAAAGAACAGCGGCGCTCATTTCCTACATTTAGTTACTTACAGCACTCAAGTGAATGCCGGCTGGCCTAATCTTTGATCTAGTTTTACATAGATTATTTTACTGCATGAATTGCGTTTCACAAATAGAATATGACTGTAGAGAATAACATAGACTATTTTAGCCTCTATGAAAGATTATGCAAGATGTTTGTGTGTCATAATGATTCTTCAAATAAACTTATTCACAGTTAAATACACTAACTTTAACTAACTTTGGCTGAGGTACAAATTTTCCCATTGGTGTAGGTTAATAATTAGATGGAATTGAAATATTTCACATTTTAAAATACTATGTTTGGATTCAGTGTCTCTTTTTTTTTCTTTGAAAAGATGCATATCACAAAAATCACAATTATTTTCAACTTTATTTGATGATGTCTTCCTTGTTTTCCAAAATAAAGCACTTTATAACATAGATAAGGGCCGAAATGTCTGTGGATATCATCTGTTTCTACTGTATGTAAAAATCCTCTTGGTTCATGAATATAGGTAAAATGTTTGTCTGTTATCTCACATGCAGAGCTTCCCCGGGTTAGCTTGCCTCACGCAACAAACGTCACGTCGGCTTGTATTCTATTATCCTACATGGTAAATTGGTCGGAGTGATCATACAGGCATACAGTCTTGGAACTAATATAGAGGCCTAACTCATTTTTCCTGAAAATAATAAACTCATTCCACGTCCATTATCTGCGATTAAGAATTAATTTGATCATTACTGAGCTAATCTGCCTCGTGATGCCGCGCGTGGAGTGGAGGACGGCTAATTGATTGACTAATTGATTGGAGGTGGAGGGGGTGGAGGGTCCGTGTGTGCGTGTGTGAGTGTGTGTGTGTGTGTGTGTGTGTGTGTGTGTGTCTGTGTGGTGGGGCGGAGGGGTGGGATGGGTGGGGGGGTTCCCACTATCACCCCCCCCCCTCCCCCTCTCTCTCTCTCTCTCTCTCTCTCTCTCACACACACTCTCTTTCTCTCTCTCTGGATGTGTCTGGCGGGACAGCTGCAGGGCTTGAGTTGGCGGTTCGGGCACATTATCCCTCTTTACTGCTGTCTGTGGGACCCCAGACACATTACAAATGGTCAGCTTTAATCATCATGTCAGCGCTCTTCCCGGTAGCCACAAGCCCAGGATTCAGTGGGCTAGAGCCTATAGGCCAGGGACACGATGCTGCTGCTGCGGCTGCTGCTGCTGCTGGTGATGATGATGATGATGATGATGATGATGATGATTCTGGTGGTGGCGATGGTCGTCATGATGATGATAGTTACCTAGAGCATCTGGATCAGGCCCGGACTGTACATCGGGAGAACCGGGAGAATTCCCGAAGCGCCGGCCTGTCACTGGCCTGCTGGCCTGCCTGTCTTTTTTTTTTTTTTTTTTTTTTTTTTTTTTTTTTTTTTTGGGACAGGTCGCCGGCCAGGCCAATCAGCTGTCATGCCGGTCCGCTCTCCGGTTGGCCTGTCCCTCTGTAAGGGACCAGGCCAATCAGAGGCCAGCAGCCTGTGACAAGATCAAGACGTGATTGGTTTGTTTTGATTAACACCCGCCCCAACAGTCCGAGCACGCTGTAAACATAGGAGGGGGTGTGGCGACTCGCGCGAGTGTGTTGGACTGTGGAGGAGAGCGGAGGAGGCGGAAGGAAAGGTTTAGTGATTACATTGCAGTTGATAAATAAATTTTTCCATGGACCCCAATCCAAATCCGGGGAAAAAAAGAGGAAAGGTGGGGCAGAAAGGGAGAGAGAGAAAAAAATAAAAGGCACTCGAGGAAGACGCTGCCAAGTGCCTCAAGTTGCCCTTGTTATTCAGCCCCCCCCCCCCCCCCCCCCCCCCTCGCTGTCGCACCGTCAAAAAAAAGTGATGCTTCAGCAAGTGAGTTTTCTAAAACACACTGGTTCTTCTCAGTAGGAGATTCTTTAGGCCATGTACACTCTCAGTTAGAGTTGAATTAACACTGAGGATTAGATTTTACACGTACAGTGTAGAAATGTAGGACCTGGACTTGAAATTCAAAAGTTTTGAAATTAAATAAGGATTGAGGTTTTAAAATCACTGATTTACAAGCCATATTTTTTTTACTGCCTTTGAGATTAATTTTTTTGTGCAACAAATGGGATATAATCATTCCATTATTCTTATAGTGAATGCAAAACACAATAATTCTATGTTTGCTATTCAAAGGTGGTGGTGGTATTGATAGCAGTCCTGTTGGTGCTGCAGAAAGAGAGGCCAGTGCACGACCATTGGCAGAAGGTACACAACAATGTCTACAGTAGGGCATGTGATAGGTGGTACATTACAAAAATGGTAGTTATTCTTTATTATTAATCACCAACCTGTAACAAGTTGCAGACATATGAAAACCAGGCAGTTGACATAAATATGGAGTGGCTATGTGACATCAGAGTGAGTGTTGGAGTGGCTAGTGCCTGTATGTGTAGGCTTCCAACCCCCCCCCCCCCCCCCCCCCCCCCCCCCCCCCCCCCGGTTGGCCTGGGTGGATGACTACCTCCTGGCCCGAAATAATCTCCCAGTCCGGCCCTGATCTGGATCCCCCGCGTAAATATCGTCAGCTCGATTTTGGGCCAGCAGCTGCTAAACGGTCTCTACAGGGCGCACACGCGCACAGACGCGGCTTTACTGAGGGGGAAAATATATGAGGGCAGTCAGAGCGCGTGCTGGATTTATGGTGGTTACACATAAGGCGTGAAATCCGCAATGACAGTTAAATGGGTTTATTTTATATGCCGCTCTTTTCAAACAAAGACCTTTGTCAATAGAGCCCCCCACCTCTCTCCTCACCCCTCCCCATCTTTCCAGCGACTTTTGTAAAGTGAGATTAGTTCATCATGGAGATGGACATCATCGAGATAGTGGACTGCTACCAGTGCTAGTGCATGGATTTATTTATTTGTTTTAATCAGAGGTGTAGTTTATAGCCTTGCAGGCCCAGCAATGCACTTTCCCCTGGTAGTATGGAAATGTTCACCATGTTTCCACATTTTACTGAGGCCTCGAGAAGCCCGAACAGCAAGGAGCGGGCCTAACTTCGTGCTCTATCACAATGATAGGTGGTGTATGGTCGCCCTACCGCAATAACAGAACAAGATCTTTACCAGGAGAGAAAGGTCTGAGAAAGACAGATGAAGTTATGAGGAGCTTTGATCTGGGAATCAAGCTTCGATAAATATTAAACAAAGACCCTTTACACGTGTGTATTATGATATATGGCGCGTCCAACTCTAGAATAAGGAAATTACCAGAGAAAATGATATCAATAAATTTTCTAAGTATAAACGTTGATTATGTTTCGATTTTCATTCAAGAAAGCGGGGCCTGCTCTTTTTTCAGGAGGCATTTGTGTGTGTGTGTGTGTGTGTGTGTGTGTGTGTGTGTGTGTGTGTGTGTGTGTTGAGAGAAAGAGAGAGAGGCAGAGTTGTAAACGCGGGCAGAGCGCGCGAGCCCTGGAGGTGTACAATTTATGTAATCTGAGTGTGGAAATGAACTGGGTAATTTATTGGAAAACAGAAAGTCAAGAAGATTGGATCAGTATAGCCTATCCAAGGGCTCCTATCCATCAAGTTCCAATTAACAACCTAACCATTGAGTTTTAATGGCTTTCCAATCTACTGCCCTGATAGACTCATCAATTCCTCGGGGAGAAATTAAGAAAATCGACCGCCCCTCGGCGTTTCAGTGTCATTCTTCACAGCAACTATATGTCAAATTAAAAACACAATTAAAATTTAAACTGTTCCAATCAGACGGTGCCCCGCAACCTATGTTTCACTTAATAGAACTTTGATGAAAATCTGATGCTCGCATTCAATCAGGAAAGCAAATGGGATGGTTAAAAAAAAAAAATCCTCTTCAAGAAGTGTAAAAAGAGTTGTTGGTGCAAGTGTTGAGCTTTGACGCATCAGGCTATAGATGTGAGGAGGAACACAGAGGGTGTCATGCTGTAAAATAAATGCTCACATCGATTCAGTTTGCTCCCTGATTATTATATCAAAAAATATTTCCACTATACCGTGAACAATAGGACCCACTTTGATGACGGCTCTACAAAAAAGTTTCCCATGAAGTTCCTTACACACACACACACACACACACACACACACACACACACACACACACACACACACACACACTGTCCCATTTCGTCATTTCATCTGATTTTGCTAGGCTCTGGCACAATTGTCTTTACTGCATGTGTGAAGATCACAGTACATTTTGATAAATCTGATGAAAATACTCATGAAAATACTCAAATATTCTCTATCATTCTCTCACTGTGCAATTTTCAAAGGAAATATTATTTGTCATGGGACCCGCTGCCACGCCTCCAAGCCCCCCTGGGGGTCCCTGAACCTCACTTTACCAACTACCGCTATATAGCACAAGAAGTGGCTCTTTAGGCGTGTGCCATAATAGCACCCTTTTGGTGCTATAAAAATAAATAAATGAAATAAAATAAAGCCTGTAGAAAGTATGTTCACTGTCTGCATGCAGCCTGCACTGTGCTTTAAGCCACCTAGGCTATAACTTACTTGTCCAACATGGATGTCAACAGATGCCAGTGGCTACAGAGAAGAGGCTGGCATTACGCAAGGTGGTCCGGCCACTTGAGAGGCGCGTGTTTCAGCAAACCAGCACTAAAACATATGATGTGGCTTAAAATTACCCATTTAGCTCTCCATTTTAATGCAGCGTATTGAGCGCGGTCCCCGGTCACGTCCGTTTACCCCCATCTCTGCATGTGTACCTCGTCTGATTTTGGCCCCTCTCCACATCTCCTTTACATAAAGATGTCAGGCAAATGGAAATTATCGAGTGGTAATTTTTTCAATTTATGCGCGCAAATCAAGGTCATAAGCCCAGCCGAAATGGCCTATGAACGCTGCCCTTACTTGAAGCAATACGCCACAGACGTTTACAGATCGATATGTGCCAGGGGAATAATGCCATACCAATCTATTAATTTTCTGTAATGGGGCCGTGTTGAGTTTGCATGGTAGGTACGTCAATACCAGGGTGATCTGACGATATTTGAATGCGCCCATTGTCTCGTGATGAGGTCATCATAGAGTAGAGCCCGGCTGACTGATTCGTTTCCAATAACTGCATTACAGATGAAACACAGACCGGCCTTTGAAGAAAAGGTTGACTGGTTGTTCTGACTGAAAGAGTTGCGCTCAAACTGCATGAAAAAGGAGAGTTTTTAGTAATAGTGCCAGTCATTCAAGGATATATATATATATATATATATATATATATATATATATATATATATATAATTGCGCGCACTTTATTATCAGGCTATTTGGATTATTGTGGGAGCCAGTCCGGGTCCGGCGCCTCCTACAGCCGGTCTAAGCTAATAGTGTTCCTGCACGTCACGGTATTCAAATGAAGGCCTGAAAAGTTTGCGAAACTGAATCAATCTTTCTTGCCTGCAGGTATCTCGATTAAGGACAGAGGCATGCTATAGGTCCACAGCTTTTGAGTGTAGTCTGCATGGATTTTGGGGCTACAATTTCACATTAATGTGGGTCTAATTGATGTAATTGTTCCCCTTGCTTTGATCAGGATTTTCGTTCTTTTCAGGTTTGTATTTATAGCAAAAGAAACCGTTGTTAGGCTTTTAATGACAGTTGGCATCCTATGATTATTGAATATTGGTGTGGATTAATTCTTAGTGATTACTGATTGCTGATATTTTGTTGTACCTGGCTGCGAGCAACGTCCTCCTCTCTCATATTCGCCTCCTCCCCTTGGATGTTGTTCATTGTAACTCGCAGTCTAACCTGTTTTGTAAATAAATGGCCTACAGAAGCTATAAAAAATATATCCATACATATATATTGGCCAGTCGCAGTTTGATGTTTAGAAGACCAGAAAATCCTGTCAAAACACCCCTAATAACCCAGCAGGTTATTTCAAAAATCACCTAAATCGAAATAATTGGGTTAAGGTGATTGTGCTGCAAACAGATGTCCATCTCATAACTTGTCCTTTATTCTCATGTTCTGTCTTAAAATGTTATTTTTCTTAAAACAAGAATTTCAACATAATATCCCTATTTGCCTTTATTGGGAATAAAGGCAAATAGAGCTGCCTTTATTCCCAAGGCAGCTCTATTTGTTTCAGGAATTTTACAGAATCAGGCATGTCAGTATAGATTTATGAGGACATAAAGTACATCTACACTACCCTTTTTCAAAAAAAAGTTGAAACTTGTTGAAATTTGCATGGAAACAAATGAAATTATCTCACCGAAGATATAATTTTTATTCTACTTTGAAGACTAATAATTTTCAGTCGGTACTGATGCCTGTTTACATAGCCTAACCCTTTATCGAGGTAAGCATACCCTTCTAATCGCATCAAGTGTCCAGTGACACCTGTAGAATAGGTGTTACAAAGTGTCCGTGAATAATTTATCTATAATTTGAGGTTTTACACTTGATTTTAGTTTTCTTTTTTCTTTGCCCCCCCCCCCCCCCCCCCCCCCCCTCTTTCTCTCTCTCTCTCCTTTATTTATTTATTTATTTTTTTAAGATTAGCCTATATGACATTATTTTGCATCCTGAGGTTTTATTTATCTGGAAGCAAAGTGATATTTTTAGTATTTAGAAAAAAAAAACAGTATTTCGATCGTAAGTGAATCTTTAAATAAGCACAATCACTTAATGCATCAGATGAATTACAGTCTATTTAGTTTGTTTGTTTGTTCCTTAACCAGATGAACACATCTTCATAAACAGAGCACTCCAACTCCGACAAGATCAAGTTTGACGTCTGACTACAACATTAAAACACTTTGTGATGTGGAGATTGGGGTAGTCGTTTAATGTCGCTAGATCCTCACACACTTCCACCTCCACACACACACACACACACACACACACACACACACACACACACACAGGGAGAAAAAAATGGCAAAAGACAGCTCATACTCAAGAGTAGCCTAATGTCCTCCTCTGAATACATTACCCATTATTTTGGCAACACGGTGGCAATTACGCATCTAATTGACCGAGCCATTTTTTATGTAAAACATCGTTTTTAAAGTGCATAACAGTAAGCTGATTACGGAAACCCACCTGCTCAAGCTCACATGATGGGTCTGGTGAAGGCTACTACTCTCTGTGTGTTTGTGTGTGTGTGTGTGTGTGTGTGTGTGTGTGTGTGTGTGTTGGGGGTGGGGGGGGCTGTATTAGCAGACTAAACAGTAATTTGGCTCAGAATTAATAGCAAGTTAAACTTTTTTTGTTTTTCCGCGAGCGGGCTCGTGTGGGAAACCCTGTTGCAAATGTATATAAAACTTTTCCAGAAGTTTTACAAGCGCAGTTTAAGTGGGAAACCCCAATTATAATATTTTAAAAATAATAATAATAATGATAACAATTTAAAAAAAAATAATCACCTAAAATAATTTCACCTCCTTTGTCATTTTTTTAATTGAAAAGGAAATAAAATAGCAATGCAAAAGGAAATAAGTCATGCAGTTATATTTTGAATGCTGCAGTCCTAAAAATTTAATGAATAATCTCCATTTATTTCACAACATAGTTCAGCAATACAATATCAAAACGTTCTTTTTACTGTACAAAGGAGGAGTCGGAAGTGGCAGCTCTTTTCTCCGACTCATTAAATATACATTTACATTTATACATCAGTGTTGTTGTTGTTTGAATGTTTTTGTCGTTGTTGTTCAAAAACAAAAAGTAGGCTAAGTGGCATCTGAGATCATACTTGTGCTTGAATGACTTGTCCATGTCAAAGGAGCATCAGTGTGAATCACTAAACCTAAACATAAAGCTACATGAATATTGTACAGCTGAGAGTGTCTTGATTGTCCCCCGTCAAGCGCTTTGAAAAGCAAAAGGGAATGTTACAACAAAGCCTCATCAATATTCCAATGTGGACGAAACATGTTGTTTCCATTCAGTGGATGGGCCAGTCAGGCTCCTCATTCACAGCACACTGTCCGTGTATTGCACATCTTCCTGTTATCAAATTGAAAATGTATATAAAATCAAATAGCCTATTAATTGTGTTAGATGTTAAGCAAGCCCGCGCCTTTAGGCCGCTTTTGTAAACAAGATAAATGTTTCGTACATCATACAGAATAGGCCTATATCCAATAATTGTCATGGTGTGTCATTAGATTGAAAAAAGGCAGTGTAAGCAGGTGGACTCCTGAGGTGAAAATCACGAATATAATAATAATAATAATAATAATAATAATAATAATAATAATAATATAAAATAATGGATTATGAATTGTCGGATCAAATGTAAACTGCACCCTAATGGAAAACGACACAATATTTGCCAAAATAGGCCCAAGTAGGCCTAAGAGTGTCTCTCTTTTATTTTCTTTTTTTCCTGTTTTTTTTTTTTTTTTCTTCACTCAGTTGTACAAAAATATTGAGTCTTTTTTTAACGTTTCATATGAGTTGATTTTGGAAACAGACATCACAACTTCTGCTGCAAACTCAAATTTCAAACCGGCCTGAGCAGCGGCACCGACGTGACGATGGGGTGGGAGTAGTAGACGCCAGGGTGCGGGAAGGTGAGGAGCGGCTGGCTCACGGGCACGTTGGCAGAGGCGCCTCCGCCCTCCGAGGCCGAGTTCTCGTGGTAGAGGATGGGGACCCGGACTATCCTCTGCGCCGCGGCGTGGCTGAGGTTGGCGGCCTCCAGCTCCGCGGCCAGCTGCCGTTTCCACTTGTTCCTCCTGTTCTGGAACCAGATCTTCACCTGGGTCTCCGTCAGGTGCAGGGACGCGGCCAGGCCAGCCCTCTCAGAGCTGCTCAGGTACCGCTTCATGTCGAAGGTGGACTCCAGCTGGAACACCTGGCTCCGAGAGAAAACCGTGCGCGTCTTCTTCTTGCGGCACGGCTTCTTGTCCTCGTCCCTCTTCTTCCACTCCTCCACCTCGTCTTTCTTGGCTTCCTCTGAGTCGCTCTCCTCCAGGATTATTTCATCGCCGCTTTTGTTGTTGTTGATTTCGTCGTCGTCGTCCTCGTCTTTGGCGTCTGGCTCGGATTTGAGCACCAGGTCCGGCGAGTCTCTGTCTGTGCCCGAGGTTGGAGAGGAGTCTCTCGCCCCTGCCTTCTCGGCCACTGAAATGGGGACAGAGACATATGTAAATACAAACACTGGCGGCCATAACTGTCTCAGCACTTTTATCATGGCCTACCATGGCCTTAGTATGCTTTGTCAGAATTAAAATAGTTGTAAATGTGAGCTACAACAGCATATTGCTCTTTCTGTGCAAACTATTTTATGTGTGTGTCAGAGAGAAAACCCCTTTAACAACATTCCACAGGCCCGTAGTTCAAATGAGTCTCCACTGAACCTCCGTGGTGCCAACAAAAATGCAGGAAATGTTCCAAATTAACAGATGCACTTTATTATAACAAACTTATTTAGACCAGTATATCTCTATATAGTAGGCTACCACTGTTTTACCACAAAAAAACACCGGAGAATCATTTTCCTGCATGACGGCAGGGGAGTGCAATTCATATCAGCGAATTTAAATCCCACATGAATAAATCACAGAAGCAGGCAGGTAAAATACTGTCAATGACCAACCCTCTAGGGTAAGATGTTCGTAATGTTGGCCAATAGACAAATCAAAAGCACACTGGTCTGCTGCGCATCGTCAACCTCACCCGATGCTGTGATGAGGTCTACTTCATTTTATGCACAGGGTATCGTTTTATTAAACCATTATCCCACATAACAAAATAGGCCTGACAGAAGACACGGGCGTCTATTCACAACACCCAAAGGTGTGGCAAAGCCACTGCATAAAATGTACTACCAAAACACTGAAAACCCACTTTTATCGATTAAAATTCTCGGATAACGTGGACCGCTGACTGATGACTGACAATATATTTTTACTCCACAGATTCCAAACACACACACACAGCTTAGGGGGAACATGGATGCTCCTTTGGTATTTAAAGCTAGACTAATGCCTCCAAATTTATTCAAAATAATTTCCCCTTTATCGCTCCTCTTTATTCTAATAATAAAAAAAAAGACACAATATCAATGTGGCCTCGTGTAGGCTAAAGTCCTACGGTGATTGCCTATACCTTGCCACAGGCTATTAGCGTCCATGATACATAATAAACACAATTTTCGGATAATGGTCTTACCTTCGGCTCTGTGTAGGTGAGCGGAGGAGCTGAGGGTGTAGGGGTACCACCAAGCCGAGGTGCGCTCCAGGTAGTGTGCCGGTAAGGTGAACCTCTGTGCGGCCAGGTCAAAGCGTGGAAAGTTGAAGTCTCCGACTTGGGAAAGGGAAAATCCCCCCTCCAAAGCTGCCTTGGCTGCAGCGAAAATGGGCTTGGGTTTGGATGGTTTACTATCACAGTTCAGCAGGTTCTTTATGAAGAAAGGTGAGTCTTTGGCCGGAGCGCAGGACTCTTGCGTTGTCTCTGGCATCGCTGTGGCTTGTGGTGAAAACGCGCGGATCACGGAAGTAAGAATAAAAAAAATATATTAAAAATGAAGAAGCAAAAATGACTTACGGACAGCCGATGCCCAGGCTTTGAGGACTCCGGATTATATTCTTCTCAACGACTGAATGGAGAGTCTCGATTACGCAGCGAACGCGAGCGTCAAAACAGATGCCCGATGTCTAGGCTAAAAAAAGTAAAATGTTGGAGAGATAAAATATATGTGTGTGTATAAATATAGATATACCTCATCCCGGGACTCTTTCATCAAAACGCAGCCGTGTCCACCGTGTCAGTCAGTCTGGCGTCTGATGCTAATGATGAAATAAAAATGTCATCCAAGTTAAATGCGGAAAGTATAGGCGATTGGGCATGTACAATGGCAAATGGGATTAAGGGAGAGACGGGAAGTAAAGAGAGAGAGGGGGGGACACGGGTAGAGAGAGAGAGAGAGAGAGAGAGAGAGAGAGAGAGAGAGAGAGAGAGAGAGAGAGAGAGAGAGAGAGAGAGTCCACCCTCTCCTCAGTTTGGCTGTAGGCAGTACGCACTCGCCTGTTATTGGTCTTATATAGTCCAATTAGGTAGCAAATGAGCACAGGGTTGTTAGCACAAAAGGGAAGGTTTGGGATAAGCGCTGTTAGAAATACAATGAGCAAACGAGTCTCAACACACAACCAACATAACAATCAGAGGGAGTTGGGCAGCATGAATTTACTTAGCATTCAGTGTTTTTGGTTACTCTCACATCCTCCAGCACAGATGCATTTTTAACTAAATCCACTGAGGCTGTAGGTATTTTATTTGGTGGGCAGGTTATCTATTTATTTATTTATTTATTTATTTATTTAAAGACTTCAAGAGAAGCCCTATTTAAATGCTATTTATATATTTTACCTATAAAACCATCACCAAAAGCCATATATTTTAAAGAAAATAGCCTATATGTTATAATGACAACAATATAGATGGATTCATGTTTCAGAGTTGCACTGATTAACTGTGACTGTATTGAGGAAAATGTTATTTGCGAAACATAGCCTATTAATCGTATCAGTGACAAAGAAAATAAAGCCCAAATCCCTTCCCTTCTCCAGTGTATATTAAACAAATATGGTGCCATGCTTTTTGCGTTTTATGGAAAATTTATGCTACAGTCGCTTGAAATGTAATTGGCTGCCGGCCTAACTCTGTATTAAGCGTAACAGAGTCTAATAATGCAAACTTTAATAATTCGAACTTGACGAGAGGACAGAGCAACGATAATACAAATAATTCCTTGTAATGCAGAGTCCTAAAACTTTGAATTTCCATTTACCCCGAGATCACCAGCAGAAAATTCCAGTCAGGTATAGGCTACAGTGGGCGATCACAAGATACCCTAAGCGCTGCGGTCGTCGACGTGTCCCCAAAACTCCTGCCTGTTGGCCTCAACATAGTGCAAAGGCCCGAGATGGCCATAATAGCTTTTCAATGTGTCACCAATGGGCGATTAGATTCATATTTCTAATTCATTGATTTTCAGCGCGGGCCACTTTCAAAATGTCTCTGTGTCGCACAGCCATTTATTTCTCCCAAATCGATTTCGTTAATTCATCCCTCAGATTGCACTCTTTGTAAATGCGCTATGTATATTCACTCATTGATATTAATTGACTTGTTAAAACCTGTCCATTGGTAGCCGGCTGCCTAAGACAAGCACGAGAGGACAGCGTCCTCTGTGGGTTATGAGGATGAAATGCAACTCTGTGTGTGTGTGTGTGTGTGTGTGTGTGTGTGTGTGTGTGTGTGTGTGTGTGTGTGTGTGTGCTGGGGGCTGGATAAGATACAGACAGAGACTTGTTTCACCTTATTAGTTGCATGATAACATACTTCATTAACATTTATGCATAACCAAGATTTATTCCCTCTCACTTGAATCATCATCATCATCATCATCATCATCATCATCATCATCAATATCATCATCATAATCAACATTATCATCATCATCATGGTCAGCTCCCTGAAGACATGTTGCATGATATAAGTTCTGCAGCCATGTAAATGAAGGGTGTCAGTTACAAGGAAACGGTTGTACTGGGCGCCATGGTGCTGTTTCTGTCTGTGGAGGTCTTACATGCACCGGCACGTTGCCGTAATTAACACGTGTTATTCATTTAGTGAGCTGCACAAGTGGAGATATCCTGTTACCGTGTTGTAATTACTTTTGCCTTTGGTTACTTGCTCATCATCGCAGGTATCTGACATGCAGCTAGACGACAAGTCATGGACTCATATGTATTTGTTCTACCTGGCAACAAGGTAGAACAAATATTGCATTTAGTGGGTCTTGCATTTTTGAAATACAAAATCCACATTATTGGTAATATCCTAGATGGTTCAGTTAACATTTGCAATCATGAATAACTCCAAAAGACAGCAACTGGACAACAAAGTTCTGTGATTTCACAAAGAGACTGAATTCGGACCTCATGAATTGACAATGAGAGGCTGACTTCATGGATTCATACTATGTGTTTTTCAGGTTTTACCTCCTAATGTTGTGATTTTTAGTTTTGTGTTAATGTTACAGAATCAGAAGTGCACCACTGAACAGTATGTCCTCATAAAATTACCCAGTACTGTGTTTCCTACAGTTCTGTTCAAACTGGAATCTGCACACTTTATGGCAAATCAGCCCCTTGAGTAGTTTGTTGGTAGTAGCTTCTCCCATTTTTGTCTAGTATTTATATTGTTTGTTACAGCATGAGCTAATGCTTGCGTACACTGCATATTTTGGGAGTAACAAGCTGCATCATTTCAAAATCACCCTTGAATCACTAATCTTCATGATGGACAGTGATACCTTGCATGTTTACCAAAATGTCTGCAGAAGGTATTCCTGTATGAGAAGACTTTAGAGAAGTCAGGGTTAGCCTCTGTTTTCCAGAGATGCTTTTATACTCAACCCTTTTTCACAGATGGCTCCTGATGTTGAGCGTGATAGCCCAGGTTTGACTCCACTCCCATCTGTTTGTGTTAGAAGTTACAAATTAAATAGATTTGTGCCTTGAACCTTATATGACAAATGGCACTAAAGCAGGAGCTATAATAACACAAATGAAGGGGGAAAACTCTTACGAACAAGAAAAATATACATGTTGTTATACTTACAAGTCAAACAGCCTCACCAAGTAAGAAATAGGTGGGCTGTGTGTATATTTATATCATTATGGAGTGGAGTCCTCAGCTAACACTGGTGCATGTTTTTCCATTCATTGTCAATGAAGCAGCACCAAGATGTGTGCCTTGCTTACATCATCAGGAGAGTTAGTTGTCTTCTTTAGCTTAGGAACAATCATGTTGTTTTTATTTTTTATGTAAATACCTGGCAACAA
Source organism: Myripristis murdjan (assembly GCF_902150065.1). Taxonomy (NCBI): domain Eukaryota; kingdom Metazoa; phylum Chordata; class Actinopteri; order Holocentriformes; family Holocentridae; genus Myripristis; species Myripristis murdjan. The sequence continues at coordinate 14,446,769 of NC_043994.1, read as the reverse complement.
GGTAGAACAAATGTAGTGTAAATGTTATGTAAATAAAAAACTAAAATTAATAAAATTAAATTAAATACAATACAAAAAGATAATTATATTACATTTTGAATAACGGATGATTTTACCCTCAAATGCAGCTATTTCTTGTAGGCTATTTCACATGTTCCTGATTCCCAAGTATTTGTCTGCGCATGTAAGACCAGTAAGGGGCACAGTACATATGGGCATTTACTCCACTGATGAATATTAAAATAAAACCATTTACTCCAAGCCATCTTTCTGCCTAATGGTAATACAACATATGTTTATGTGGAGACAAAAAGAAAACAACAGATGCTCCCCTTGAACAGTGCAGTCAGCACTAAAGCATATGATCAAAAATAAATGTACACAAACTAAGCTCTTGCGGTCTGTGTCTTAGAAAATACAGTTCATGTTATGCATCGATTACAAACATGCAGTAGACATTACCCAGAGGCCAAATAGGCCTTTTCTGAATGCTCCATAAGTCTATTTTTGTTGCTCCTCGGGTAGGTTACTATGACTTTTATATTATTTATTTCAAAGCACCCAGATATTGATTATTTCACAAGGAAAAATGACAAATGGCAGCAGGGAATGACACGGTCAGCAGGTTCTATTAGAGAAATGATAGTGTTGCTCGTGGTTTGTTAAAAGGTCCAGTTTAGATACTTTATAGGTTTACATCCATCATCGTCTAATGACCTATTTGATGAAAAACACGCACCCTGGTGACAACAGCCCTGTGCAGCCAACTTCGCTTTGTAATTGCCCCCATATTAAATATAGATTTTTGTTTTGATATCTTGTGAGAATTTCTTTCTGTGGGTCAAGATTGTGATAAAACACACGAATGCAATGGCAAAAGCCAAGAGGGAGTGAGAAGAATGGGGGGAAAAAAGTGGGTATGTGATGGTGATGGGTTCTCCAAAATCTGTTAGAGACTGAGTGTGTGTTTTTCAAGTTTTGAGGTTGTGAGTATTTGAGGGATCAGAGGGGGGGGGAAATCAAAAAGGCAGTTTCGTTCATTTTGATGCTGGTGAATGGATGATATTCTGCATCATTACAAGCATCGATTATGACAATGTGACTTCACAGTTAAATAACATAAGACTGTTTTATGCAGCACAGATTTCAGATGATGACACACACATTAATGTAATCTACTCTTATTTCTGAGCATAATTTCCCCCATTAGGGTCTGTGTTGGGAATAGTGTTGCACAGTATCCTGCTGGGATGTGATCCTGGTGTCAAATTACATCAACACAGATAGCAGCATTTGTCACTGGACGCTGCTCACCTCTTGCCCCCCTTGACTTAACCGGCCACACCTGATGGGACGAACCATTAAACCAGTGAAGGTCACTGAGACTGTCTGGATTTAAGTATTGTATTTAACTTGTAAAGGAATTGGTGGCCCTCCACTGACCCAGCAAGCCTTAATTGGGATTGTGCAAGTATTGATTGGTGAGTGGCCAGGCGAAGCTTGAATTACAGCCTGATTAGAAGAAAGGTGTCTGCCACTTTTACTCGGCCCTTTGCTCCAGCCAGTCGAAGGAGCTCAATGTCATTCAGGTTGGAACACTTCAGTGGATACCTGACTAAAAGGAATTTTGTTACTTCCCGTGTAAACAGGAAACCAAGTTTATGGGGACGATAGACTGAGGCTCCTCTGAGGGTGAGGCAAATGCCCAATGTGTCACATCAGGCTGCAATATTCCTTTTTTGTACAATCTCTCATTTGATCTTCTAGAAGGAATTTGAAAACATGTCACCCAGATGGAAGTACAAAACCTTTGGTGCTTTTTGACTTGTAGCCTATGGGTAGATTATGGCCACTTAGGAGAAGTATTCTCTTTCTTTATCTCCCCTGCTCTCATTTTATCTACATTTTATCTCTCCTTCTCTGCCTTTATCGTTTCTCAGCAGAGATGATGACCTCTGTGGGGTTTGGATGGAAACAGTCATAGGAGCGATGTAGCCCTATTTCTCCATTATGGCCAGCTTCGTCAGAGCCCTCCAGGCACCCAGCCTCAATATCCACTTCCTGTACCTCCAGAAACCTGCCCTGAATCGTCAGCCAGTCTATGCTTTTACCCGCCCGCGCCCAGCCTGCCTGTATGTGTCATTACAACTGGGTAATCTAGAGAGGGCAACAGAAAAGTTCTCATCAGTGTCAGCCTGAGATATAGATATGGGCCGGGTAACAAATGGCCAAATGCACAGGCAGCAGAGCAGACCATCAATAAAGCAATTTCTTGTGTCATAACAGCCACGCTTTTCCTAAAGCCAACCTTTCAAAACTTTTCCCTCTGCAAATCGCTGCAGCCCCACCATTAGAGTCCTGCCTTGTGAATTTAATGGATTCCGTACAAATAATATTCCACCATAATGGAAAAGGTTGAAGTCACTGAAGACAGATGAAGTCATAAACACGTATAATTGAGAATCAAAGACCGATAAATTTTAAACTGCTATCCATTTTCTCTTTTTAGATGATGATCTATGTCACCACGGCTGCTGGAAAATGGAAGAGATTATGGGGGAAAATTATAACAATAAATTTTCTAAACATACACCTTGATTATGCTTCGATTTTTTGGAGGGGTAGAGGGCGAGGGAGGGGGTAGAAAGAAGGCAGGGATTGCTGAAAGCTTGCTGACTAAATGGCACCATAAAATAGGTTCTCTGCTCTTTTGCCTGCAGAGCGCAGGCATGCCTGGAGGTGTGATTTTCCCCCTCTAAATGGGGGAAATGAATTGTGTAATTTATTGCAAATGCGCACACAGTGAGATTAGATCAGCATATCCCATCAAAGGAACAACAATCAATCAGCCTCTAGTTAACAGCTTGAAACACATAAACCAGGGCACCTAATGGCTTTCCAATTTAACAGATTGATAGACTTATCCGGTCCTAAGGGATGAATTAAGAAAATCGGGTACTTTCACACAGGCACTGGCACTTTTGACAGGACCTTTCCCCCCTCTAGCTTACTTACCATCTTCACTCCTGCATATAGATATAAGGTTAACCTAAAAACAAAAGAGCAATTTTTTCCCCTTTCATTTTTCCTTTTCTGTTTGAGAAAGCACTACAGAGCTGATTTGTTATTCAGATGAGGCGGGAGTGGAAGTGTGTCAGATGTGGAGAATGGTCTCATTTTAATGACCTGATTATCGTGGGTCATTTGGAACTGTGAAATTGAGGGAGCTATTCAAAGCCACTTAACAATATCTAAATGTGACCCGGGCGACCCATTCAACCAAGAATGTAGTTTAAAAAAAGTAACTCATTTGTTTCAGATCTCCTTAGTCATACCAACAACAGAAATATTAAAGATACCATGTTTTAGATAAGCAGACACTGTTGGGGGAATTTTGTGCACAGAAGCACTTTAGAAAGTATTTCCTAATGGATAATACCAGGGGGAACCAATAGGAAACATCATATCAAACTGAAGGAAACACATTTAAATGAGGTGTATGTTACTGGCAGCCCTGCCTTGTAAAGATTATGGCGTTTGAAAGAGCTAAACCTGGTGCCTTGACCCAGAGAACTGGTGAAATGCATCCTCAAAGTCACCATATTGTCTTGTCCACATCCACAAAGACAGCTGATCTCTCAGTGCCACTGCATAATTAAGGAGTCGTCGGTATCATGGATTTGATCCTTGAGAGGGATGGGAAAGTGTCACCCTAGACTCGGACTAGCAGGCCAGAGGAGCTGAACTGGGTGAGTCCAGAACCACAGAGGCCAGACATAGCCGACAGTCTCCATCAATCTCCCAGAAAGCCTGCGAGGCCTTGCAGAGCCAGTGGCCCATAACACACACGTGACTGATGTGTGTCCTCCGCTGTAATGTGACAGAACTTCACATTAAAGAGGAACCAGATCTTCTCATCACGGCTAAGTATGTGAAGGGTAGGGGTCAATTTCATCTGGACTCAGACACCCCAGGAAATGGATTGAGATTCAGCCTATGGGTTGGAAATGAGCCCACATTGATTACCAATGGATCAATAAATTGGCTAATGAATAAGCAACCATTACCAACCAATCAAAACAAATAGCGCTTTAACTGCCCCTTTGTCTCTGTTTTGTATCACTTCAACTCTGAAACAGTGGAGTGAATACCTAAAAATATTGAGAGAACATAGAGGAAATACTCCAAACACCAAACAGACACGAATAATAAAGTCAACAAGTGTCCTACTCTCTCTCTCTCCATTCTCCAGGTCAGAGAACAAAAACTGAGTTTGCCTACTTGACACTAATACTTGTATCTTCCCTGTGGACACGACTCTGGTGACCCTCTTGTTTGGTCTGTGGGCAGCAAGAAACGCAGGATCACACAGAGCACCCAAACATGACTGCTCCCCCTTCTTGTGACGGACAGTAATTGGTGTTTGTTTGCTCTCTTTCCTCCCTCTCTCATGTCGTGGGGTGGTAAAGAGCCCTATTGCTGTCAGCTGATTAGTATGGCTCCTCTGCCTCTTTCAGCAGCTGTCAGGGCCGCCTAATGAGAGGAAACTTGAGTAGAGACAAGAGAGGCCTAGACACACACTCGTGCGTGCACACACACAAACACACACACACCTGAATATACAAAGAGAGAGAGAGAGAGAGAGAGAGAGAGAAAGACAGAGATAGTTCATTTGGTGTGTATTTAGCTATCTATCTATCTATCAAGCTTTAATTTTTATATAAATAAGGTAAATATTGTTTAAATTTTACTTTTAATTGTTCAAGTGGACAATAAAAATAGTATCCAAATGCACCAAACAATAAGATATCCAAATATAAATTTACCTGAGTCTGGTAATAATTTTCCCTCTATTCAATTCAATAATAATAATGGGATATGGGGGCCCAACACCAATTCTTAATGAATCTCTCAAAATCTCTATTTTTATACATCAAGCATCCTCACCAAGCCTTGACAACACTCTTCCTTCACATCTTATGCACCCCAAAGTCCTCAGGGCATCGGAGAAAATTAACCATTTAATGGCAATAAATAACAGATTCTGACTCAAGGGTATTCCAAATCAGCTTCTCTCTCTCTCTCTCTCTCTCTCTCTCTCTCTCTCTCTCTCTCTCTCTCTTTTTCTCTCTGCTCTCTAACACACACATACACATACACGTACACACAAATTGTAGCTTTGAATTGCTGGATTATCACTGAAGAACCCAATTAAATGTTTTATGACTGAGATAGCATGCCATATGTTACACCCACTGACATGGCAGGCCAGGTCCTGAGTAAGGACCACAGCAGGTGACAGCTTTAAAGTAACTCAGAAATTAAGTCTGTGGTTGATAATGTGTGTAAATCTGTTTTAATAACTGGGAAATGTTTAAATTCTACAAAATCACAGCAGGAGAAAGATATTGAAAACAGGGAAGATAAAGCATCAGGTTCACTGTTAATAGTTTCAAGCCATTTGTGAAACAGCTAAGGTGATTCTACGCTATTTTCATCTCTACTAAAATGAGGCAGTGCTGTTACGTCCTGGCATTTCTGTCCTCTCTGTCAATAGCGCTCCCATTACTGCCTGTTACTTCCTTTCTTGTTTCCCTCCTTTTTCCCCCTCTGAGAAGGTATGCTATTACAGGCCCTTGTATTAACCAGTCAAAATGGGGCATTGATTATTTGTAAAAACATAAGTGCAAATCAAATCAACATTGCAATGGAACAGATGAGAGCTGCCTACCTGTGCACATGCAGGGAAATGGGGACAATTATTGACCAATTGATTTGGTGTGGGGGGGAATTCTTTTCCCCTCCCCAGAAAGACCTTGACTGTAATGCTGGCAATCACTCCGCTGCCATACCTCCACAACAACTACCACTAACACCCAACTGTGTCCTCAATCTCCGCTGCAACGAGCCCTGGTATGCAACTTTTCCGTCAGCACCCTTATGTATTTGGCTTTCTATTTCACTTTAATAGGGGAAAAATTGGCAACATAGTCTTTTACAGCCCCCTGGCACCATTAGAAAGCCCGCTGTCATTTGGATTATTTATGAAAAACTATTTCATGCTTACTTACATTTGCCGCTTATTTTCCCCTAGTGTGACCTGCAGCAGATTTAGTTCCATTTTGAAAGCCTTAAAGCCAATTCTTTATGTCCGCAGGTCACCCCTCTCGATTGAGTCGGGATTGAAATACCAGTGTGTGGTGGGAAAGGTATGGCAAGAGGAAACCAATAGTCTTTTATTGTGTTGGGGTAGAGGACCATAGTAGGGAGGAAAAGAAGGGGGATACTGAAAGAGGAGAAAGGATAGAGGGGTCAAAGAGGAGAGAGAGAGTGATTTTCAGGTGGAAACAGAACAGGAGGCACCTGCAGAAATGAAAGAGGAAGAGAAAAAGAGGAGGACAAAAGTAAGACAGTTATGGGAGAGAGAGCAGTCATACACAAAACCGTTTGGAGTCAGTATAGTCCCAAATAGAGCAAGGCAGCTGTGAGAAAAGGAGAAATTCAAAGGCAACAAACACTGAGGAATGGATGGAGAAGAAACATCCAGCAGCTTGTGATCGGCAAAGAGACAGCAACAGCAAAACAGAGCTGAGTCAGCAATTTGATGAAATAAATCATAGAAAACAAACAAATGGAAAACAAAGAAAAGGAAGATGAATTGAAATTCCCAAGAGCATATATTTCAGCCAAAAAAAAAAAAAATCTGCCATTTATTGTCTGTATTTTTCAAGGAATACATTAAGAAGCTGCTGTGATTGTATTATTTATTTATTTATTTATTTATTTGCTCCAACATGTGTAGAATCTATTTTCATATCCTCGTCCGTATGAGAAAATTGGCCATCTTTGTCTTTCAACACATCAAATAAATCAAAATAAAATTCCTCCATGAGGAGCTCGACAGTCCGGGACAAAGCAGTCCACACACTCCCCTTTGGAGCATGCATCTATACTCATAATCCTATACTGTATGAGATGGGGTCTCACACTCCCCATTGCACACACACACACTCTCTCTCACACACACACACACACACCCACACACACACATCTTTTGATCTGGGTTTGGCCTGGGCTTTATACAGTGACCCTAATAAACTGTGGCGTGGCCAGGCAGGTTTGTCACTGTCACAGGTAAATGATATAATTAATGAGTGTGTAGAGGAGTGGATAGGAGCCGGGGTGTTAGCTTTTAAACACCTCTCCAGCTGACTGGGTTTGGGGAGGCCCAGCTGGACACAGCCAGGGGATCGATACAGGGTCAGGGGTCAGTCAACCCTCCCATTATGGCCTGGGCAGCTCCCATCATCTCCTGGCTAACGATGCCTGCAGGAGCCAGGGCTCCAAAGGTTTTGACAGAGGATGAAGCTGGTGAACAGAAAGAAACCAGGTCTGGTGAAATTTCCAAGGGGCTGAAGCTCAAGCAGAGGATAAAGCAAATGGACGTAAGTAGCCCCAAAACCAAGCTGAGATATGCAGAGCCATAGAACGTTAACTATTCTTTAAATCCTTTAAAGAAATTAAATCCTGCAGACGGCAGCTGAGCCAAAGCTTAAGATGTGCTTTAACATTGGTTGTCCCAAGCACTCCAGAGAAAAAGGACACCATGTTAGTGTTATTGCTGCATGTCTGTTATCATTTGTAAAGAATTGTATTTCAAAAAAAAACAATTGTGCCTCTGAAAGAAAATAGAACAACCCAACTATGTCTACAAGCAAGGGACGGCCTTTGGCTAATGTCATGAGTCATTGGCTAGAATGGGACAAAGAGAACAGCGGGGGAGCATGGGAAATCGTTCCTGGCCAGATTGGGTTTGATCAATAGTCTCAAAGGGCAGAGGCCTCATTAATCTAAAACTTCCCTCACATTAGCAGCACTGTCCAATTCAGACCACTCTTTACTCTGACTCAATAGCCACTCCAGCAGATCCATACAGAGATCAAAACTTAACAGCTAATTTGGAGTGAGCCGCGCATTTCTTGGAGGTTTGGCCAAGGGCTACCGCAAAGCCACACTGTTAACACATTAGAAAAAAGAGCATGGCATGTTTGTTTTGGAAAGGACAGATCTGGTCACTGTGTACTCCGCTATGGTGTAAACATTCATGTGAAAATTACACAGCACTGTTACATAGTACTACAACAGCAATTTATTAGGAAACCAAAAAAATCCATCATGGTTGCTGTACACCATTAATGATGTACAACAACAATGGGACTCTTCAGATTAAATAAAGGTTTAAATGAAGGTGAATGTCAGCAAAATTAAACTTAACTGGGTTGACGTAGATCCTTATAATGGTCAGAAATGTGAGCAGACAATGGCTAGGACCAGTCATCAATGTGAGCGGTGTGGTAGACAGGCTGAGAGTTGATGCTGGACCCAGTGGTGTTTAAGGATGTGCCAGTGGACACACTATATTATCCTCCTATGGACAGGCTAATCCATTACCAGCCTTCTTGCGGTGCGAGTGAAATGCTCGTATTAGGGCAACTGTGCGTTCAGAGGCATCATTCAGGACAATGAACTATAGCCAGAGAGTGACAAGCTAGAAAAATGTCCCCACTTTTCAGGCTGTACAAATGACGTTTGGCCACGATAACTCACAACTGGACACTTCATTTCAAGTCGGGAGCGAGCTGGCCAGTCAAAAGCTATTATACCATCTTCTTTATTTGTGGCCCATGGTTTTGGTAGTTGGGCCCTCAAATAAATACTGCTAAAATGCCACTTCAGTCAAAAATATTGGCCAATTCTTTCTCTGTCGTGACTGGGTCTGGATGGCAACCTGTGTCTGATGGTATAAACCTTTAAGAGTCAGGTGGTCAGGCAGAAGACATCCATCAGACCCCATCAGCACTATGAGTTAGTATAGGGCATATATGCAAGTGAAAGGAAGTGACCAATGCTGCTGATCCCTTCAAGCAATTCAGAAAGCACAATAATCAGATGAATTGATTACCAATTTATCATTGAGGAATTGCTTGCTTAGAGGAATAATCACTCACCGATAAAGAAGAAATGGCTTTGAATACATTTCAAGGATGACAGTCTTTGAGGAGTAATAGTATAATTTGTCACTTGTGACAGTCTATTTGATTGTTCTCAATATTTCAGGCAGGTGTAATATTGGACAGAATCATGCCGGGCTGTCAGGGCAGGGTGAGGTGTGTGTGTATATGTGTGTATGCGTGTGAATTCTTTGAGTGGTGCTTTAATACGGTAATAAGGCAGTCAGAAGAACACTTAGACTTCCTAAGGTGACAGCAGCTTTATCGCGCATCGCCTCATAAACTCCTATCATATCTGTTCCCCTCTATTATCAAATGGGTGTTTAGCGTGCCTTTGTGTTTGCGTGTGTGGGTGAGAGAGAGAGAGAAAGAGAGTGAGCGAGCGAGAGAGAGAGAGAAGGTGAACAATGTGTGTGTGCATGTGTGCTGATGGTGATGACATGAGTACACAAAAAGATCAGTATGAAAAGTGGCTTGATCCTGGCTGAGGGCAGAAATATAACCCCACAAAGATTCTGTGGCTTTTTATGAGAAAAATATGTCTATCCTCCCACACTGAAGTGTAACATTTCTCTTTTTTGCTCCTATTCCCACCTAAAGCCCTGGCAGCTGTGGTCAAACTTGGGTCAATAAAATGTCTGTCTGTCCATTGAGTTGCCCCATCTATCAAAAGATGAAAGTTTGTCTTTAAAGGAGAGATAGAATTCAGTGGGAAGAGAGTGGGCCCTTTCTGTTAGGCATGCAGGAAATTAATCAAGGAAATGGGGTTTTTGGTGTGCCTATATCACATCTAATCTATCCTTTGTGCACATGTAGACGGCTCCTAGCCTCACCAATCGAGAGCGACACGCTGGCTTTATGAAAAGCCACTTGTTCCCTGCATAATTGGGGGGTCTCATTGCTGAGTTAAATGGGAGGCGGGGGTGGCGGGAGGGGCAGTCTTGTTTGCCCATGTAAAGTGTGATCCAGATAATAGCATTCTCATCAAAGGCGGCAATTACATTCATTACAACGGCGCAAGGCGCGCCTGCAAGGAAATTAAGTGGTGAGAGGAAAGAAAAGCTTAATATATACCTCCTTTATCCTATTCCCCACCTCTCAGTTCTTTTTCAAATGCTCCACGTGGAGCGGGAGACCTCAAGAAAGAAACAGTCTCGGTAGAAGAAGAATAAATCTAGTCAAAGTCCCCCTTCACCTTTCTGCCACCGAGAGGCTGCTGTCTAGTGTTACTATGGCTGCACTTGTCTAGGATTAAAAAAGCTTTTCCAGGAGGGTAGTCTCTAATGCAGCTTTTACACAAGCCCAACAAATGACAAGTCTTAAAAACTGCTTAAGGCCTTCTCTAAATTAAATTCCAATTTCTCTCAGGAAAGGAGGAGCAAATTAATTGTCTTGTGTAGTGTTAAACCACAAACAGCCTGTAAATTAAGCTGCTGAGAGGAGAAGGGAACCTTTTCATTCAGGTCTTTTAAATGTGAATTAGGACAAGTGGATAATACTGCAACCTTCTCAAAGGCAGGTGTTATCCCTGCAGGGTCCATCCTGCGTATGACACTGTAAATTCAAACTCACTCAAACGTCATGTTTTTAAAATCAAATCTTTATCACACACAAAATGATGCATAGGCCTACACTGTTTTTTCTTTTTATTACATTTGTTTTACATTGTGTCAAGCAAGTTATTTTACAGCTGATTGCTGCTTTAGGGTAACTTACCCAACATGTAGTTCTTTACATAATAATATTGAAGTATACCCCAAGCTCCTGAGTCACCACTCTGTAATTTGTTCTATATGTTACCAAGTAGCTGGCTGCAGCATTAATGGCTGTAAATGCCAGCCCCAGTAGGCCCTATCAGTGTATTACCTACCCTCAGCCTCATTAATACACGTTCACTGCCCTTTTACTATACAGCCCAATATATCCTGTAGTGGACATGTCATTAATGCAAAATTAATTTTGACCAATTACTCCCTTTTAGTATTTTTAGGCTTAATAAATGTGTCCTTCAAAACCAAAGGGCATATTGGTTCTAACTGTAGAAAACACTTGGCAGGAAATACACCATATAGACCTAAAAAACAAAAATGTCCAAACAAACGAGAACAGTAGGAAACGCGCCCTTTATCTTTTCAAGCCAACAAATCATTGTGGCTGCAAGTAAATTATTCAAAAGGCTCTGGCCCCACTGGAAACCTGAGCATAATTAAATTGCAATAAAATAACGTTAGTGTCGACAGGCTGTTAGAAGGTGATGTAATTGACTGCTGCGGCGGTCATGGTTCAACCCATGAGGTCGACTGTCATGTCTTCCCCTAGTCCCTTACACGCTGTCTCGGGGGATTGCCTTTGTCAGCTGACACAAACAACATCAGTTGTCTTGTCACACGTCCAAGTCAACAACAACAACAACAACAGTGACGCGAGGCTACACTTGGGGTAATCATCCTCGATCCAGAGTTCAGAGTGGCTGTAAAACATTCGAACAATGGCACATCTCTGCTTTGTATGTTGAATCATGTTGAAGTGTGTGTCAAAACAGTGTGTGGTGTGCTGGGAGGAATTTCAGAGAGGTTTACACCGAGACGTGTGCGCCATCTTGTGTCCAGATTCTGAACTGCACTAGGCATGGAGGAAACAGTCTATGCACAGTGTATGGCAAAAGTTGCATCTGAAAAGAATGCTGTAATATCCAAAATACACACACACACACACACACACACACACACACACACACACACACACACACACACACACACACACACACACGCACACACACACACACACACACACACACACACACACACACACACACATGATCACATGCATACACATACATGCATGTACAGGCATATGCAGATGGATAGCGAAGACATTTCAAAATCTAACATGTTACAAAATATAAATACATCCTTATCAAATGTATCAAAATAAACAAAAAAAAATCTGGCATCAACGATGCATTTAATTAAATACACACATTTTGTATTTTTAAAAGCCAAAATAAAAAAAAAAAGCACCAGATGAGAAACACGGTGCACGTGACTTGCTATACCTGCAGAATAGAGATCCCCAACTGTTGAGCTCTTTATTCAAATGTATTTTTTATTGTGTCCTCATGTTGAACTCTACATTCAAATGCATTTTATTGTGTCCTCATTTGGACTAACTGACTATTTTGCACAACACCCGAAAGAAATGTAACCTCTGTCTACTGCCTTTGATTCTTGTTGTCATGTATAGAGTATCAAGCTCCTCTACTGCCTGGCACGTGGGACTCACATACTGGGACAGTATTAAAGTTGGAACCATCCCAGTAAGTCTTTCTTTTTTTTTTTTTTAACAAATTTTAAAACCATCCGGGTGCAATCTGATGCAGCTTGGAGTTTAAAAGCCCATAGGAAACCCCCGATAGAGAGATAGATAAGAGTTTTGTCTGCTCACCTTCAACATCAAACTAGTGACTCACATTTCAATGTAAAGAGTTCACCTTACAATGTAAAGAGCTCACCACTGATAGCAGGTGTACATTACTGCTGTAACACACCGGGACTTGTACCGCTGAAAACGGATACAGTAGTCTCAATCAGCTCAGCCATCTATCATCTTCTCCTCAATGGTTTTGCTACAACTCTGACACAAATGGGACAGTGTGATCGTCACCAAACAGCTTACTGGTAAATTATTGATTGTGATGAAACATGGACCAGTCAATAGCTTTGTAAAGTAATGCATTTATGCCTCACTGCACATTTGCATACAGGCTAATTGCAAGCAGGATTGCACAATATATCGTTTCACCTCAGACAGGTCATGCCACAACTTTGCTGCTGCTTGACACAAAAGGAAAACGTGCAAGGTTTTCATTTTCCGCAACAAATCTACAAGAAGAAGAAAAAGTCCGTCTTGTGGCAAATGTCTCATGTCAGGAATGTTAATGGATATCAGTTAACTTCATTTACTGGTGGCTAGAAACACAAATGTGTGTTCTAAATGCATGTATTTGAAAAATGAATGCAAATCATTTTGAAATGCGTCAAAATTGATGTGATTTGCGTTAAAAATACAGTATTTTTATTTACAAATGTTATGTATATGTTACATTACAGTAGTGTCCAAAAGTCTGAGTCCTCTACCAGTAAGTGCTTATTTTCATCATTTATCAAAAGATAACAAAGAATAACTCATTAGTAAAAGTGCAGTGAAAAGGCAATTGGCAATCTGTAGCCTTAATCAAAGAGGATGACAGCACAAGCACAAGCATCGGCATTTCCCTTGAGACAAACAGTACCGAAATGTCACTGCTGAATACTTGAAGAAAGTCTTGTTGACAGATGAATCAATGTCTGAACTTGAAAGTTGAAATCAGAGAGCTGATGTGAGCTGACAGCCGGGTAAGAGGTTAATGCAACAGTGCAACATAAAGCCTGAAGTCAAACATGGTGCTGGGACTAACAGAAGTGGGGATGTTGGGTGTTTTCCAGAGCTGGTGACTTGCACAGGATCACCTACACACTGACCGAAGAGAAGTGCCACCCTGTCCTGCACAGACATGCTCTCCTTTGTGGGTTACAGTTGCATGAACAAGGATTCTTTCTCCAGCGTGAATGCAAACCTAAATATGCATCGAAGCTATGCCAGGCCAACGTTGCGCTCAAGGAGGAGGAGGAGCGTGTTGGCTTGCATGTCCTTCCCTCCACAATCACTAAACCACAACTTCACCAATAGAAAATATAAGCTCTACCATCACAAGTGTGGATATAATTTGGATTTTTCAAATGTGCAAGCTGTGATCACACACTGGGCATACAAATACTGAGAAACTTTGACTCACACTCAATACTTTATTTCCCTTTCTGTGATAAAGGGATGAAACCAAAGGATTATTGGTAGGGGATTCTCAGTCTTTTCGACCACAATCGTCTAAATGTAACCCACTGGTGATTTAGAAATCATACATTTAGGCACTAGAGGTACTTAAGCAGTACATTTTTTTTTGTAATAGCCAGCTCATGAGACCATGCAGTGCTGAAAACTGATCAAATGATTACACAAGAAGAACTTCATCATAAGGCCTCTGCTCACATGTGTAATTCTTACAGCAGTGCACCTAATAGACTCAAAGAAACAAAGATGCCACTGCTGCTACTACTGCTAGATGATGATGATGATGATGATGATGATGATGATGATACTGCTGTTGTTTATTTAATATTGGTAACAATCTGTGCTGGTTCTACCAACAAAAACTCATTGTTTAAAAGTCTATACCTTTGGGTTTGAGAATTTGTGTAAGATTTTGTTCATCCATAATTGTTCACAAAGCAGTATCAAAAATGTATTTCCACTTATTTTGAGTATGCATTTCAGTACTGAGGATTTCTAATCTAAATCTAAAATGAGGCTCCTTTTACCCTGTTGTTTAGGACCAGGCTATCATGTTTTACAATTTCAAAAGCTGTTGTAGCTGACTACTTTCATGAACAGCAGAATCTGCTGGGCAAGTTGAGCGATAAGTGTGACATTTTTAATAAGACATCTAAATGCTGTTGTACTTGTATTCTTTTCACTGGTGCACTATACTTTATATTTTGCCCCAGTGCAGAGATGTAATTGAGAATATTTGACCAAACTTACAGCTTGAGCCATGGGAACATTTTTTCCGTGGTCAAGTTTCACCCGCAGGGGGACGGTTTTCACCGGTGGACAGACGGTGAACTCTGACCCCTCTAACTGGCTTATTGTTTTGATTTAGCAGGTTAGCATTTTACGTGAATTGCCCTGAAAACCTTTATGGAGAGAGAGATAAACTAAGAGCGCCCTCAGGACCTGCCTAAACTGAGCACAGCCGACGTAAATAATGAGTGTGAGGATGGGGAGCCAGCGCTGCCGTTGAGGACGGGGAGATGATTTCTCCGCTGTAAGCTAACGTTGGCTAACTGGCTAACGCAGCGTACGTTGCGCTGGTAACAACACGATGATGAGGAGTCGTGTTTAGGAGTGACAAGACAACGGACCGGGCTGTTTTTCTGGCTCAGTACCCATCCCCTGCCAGTATTATCCTGTCTGCGGATCTGGATAGTCGCTCAACACCGTGTACAGTCGAAAAGGCTAGCACTCCGCCGGCTGTTTTAGAAAAGGTAACTGCCAGGTGCGAAGCTTTGTCAGCCAGCTAGCTAACACCCGTGGTACTTGTAGTGCTAACACCTGATTATTGTGTGTGTGTGTGTGTGTGTGTGTGTGTGTGTGTGTGTGTGTGTGTGTGTGTGTGTGTGTGCGTGCGTGCGTGCGTGCGTGTGCGTGTGGTTTCTTCTGTCAGGTTTATCGGAAGAGTCATTTGCAGGTGCTGTTGTTGGCTCCAGTGGCCGCTGTGATAACAGATGTGGTAATGTCGTTGCAGGGTTGGACATTTGCATCACTATCTTTCAATGGGCGAGGAAAAGCCAGATACGTTGGACTTTGTCAAGGATTTCCAGGAGTACCTCAGCCAGCAGACTCAACATGTCAACATGATATCAGGCTCTGTGAGCGGCGTCAAAGAGGCGGACGAGTTGCCAGCTGGTAACGGCCTGTAACAATTTAATGGATGGATAATTGGTGGAGCTAAAAAAAAAAAAAAAAGCCTGACATCAGCTGTAACCTAACCATCACCTGACTTACAGTAGTGACAAGTGATCATCCTTACACACGTCATCCCTCAATAAATATGTGTATGCCTGCCATAAATCTGTTCATTCTGATGCGTTGTAATTCCAGCTTCATTGCCAATGTCCTGCCATTCTTGTATTGTGAAACTTCTCGTTAATCAGACTAACATAGTGACATTACATAGCGCACAGAGTCCCAGTTGCCACACCTTGCCAAAATCTATTAAAATCATCTGTTTATGAAGATATGACTCTGAGGCTGAATCTTGCTTTTACCTCCATTTCAAATTAAAGCCATGCTTTGTGTGATATCTAGCCTCCAGGTCTGAACAATACATTGTCATCTTATTGCTATCTAGATATGAACATGTGGGATATTAATATCTCAAAAGGCAATGATATGGATGATATCAAATTTAGGGTTAGAGTGAGCCAAGGACAGTGACTGTTCTGATCAGAGAAATGTTTTGTGATATAACTGTATTTTCTACATCCGGCTAGTGTTACTATGATGTTTTTTTGAAAAATACTCAACTTTCACTGTTGGTATTCTTAAAATTTCATGTAAGTGTGAACCCATATTACATATCGTATCATATCTAGATATTTGAAATAAATATTGAGGTATGACACTTTGTCTATATCGTGCAGCCCTCCTAGCCTCCCCCTTGGGTTTGTGTTGATAGTGTCTGGCTGTTGTTTGTGTACCCAGACTGCAGTCAGAATGGGCTGGATCACCCCTCAGTGGACATGTCATTGGAGGACAGCTCAGGGATCCTGATGGATGGCTTTGAGAGGACCTATGATGGCAAGCTCAAGTGCCGCTACTGTAACTATGCCACCAGAGGCACGGCACGGCTCATCGAACACATCCGCATTCATACAGGTGAGTGTAAACGTGCTGTATAGATCCCAGCCATGGCCAATGCTCAGAGTTGTTTCATTATTCAGGGTTTTATTACTTGGCCTACAGGCTTCTCCACCTTAACATCTTGATTGTCCCATACGTTTCTCCTTAAGTAGCCTTGTAATGGTGCTGCCTAGCATTATTTAATGGCTGCACCATTACATCAAACAGAAAATATTTAGCTTCCTTGTGTGTCATTTTATACAAGTTTCTCTGTGATTTAGCAGGACATACTTTTGTTGTCTTTGGAAACTTTGATATATCCACTAGAATTTAAAAAAGGCTTCTGCACAGCATTTGCTTTTGTATTGACAGACCCATCAATAGGGCTGGCAGTTTTGGAGAGGTTTTAATGTTTGTTTTCCTCAATCAAACAGGGGAGAAACCACACCGCTGCCACCTGTGCCCATTTGCTTCCGCCTACGAACGCCACCTGGAAGCCCATATGCGATCCCATACAGGCGAGAAGCCTTACAAGTGTGAGCTGTGCTCCTTCCGCTGCAGCGACCGCAGCAACCTGTCCCACCACCGCCGTCGCCGTCACAAGCTGCTGCCAATGAAGGGTGCTCGCTCCCTTTCACATAAGAAGATGCTGAGCGTCTTGCAGAAGAAGGCCAGCTCACTGGGCTACGGCCGCCGGCTTCTCATCAACTTCAGCCCCCCCTCGATGGTGGTGCACAAGGCTGACAACATGAACGACTACTCCCATGAGCTGCCCCACCTCCGCCAGGACACATATGACAACCAGACTGGGGCAGCTGAGGATGGGAGTTCCAGGAATGAAAATCACCATCACCAAGATATGGTCATGGACAACCCCCTGAATCAGCTGTCCACCCTGGCCGGCCAGTTGGCCAGCCTTCCCTCTGACGCACAGGCCCAGACTCAGCCTCCCATGTCTCCCGGAGCTGAGTCCATGGTGGACGAGAAACCTTTCCTCATCCAGCAGCCCCACCCGGCCACGGCTCCTGTGGCTGTTTCAGCCAGCATGGCCCACACCTCCTCCTCTTCCCCCATCACCCCCGAGCCCAGGGCCCCTCCCCACAGCAACTGCAGTCCTGGAGTGGGACCTTGTAGCGAGCACAGTGGGCGCACCAGTACCCCCAGCATCACCAACAGCCAACCCAGCACCCCGGCCCCAGGCCTGTCTGCCCCGCTCCAGGATCCCCACATGCTGCATCACTGCCAGCACTGTGACATCTACTTCCCTGACAACATCCTCTACACCATCCACATGGGTTGCCATGGGTACGAGAACCCCTTCCAGTGCAACATCTGTGGCCACAAGTGCAAAAGCAAGTATGACTTCGCCTGCCACTTTGCCCGGGGGCAGCATAAGTAGTGGCTGAATGAGTGAAACTTTCAAAGTACTTTAAAGGGACAGAGCTTGGTTGAATTAATCCTACAGTGGTTTTATTTATTTATCTTTAACTTTGATTCTGGCCTTGATGTAGCCTAGCCTTTGAAAGTTTTGTGTACTGACTTTGATTTAGAGAGAAAGGCTATTAGAATATGTCAACATGTAGATGGTTTCATTTTGTATTATTTAAAGTGCCCATTCAAGTGTATTACAAAGGGATGTAGTGGTGGTAAAAAAAAAAAAAAAAAAATCATATTAAAACAGTTTTAATTATCAGTACTCCTTGAGTAATATATAAATCTATGTTTAGATGATTCTCACACAGGGGTGAAACTGCTGATGAGTGATTTAACTTAAACCTCGTCTAAATTATTTCAGAGTGCTTGGTGCATTACTAATATTTCTTTACAGTGCCTGACATATTGGCTTTGTCATGTGTCCTAGTTAGAAAGGACTGCTTAGTTGAAGATGAATGGATATGGTGGTTTAATATCCTCTTCTTACTGCAATGGACTGGCCCCAAACCATAGAAGAGTTTGGCCATGGTAGTTTTTAATGGTAGCCATGATAACACCAAAATTCTCCAAAATCCAAAGTTATCTCGCATTCCATGAATGCGAGATAACTTTGGATTTTAATACCAGCTGTATTTTATACTATATAAAACATGGCATCCATAACATACCCTGGTTAAATACGTTCTCTCAGTGGTGTATGTTTTGCCAACAATTGTTTAACTGTTTTTTGTTAAACTTGTATGGTTTGTGAAGTTCCTCCACACAGTGCCCTTCCTTAGCCAGAACCATGGCAACTTGACACAGAATTTGATGAAAGGATGTTGCGTTGCCTTTTTAAATATATCATGTTTTACACTTTTTGATATTGTATTAAGTCACCTTGATATCCAACATCTCCACTTTTAGACCAAAATCACCATGTCTTGTGTCTGTTGTGAACACTGTTTTGTTCAGAATTGCCACGTAGCACCAGAGATGCCATGTTTTAGCCTTTGTGATAACATGCCTTGAGATTTCCCATTCATCACATGGATCTCAGTGCTATTCTGAATATTTACTGAGTATTGTATTCTGAGTGGTTGGATAGATGTTCAGTGTCAAAAGTGAAATTATGTGCAGTGAAGATTGCTGCTATAGCAAGGTTGTTCATTGTATTGGATACTGTTGTCTGTTGCTTAGCAACATGTGCGGAGAACATAGTTACTGTTGTCTAGGACCAACCGCTTGTCACCATGCTTAACAGTAATAAGGGCATTGAGAAATGACTGCCTTATGTTCTCTCTGTGTCGTTGGTTGATAGATAATGGTGAATGTTGACGCGTATTTGGCGATCACTCTCTCGCTCTGGGATGACAAATCATTTTATTGTGAGATGGATTAATCCTAACTAATTTATAAGTAAAGTGTTTTCTAACTCATCTGCAATTTGTCTCATCTTGTTGTCTTTTTCCTCTATCTTATACACATTGAAGAACTGAGTGACAAATAACTTGAATGTTACAATGAAATGTTAATATATGATGCCAAGGCAAGAGCGTGATTTAATGAAATACACAAAAACATAGATTGTCTTTTGATGATGCTTTTAATCAACAGGGGAAGAGGAATGAGTATTAATGCCACAGGGAGCATAATGGTATGAGGACTGATTAGAAATGATAACTGAAGCTGGTCACTGAAGTATCATTCAGCCTTATTCTCCTCTTTTGGAGTCTCTTCATCCTTTGGATCCCCCCCATCCTGCTTCTCAAAGTCTGGGGAGTAGAAGAAAATTTTATGTTTATACAGAGAACACATTAGAAAATAGTGTCATTCTTGTTGTTAATCTGAAATAATTCTTATAATAATGCACTGACTCACTATTTGTACCAGAACCAGGTCCAAACTGGCACTGACCTTTAAGCTGGATGGGACCCAGGACCAGACTTTGGCTCTCATGTTCTGACCCCAGGTCTCTGGCCTTGCGTTTGTAGCAGCCACGACGGCAGCGGGAGTTGTAGTCAGAGGCTGGGCATATGAGGATCTTGCACTGCAGGTACACCGAATCATGAGTTCGCAGAAACTGGAAGGACTTGAATGTGAACCTGGCTACGTAAGAAGACCCAGAGGAGTAGGCGTAGTAGGTGCTGTCCCTCTTACATCTACAGGTGAGACAGAGACAGTATTACTGCTTGGTGAGTAAGAACAACAGACAATAAGAACAACAGACAAATTCATCACTGAGAAGAAGGTCCGCAGTCTACTGAGCATTTGTTCTCTTGGCTAATAATCTTGAGAACTGGTTCACGAAAAGTTAAAGAGGCTGTTTCCCAAATTAAATAAACTAAGCCAGAGGTAGACTTCAATCCAGACTAGTTAATTATGGCCTAAAACCTTTCTGATACACAGCTTACCTTCAGATTCATTATTCCTTGATTAAGTTTAAAGTGATAATCATAGGACCAAGTTTTTTTGGTTTTGGCAACGCATTTGGTGAGAAGTGGTCATTGCTTTGGTGTTTTGCACTCAGTGTAGGTGCATGCGCTGCACAATTATAAGACTTTCATATTTCTTGTTATTGTTTCAGAAGTGTAGAAACACATTGTTTACACGGGATTTTTACAAGGGAAAAGCCCCTTAACTATCACAGAAGTTTAGAATTTCAAATGTGAAAGTTGTCATGAAGTGGCTATAGGTTGAATCACTATTGCGTGGTATCAATCTGCAACAGAGAAAATGGATATTTATTTATACAAAAGGATTATGGATTATCACTTTAATTTCAAAACCCAATGATGCTCATAAAACCTGAATTTCATCTCGAGAAGCCCAGAATTATGTGGAATTTGAGGACAGACAGTGTAGAGACTGTTTCTCTTACAAATAGTCTCTACGCAGTAAGCAGTAATCTGAGAATAAACCTTCCTCAGAGGTTTAATTTAAACCATTTACAAACACTCACCTTTGACCAGGAAATCAGATGATTTGAATTTGGATTAAGATAAATCTAGAACCATTTCCATCTATGCCCTAGAAAGGGAGTTTTAAAAAGCATCTACCCCTAAATGTCTACAGCATTCTTCACACAAAACAGTGAATCCTTGCCTTTAAAAACCACAACCACATGAACCCGGCACAGTAAAGAGAAGTGTTTAGGGAATATACAGTCAATGTGTTGTACTTGAGTTTTATTTCTTTACCGACTCCACCGGAGTGCATGAAAGCAATCAAACACTGCGCTCTCTCTTTGAGAGCCACTTAAACTTTATATTGTAATCTGACTGATTTTTACCACCAGCTTTTCTTACCCGTCGCGGACGAGATCATAGGATCTGGTGTGGAAGTCATGGGGATTTGGTGAGGCCACACATGTGTCGACGAAGAGGACCAGGCTGGAATCGTCCCTCCTCAGTCTCATTTCGACAAACATGTCCTGGTTGAGGCTCACTTTGTATGGGACTTCAGTCACCTGATAGAAGAGAAAACACAAAACCAGAAATGTTAGCCTCTGCCTGATGGTTGTAATGCAAAATGTAGACATCTGTGCTCTGATTTTCTCTTTTTTTGTAAATAGAGTTAATATGTTGCCTTTGGGTACATTTTTTCCATGTCTTTAAGCTGAAGAACCTAGAAATCACCTTCATACCTTGTAGTAGAAGCTGCTGGAGGTGTAGAAAGCCATGGTGGCATTGAATCTTCCTGAGCCTGTTACGTCACTGCTGTTTGTGTCACGGGCGATGTACATGATCTGGGCCGTTGTATCCTGCTCCATCCTACAGTCCACATGCAGCTTGAAGTGGGACTGGCGTGTTATCTCACCATATTGGGATTTATGGGCACGGATAGCATTGGTGTACAAAACTCTGCCATTCTCAAACTGGTCAGGGCAGAACACAGCAAACATAAACCTTCAAATCACTGGAGAATAATCTGTTGATGTTTTCCACAACGTGATGGGTTGCTTACCCTTCGAATGGTGCCACAAGTGTTTACAGGGAAGCTGAAGATCACTTGGTAACTCGTAATCTGCGGTCTGCAGTACTGGTCATTCAAGTACAGGTCATGGCCGCCATAGCCCATAGACGTCAGGTAGGACCTTGAAATTACAATGTTCATGTTGTCGGAGGAACAGTCCACACGGCCTGAAAAAGCACCATGTTTACAAGGTGACAAAAAGAGCTCGACTGGCTTTTAGGATGAAGCATACCTGCATAAATATTTTAGATTTCCCTAAGAGTTTGATTTGTCATTCCACAGAGGATGAAACAATGGTATGACCATTTTTTCTGACTGGTTTCAGGAACTATTTTTAAGATAGCATGGTATACAGATGATTAGAGTGATTTCACCTGAGCTTGGCGGGAGAGAGCTGGTGAACTTCGCACTGAACCCTCGGCCAACCACAGAACCGTCAGTCCGGAAGAGCACAGTCATGTAGTTGGAGGATGAATGGAAGAAATCATTAGTGCTATTTTCGCACACTTTCCCCAGGAATCGTGAACCAAGAGATGGCCCATCGTAGATTGCAATGTAGTCACAGTAGCAGCAGTTCTCAAACCTGGGTAAGATTGAAGGTAGATTGAAGGAAAACTGCTGTCGAAGTACAGCATATTCTTGATTATTCAAATATATACTAAAGTGTTATCTGCAAAAGTGTTTCTGCATAAGTAAATATTGTTAGAATGAGATTGATCTTCTGCCACACATCTAAACATGTGTAATTAACATCATCATGCTTGTGTTCCCATAAAATCATGATCGCCCAGACTCAGAAAAGCAGTCTGTTCTTCACTCACTGCAGGTCTGTGATTGACAGAGAGATTCTTTCATCAGATCTAGTTCTGAGGTACCACACACAGTATGAATTGTCGTGGTAGTAGCTGGGATAGTAAGGGCTGGAGAAGGACCCAGAGCCATACATGGAGCCTCCACAGGGGTTTGCTGAAGGTTGGAGAGATGGCATTAGTCCCAGTCACTCATTTCAGTTAAAGCCATTTGAGGTTTGAGATAATATCTATCTGTGCATTGTAACTGATAATATCTGCTGCAGGTTCTCTTTGCAAGCCTTTCACATGAGGAAGATTACAACTGATGAAATACCTGTGGTCGGTCTGTTTGTTGTGGCTTGGCAATAGGCTATGTGAAGGAAAAACACAGGATTCGGTATCATTTCAATGGAAACAGTGCACAGCGAGAAGAAGAAGCTTTTCTGCTCATCTTTGAGGGGACATTGTACTCACAGTAGTAGTCATAGCAGCAGCTGTAATTGTATCGACATGAGCTCGAGCAGGAGCAGCTTCCCAGGTCTCTGCCGCAGTTGTAACGACATGAGGGCTGAGCTGGGAGACATAGGAAGATTTTGCAACATGAATCATGCTTTCCTGTTAGCAGATCCAATGACAGGCATGTGTATTCTGTGCCATTTAGTCTGTAGAGATGTTGAAATACCTGTGGTGGGTACTAGGCAGTAAGCTGCATGAAAGAGAGATAAGAAAATGGTAAATATGTAAGTAAACTGGTCATTTTCTGAACCAAACCAAAATGCCTAAATTTAGCATACAGCTGCACAATCAATCAAAAATTATCAAAATTGTAACATGGCCAAGTGCAATATCCAAATCATTGATGTTGCAAATCTTTTAATAACGGTAAAACATGTAACAAAATAGCATTGTAAATAAAGTATGGTGGTGCTACAGAGATGTCCTGGCCAACAAATCATACTCCCATAATTCTAATTTTATGTTTTGAAATATGATTCTTTTTAACATATCAGCCAGCTCTAATTCATACACACACTCTGTTTACTCTGCAATCATCAACAACAAGGGGCAATGTCATGCGGCTCACCACTGACACACCATTATACAGGAATTTGACAGGCTGATTGCTCCAGCAAGAGAAGGGCGCAGAGCCTGGTAATGCTGTTGATTTGTTGGACTTGGCACTTACAGTAGTAGTCATAGCAACAGTTGCCATAGTATTGACAAGAGCTTGAGCAGGAGCAGTTTCCCAGGTGCGTGCCACAGTTGTAACGGCATGAGGCCCGAGCTGGGAGACACAACATACAGCCTCACTAAAGCATAAACAGTTCATGTAAACAGAAATGAATTAGATGGAGCTGTTGTTTTGAAACATACAGGTTATAGAGAGGTTTAAATACCTGTGGTTCGTGGAGGAAGGGTGCTGTAGGAACAGTAATCTGTGTGAAGAATGATAAGAATTTCAAAAAGGCTGGACTGTAATTTTACACTTTCACCCCTCCTGTTTTATCCCCTTTTATTTGGTGTCAACAGTGTTTTTCCTCCATCATGAATAACAAGGGGCAATGTCATGTCACATTTCATGCCCCATTATTCAGGATTACAATAAGTTGCAATTGCTCCGGCAAGGACTCAAGCAAGGACTTGTAACACGGCTGAGAAAGAGGCTGTCAATGCTTGACAACTGCTGCATACTTACAGGTGAAGTCATAGCAACAGGTGCCATTGGACAGACAAGAGACGGAGCCGGAGCAATAATAATAATAATGATAACAATAATAATAATAACAACAACAACAACAACAACAACAACAAAAATAATAATAATAATAATAATACATGTCATTTGTATAGCGCTTTTCAGGATACACAAAGTCGCTTACAGAGAAAAAAAAAAAAAAAAGAAAATAACTTTAAAAGGATAAAACTAGATTAAGGAGTAGAAAAACCAAAAAGTGGCACTGTGGCACTGTGGCAAAATGAAATTCTCAACCACTAGATGGCAGCAAACTCTAGATGTTCATGCCCCTTTAAAGTTGGCCCCTCATGTTGGCCCCAGATTTGTTTGTAGGTGGAATATGTTTTGCCTGTTTTCCAGGGCGTGGCATTTCACAAGGGTCTGGATCCTAGGTACAATATCTCCCTTTTTGGACTATATCTCCATTTTTCCTGCTCCTAACACCCTGGTCTTACCTCGATAGTCATGGCAACAGTTCCCTCTGTATTCACAGCTGCTGGCACAAGAGCAGTTCCCAACCTGGTAGCCACAGTTATACCTGCAGGAACCTTGAGAGAACATATACAACTTTTGATCGGTTTCCATCATTAAAATAACAGCGTCCAGGCCTCCATGCAGCTTTGATGGGATTATTTTTGTCGTTCTGCTGCTTCTTGGATCTCTTACGAGGAATAGCAGCATAATAGAGCTTCTGAAAAGGCATCAAAAATGTGAAATGACATATTTTGTAAAATGCAATCGTCTCAGTTGTAATTAAAGTTACTTACCCACAACACGGTACTCAGCACGGAATCCCCTGTGGCTAACAATGCCGTCACTTGTGAATCGCACAGTCAGGTAAGAACCAGTGGAGTGAAAGGTGGCACTCCAGTTTCCACAGATCCTACCCAGGAGCGGTGTGCCAGTGCTGGAGCCATCATAGACATAGATGGCATCATACCCGCAGCTGAAGTGATTTTCAAGACTGATGGGAACAAGGGAAGTACTGACAAGTTAGCAGTAATATCATATATTCTTTCACTTTCACTCTACTTCATCACAGATATCTTTCATCTGATGATGTAAAGCATGTGGTTAATGGCACCTATCCACTATGATTCTAGGAGAACGATAAAAAAAAAAAAAAAATTAAATAGTGACACTAACAGCACTTACTCCATTTCTGTGAATTCCAGCTCTATCACTTGACTGCCTGGTCTGATGTACCACACGCAGTCTGCATGGTGAGGGTAGCTTCCTGGGTAGTTGGGGCTGAAAAAGGAGCCTCTGCTATTGTACAGGTAGCCACCACATGGTGCGCCTGTAGGACATAGCAAGAGGTTTTGGATCAGTTCTACGTAAGGCTGAGTCACAGAAATTTCAATGAGCCAAACATTTTTGGGTGAACCAAATTTTGTTGCAATTCAGAAACTTGAAAAAAAATTGAACTAAAATATTATGAGGAGATACAGTAATGAAAGATACAAATACTGAAAGATACAAATACTGATTTTCAGTATACAAATACTGAAAATCAAGTTGAGAGGGAAAGTATGGTGCAGAGAATTTGAGTCGAGTCAAATTTATTCCATTTTTTGTCTCCTCCAACTTTAATTTTTTCTCTAAATCAAAAAAAAAAAAAAGGCAAACCTTGGATCTATCTGTCAGGGGCCTACCTGTTAAAGCATCATATGAGGTGTCTGCTGTTAGGTCTGGTGTAGTTGAACCTGATAGGTTACAGGAAAAAAAGAACATAATCATATGTACAGCACTCTAAGGCCAGTGACAAGCAACATTTTCTAAGAGAATGTTCTAGATGATCCGTGTGAGAAATAAATGTGTACGTGGTACTATGCTAGTCAGACATCCTATGTATTCAGCTATAACATAACGAGTGAATGTCTCTGTTTTTGCATCTGTCGTTTGAAACCATCTGCAGACAAGGAAGTATCAAGCCATTCAGAAGACATTGCTCGCCAAAAGATATCACCAAGAAAACACAACAATAAGAAATTTATACCATACCTTGCACACCATGTGAGGCGATCATGCTGCAGAGCACCAAGAGAGCCCACATTGTTATTTTTTCGTTGATGTGTTTCCAACCTGCCTCAGATGAAATCCTTGATGGCTTATATAACCAGAGGCCGTCTTTGGTTTTGGAGGCCATAAACGTTGTGACGTCACTGCAGGTGACTGATCCCTCAGTAATCAATGTGCATGAGAAGCCAACACTTTGTTAACTGTCATAAAGAGTGTACATAAAGGCAAAAAGTGTTTACCTCTCACTTCAGGAAGTATTTTAAGATATTTGCTCAAGATATCTGATAGAACTTCAGGGAAGGTTTGGGAACACACCATCAGCCCATAATAAATGATAACCTGTAATAATCTGACAGAAGGAGACCAGTGTAACTATGCACTCTGCTTGAAGTCAAAAATGAAAAAAAAAGAAAAGAAAAATGGTTTCTTCGCCAAAATGTTTTGGTATCACACAGATATAACCTACATAACAGGAAAAAAAAGAATATGTTTGCTACTGCACGATAGTAAGATGATCAACTGAATATTTGGTAAATATTACTACGAAACTACTTTTTTTCTCCTCTTCTATTTGTGTTGTCAGTATCTTTGAACTTGTATTTGTATTGTATATATGCTTTGGCTGTAAGTACATTTGTATTTTATGCCAGTAAAGCACATATGAATGGAAACTGAACTGAGAAACTTTCATAATGAAATGTTTTTTCTTTTTATAAGAAAACAGTTTCATTTTTTAATGATATTTTCTCAACATATCAACATGTTATAATGAAAAACTTTCCTTATTATAACGGCATACCTACAATGTTGTTGAAACATGAAACATTTCTTATTATAATGAAATAACTTAAATCATTATAACATGAAAGTTTTCTTTTTCATGTGACAGGTGCTCTTTAGTGAGGAAGAATGCTGGAAAATGCTGGAAGTCTTGCTTGACATTAATCTTTGGTGATGCCATGGAAAAAACTAAAGCACCCCATCTTTGAATGAGGCAAAATAAGTTATTCTTTGAGCAAGGCAACTAAGCAGACCAACGTGTATTGACTGAGGGTCTAAAGACTAACATCACACACAACTTACAGGATTTTCTTGTTATAATGAGTTACCAGCAATCTCAATATAAAACTGATCATTTCTTATTATAACAAAACAATGTCATTATAACATGATACGGTTCTAGTTATAACAAGATAAGTTGGTTTCGGTTGGCAGTGAACTTCTCCTGAACAGGAAACTTGTACCATCCACTGTGCACAATAGCAAGCATGAAGCAGAAGGAGATCAAACGTGTCACTGAGTCTTTCTCAGTGTGTCCACTCTCCTTGTGCTGTTTTCTTATTATGCTCCAACAGATCGTTTTATCATTTCAGCTAGGAGGGTTTCATGTCCTAACATGAGCTGCTATGATGACAAAAGTTTCTTGTTAAATAGAGGTAAGTGTGATAAAAATGAGCTACAATGTGAAAATAGCCTTGTGTGTGGAAGGTCCCTGTCACTAGCAGTGTTTAGCTGGTGGCACAATTTATTCAACACATCAAAATTAAAAAAAAAAAAACAAAACAAGTAGCAGCAGTAACCTATTCTGCTACTACTAGTGGTTGCAGTTATGGTGGTAGTCAAACAGCGGTAGCATTAGAGCAGAAATAGCAGTAGCGCTGTGGTAGAAACAGCAGATGTGTGGCAGTACTAATAGTAATAGTAGGCCTGTAATACCAGGCCATAAAGCACAGGGGATAACACATATCTCTGCCTGGTGAGAATATCCTGTTTGTCCTGCCATGTTGAATCAGGTGTGAGTGGCAAATTTATTATGGATGTTCTGATACAAGTACAAATTGTATTGCATAAAATATATCTCTCTGTCTGGAAAGGACACTTGAGAGTTGTTTGCTGTTTTCCCAGGGCATGTTATGTTAGCCTTAAGTCTACTGTGAAAGTATGTGTTCCTGTTTGTTTATACGTAATAGCATTCTATCAGCGTTTTGGACCAAGGTGAAGACGTGATATTTACAAGTAACAATAAAATGATCAAAAAGTGACTGAGGTAAAACATGACCTATAGAAGGACATTAAGAAAGAAATGACGATGGGTGGCATATTAATGGTGAAAAAACAACATAAAGCGTGTTAATAAAGTGTTGGGCTACTATGAGCTGCTGGAACAGCTTCAGTGCTCTTTGGCATAAATTCTGCGAGTCTCTGGGACTCGACCGGAGGGATGGATCACCATTATCCCAAAAGTTACCAAACATAGAGAGGGTTACACCCCTCAATACAAAGACAAAAGGATATTTTCGAGTTCAATGGTTCTGGTCAACAGAGATGTGGAAAAAAGTGAGGTGGTGCGATGAGTCATCCTTCACCAAATTCTATACAAGGAGAGGGGTGCATGTGTGGCGTCTACCAAGAGACCACTACAGGCCTGAATAGTTGACCCCCTACAGTGAGGGGGTCCACTGGCTGTCTTATGCTGTGGGGGGCATTATCCTCGTATGGTTTTGGTTCAACTTATAGCCTTACAGGGAAAGCTCCCTGCAAATCAATACAAAGTTATTCTGACTGATCACCTTCATCTTATGATTAAACACTCTGTCCTGATGGGCGTGGTCTCTTCCAGAGTGACAAGACCGCCATCCACAGGACAAGAAGGCTCACTGACTGGTTTGATGAGGATGACTATGGTGTAAGTCATATGCTGTGACCTTCATTGTTGCCAGATCTCACCCCAACTGGACACCTGCGGGATTTTGCATTAGTCATCAAAACACCGGATGAGTGAATATCTTCCAATACAAATGTCTTCCATAAAATTTACTTTTATGATGCCTATAAAGCTCAGGCTTTCCTTTTGTCACAGTAAAAGAATTGTGTTAATTCAGTTATATGTTGGCATTGAGCTCATAGTTCATAGTAGTGCCGCTGTTGTGCTGGACTGCATTTTATTGAGAGGTGTTTCTAATATTCTGTCCCCTCATGCATATGAAATGGAAGGACAAAAATTTAGAAACACCTCTCAATATAATGTAGTCCAATACAGGAGCTCTGCAAACCACAACCTCAATAATAAACATAGAATTAAATTTACACATTCTCCTCAGTGCCAACAAAAACTGAACATTATAGACTTTCTTAAAAGGTAGAATTTATGGCAGAGCTGTTGCACTGAACTACATCAGATTGTACAGGTGGACCTAATAAAGTGGCCACTGAATGTATAATACACATTATTGCATTACATGCATTACACAATAACATGACACATGGTGTGAAAATGTAGCAGTGGGCAGATGTCAGCTAACAGTTACCACTTGTTTGACCTTTAGTTGCACAAATTACAAAGTACATAATGATTTATCAACAGTACTTTTCCTTCTTGACACACAAACATTACTGCTACATGGTGACGTTTCGCAAACTCAGGATGAAAAACACAAACAAGCCTGGCTTCCCCACCACTTCTCACTCCTGCATTGTGAAACTGAAGCTGTCTTTTTTTCCCCATGCCCCCCGCCTCCCTCTTTCAGGATATGCCTGCGTCATTCTCCTAGTCGGCACGTAGCTGGATGAAGGACGTTGGGTGGTCTCTCTCTCCTCTTTCTGTCTGACCTATTTATCTAATAGCAGCACATCAGTACAAAGCTGGTGGTGAGTCATGGCAGCAGAGCCCCTGACTCAATGCTACACTGGTTAATCAGTAACCAAAATGGGAGAGCTGAGGCAGGCTGGCTGGGTTAAAGCAGGGGAGCAGAGCAGTGGGGCGCTCACTCTCCACCTCACTCAGCAGCAGCAGCAGCAGCACATGGTAAGAGAAACTCTGAGTTTGATCTCATAATTATCTATAGATAGTGCAATGCTGTGATTTAAGCTCATCACAAAGACTTGAAGGAAGTAGAGTGCTGCCTTTAATGTGTCTGTCAATCATTTTATCTTGTATATCTATAAAGAAATGGTCTAAATATGTGAAAATTACTGTACAGTGAAGCACTTTCAGTGGATTGTGTCTGAGAGAGACCCTGGCAACAATTTTAGTAGAAATTCAGGATTGTCTGCTGAAAACTCTGAGTGTGACTTTCTTTTGAAGCTGCCAGGTTAACACAACATATTCTCTTTAAAACAAAACAAAACAAAAAAAGATTATTATTATTATTAAAGATCAGTATGGTCACAAATGCAGTCCAAAGTCTGGAGTTTGGAAGAAAAGCATGTAGACTGTGTGAAACAGTGACTGAGTGGACCTGCTATCTTTGCCCCGACTGTGATCAGTGAGGTTGATGGTGAATCAGCCATGTTTTTGTTTTTACCTCTGTGATCGAGTCATCAGTACAGGTTTAAGAGCGTCTGAGTGTACAGGCTTCATTGATCAGGACCCAAGGCCATGTCCTGTGGTACATGTCCAAACAGAGGAGATTCCAGTGTTTGCTCACATCTCCCCCACGAGTCCATCAGTCCACTCCACTGCTTGTTCACGTTCAAAGGATAAAGTCCTACTTTTATGTAAGAAGATTTATTCGCATAATGCTTTTTCTTGGATATCTATGTCACTCCATTCAGATGGGTTCTTCTGTGAGTGTGACAGTAATCAAGTGATAATAGTAGTGCTACTTCAGTGCATTTCCACCTGCCCTACCAGGTGAGCAACAAAATTAGCATCACCAGTTAAAAATCTAAAAGAAAAACTCATAACAGTCTTGAATAATACTCAGAAAAACAAAACTTTTTATCAGTAATTTGATAAAACTATAGCTTTTATCAAAAATCACTAAATTGGTAGAAATTGGAGGGTGTAGTGAAGAAACATGCACAGGATCCAAAAGTAGGATCAGACCTTCAGAATATATATTTTTGCTGGGCTACCCATTTGGGAGGGTTGATTTTATTTTATGTTATTTTATTATTCATTCATTCATTTATAAAGCAATTAGTAAACCACAACCGCTGTAAACAGTTTTGTGACAGGCGAATTTGTTTTTGTTTTTTTTTTTGTTTTTTTTTTATTGCATAAGTCCTCATCCTAAACTGAAGGCTTCTTACACAACAGCTAATGAGGATCCAAATAAACGATGAGCAATAGCCAAATAAAACATCGACTTTATTTTAGTGTTTTTCTGCACACAAACACACCAACGCTCTTCATTAACTACGTGACCTCTACTGCAGAGGGTAATGCCTGCTTTCATTCACTGACCACCAGGAGAGAGGACACACAAAGAGCAATGAATCAATCATTGACATGCCGCTCTGTGCCTAATGTCTCTGCCAGCCAATCCTGTCAGAGAAGGAAAACCAGATCCAGCCAGATTTCTAGTGATGTACTATTCACAGCACCCCCCCTTATGGTCCCCATGCTTAAGACCCCAGGAGACAGGAGGCAATGTAAAAATTAATTTGATGGGTTGATGTAACCAAGCTTGTTCATCTCAAACTAATCATGCTCATCTCTCCCACAGAAGAATTTACTGTGAGGTGATTTGACTGTCAAGGAAGCCAAAATGCAGAGACTCTGGTCCCCTCCTCTCCTCCTCCTACTTTACTGCTGCCTCTCAGGAAGCCAAGCCAATCGTGTGTACGTTCATCCCTTCTATCTCTTTGCCGGTGAAAATGTCAGCTGTGAGACTCTGCAGACCCAGACTACCAAGCCTCTTCAGACGCTTCCTGTGGCATCCCTTGATATCGAAGTCCTAACGCCGGACAGCAGGGACACGTCAGGCCAGGATGGGCAGAACATCACCCAGAGAACGGCCGTTCTGGCAGAACTCTTGAACTCTCTGGGCCTGAGGATGTACCAGGCACACAGCAGCAAGCATCAAGGTGCCAACATCCTCCTCTCTCCTGCCAACACCTACGGCTCTCTCGTCACTTTCTACCTGGGCGCCTCCAAGAAGATTGCGGGCTCATACCAGGTTCTTGCTTTTGATTTGTTGTCAGCAATTCTTAAGGTGCACAATGAGAGAAAACACTACAATGATATATAATGAGTCAGTACCCATCAGAGAAATGTCAAGGTTTTGGGTTATGCATATTCGGGCTGGAATACCTCAATATTGATACTGTGATGATATTGTGTAGATGTTTACACACAGGAGATTTTTGATACACAATCGTTAGTGGTGTAGATATGATGAAGGGGTAGGTGGAGGAAAATAGAACAGCTGGAATTATTGAATAAATCCAGAAATGAACACTAAGAAACACTTAACAAAAACAAAATCCAAAATCCTGGACTATATCCAGTCTCTTATTACAATATCATATAGCCCTAAAGCACATGCATTAGACTTTAACCTAATGGTTATTAACAATGAATGAGTGATAAATCGAAAGATGCTCTCCAACAGTTGAGACCATGACTGACTATGAAGCCATGAACTTTTTATGCCAACCCAACCTTTTCTCTCCCAGGAAATCCTGGGCCTGGGCAGAGAAACTGATCAAGAGGACTGCGTGTCATTAGTCGACGGGCACAAAGTACTGAAGACCCTGCAAAACATCAACTCTCTGGTGGATGATGGCCCCAAAGACGAGATAACCACCCAGGTCTGGGCCTTCACTCGCCAGGACGCCCATTTATCGGAGGATTTTATTCAAGGCACAAAGGATTTCTCAGACTCGTCGTTCATCCGCGGTGTGGACTTCTCCAAACCTGAGGAGGCCGGGGAGCTGGTGAACAGCTTTGTGGAGAAGACGTCAGGCGGGAAGGTGAAGAGCGTCTTCAAAGATCTGAGCTCCGGCAGCAACCTTCTGTTCATCAGTTCCTTTAATTTCAAAGGTCTGTCTCTTTGCCTGCCTTTTCTGTATACCACTGCTAAGCTAATTCACACATCACATCATATGTAATTATTACATTTTACTGACATTTTAATTTACTTAAACTTACCTGTTAAATTCTTTTAAATGACTTTTTTTTAATGCCATGCCATTTTATTATGTGTATTTTTTATTTTTTGATGAGATAGTTTGGAAATATTGAATCAGAAAGGTCCTATATTAATAAAGTTATCGGTGTTATTATTATTATTATTATTATTGTACACATATCTAGAATGATGATCTAAAGTCTAAACCTACTTTAGATCTTCAGAGCTCAACCATATAATGCAAACAAATCAATATCATGTGGATGAATGTCTTTGACCAAGACTAACCAGCACACCAGGCACCAAAGTTTAATTTTGGGATGGATAGCATCTCTCAGATCTGGATTCCAGTTAATATTAATGTTTTGCACTTGCTAAAAGTACCAGTCAAACCTGAGGGGATTTGACTTTGTGCAGTTACGGAATGCAGTTTATCATAGCATTGGAGAAATCTAGATGCTATGAAAAACAAAAATGCTACCATCCGCAATGCCAAAAGTACTGCGAACTCATACGATCTTACCTGAGGTTGACGATTACTGGCTGTGTTTACTCAGGTAACTGGAAGACAGCCTTCCAACCAGAGAGAACGTCCCTGCAGGAGTTTCATGTGAATGAAACGACCACAGTGATGGCTCCGCTGATGACCCATACGGGCCAGTACCACTACCTGAACGACAAGGTAAATCATTGCCTGGTGCATTTATATTGTTTGCTGTTTTGTTGTATCATTTTGTGCGAAGTGGTTGAACTTTCCTCACTCTCAGCTCCTCTATTACCCTGTGACCCCTCTCTTATTTAAGAACTGGACTCATTAGTAATGAGTGTTTTTGTATGATGTTACCATGAAGATGCGGCAGTGCACAGTTGTGAAGCTGCCTCTGAGTAAGCGGTCCTACATGTTGCTGGTCCTGCCTCATGAAGGAGCCAGCCTCCACAACATCGAGACCCATCTTCGTAGCGACATCATCTCTGAGTGGCACAAGAACCTCAAGGAAGGGTGAGTCTCCTGACGATTCAAAACTTCAAAACCTTAAACCTAGACCCCAGTGGAACCTGCACCGACTGCTGGCACAATATACAAAGTTGAGGGGCTGGTAATCTGCAGAATCTCCTGTCTCTTGTCACATTTAACTTGTCGGTGTCTTCTTGTGTGTCCATTCCTGAAATCCATCAATTCCATGACTTTTCCCTGATTTACAGCAACATTTCCATGATCAATATCTTTAAGATAATTTGTAAAAGTTCCATCTTTAATAGCCTATTTTAATATTCAATGTTTTGCCTTGTCTAAGTTCAACTTTTCAGATGAGACTTATATAATTAGGAAATTTATATTTTGGATTAATATTCAGAGATACTTCGATCCATCAGCTTGAGAAGCAAACCTCCATGACATGACTCCATGACATGTATCATCAGCATCAGTTTCATCATTTTTTTTTTTTTTTCCCAAGCCTAGAAGTCAAAGCTGTGAAATTCAATCCCATTTGTCTGGTTAAGTGCTTCTCTGTCACTGTGTAGATACATGTGCCAGTTTATTTGCTCCAAGTAAAAAGACCTAAGTCAGGAAGTGTCTATCAGCCTCTGAGCCAGTCAATCAATAGAGGGTTATTGTTTCAGTGTGGACTATATGCTAGCAGCTATGGATTTTGGGGGGAGAAGTGGAGGTCAGATCCAATCCCATGTCAGATTAACCACTTTTTTGGAAAAAAAAAAAAAGTAAAAGCTGTGTTCTCCCTCTGTCCATCCACCCAGTCTGCTGGAGCTGTCTCTGCCCAAGTTCTCCATGTCATCTCTGACCGATCTGCACAGCCTGCTGAGCGACATGAATACAGAATTAGAGAGCAAACTGCTGGGCTCTCAGGCTGAGTTCGCCCGGCTAAGCACCACTGAACCCTTCACTATAGATAAGGTGACATACATTAGATGGTCGTCCTGTCAGATTATAGAAATCTATCGCTGTGTAAGTGTGTCACTAACTCTGTGTCTGTGTGTAACCCTGTGTCCTCTCAGGCCTTCAACAAGGTGTTGTTTGAGATGTCCGAGGAGGGGGCAGAGCCTCAGGACAAGACCGAGGAAGCAGGCGTGCCTCTGAAGCTGACCATCAACCGACCTTTCTTCTTCTCTGTCACAGAAGGAAACTCTAATGCCATCCTCATGCTGGGCAAGGTCACCAATCCCACACTCTGAGGTTACAACCCTAACCTCTGATGGGTCTGATGTAGCGATCTCATCTCTCTATGGTGTTCTACCATAAAACTTTACCCACTGAAGCTCAAGTTTCTGCAGGGCTTGAAATCAATCTCTTCGAATATCTCATTTAGATCACACCCACGCTTTCCACCTGAATTAATGTCCGCAGATACGAGGAAATGAAGCACGCACTCACTCAAGAAGGATCCATCAATTTTCTGCAGTATTATGGCAATTTGTCACCGCTGCCAAGCTGACAAACTGGTGGTGATTAGAGTGACAGGCACTGAGGATCCATTCATCAGTATTTATCAAAAACCTGTTGCTGTGAACTGAGCTGAATCGCATTAAAGCAGCAGGTTGAAAACATACATTTGTTTCCTCTGTAAAGTTTATTATAGCAGTGTTCTGTACAGTATTTTTCCATAGAGTAGGAACAGTAGGCACAATTCTCTATGATGAATGACTAATACTTTGAATATTGTGTTCATTAAGAATTTATTTTTGTTTTGTTATGGTTTGTAATTGCTGGAATAAAACATTTGTTTCTCAGTGTAGCTGATATCTGTTTGTTTCTTTTCATCAAGAGCATATTCCCAACAATTACAGGGCATCAATAATGTCCTGCGTCAATTTTTGTCATCATCTAACCAACCAGTGAGCAGCCAACCAAACTGGACTTGAGTCTAGAGTTGCACTAGCGGTCATTCAACTGTCTGGTCAGGGTTTAACCCAGATACAGTTGACAGAGCTGTATTTGCAAGTGCTGCATTTTTAGAGATAAGGAATCCTCTTTCAGAGTCACCACGCTTTTTACTTTCTCAGATAATGGATTTTAAATGTACTACATTTAAATGCTTGGTGGATTTATGGTGCTAATTCTCACACAGCCTAAAACAGGTGAAATTTAAATCATTTTGTCTTGCTTCATTCAAAAACTAAACGGGAGCCCTCATATGCTCCAGACAAGAAGACTTTAACAAGCGCGCAAACAGAAAAGTACAAGATTGAAACAAACAACATTATTTAACCTTTATTTAACCAGATAAAGATCTCTTTGAGACTTTTACCTGGCCAGGTGACCACAAAGGCAGGATTAAACATACGGGACTGCTACTGCTTTTAAACCATGATAACTGATCTGATTTTACCTGATTTCTACCTGTGTGTATGACTTTGTCTGAATGATTGTAACTTTGTAATTCAGCTGCCTCTTGGCCAGGTCGCTTTTGTAAAAGAGATTCTTTATCTCAACAAGCTTATCTGGTTAAATAAAGGTAAATAAAAATAAAAAATAAACAAGTATACATCAAATGATGACAACATATGCTCAGTTACAGAATAACATCTGCTGAAACTGAAATAAATGTAGGTGTGGCAGATTAATAGAAAGTGGGTACATCTAAATAAATAAATGAACACTTCAGCACCAAATAACCACTGAAATGCACTGAACCAGCCTGACATGACAGAGGATGATACTGATATAATCACGGTGTTAGATCAACTGCAGGTGCTTTTTTTTTCAGCATAATACTACACCAACTCTCATCAGGATACTGACTTTCACACTTTAAAATGAGCCCCACTACACAAGGGATACTGTTGTAATTATGAAATGACATGTCAGCCATTTTCCTGTCTTGTCAGCACTCCTGAAGAGGAAAACCTCGTATGGTACTGAAACTACGAAGCAGCTAACTGCACTGAATATAACTACAGTATTCTGATAAACTGTAAAATAAATTTGATTCCTTGTAAAACAATAATAATAATAATAATAAATGTATCCCTGTGCTTTGGCAAATCCTTGAGCAGTCTCTCTCATTATATTATACTGCCAATGACTCAGTAACATTCTATGTCCCATGAAAACACACAGGATTTGGGTCATTTGTGCCTCAAGTATCAGCTGTGTTGCAGTGCTGTGAAGGAGGAGGAGGAAGGGCCATCTACCGGCCCACCAGGGTACTCGATCTCTTTGACTTTCATTGCAGTTACATTTTAAAGATTTTCAGCTGAAATGTAGTTCAAATGCAGCATAAGAGTCTGTTAAGGGATATTGTTGTGTCTAATTTCCCTCAAAGCCATTATTCTGTTCACTGATGTAACATCAAACTGTGTAGATCTGCTGTGAGGAGCAATATTACCTCTCACAGGTAAGAACGGCTTTCTGCTTCAGGCTCACACCAAAATAAAACGTCTCATGATTTCTGGTCAAGTGTCATGTTAATGCCTAAAGCCTCTGATTTCTTCTGTTTTCTTCAGCCAAGGCCATTATGAACCAGCTGTCCCCCTCCCTGACCACCATGCACCATCATGCCACCTTTACGAGCTCCATCTGTGATGAGAAGGCCCACTCTGTCATTGAAAAGGTAAAAAAAAAAAAAAAAATGCCAGATGTCCTAATGAAGCAGCTGAACCACAGTGGCACACAGTTTAGTGCAGATATCGTCGCCGTCACAGTGGAAGAAACTGAGGTGATGTTTGAGCCCCAGAACGACACAAAACAGGCCGAAGTCGAGAACACCAACAAGGCAAGAGGACCTGTTCACATGAATTATAAAGGAAAAAAAACAGCTTTTATTTTCCAAATTTGATTGAGGAACACAACATGGTGGTGGTGGGAAGACTTTCAGAGGTCTTATGACATATTATTCACTGGTTTGCCAAATATTTTCATGAGAAGCTTTCATAAGCACCTAAATTCGAGTTGTCAGGTATATGAGTTAGTGTTTAAATGAGTGCTCTGGATATTTCATGTGCCCTACCCTCCACTTGGCGAATACCCACAAAGGAAAATATAACGTGATAGGACAAATAAATTATCTAGATACAAAAGTTGTTTTAATAAAAGAGTATGTGTGAAAAGGAGAGTGTGTACAATATCTGCCTGACTCTTTGCAATGTAAATTTGCACTGATGCAACGATGGATGATAAGCAAATATTTGTCAATGCCATTAAAGTCCTCTGACGTAAGAATCAAACAGAATCCTAAATCACTGCCTTTGTTCAAACATTTCATTGTAAGAGTTACTTAAGTGATAGTTTCTTTTTTATGGTCATTTTCAAATTTAAAGATAATGAATATCAGCATAAAATACTGGTAATCGGCAACATCTATTAAAAAAACAAACAAACAAAAACAAAACAAAACATGAGTACCCTAACCCATTCCATATGTTTTTCCAACTGTACAGCATTTAAGAAAAAATAAATAAATAAATAAATATTGCTCAGTAGGGCTCAGGAGAGAAACTGATGAAAAAAAAATCTTGCTTCATTACAGAAATTGGATATTATGACATTATGGACATTATTGGACTTTAGAAATTTCCAATCATCATAAAACTTTGCACATAGTATGTTGAGAGGTGATTAGAAACATTGGCAAGGTATTTTTAACACCACAAATTTTGCTTAATCTGACGGATTGAATTTTATGAAATCTGTAATTAGACTTTAATGACCCACATGGGAAAAAACTAGATCATCACAGCTACGAGCAAAAAGAGACAGATCAGAAGAAGCAAATGCAGGTCATATGAGGGCGACTGATTACTCCAGTGCTTGGACATATTGGGAAGAAATGTGTGAATTAAAATAAAATATGGATTCCAGCCTTGCTGCCTTGCACTTCTTGTGCCACCTAGAAAAGACTTCACCACTCCTGTGCTCCACCCTCCACTTTCCAACACAGGACCAATCGTGATTCAGGAGAACCTCTGAAGGACATTAGAAGTGTAGAGGCCAGATAATCAAAAACCAAATTCTTGTCATACACGTAGCTAATGAAATAACTGCTTTCCCCTCGCTGTAATCTCCTGAGTTACAGGGGCTCCCAAATAAATTACACATTATACCTAAGGTGATTTTTTTTAAATTTTATTACCAAGTTCATTCTGTTAATAGCATTATATTACACCTTGGTTTTTAATAGAAATGGACACCATTCACACTAGCTGTCTCCGCTATTTGAAATTCATCCTTCAACAGGTAACAGTGAAGAGACAGAAAGAGTTGGTTGGATTTTGTTGTTGTTTGTTTTACATTCACTCCATAGAACTCTTACATTTGAAACGCACCATGTTTACCCAAGATCTCTTTTGGCCATATATCACCAAAACAAACATCTGTATTGGACAGTGCACACAATACCTTCAGCATCACAGTCATTTTGCAAAGAACGATAATTTCCCAAACTTCTAGTCGCCGTATAAAAAGTACCATCTCTATCAGAAATACCACAATCCCAATCTCCCATGTGAAAATTTGCCCATATACAGTCAACTGTGACCCTGAAAACACCTTAAGACAGGAGTTCCTCTCGTGTTTACACCCAGAATTGACAACATGACCCACAGTGGCTGGCAGAGCTCGACGGCTCCTGGTGTGTTATGAACCTCTGACGTCTCTGAACACCAAAGAAAAAATGGCTGACTTAAAACCTAAACAGAGAAATGTGTAGAGGAGGCGAACAAAAATACAGTAGTGTCAAAAAAACAAAAAAAACAAAACAAAACAAACAAAAAAAAAAACGTTCTCCAGTCCTGTCAGGTCTTTACAATCTGCTTGATACCCAAATTACTTTTTTGTAAGGTTTATTGGGCTTCAAATAATAAATATACATATTAATATATATTTTACTTCAGTGTATTGTGCAATCTTTCCCAAAAATATAATTTAAAAGAAACAAAAATGAAGCCTTCATACGTTGGTGAATGAGTTTTAGTTTTAGTCAAAGAAAATTAGGGGGGGTGCCAATGTCACTGACAGGATTTGGCTAAAAGCACAGATCTTGTGCCTAAGGCCTAATGTTTATTGGTTTGATTCATCCAGGCATTAAAAGTCCCACTAAGTCTTGTACTGCAGGAAGTTGACGGGATGTTCTGCAGTATCACAGACCAGGTGTGCTTGGACCAATGAGCCCAGCATGTTAAAGTGTTTTAGTTGCTGTGGGTTCAGTGGCTCTACTGGTTCTGTTCAGCCAGCTCTCGGGCCTCCTGCACCAGATCCATCAGCGTGGAGAACATGGAGATGTCGCCTGGCTGGAGACCCATCTTCTGGATCTGAGGAGGAGAAACAAACACACTTCAAATGACTCTATAATTTTACCTCATTTTATGATAACCTGTACTTTTTGGGGGCCTTGCCAAGTATAATGACAATAAAGTCCTATCTATCTATCTATCTATCTATTGTTATTGTCATAGTATGTTTTTATTGTAACTGCAAGTTTTTGTGTTCCTGCTCAAGGCCAACTGATGCAAATTAACCGGAAGTTATCTCAGATGTCTAAGGTCTAACAAACAAAAAGTTACTTTATGTCCATGGTTTGTTTTTTTGTTGTTTTTTTTTTTTTTAACTCACTGCCTTTTGAAGAACTTTAAAATTTCATTAATTTCAAGTTTAAGTGTATTTTAATCCCAATATCAATGTTTACATAGCCTACTATTACTATTTTTAATTTCATGTTGTTTATGTATTTATTTAGCAGTCTTGAATCACAAGTGTTAACCCATATAAGCTTAAGCATTCATTCCTATGCAGAAATATGATAAATACGGGGGTTTGTTCCTATAATTGGGCTCTATTGTCTTTTCACTTCCTTGAATTCTATATTTTCTTAACCTATAAAGCACATTGCTTTACATTTGACTGTATGAAATGTGCTAACTAAATTTTGATTAACTATAGAGTACATTCTGAAAAAAGTTTTGATTAATTATTTGACTGATTGATGTGTCTGTGTCTGTGCCTGTGTTATGTGTGCTTATGACTCAGTACCTGTTCACCCAGGTACTCCACGTCCAGTGCCAGCTGCAGGCGGATCTTGCTGTCGTCTGTGGGTCCCCCGTTCGCTGCTGCTGTGGTTGTGGTGGCTGCACCTTTCCTGGCCTGCTTTAGCCGCTTCAGACTCTCCTCCATCTTCCTCACTGAGCTCAGCACCTCTGAGATGGTCTCATAATACCTGCACACAGAAGTACGAGATAGGAAACGATGCTGAAGAAAGAAATACAACCACACCGTCAGCTTCGGTCCTATAATGATGAAAATAAAATATAATATTTATTATTTATTAACTATATTCTAGCATTTAAAACACCCTCTGAAAAGGCTAAAATGTGACAC
Organism: Myripristis murdjan; assembly: GCF_902150065.1. Classification (NCBI taxonomy): domain Eukaryota; kingdom Metazoa; phylum Chordata; class Actinopteri; order Holocentriformes; family Holocentridae; genus Myripristis; species Myripristis murdjan. The sequence goes on along the minus strand of NC_043994.1, from coordinate 14,405,139 downwards.
AATACACACACAACACAACCTATGGCTATCTACTCAACCAGTCCCAACAGAGGACGATTTCACTCAACTGTGGTGATTACTGATGTTGCTGGTGTGTGTGTGTGTGTGTGTGTGTGTGTGTGCAGGGTCACCTCTGTGTGCAGTCTGACAATGTAACTCGCAGCCATTCCTGTGCTGTAGAAGGAGTGACCAGTCCCGTTGAGTCAGTCAGCAGCTGATGTAGCGGACGCAAGGCGTTGTCCATGTACGCTGACGCTCGCACCGGCAGATCCTGACCAGGAAGCACGTGCAATGTGATATCAGGAAAGTAACAAATTTGTTGGTAGCAAAGACATCCAAATCAAATTTTTGCCCATGTTTAGGATGATGCCAACAATGTAGGTCTATTCAGGGCACTTTACTTTCTTTACAAAGAGTCTAAAACATAAAATTTACTACAGGTGAGTCATTTCCAAAAGAATAAACTGAGGACTGATGAAAAGCATCTGCACACTGGCCCAAAAAGGGAAAAATCCAACAGAGAGACTCTCACTGATGGAAAACTGGAAATAAATATTAATAATATACTCAAGTGAGAAAAAATATGATTAAAATAAAAACTGTTTAAAATTAAGAAACAGTACATAGTACACGTAGAGCATAATCAAACCAAAGACACTGTTTGATTACTCTGTATATTACAGCTTTGTATTTCCTGTAAGAGAACATGTAAATGAAAAAATACTTAGAATTATGTCCACTGAAACATTAAATATTTAACAGGTAAAATGTTATGGATCAAAAGATGACCAAATATCCCAACAGCATTTGTTTTAATGTGGCATGCTATCACATTTGTGGCTATGCTGTCATATATGACAAACGCCGGTGTGTGGACACTACAACTTCGCCCACCTTATTGGTCCTTCGGTAGAGGCGAGGAACCTCAGAGGCACTCTTGAGGAAGCGGCAGCACCGCTCAGTCAGATGCTGGGTCATCCTGGTGTTGAGAGTGGGGACGCTGCCGGACAGACAGGCTTTAGAGTCCGCCAGAGCATCTGACAGGGAGGAGAGCACCAGTACACACGTTAGCCTGGTTTATTCTACTGTGGAGGAGAGGGATACAGCTCAATGATTCGGCAAAAGCATCATTATATTTTGCGACTGAAATTTTCTCTTAGAATATACCCTGCTCAGGGGTCTGCTGGGAGTGTGGAGTGTGTTAAAGTCTGTTGTTGTTTTTTTTTTTTGAATGACAGTCAACACCAACAGTGTGCACAGTGCCAGGAGCCTTCCCTTCTGCATGTTTTCCACAAAAATAAGACCATGTGGGATATACTGTGGTGAAGGATTAGAAAAATGTCCTCCAAAAAGATATGAGATTCCACACGTTACCGTTTCTGTTGAGGTAAACCCCAGACACTTTGCAAAAGATGTATGAAAATGCTTCTTTCTGACTGACAAAAGTTTGAGCGGTAAGATAGATCATATGCTGCAAGGGTAATAAAACGATCAGCAACTTCCCTAGCTCTATGCTTATGTAACTTACCTTCCACAATAGCAAAATTTTTGAATCCGATAGCTTCCAGCCTTTGTCTGACCATCTCCGACATCTCTGGTATCTAAGAAAACAACAAGCAAAATGTCAGCATAAAAATTAAAACACAATCAAAACATGAGAGAAACCATTATAAACATGTCAAAACGGGCTCTTTAATACATGTAAAATTGAGGTTTGGGTCAAAACCAACCTGTCTAAACCCTTCATTTAGGTGTGTGACATAATATATGTGTTAAATATCCTGGTGTGTGTTTGTGTGTACCTGCTCCTGCAGTTTTTGGATGTCAGCTGCAATGTAGACCAGCTGCTTGGTGGACAGGGAGGTGGGACTTCCGCTCTCACTGCCAGCCTCATCCAATGAGGTTCGACTGGAGGTGGAGGAGGCGGAGCTAGGCAGGGGCCTGGTTGGCTCTTTAGTCACCTCAGGGGGCGGAATCTTGGTCAGCACCTGTCAGGACAGCGATCAAGATGTGCAACAAGAACAAGCACGACCAGCAAGTAACCAGGCTCTGCATTTGGATGAAGACGCTGCTTTGGCTTTGTTGCTCTTGCGGGGTGTCTACAGCTATAAGAGACCTTTTTAAAACAATGTTAATGAAATGGAACAAATCATCGTTTCAGTTTTACGTAGGAATGTGTGATTAATTACATGACTCTATTAAACCAGGTTCAGCAGTAGTCTTAGTGTGTCATAGGTTAACTCTGACGCAGAAGAACTTGACAAATTTTGACAAAATAGATGGATAAAGAGAATTAGATAAGAAGTTTATGTTGAAATGAAGACCTCATAGATTCAAATGTAAGACTATCTGATGACATTTAAATGCTGAAATTTACAAAATTGAATTTAAGACACTTTAAGACTTTTAAACACCAGCAGACACTGTGTGTGTGTTAAATGAAAATTCCACCTTAAATTATGAACACTGTTTAAAATATGGATTGGTGACTTACATAGGTCTCTATGGAATAACAAAAATACAATATTAAACTACAAAACAGCATCAGAAACACAATGTGAAATTGAAAATGCATTGTTTTTAAATGGTGTAAATATTTTTAGGCAGGAATTTTTTACCAACTTCAATAATTTAATAGATTTTCAATGCATTAATAAAACAGTGAAAAATTTTTAAAACCAGCCCGCTGTAGTTTACCTCGTTGAGGAACTTGGCGTATCTTGAGTACAGCTGCAGCGTGAGCTTCCAGAAGCGATGGGCCAGAGGGGACAGGTACACTTTGTCTGACCAACACCTCACGAGGCAGGACCACAACACATCAGACACCTGCAGGTGGTACGCACTGCCCGCTGCAGACGAAAGCACACACACACATACACACACACACACATAAAAAGTTCATACAGGTAGTAGGATAGGGCAGTCATTACATCCAGACTCATTAATTCTCTACAGTGGTCACAAGAGGGGGTAAATGCGTACCTGGAGCTGCCACTAATCCATCATTTATGGCATTTTCCAAACTTCCTGCTATTTCCTTGTACCTGAGACAGCGGAGGGATTGAGACACAGAGTTAGCGAGAGGGGGGGAGGGAACAGCGTTAACAAAACAGTCTGTGTTCATGACATAAAAAACAGTAAGTTTTACTCGCAGTGATGGACCTTCCAAAAAGTCTGAGCTGTACAGGATGTTTGTATTGTGAAATGGACATGTGGATCTAATCTTGACGTGCTTATGGTGAATCTGTTTTGTGTACTTTACTGTGTTTGTGTGTGTGTGTTTAGGAGGCAGCGGGTGGTTGACAAACAGCAGAAGACACAGTGTCCAACTTCCCAGTTATTTCAGATCACAGATCAATGTCCAATCAGTCAAGGGTTACTGTCATGTTTATGGGCTGTGGCTGGTATAAGGCTGCCTTCGACTGCCTCGATTTACATATTGCTCCCTGTTCAATATGAAACAGCAATCCATATTCACTTTTCCAAAACACCAAAAAATAGGGCATTGTTCAAGTTATCAGCTTTAGATGACCCAGTTTTTCTGAAATAATGCTGACAGGCAAAGTGCAACTCCAGTCTGGCTCCTCCCTGGAGGCCTTACATCCAGACTGCTAAATTCTTCTTAAACTCTGCACTAAAACAGAAATCCCCCCACCGCACCCTCGAATAATATCTGACTGAATTCATTTAAGGTAACTGAGATGATGAATTTCAAAGCCGTGCACCAGAAGAGAAGATTAAAGCCTATTCTCTTCCCATTGTTAAACAAACTTACATAAAAAATTCATTGGACATGGATGCTGAAGTTCTATATTCATGAAGGGTTTGATACCAAAACAAGAACATCAATAAATATGGTGCTTGCTCTGGTAAAATGGTGCTGGCATAAATTCAAAACTAACAATATACAATTTCTGACATTTGGCGTGACTTACAATGAGCCGTAAATAAAATGACAACACTGTAGAGGGCGTAATTCCCACTTTAAGACACAAAGAAATAAAGCATTTTGGAATGAGAGTCTTACTGTTTCAGAGCATAGCCTGCAGAGTATAATAAGTCTCCCCTGCCATTCAGACTGGTGTAGGAGGGATATTGTGTTGTGTGTCTGTGATCTGAGGTGTAGGCTGGAGTGTGTAGGGTGTAGCGCATACTAAAGTAATACGCACCGCAGCTGAAAGTAGACAGGAAGGTTCCACTTGTTATGAAAGCTGGTGTATGACGGGTGCACTCTCAGCCTCTTCACACTGGCCTGTGAACTGCACTGGCGCTCAAACCTCCGCACAAAATCCATACTCACACTATACCGCTGGGAGAGAAGACAAGCAAGACGCACAAATGCATTCAAACACAGATGAGATTAAAAACACTGTAGTAAATGCCGAGGTTTGCATGCTATATGTACATCCAGCATGTGAACAGATTCAGCAGAGGCAGAGTTAAAATGCAAACTACTGCACTGCCTTTTCAGTTCTGTAACATTAAGATAAACTTACAGTAATAAAATTAAACTCATAAAATTTTGACAGGCTCGTACAGGCGCACACACATCAACAGTCTCCGTGTTGCAGTACCTCATAAAATATGTCAGGATTTCCAGGGTTGAAGAGGAAGGCCATCCTGTCCTCTATCCCTCGGATGATTTCTGGCCACACAGAGTTCACCAGGAAATCGTAGCCCGGCACGATATCTGCTTTGTCACTGAGGCCAAAGGGAACATTGACACGTAATTCAAGCATTATTGTTTTCTCTTCATCAGGCCGCACCATGGAGGAGCACGGCTGTGTTTCATCTTTTGTTCTTTGTTATGTTAAGTAACAAAAAAAAACAAAAGATGTGGCTCTTTGTTATGCTTGAAAAATCATGTGGAGCCATTAGAAGTCATGAAGCTGATTCTCATTATGGGAACAAAACAAATTTGTGACATGAATGAAGTGCAGCAATTATGTTGAAACACCAATAAAGCCTGGTTTTGCTGCTCAAAAGCACTTTATAGTTGAAACTAACCACTTTGTTATTGTGCTTCAAAGCACAAATTAACTGCTTTATCAGCTTTGGGACACTTGGCCCCATACACACCCATGTTCATGTCTGGTGAGCAAAAGGCAACAACTCATCATCATAGTTTTGCTGTCAGCAGTGAGAGAAAAACTAATGATATGAACATCCCTCTTTTCAAGTAAGATGATCTGCGTTAATACCTGGATACGGCTCCTCCCGTCACCTCTCTGAGCAGCCGACAGTGGTGAGGGACAAACTCCAGCAGTCGAGAATACATGAGCTGGAGGCCGTTCGGATTGGACTTCACCAACTCTTCCACTATGACCTGCAGAGGAGAGGAGAGGACAGCAGAAATGTTTTTATTCCTCTTTTCAGCCTATGCAAATAATAATAATGCTCCTTTGTGTTAAAGTTCTTTGTGTGTACGTCTCAGTGGGCTATATTTTGGCTGCATTTTAGTCGCACTTTATTTAGCAAGTGCAATCTCTATACAAGCATTAAATCCTTTTAGTTTATTATATGAGTTCATGGGGCTAGAAGTTTCTGTTATAACTTTAGATGACTGCTATACTTTTATTTGATTATCGCTATTTTTGTGAATTAAATATAACATACTGCTACTTACAAATGACCTTACTGTGATATTATGTGCTTATTTTCACTGCCGATCTAACCCTAATCATTTTTTCAATTAATCAACTACTCATGCAGAGTGGGAAGTTAGCAGAACTCAAAGTCACATCTTCAGGTTCCTTTCTTAGTCTGGCAGGCAGGCCCCTAAAAAAGTATTAACATTATATTATATGAATGGACAAGAACAAGGAAATCTTAGCATCTTAGTGAAGCTGTGACCAACAAATATTTGGAATTTTTACTAAAACTTGAAATTATGACTGATTACTTTTCAGTCATTCAGCTAACTGGTTAATCGACTAATGTTTTCAGCACTAGTGACCAACAGCATGTGACTTGTATAGTTGTATTTGACCGACACGCTTTCAGTCTTTGACAGCATTATCTTTGTTGACTCAGACATCTGTTAGTTTATGTCTTCACAAAGCATGCGGTGCTTACCTGGTCCATGTATGGTTTGACCAGCACCTGTCCCACCAGAGCCTCAGCGTCTCGGGTCTTATCGATGGTGGCGTACGTCCTGAGGCAGTGGCGCACCATGTCTACGTTGGACGTCTGCAGACCCTCTATCAGCAGGCCCTCCAGAGACTGCTGCAGCATGGAGGTGATGCCTGCAATACGCTGCAAGACGACAAACACCCCATCAGGCATGCAGAGCCTCACATGTGTAGCTGTATACGGTATCCAAAATATCAGGACCACGTTCTCACTCAAGGACATCGACAGACTAGACTCCTGAATCATGCTGAAAAGTAGGATCGCTTATAAATTATGCATATCAAAACCACTTCAGTCATGAATGATATAAATGATGGGAGGTGAAAAGATTGAGAATTTCTAAGTATTGAAACACTTTTAGTATGGCTCTTACACAAAGAGCTGCATCATGAAATTAGGATGATGGTCCTTCTATTTTCTGTTCAATAAATGGCAGCAGTGATGCCATTGTTAATACTGTTTGCAGAGAAGAGATGCCTTTAGTATTAACCATCAGGAGTGTAAGAAAGCAGCAAGTCATTGTCAGATAATCATGAGATGTATAGTTGGCTGACTGACACACTTACAGGTCTGACTTTGTCCAGAAGCGGCATGCCTTTGCTCTGTACAGCATGAAACTGCAGCTGGTTAAATTCTGTAGCGATCCTCTCAAGGATCTGGCCTGCCAACAGAGGACTGTAGGCGCACACACACACACGCGCACACACGCGCACACACACACACACACACACACACACATTAAGTGCAACCTTCCTGCAATGACCAAACTCATAATGTGAATTTATGATGTACTGAAGCACTCAGCCAAAGTCTCTGTGGTGCTGCATGAAAGTGGTACAGACATTTATTTAGCACAGGGATACAGTGCTCCAATCATTATTATTGAAAAATATGCTTGGGCAAATGAAATAATAAATAAATAAATACTCAATGTCATAATAACCTATTCCAGCATTTTACTACAGAGGGGTTTTGTATCACCAAATTCCATTTTTCCTAAATCCAGATATAGACACTCTGCTAAGACTTGATATTGAAATACATCTGTTTGCAAATATTGCCCATACACATCTGCTAAAAGAATCTACCCAGTGATTACCAATGGTATCGCTGTACAGTCAGTCTGTTTCCTACCTGCTGATCTCCAGAGAGCTGGATTCCTTGGAGTTTTGCGAGTGGAGAATTTTCTCAATCTTCTCCACTGAGCGCACCACCTGGATCAGCCTCAGCACACACACCTGGTGACCAGATAAGTTGATATGACACTTAAGCGATCCCTACAGCAGGTTACTTCAATCCAGACTGACCCATACAGTTGGAGGCTGTCTCCTGTTACAAGTTTTTATGTGCTTGAAACAGTCTGACTACACTTAAATAGGATGAAATAATTCAATAACAGGCGGGTCTTTCTGGGTCTACAGCTAACCAGTCACAGGGCATAGCAGTGTATTTACAGATGAATTAAAAATAATACATCAAATGGTCCATCCAATGACAACATTTGAGGAGCCAAACCTTTTTCTTCTGCAGATCATCCTGTTTGGACAGCTGGTTGTCTATGGCCTGAATCACCTCACTCACACAGGAACGCAGGCTCTGCAACACAAAGCAGTTAGCTGACATGTTTACCCACATTATGGCAGTCATGAGGTCAGACATGTGAGTGCAGGAAATACACACCATAACCTCCTCTCGCAACTGACCCAGAGGCACAGACAGCTGATTGAGAGCTTTGTCCATCCCAACCTGTCAAAAGGAAGCAGAGGGAGGCTGGACTTTAGAAATAGTCTACATGACACTTAAAGATTTATTTACAAAAGTGTACAGGCGGTGGTGTGCTCCCCTCAAATTGCAATGCAATTCTCTGAACTTATTAGCCTGTTGTAGCTGTTTTATTATTTGTCTCTCCCTGTTTGGCTATCATATTCACGTTACTAGTGAGTGTTTGTCAAAAATCTCATGTTTAAATATCTTATGAAAGCACCAACAGCCATCCTTACAATATCATCACAATACTGATATCGAAGTATTTGGTCAAAGATATCATGATATTTGATTTTGTCTATATCGTCCAGCCCACATATAGATGACATGTTTTCAACAGTGATGAGACATGATGAGGTAAGGCACCCATACTGCCCACTCACCAGGTTGGTGGAGAGGTTAACAAAGTCAGCGTAGTCCTTGTTAATGAGCTCCACCATGGCTGTCTTCAACAGCTTGTAGTAGAGCTCCAGGTCCTCTCTCATCTCCTCCAGTTGGACCTGCTTCCGACACTCCGACACAAACTGGTCGACGTCGAAATCATCCTAAGGAATAGGAGAGGGAGTGTGGGGGAGGCAGTGGTGTGAGACAGACAGGACAGGACACAGCAGCACACACACACACACACACACACACACACACAGTGACAGAGCCTACTGATCAGCCATGTACACAGTGAGATGCATCACTAAGAGAGACTAGCTGTGTTACAGACACAGACAGAGGCTTTAGAGGAGAAATGCACACAGACTTAGACAGTTCACTGCACAAAGTGACCAAAGTTTTACTACACCAGCTAAACAGGCTCATCATCTGGTTAAACTTTACTGATATTTTCAATCAGACTCAATACATTTTATATTCCGACAGCATCGATAATTAGCTGTGACTGTGATTCATATCCATAGGCTCCATAAATGAAGCAGCTACATCGTCTATAAATCAGGTAAGGTTTAACAAGGTAACCAGCAGCCAGTGCCAACAGCTAAACGTCAGCTAGCTAGGCTGCTAACTTAGCATAAAAACTAAACGCAACGTTAACTAATTAGATTCTCACCTTCATAAAAACGTCCTTGTCGAAGCACAAAGAGTCTGGTCCCTTTGGCAGATTCATCTTTTACTGTAAGAGATGAAACATACACAATAAAGGGACAAGCGACTGGCTAGCTGCTAAAGAGGTTTATACACCTCACTTCCGCAAACATGGCAAGAGCACCACCGAAGAAGAGGAGTCACGCTCAGCAGGCTGCAGCGACGCTACTGCGCCCCCTAAAGGACAGTGAGGGGAAAGTGTGCTGTGAAAAGATGGATGATGGGGTTAAGGGGTTTTCAACTCCGTGTTTCATCATTATCATCAACACCGTTTCGCGATATCTGATGGATTCGAGTTTCATGGTTTGAAATGGTCAGGGATTTATTCCATAGACTTAATATTTTGCTTGAATAAAACCAAGGAAGGAAGGAAGAAAGGAAGGAAGCTTGGAGGGCAAGGGTGGAAGGTTGGGGTGGGAATGGAACAAGAAAGCCAGAAAGAAAAAATAAAAGAAAGCACCACTGCATCACTATAAGAGAGTTACTGCTCTGCTGTGATGAAATTCAAATCACATCATCCGCCTGTCACATCCAGATCATGCTGTGGCTCATTTGACACTCCTCAGGCAAAGTATGTCAAAGTCACTTAAAGGCTCTCTGTAGATTTCAGGCACGATCAACCTGCAATTTGATCTATCAATCATGAAAAAATTAGGGTATTTCCTGTCCACTCAGGTTTTAGATACATGTAGTCACAAGCGATATTGGACAATATGGTAATAAATAGTGGGGTGAAATATTTAAACACTGTGAAGAAGTGTTGGCCATTGATGTTGAAGTTTCAGTGTTACCTTTGCCAGAACACAAAGTGAACAGGAGGACAAGCACTGATGTGTGTTACAATTAAGCAAAGTGGTGTCTTATATGATAAAGAAATAAATATGATAATGCGCATCTCAAAGGGTCTTGGCTGGGCTCTCTGTCATAGTACATCAGGTCTTCAGTTCATTTCATTACATAAAAGGCTACAATATGCTTACAGAGCAACTCTGCTCTGATGAAGGCTACCAGCCAAAACACATAGAGCATATATTGTGGCCCTTTAAGCAATAAATTAAACAAAACCCTGATATATGACTCTGTGGAGTGGAGCCTTTTCTTCTTTGATGTTTTATGATCTTGGAAATTCATATGGCCATACCCTGACATCCCTGCATCTTTTAATATGGAAAATGTCATCAGTTGTCTTCATCAAAGTGAATTCCCGACTATAGACCATGACCACCAAATAAAGGCACAGGGCTAATCAGTTGAAACTTTGGGGTAGGGAGAACCAAAATCATCATCTGTTTTAGACTAAAGAACTATTTGTTCAAGGTTTTCTTTGTTCCTCACTTTTCTAAAAGGATGAAGTCAAGGATAAACCCACCTGAACTCAAGTACACATCTTTTGGAGCTTATATAAACCATTACCACATAAATTCACACAACTGAAAAACATAATTTATAAAAGCTTTATACACTGATGCAGTCATGACCTGTGCTGGGAGAAATGATCCAAAAGTGTTTTGTTTGTTTGTTTGTTTTTTGGTCAAAATTTAAAATAATATTTTTTACTGCAAATACGAAGATAATGTGCAGGACCACTTGTCTTTCAAAAATCTTTCTCAAAAATCTTCTGTATTATTATACATCTTAAATTGTATTTATTACAAACTGGAGGTCATGGATTACCCCCAGTTTTAAGACTTGGGCCTGACTCAATCACTTGTTTTCTATTTGTATTATGATGATATCTGTATTAAAACTATTATTTCATTATATATTTTTTATATTTTATCTCCCAAAAATGTGTATTTGATTTTAATTCTAGTGTCTTGGCCTAAATTTAGGCTGCCACCAACCATGAGCTGGTTCCTCTCTGACTTTGGGTTTGCAAAGCCAGCCCTATTGGATGAAAGGGAAGGGCGATGGTGTCAGGTGATGCAGCGGCAGCCACTATTCATTGAGATTTTGTCGCTTTGGAGAAATCGCTGGTCGCCCAACCCGGATGCTGTGCTGTACAACTACTGATGATCTGAGCAGTGCGCAGCGCTATCGGCAGAGCAGGGGAGAGGAAATATTTCAGTACCCTTGGAGAGGACAGCGCTCTCCCCGGATCCACACTCGTGACCGGCGGGGCTCCGCATCCCAGGAACATCATTATTCATATCCAGGGTTAGGGGAGGGTGTAGCCGCCACACTACAAACGCTTCCCCTCTCCTGCACTGCAAGATCGTGAGAGGAGCACTTGCACGGCGCTCACCAGCCGTGGAGGGTGAGCCAGGTAGGCAGACAGAGGCACAGAAAGAGAGAGAGAGAGGAGAAGAGAGAGAAGGAGCCGATCATTACTAGAGATGGCGGAGTGCGGGCGGAAGGCGCTGTCTCTCCTGGAAGCGGCCCGTTCCCGGTACGAGAGCCTGCAGATATCCGACGACGTGTTCGGCGAGTCCGGGGACGACAGCAGCGAGAACCCCTTCTACAGCACCTCCGGGGACTCCAACTCCGACAACTACATCGCCGAGGCAGGCGAGGAGCAGCAGCAGCAGCGGGGTTTGGGCGACAGCGATAGTGGCCACAGCGGGAGCAGCGGAGGGGGAGGCGGAGGGGGATGCAGCGGGAGTAGTGGAGCCGGTCCCCCGGGCTCAGTGTCCCGGAGCCAGGCTGAGGAGGACGGCTGGACAGAGACCCTGCAGGATGTCACCGTGCCGCCGTACAAGGAGACATACGGTGAGGCGTGATGCATGACAAGATGAATAAGGTCATTTGTGTGTAGGGAGGCACTGCCTGTAGGTGTTAGTTTAGGTGTAGGGAGAGGAGCAGTGCAGCACACTGTCATGTTTTACAGGTCAGCCAGGCTCTCCATGGTTCTGACTTTGATGCCAAACCGGCGCACAATAAGGCTATTGCTGTAATACAACTGGACCCTTGTTTCAGCTCCTCCTGTGTGTGTGCACGCGCTGTGCTGTGCTCTGTGTGTGTGTGTGTGTGTGTGTGTGTGTGTGTGTGTGTGTGTGTGTGTGTGTGTGTGTGTGTGTGTGTGTGTGTGTGTGTGTGTGTGTGTCTGAGTGAGAGAGAGAGAGAGAGAGAGAGAGAGAGAGAGAGAGAGAGACAGAAAAAGAAATAAGCATTTTAATAACAGCATTAAGTTAAAGGCAAATGTTTCTCCTTTGATACTTTACCCAGGATAAGGTGCTGTAGTTCACACTCTCTAGTGCAAGTGCATGTGTGTGTGTGTGTGTGTGAGAGAGAGAGAGAGAGAGAGAGAGAGAGAGAGAGAGAGAGAGAGAGAGAGTGAGTGTGTAAGAACAGGACAGTGCAGGGAGGCATGCTGTTTAATTTAGAGGAACAGCATGATGTCGGTTTCTCTCCCAGCCCTACATACACACAAAGATTTATATGCACGCACGCTCATAAGCACGCTCATAAGCAGGCACGCACACACACACACACATGTAGACACTGTCCTTTTCATGTGTATTAAGTTAATTAATGACACTCTTAATAGTATTAGCAGGAGACGTCCACTGATCGAGTGTGTGTGTGTGTGTGTGTGTGTGTGTGTGTTTGTGTGTGTGTGTGTGCTGAACAGAGATACTTGTGTGAGTCGTGACAGTTGAGTAGTGCCACCCACTCTGTTCTCTCTCCCTCTCTTTCTCTTTCTTTGTCTTTTTTCTTGGCAATAAATGCCTACTGTCCTCAACTCAACTCATCAATGTTTAAAGCCCAGTACTAGTCAACTCGTGCCACAAAGAGCAGAGAGGATATCTGATGTCTCTATTACCTGCATGCCCCCAGGCTAGTGTAGTGACTGCCCTTCATCATTCTTTGTCCTCCTCTTTGTTCTCCTCTCTGTCTCTCCCTCCCTCTCGTCTATGTCTGTTTTATCTATTTGTGTACTACCAAGTATAGTGGTGCACATCAGGGAGCAGGTTTTGGGCTTTCAGTGCAGCTGCATCTGTAAGGCTCAGTTTGGATTAGTTCTCCTCCTGTGGCTCTTCTCCCTCAGCTGGAGCAGATGTGATTGGTGGGAATGCCATCCTGTCTCCACGGTGACATGTTGCACTGTAGCACCCTAGGAGGTGAGCCAGCCATCTGGCTGTAGCATCAGCAACACAAATCCAGCCCCAGTCTGATCACACACACATGAAAAACACACATGAAAAACACACATGCAAACACACAAAACTGACTGCATGTCCCAAACATCCTATTTTGGTAATATTAAAAAGCAGTTACAATAATTATATTGGAATGAACTTCATTAGACTGTAACTGACAAGATTAGCATGTAAAGTTGCTAGTTATTTATAAAAATGTTGTTGCTAAATTTTTGAAATTTTGTTTCTAATTAATTATACAATATTAACATATAATTAAACTTAAGTGGTTTTATGTGTAGAATACTTCTTTTATAGTTAATTTTGCAGAGGTGGAAGTAACTAATTACAGCTACTCAGATTGCTGTAATTGAGTATAATAAAGGGTACACTATGAAAAATTGCAGACAGTCGATAGAAGTGAGGATCATTTATGCTCACCTGGCAAAAATGGGGAATAAGCGTTGAAAAAATATTCAACCACCAAATTATGTGCGTATTCCACATTTGCCACTTGAATCTACAGGGTTCTCGCTTCTGTAAACGCGCAGAAATTTTGCACAATGCACCTTTAAAAGAATGTAGTTTGAATCGTGTTCTCTCATCCTTTTATAACTGCACAGAAAAGATCACACCTAAAAAAAACAACAACTAACTCAGTCACTTTCACTCTGAGTACATTTTAAATGAGCTACTTTTTACTTTTACTTAAGTAGATTTTTACAGCAGTTCTTCTACTTCTACTTAAGGAGAAATATCAGCAAAGTAAGAGTACCTCTACTTGAGTAGCAATTTGAAATACTCTTTCCACCACTGTCCATTTTGTATGGCCATCTGCACAAAAAGCTGAAGTAGTTTGGCTGCACTTCACCTATACTTAACCCCTTTTTAGAATAAAAACAACACCATATATGACGATGTGAGTAGGAGATAACTTTTTTTTTCCTGTACTATGTCAGCTGGAGGTTGGTATCAGGAGGTGTGGAGTGATGTCTCTTTCACACAGCCAAAATGAACCTGGATAAGCTGACTGGGTAAGAGGTATCAGTTTGTTCACCAAGATGGCACCAGTTGTGAGAATTGAGAGTACAGGATGTTCTTTGCTCTCCCGTCCTGCTCGCTCTCTGTTGACTTAAGCTTAGGATCCGGCAGGTGTGTGTGCTTTGTATAAGCGGGTGCGGTGACAGGCGTGATTGCTAAAATGCAGTGAAAGTGTGTCTGCACAAACCCAACCAAAGTGGGTGTGGCTTTGCACTGCGTCAGGGGTGTAGATGATGAAGAGCTGCTTGGCTGGATGGTCGCAGGGCTACCAGGGAGGCTAAATCAAACTTCAAACCTCAAGCAGCCAAGACTGTATTTCAAGCCAAGTCTGATTTTATGGGGCTGAGCAGCAGAGCTAGACTGCACCCGGAGTCTCCTCCTATTTGTGTACCTACACAAATATTTTTCTCCACTGATTTATTAAAGGCATGGGATGGGAAATGGCCTCAGCTAAATGAGGGTTCCCCTAAGTCAGCAAATGGCTTCATAAAGTCTGGATCTCTGTCCATCTATCTGCCCATCTAGCTGTCTTATTGCCTGTCTACCTGTCTGTCTGTCTGTGTCTATGTGTCTTCCTGTCAGGCGGTGACAGTGCTGACACAGATGCGGTGTTGATGTGACAGCCCCACTCCCAGGAGGTTGTGCGCCCTGTGCATAAATCATCAGCCGGCATCAGAATGCATCTAGTCAACCTCAAGGAAACTCCACACTCCCACATCAACTGTACCACAAAAGATTTCAGGCTGCATTTTGTCTCACCGACTTGTGTTTTTTTGCGCTTGTTTGGCCGAGCTGTGCTACTGCACATTTCCAAAAAGGGAGTTTTTGAATCTGTGCTGCATTTTTTCGATTACATAAAATTCTGGTTTGCTGAAAGTCAGGTTTGCAGGAGATATGTTGTCCTCATCTCGGTGTGAGATTGTTTCCCTGGCGGTGTGGGGGCGGGGGTGTGGAAAAGGACCAAGCTGAGGATTATGAAGCATATATCCACATCTCAGATTATATAACCATCTTATCATGATGATGAGGCTTCAAGCAGGGAATTAAAGAGCTATTTATTCATTCACTCTGCTGAGTGGCTCTGGTAGTTTTTTTTTACCAGTACCCTGCCTGGCTGGTTGTGTTGTTTGTTTGTCTTTCCATGTCTGTCTTTCTTTTTCTCTGTCTTTCTCCCATATTTGTAACCTCTGTTAACACTGCTGAGCCATTTGAAATTAATCATCATCCAAACAAGGATTCACACACTCACACAGACACAGCGTGAAATTTGATAGTATGCTCATTCAGGCCTATTAGGTAAACGTTACTATAGGGTACATTCAGAGGGCCTGAGCTGCATCATGTCTCATTTTTTCCCCCCTCCTCTCTCTGCTTCTTCCCTCAGATTTAGGGAGTCTTCATCAGATATTCCCTTTTTAGTTGAAATAGCAAGAAATCTCAGGGCTCTGCTGCGCTCGTTTTCTTCTAAACACCAACCTGAGAGCATGTTTTGTCTGCATGGGGGGCTTATCCACTCCAAATACACAGTAATCTCTTATTCTTAATTCTGCTACTATAAAAGCGCTACTGAAGCTCTACCAGGCAGCTGTTTGTCCCTCAACAATAGAAATACTACATCAGCTGACAGGCACAAGGGATTATTCTTTCGTTTGAATGTGCAAGGCAGGTGGAGTCACGTTAATGGGTAATGCGGGAAAACGAATACATTTGAGTTTTCCCTCATACAGACAAACATCTACTAACATGAGTCGCCTGACAGCAGAATTATGGAAATCCTTAATCCAGCTCTATCAGAGTAGAGGATATTGCATCCACTGAGGATGGTTTGTGTAAAAAGTCTATGGGGAAGGGAGTTGAGGCATATGTGCTCAGCAGGAGATGAAATTACTCCATTCTCCGTAAAAATGATATGTCGTTTCTGCAGTTTATATTTTTGGCTTATTCATGTGGTGGGCTGAGGTGAATCATTTTATTTCCGTGGACCCTCCATCTTTATGTCTGCTGTTTTTTATTGAGGAGCAGCTTCCTCCAAGGAAGTCACGCTGGATTTTGCATTTAGCTTTCAAGTCTAATGGAATGCAAATGAGTGGATTTTGAGCCATGCCCCGGGCTGTTTCACTGTCTAGGCCACAAGCACAGGCTCTGTGGGCCTGCTTACCGCTCAGTCTGTTTTTTCCCCTCCTTCTTATCTCACTCTCCCTCTCCCACATGTTGCTTTTAATGGAGTACCCTTTAAGTTCAGGTCTTGTGCATCACTATCTTTAGCTCGACACGAGGAGACTACTATGACAATCCTTAATCCTTGATTATTTTTGTTGCAGCAGGCCATAAAAGAGACAGCGGGACAGAGATGGAGAGAGAGAGAGTATGAGAGAAACAGAAGCAGAGAGAGATGCAGACAGTGAATTAGGGGCAGACAGATAGAGACAGAGTGAGATGCAGAACAAGGAGAGAGAGAGAGAGAAACCTTGTTCTGCACTGTTCAGAGATAATGAGATCGTGGTGTTTAATTGAGCCTGAAGTTGTTCTGCTTGCCATCCTGAATCCATCTTGCTGCTTGAACCACCACAGAGAAAAGCCCTAACTGCTTTACTAGGATATGAAGCACATTAAATCTGTTGTTGCATTGTGCATTTGTTGTATGACATCAATGTAAAACACCTAAAATCTGTAAATATACAGAATGATGATTGGGTTGGATGATTTGGATGGGAGAAAAAAATTTGTTAAATCATTTCAATAAACTACTGAGGGACAATATATGAAAGAAAGGGCTCACATAGGTGGAACAGTGTACTAAACAAACAGACAGTCAGTGTACATTATATATGCGTTTACTGGTTGTGACTTCAAAAATTCGGGTGCCTCCACTAAATGGTGTAGAGTGACTCAGTGAATTTGCTGTTTAAACAACATATGCTCTCATCAGCTGACATGTTACAAGACAAGCATACACAACGCCTACATGAACCATGTAGGCGTCTGCAGGTTTTTGTTTGAACCAAAAGTGATTTTTCCCTCTCTCAGTGTAAAGCTGCTTTGGGCAAGTTTGGTAAACTGGAGTAAATTTGGTGAAATTTGGTGGAATTTTGAAAGGCTGCAACTCCCTCCCTCCCTCCCTGCTCAGCTTGAACCCTGCCTGCCAGACCCTCCCACCCACCTATATGCATATTTCCATGCAGCACAAATATTAGCAACCATGACAGAGATGTACGCAAGGTGAACAATGTTACAGAATATATACTAAAACAAAAAATAGCAAAGGTGGTTTTACTTGTCCAACAGGAATTTTGCGAGCTGAGTGTACCTTTGGAAGCCATTTAAGTCCTATTTCTGTCACCATTGCTGGTAAACTCACCTCCAATATTTGAGTTTCACCCCTCACTCAATCTAATCCATTTTTTGTAAAATTGTTTTTTGATAAATGTTTTTTTTTGTGAATAAGAACCGAGCCACAGCAACCAGAGAGACTGGAGTTTATCAAGGCATATTTACTTTATGATTACCAGTTGGAATATAATAAGAATTTCATAATAAAGTTGGCTTGAAAGAAACTTGCGTAGAACAGCTTTAGGTCCGGGCTAATCTGTGAAATGACCCCGTATAGCCTCTAGCTGGAATAAAAACCTGCAGACTTATTCCACTCCATGGCACATGACCGCCTGTCCCTCTGCTACTGTATTTTTTTCAGATGCCTTTCACTCATAGCTGGTGCTGTGTGTATTTTGGCTCATCAAGGCCTGGAAGCATCGCCTGCCACAATGTTAAAGCAAAGAGACACTGAAACCTTCCACAAGGATAGACATGCCATGCCCTGACTGGGATCACAGTGTGGTGGCTGTCATGTTGTGTAAACTTTGTAACTGTTGCCTCGGGCTTGTAATACTCATGCAGTCAGCTGCTGTGCCTAATTCATTAGAAAGCCCAGTTATTTAACATGTGAAAACCGGGTAATTTGACTGTGTGCATGCATGTGTTCTTCCAGCTCTGATAATAGGTCTGCATTTTGGACTCCTTATCCAGTGATCTTGTTGTCGCTGTTACTTTCCCCGCTTGAGTTGAGAATGCGCAGCTTCTATAAGCAAGAATGAGTTTGTATGCAACTCACAGAGCCATGACAGTGACTGGCCAAAAAATATCTAATGCATCTCATCCTGTCTCCCAGTGTCAAAAGAGACATCTTTTATCCAGCACAAGAGTCAAGCCAAGTAAAGGCCTGGTGCCAAAGTAAAAATATAGTGATTTAGTGACAGTGTGTGACACATCATGTGAGTCCCTCTCTCTCCCCTCTCTGTCTCTCTCTCTCTCTCTCTCTCTCTCTCCTTTCCTTGACCATAATTCCATTTTTTTTTTTTAATGCAGGCCCTGCCCAGAAGATGCCAGCCACCGCTACGGCCCTGGACTTCTTCCAGCTCTTCGTTCCGGACAATTGCATCCAGAACATGGTCACCCAGACCAACATGTACGCCAAGAAGTTCCAGGAGCGCTTCGGCTCTGACGAGGGCTGGCGTCCCGTCACGGCCCAGGAGATGAAGGCCTTCCTGGGCTTCGTCACGTCCACCAGTGTGCACCGCTGCGAGTCAGTGCTCAGCATCTGGAGCTCGGGCTTCTTCAGCAACCGGAGCATCGCCCTGAAGATGAGCCAGACACGCTTCGAGAAGATCCTAAAATACTTCCACATTGTGGCTTTCCGGCCGTCACAGGGGAGCAACCAGGGCCTGTACAAGATCCAGCCCTTCCTGGACTCGCTGCAGCAGTCGTTCAGCTGTACCTTCAGACCCTCACAGACACAGGTGTGTGCATTGTGCTCCAGTCCTGAGCTTTCTGAAACCATCTTACACTTTCAGACAGAGAAAACCACATGTACATGCTTCTGTGCTTGTACTGATCTGATCAACCTGACATGATAGCTGCAGCACCATAATTTATATTTTATACTTTATCAGGATTCCCATTAGCCGAACCTTCAACAATCACTTCTCCTCCTGGCACTTAAAGCTGAAATCTGTTTCTTAATTAATATATCATAATGACATTCATGTGTATGGTGCTCTGTGCTAAGCGCTAAAATGGGCATATTCGCTGCTACAGCAAATTCTCTCAGTCTCTCAAGTATCAATCAGCTTGTCAGGTCACACCTGTCCTATTTGACAGTGTCAATAACATCTGTTCAAAACAGAGTCATTACTTTATAAAGCAGATTAATCAACCATAGATGCCCCATTTGCAATCTCAGAAAATCACAGATAAAGTGAGATTTGCCAGAAGTAATAAAAAACAAAGATATTCAGTGCATTTCACTCCCTCCTCCTGAGTGAAACACACTGTGCTAGCAGCGTGTTTGTTTACTACTGTGAACCTACTTTGAACATATTTACATCATCTCATGCTATTTTACTTTCAAATTTCAGCACTTAACTAGATAATATATTCATATTTATGTTACCAGGTCAGTCAGTGACCACCATGGAGCGACAATGTGCATAAACTTACAGATGTCAGCTGTAACGGCAAGGTGGACATCATAAAACATAAACAATGCAACACAATGAATATTAATAGATGCCGGCATTATTGCACAGCACTCAAATAAATTTGTCAGGTATGAAGCATCCCATAAAAATGATCTACAACTGATGAACAACAAGATTTGTTGCATCAGAGTTTTGTCATACATGTAGCTGTGAAGGTGCTGTTTCAAACATGTTTTTGAATGTATGGTTATTTTGTACACATGCAAATTGATAGGTAAGAAACTGCACCTTTCCAATTATAACATAAAATCAGCACACAGAAGGAGGTTTGTTCTTGATCTAGGGGGAACAAAGGGACCGGAGTCCTCGCTTGATAATGGTTGCAAGTGCAAAGTATCTGGCTGAAGCACTTAAATTTGTTTTTGGCAGAGCCTACACTTCAGAAAAACACCGAGAGGCTTTTTTTTGTGTGTCAGCTGTTTGTTTCAGCTGGTAACCGTGAGACTCAGTGCATGCATTAGGTCTACCTTTTTGCAACTGGGGCAGTGGGGTACCAGCTTTGCTACTCTATTCTGGGTGAGCTTATGCTTATTTAGCTCTTTGTTTACTGCAAATGAGCTTATACCGTAGCTGAAAATCATCGCAGACTAGATAAATCAATAGAATGACATAAAGCCATTGCCATTCTTATCCATCACTGACTTCAAAGCGATGAAAATATTTTCACTCATTCATAATATGGTTAGTGACTAGAGTGCTTTAGCAGAAAAACAGCAGTGACGCCATGTGATTTGCTGCTGAATGGCCATACTTAAACGTTCAAAAGCTCAACTCCTGTCAACTTCTCCTCACTATTGAATTGAGAGACAATGGTGACCCATGGAAGTGGCTGGGCTGATAAAAAAATAATGGATTTCTGAGAACGACTGGATTGAATTGCTTGTGGTCATGCTACGGTATGAGTGCTATAACATCATCTTTGCTCTGTCGTGAGCTGATGGACAGAGATGATGTCAGAGCAACTATGCCTCTGGGTATACAGGGTCTCAAAACACATTAACCTCCTCTTCCCCCCTTCCTCACTACCACAGCCACATGTCATTCAGCTGCTTCATTGGAAAGTCAGCGTAGTTAAAATGTAAATGTCAGTGCATTTTTTTTTTCAAGTGAAGTAATTAATAGTTTGATAAATGACCGTTTCACGGCGGCTTCGCAGGAGTTCATGACACTGCTCTACCATCTACTTAGATTTGCAAAAATTAATAATACAAAGAATGAGGACAGTTAAGCTGTATCAGACAGTGTGCATGTGTGGTTTTTGTGTGTGTGTGCATGTGTGTGTGTGTGTGTGTGTGTGTGTGTGATTAGCAGTGGCAGGGTACATGTGTATCTAGGCCAGTTTGTTTTATCTGTTAGATTTCTGTGCCAGGGGCAGAGAGTGGGCCCAAATAGTCAGAGTGGCACAGACTGAAACTGTTGCTCCATAGACACTGGCCTGGAAATTTAATCTAGCTAATAAGAAGGGCTGAGAGAGAAGCTGACCCAGCGGGGGAAAGGAAGGAAGGAAGGAAGGAAGGGAGGAAGGAATTTAATGGATGAAAAGCAGTGAGTGGACAAGAAATCAAGAGGAGGAAGGCAAAGTGGATCATTAGAGTTTGTATTTGCCTCCAGTGTGAGTGACAGCCTGTGTGTTTAAGTGGGATTGTTCCTGATTTCTGAGTGAGTCACTGCGCACTTACCAGCCTGTCCATGTGTTAACCGATATTCACACATCAGCCACTGACAGTGATGCTTCCTATTTTGTGTGTCAGAGTCTGGCAGTTTTGAAGTGGGTGGGATCTGTTGACATTCATTTACAAGTGTAAAATCTTTGAGAGCAGCTGTAACAGTCCTCACTGTTGGAAACAGCAAGTTGGTAATCATATTTACTCTCTTTCCTACCTTCTGACATTAACATACTTGAGAGAACTCATAGGTGAACTCATGCAAACGAACCCCATCATTCATGCGCAGCAGGTGTTTTAAGTGTAGAGGTCAGTAAAGCACTATTACGGCATTGTTGCTCCACTTTGACAATTCATATTTTGTTCTCAGATGCTGGACTTTGTTTTCAGCTGCTGTAGGGAAGAGGCTGTTACACTAATGGAGGTGAAGGGATGCAGGACAGCCACAAGGATGACATATTGCTGAAATGACCATGATAATGACCGTGGTAATTGCATGATGTCATCCACCAACAGGATAGATAGAGACATACATTTTGCACGTCTGTAATCCATAATGCTGCATTTCTCCTCGCTCTTCGTCCCAAGAGGTGTTGCCAGGCTCTCCCTGCAGCTCTAGTCAAATTACAGTCACTCAAATTATGATTGAGAGAGAGAGGTGGGGGAGAGGATGGAGAGACACGAAAAAAAAGGGAGAGCTGCAAGTTATTTGAAATGCAAATATTTATTATGTGGAAAGCGCCTGTGAAATGCGTCAGGCCAGGTGTTAGGCGTGCCATGCAGATTAAACTGCCCGAGATTATGCCCGTGTGCATGTGTGTGGGCATACAAGCATGACTATATTGAATGTTTTTGTTTGTGCGTGTGCGTCTGTGTGTGTGTGTGTGTGTGTGTGTGTGTTTGTATTTATGAATGTGTGCCAGTTAGTAATAAAAAAAATAAATAAAATACAGAGACACTGCCCACACTACCCTGAATATATGATTTGTTTGTCTGATGTGTGGTATATGCTCAGACAGCGAGTAAAAGGAAATTTCACCTGGCTCTTCTCGCATGAGTCTGATGGCTTGACCTAAAAATAAGCAAGTGAAATCAGCGTGGCCACAAGCAAGTATATTTGATGACACCACTCACTGCAACAGAGAGCAGGCAGGGACAGGATCAGTCAGTATGATTAGATGTTTTGGTCAACATCTAGTTAATAACAGCAAATTTCTTATTTAGTATTGTTGTTGAATATTACCGTCATAAACCCTCCAGAGTTTTAAGGGCTGCATTTTCTACAGTAATACATTCCAGCAGCCCTCATTCTCTGCATGCAGTGTTCTCACAGTGTCATGATGTTTTCTACACTCAGTGATGGCAATAAGAACAATAATAGTAGTTGTGGTTTACTCTCACTTTAATGGGGAATGATGAGTCGATGGCTTGAAACTCTGCTTCAGCGTTCTATTTTTAAAAAAAATCTGCCATGCTTTTCATTTTAATCATTTTGCACTGGCCCTGGCAGCCAGCAGGACCGCTGTGGACATTTTTCCTGCTGTGCCTGGATCGAGCTCTGCTTGAAACTGATTGGCCTTCACTTTCCTGCGTCAGGCAAATTTCTCACTCGAGCTGAACAGCTTCAACTGGAGCTGACACCTAGTTGCCTCGATTCAAGCCTCCTATAGCAAAATCGCATTCATCTCGCCCTGTTCACCTCCTTCAGAGGACTTTGCAGGCTTTTTCTCTGCCTCTAATTTTGTCTTTTTTCACGTTCTGTCTGAGTGTGTAAAATAATGAGTTATCAAGCACAAAACACGGCTTTGCTGCTCTATTCTGTTTCAGAGCGTGCCCCTGAGTTGCTAGCATGTGCATGATTAATTCAAACTCCTGCTATTCAGAGTGTTATCATCATTCACGCGCCAGATGCCATTTAACAAAAAAAAAAAAAGCAGCTAATTACCTGTGGTTTGTATTTAAACAGAAAGAATGAAAGAAAGGAGGAAAGAATTGGCAGAGATAAAATAGAAATATAACGATGCAAGACAAAAGAGACGATGAGAAAAAAAACGGGGCGGAGAAGTGCGAGGGCAGTATATTGCAAAAAAGTCGCCTCGAGTGTTTTGCACACAAAGCTGTACGATTCAGAAAGCATTTCTGCTGAGGACAGTGGATTTTTTTTTTCTCTGTCACACACGCACACACACACCCCCTCACACACACATTTGTTATTGCTATACTTGTAAAGACCGTCCATGGACTACATTCATTCCTTAACTCTTCTCTTTTTTTTATCCTCATGGCATATACATTCCTTCTAAGGATAAAATTAAGCTATAACAGCACATGCACTCACACTAATATGCATTTAATGTTTTATTAGAATCCATTCATTAAATTCTAATATATAACATTCATATATTAGAGAGTGTCAAGATATTTAAAGATATGCAAACCACTTTGGCCTCCATATCTATTCAATTATATAGCTGCAGCCAAGATACTGTATGTCTCACTAATGGCTGAACCCCTCCCTTCTCCAAAACACACACACACACACACACACACACACATTTCTCTTATTACATTTGTGAGCTCATTCATAGTCTTGACTAATTATTATTCCTTCCCTAAATCCTCAACAATAGCATTGTAGTGTAACCCGGCTCTAATCACCCAAACTGCAATATGTTGTCATTCATTGTTGTAACCAGCCGTTTTTGTAGCATAGCTCACCAGTGACATGAACATGCACACAGACAAACACACACATGCACAGTAACCGTGTGTGTGTGTTCCAGGTTCTTCATGAGCCCCTGATAGACGAGGACCCAGTCTTCATCACCACCTGTACAGAAAGAGAGCTGAGGAAGAGGAAGAAGAGGAAGTTCAGCCTCTGGGTTCGACAGTGCACCTCGACTGGATTCATCTGCCAGGTAACAGCATCCACTGCTCTGTGTGTGTGTGTGTGTGTGTGTGTGTGTGAGAGAGAGAGAGAGAGAGACAGAGAGAGAGAGCACATTATTACAAATTTAACCCTCCTGTTATGTTCAAATTTACCAACATCTTTTATGTTTGGGGTCAAAATTATTATAATTAAATCTGTTACCAAAGTTTATGTGCCAGTTTATGTGTTTCATCCAGTATTGCTAATACGCGACTATGGAAAAATATGCAAATCACCATAAAATCTCACTGACTTGACCTAAAATTGGAAAGAAATATCTTTTTGGTGTTTTAATGGCTTTATATTATTTCTAAATACATGCTAAATACAGTAAAGCCATGTTTACCCGGTACTACTGGGTAAACATGAAAAAAGTCATTAAATATGAAGCAAAAAAAAAAAAAAAAATCATTTATTTAGAGACATTAAACACTGAATGGGGTCAAATTGACCCCAAACATAATAGGAGAGTTAAACAATGCATACACAGGTGTAAATCTGAAATATACACACCACAGTATGGAAGAATATAGGAGACTATATTAAAATCATAATTAAAGCTTGAAAGTATAAATGTAATCCCACAATAGCACCTGCATTACCCACATATGTAAGTGTTATTTGGGTCCAAATTAAAATTAATACTTCACCAGTTAATTCCCTGACCATATTAAA
The DNA here is from genome assembly GCF_902150065.1 of Myripristis murdjan. Taxonomy (NCBI): domain Eukaryota; kingdom Metazoa; phylum Chordata; class Actinopteri; order Holocentriformes; family Holocentridae; genus Myripristis; species Myripristis murdjan. Next base: position 14,380,229 of record NC_043994.1, on the reverse strand, counting down.
ACGAAAATGGAAAAGACTTAACCTGCTTGACAGATAATGATACACAAATGTTGAAAATGAAAATGCAGCATAAATAAATGTAAATACTTGTTTTTCATCGATGACAGTTTAGACAGCTTTTCAACAGCTAATAAATGGACAGTTATTCAGTGCGTTCACTTACATGAGATGCACTTTAATTAAGTCTTGTCAAACTTTAAGACAGAAACATTTAACACTGAACATAAACATGAAATTTTAAAGAAATATCAGTTTCATTGCAGATGTTCATAACAATGTCTGTAAGTGCAGCACATGCAGATAATTAAGCAAAAACTAGCATTAAAAAGCACATGTTATGAAAAGCATCCATGTTCTTGATAGCTACACTGACTGTCAAAATGTCCTTTTAGTTTAGTTTTTGTTTTTTTTTTTTTGGAGGAAGAGGAGGAGGAGGGGGGCTTGCTCCTGGCCAAGCAGCTGATCTGGGCACGCAGACAGAATTGCTCCGCTCTCTACTCTTGCCCTTATTGCAACCTTCCCCTCCTACGCCACTGGCTTATATAACCTCCCCATTTCACCGAGGCCCGGCGCTGCAGGACTGTCAGACCTGGCCGGCGCTGACCATTACGCACAGACAAAAAACATTATAACCCACAATTCCCAAATGGAGAGAAGCTGCAATGTGTTATTTTTTTATTGTTTTCTCACCACCAGAAGTGCTGTAGGCTGAATCCTAAATAGACGGTGTTTGTGGTACACGCTGGCCGGCCAAACTGTGAGCAATAGCACTCTCACATTCTGTCTCCGGAATACATGTTGAATAGCTGTCTTAAGTGCTGAGATATTTTTCTTTTCTTTTTTTTATAAATATTGCACAGTACAAAGGCTCCTCCCATCCAGCCGCCCACCCACCTCATAAATCAGCCTATCGTTAAAAAACAGAATAAACAAACTGCTGTAATAAAAGATGCAGCTGTGTTCATGTGAAGGTTTGAGGGCGACCTGCTCTCCTGTAATGTAGGCTCTTTATCAGGCAGTGGGGACTGACAATAAAACAATGCAACAAAACAATGCAATGCCAGAGAAACAGAGCACTTAAGGGCTTCTCACTGCCAAGAACCCACAAATAAACTTTTGTGAGGAAAAGGGCTGTGTTTCCTTTTTTTAGAGAGGATATATTCCAGTATTGCATTACGAATACTGGTCTTCCAGTGTTCTCTCACTGGGTTAGGTGCTATCAAATGAAATTAAAGAAAAGTGATCATTTTACTGCACGACCCAAAACCCCAAAAAGGAGCACTTTTGTGTACAAACAGTTCACTCTGCAGGAAACTATCAGCTCTCATGCCGGCTCTGTCAGCTGATGCCATTACATTATTCCATCCATTAAACAGATATGCGTTAAGGATAATACACTGATGACGCCCCTTCAGAGTCGCCCAGTCTTTACCAGTCTGCTGGCAGTTTGTGTTTCTGCACAAACTGAGATCCACACCCTCTAAATGAATTGTGTCAAGCAGGAGAAAAAATTTAAGAAATAAAACGGGAGTTAATGGAGTGAATCAATGAGATTCCATTAGCCATTGCGGCACACAAAGCTGCACGCACACACACACACACACTCACACACACACAGGCCACTTACTGTAATAGCAGCGTGCCTGAGGTAGATGGTGGCTAATCAGACTAATGCCATTCCGCATGTGAGCAACAAAACTCAGCAGCATGAGGACAACACTGGACTGCAATGGTGTGTGTGTGTGTGTGTGTGTGTGTGTGTGTGCGCGTGTGCATGCATGTTAGTGTGTGTGGATGCACTAATACATTTCTTTTGATACTTGTTTATTCCGGTGCATCACAGAAGAGAATCATTGTGCTTAGCTAAAAAGCACAGCTCAATCTGCCCATCTGCTTTGCCACTGACCTTTCTGAATTAAAGGGTATTACCTCTCTCTCTCTCTCTCTCTCTCTCTCTCTCTCTCTCTCTCTCTCTCTCTCTCCCCCTTTCTCTCTGGGTTTCTGGGTTAATATCTCACTTAAGTGCAGATATCAGTCCAGAGTGATAGTCATTACAGGAGCAGTACTTGCTAACAGAAAGTAAGAGCACCCTGCAGATTAAAGCCGAACAATTAATTGAAATATTATCAAAATCACAATATGTCGTAATAAAATAATATCAGACATTGTTGACGTTCACATAGCATGCCTGCCAAGTGTTGTTTTTCCTGAATGATGACTCATCCCTCAACTTTTTAAGCCATCAGAGGAAGTTTTTTGTTTGTTTTTCTTTTTTTTACTGGATTGACTGTAGCCAAAAAAAGTCCTTATTCTAAGACGGAAACCTCCACAAATATTTGTACATTAACCAATGGATATCCTTATTCCATGATGTATGAGTATTAGAATTATCAATACCACTTTACAACAAGACTACCCCGACAATGGGTTTATTAATGGTTTGTAATTAGGTTGTAAGCACTTAATAAATCATTAGTAAACAATTAAACAAGTGAACAGTTTCCATGCATCAATGCAGGCTCACTATTTGGCAAGATCAAGTTACTGCTGCTCTGCATCTATTCTGTTAAATCTTAAATCTTAAATCTTGTTGTGAGTTGCTGTTTTTTTTTATCAGCCAGGAATCTGCATCAATGTATGAATTTATGAATGTATGAATGTTTAATTTTCTTGTTTGATGGTAATGAATGATTTCTATGAGTGTATACAAGTTTATGCTTATGGAAAACAAATAAGTTAGTGAGAAAAAAAGATCACAATATGGGCATGTGCAGTATCCAAACCAGAGAAGGTGCATTTTTTGATAAAGGTAAAAAAAAAAAAAAAACCATCATTTTAATACTTTCTCCAGTGAAAATAAATTATGATGCACAAACAATCACCCCCACTAAAATCATGAATCATTTCACAATTGCAATATTTGTCCACATCATTGCAGTATGATTTTTTTTTTTTTTACCACATCAATCAGCCCTACTGCAGATGATCTGACAAGAATTTTCTCTGCAGTCATTTTTCATACGTTATGCCGCGTCTCATGTCCCTCACTCTACAGATCTCAGTCCATCTGAAGGAGGGCCAGGGCACAGATGGTCTCTCCACCCTTAAGAACAAGCCTCAGCTCCACAGCCTGGTGGCCAAGCAGCTCTGCCAGAACATCTCTGGGAAGAACACCATTATCTTTACCGGGCCCTCCATCACGAGCCTCAGCCTCTTCACCGAATTCAGCAAACAGGGTATGCGAGCTAGCTACTGTAGCTGCAGATGGATGGATGAATGGATAATTCTGTTATCCTGTCTCCTTCTCATTCTGCCTTCCAGCCTCGTGTTCTCACATGCACATACCTCCTCATTTATTCTTTATCTCGCTGATTTGTGTTTCATTATCTCTCCTGCTGCCTTGCTTCTCTCTCTCGGCCTCCCTCTTCTTTCCTACCCCTCCCTCTTGCCCCCCTCCTCCCTCCCTTCCTGTTTTTTTTTTTCTACAGCGTGTAATCTCCGTCCTCATCTCATCTTCCGCCCTTTCTGTATGTTTTTTTTTTTTTTTTTTTTGTAATTATGGTATGATGATACCATCTGCGGGCTAAGTAACAAAGAAAGCGAGACAGTCTGTTGCAGTTCACCTTGAAATTAAACCACGTAGCGCCACGCTGTACACAGGAATGCTGCATCTCGTCCATCCTTGTTCACGCCTCAAGTAAAAAAAATCTTCAGAAACAACTGAGAATGCCGTAGAAGCACATGCACGCACTGATCGTTTAATTCTAATTCTGTGTACCAATGGGTGAAAGACTGAAAGCTGAATTAAATGGCTGTGTGTGTATTTGTCTTGCTTGTAGTAACTCGCGTCATAAGACAGCAGCAGCGGCCTGACAGCAGCTTGTTGATGCCAGCTGCTGAGGGCATCATACAGAAGAAAGCTGCCATTAGTCATTGTGCATTTTTGTCATCTGGGAACTGGGAAGTTTCTGACCTAAGGTAAAATGTGTTTAATGAGGAGTGCCAACCAACTGGCACCAGCTGCAGCACCACCAGGATGCATTGCAACAGACTGCGCTCATTGTCTTTTGACTTGCACAATAAATCATGGATTCACCAAGGAGTGTGCAGCCCGGTCAGGGTCAGGTCAGGGAAATCAGAAGGTTTTTAACTAGGCACTTGCTGAAATATCCCACTCTCATCTCAAAGACCTAATCAACCTTCCTCTTTACAGCAGGTGCTTGTTTTGACAGGTGCTATCTGGTAGAGATAATCCAGCTAATCTGCACCCAATTTCCCCTCAGGGATCAATAAAGTATTTCTGATTCTGATTCTGCACATTTCTTATTGTCATGCATTTTACTAATGTATGCATAACCTAATTGTGTTAATCAGACCCTCTTTGATTTTGCATCGGTAACCCACAGAGTCGCCTCACATTCTGTAAATTTGAGCGGACTGTGTTGTCGTATCATGAGAAACTAAAATGGGTGGAACAATGCAGGGGACAAATGTTCCACAAACCAGTTTGGGTTTATTTTGGCAGTGCTATCTGTGCACACTACAGTATTTATCCTTGTAGCCTAGAAATTGCAAATCTTTCAAGCTGCAGTTCTCACAAATGCTCTAGCACTTGAACAAACAATCTCCAACATGGCCAGGCAGAGCTGCAGCACGCCAAGCAGATAGAAGGTCCGGTCCAGTGATGCAATCAATATTTTGCCATCGTTAGCAGATGACACGTATTACCAGGCGTTCAGCCCCAATTCCAGGCTTGTGAAGGCATTGTCCACTGCTAATTTTTCCTTCGAATTTATCATGCTGGATTAATTAGCTGAGCTAATTACCCTGCACTACAGTCCTGTGGAGGCACACACATTGACTTGCAAACACACTCACACACACACATAAACATGCACAATCAGATAGAAATCATTCTCCAAATTGAGAAGAGCACCAAATTAGCAGGAGTCAGCAGCGTTATTGTTTCTGCCTTGTGAGTGAAAAATAAAGAGAGGTGGCGCAGAGATAGAGAGGCAGAGAGAGAGTGTGAATGATACAGAAGAAGTGTGGCTGACTATGAAGCAGAAAAGTCTATTTGTCTACGTATGTATCCATTAATCTGTGTATCTAGCTCAAATATTTACTCAACATCAAGTGGTATTTGTTTTAGTGATAGTTCCAAAGTGTGCAAAACCGGTGCCAAAATAACACTTTTAGCACATAAACGAATGCCAGCAAAGAGGATTATGACAATATCAGAAACAACTTTTCTTGTTATTTGCCTGTTTGAACTGGAAAGTAGATCCGGCAGCATCTACAGGACACTTCCACATAAAAGAAACAACCAGATCGTACTGGTAATTACGAGAGACAGGGATTTGTTTTTCATGTGTGTTAAACATCTGTGGTGAACTACAACTAAGTCTTCATCTTATCATCTGTCAGAGTTGACATACTGCAGGATGTAAGTGATGGCTCCTGTTTGTGTACCTGGCCAGATATCTACTGCTGCGGCCTGCTGAGCACCAGGAAGAGCGACTGCACAGGCCTGCCCCAGTGCATGCTGGTCTGTAGCTCCACGCCAGCGCAGCGCGGCCAGTCGCGAGTCATGATGAGAGGTACCATGTCACTGATCAGCTGGTACAACAAGGGACACTTCAGGTTTCTCACCAACGCTTACTCCCCAACGAAGCAAGGTTAGTAGTGCCCCAACACACCCTGCTCTTATTCAAGCCAGCAACAAAAATTTAAAAATTATAGCAGCTGGTGAAGTTTTCCCAAAAGCATCTTTACACTGAAATAATCTTCGCCTCATTTACTTGCAGTGGAACTAATAGGGTGGTAGTCTTAAAGCTCTGGACTTATCTTTGTCTCGCTGGCTTATAAATAATGTAAGAACATTTTCGGGGCAAATACATCTGGGGAAACTGCAGCCAATCGGACTGAAAAGACGATCAAACAATGAACAAAATATGCATTAATGCAACATGATGTTAATTGTGCACTCTTTTCAAAATTCCCTTTTTAATTCATACAGTATTCTCCACCCAGAATAGCCTGTGCATGATGTTTTGGAACATCCACAAATGTGTTTTTTCCATATTCAAAACGATGTATTTCAATAATCTGAAGGTTTGATAGGGAAAATCAGATTAGCCGCACACTGACGTCGCTAAGTGCAAATTAACATCAGGTGACGCGAGGCCCATCATTGAGCATTCATGATAGGGAAATGAGTGAGAGCTCCTAATCCATGATAATCCATTTCCAAGAGGCAACAGGATCACGATACTTCCGTCCTCCTTTTGCATAATCCACTTCGATCATCCAGTGCTGTTAGGTTTTAAATCTACTCGGAGGGCTGCAAGATGTGCAGAGACTGGAGGCCAGGATTCAACCCTGAGCCAGTATTATGCAGTATTGGTTCACTTTTCTTTCTCTTTGGTGTGTGTGTGTGTGTGTGTGTGTGTCAGGCATGATCATTAAAAGGAAAAGTGGGGAGATCCCGTGTCCTTTGGCTGTTGAAGCCTTTGCCGCCCACCTCAGCTACATCTGCAAATACGACGATAAGTATAGCAAGTGTGTGTCACCATTTTACATTTGCAGCACATTTGACTGAGCATGATGCTATTTGTGTGTTTCCTGCACTGACTCATAGTGACAAACCTAAATTAGTCCCATTTTAGAGAGACTTAACATGAGATACTCTTCCTAAGGCTTCTGTTATGGATACTTTCCATTTGACCTTTGCTGTAACCGCGCATCTAGATGTTTTTTTTTTTTTCCCTTGACACATTTTAATCAAGAGGAATTTATCATTCATAGTGCATTAACAATCTGTATTCAGACACAATCTTTTACAGTGCCACTGGTTTTCAAAGTGGGGTTTGGGGACCCAAGAGGTCCTTGAGTGGCTTCTAGTGGGTCCTCAGCAAAATGAGGAATAATTTGGTTTCACTATCAATCCATTTATTAGAATTTGTTGGAATACAAAAAAAATGATAAATGATGATTTTATGTTATATGTTAGGATTGTAGGATTGGCATTGGAAGCATGGCATCTCAACAATTTAACACTTAACACAAGCTAAGATGTATTTTCATATCAGGGTCTGTAGGGTAAAATCTCTTCAAATGTCAACGTCAGGGTCTGGAAATTGAAAAACCCGTCCCGTTCTGTAGCTTAATTTCCTTCCAGTAGGTCCTTTAATGAGTCAGTGTTTTGTCCCACAGGTACTTTATCTTCCACAAGCCCAACAAGACGTGGCAGCAGGTCTTCTGGTTGAGCATCAGCATCGCAATCAACAACGCGTACATCCTCTACAAGATGTCCGACGCCTACACTGTCAAACGCTACAGCCGGGCGCAGTTTGGAGAGAGACTGGTCAGAGAGCTGCTGGATCTAGACGACTGCTCTCCCACCCAGTGAGCAGGACGGGAGGAGAGCATGACACACGCCTACAAACACACATGCACACACTCACACACACACACACACACACACACAACAACCGCACGTACACGATCCCCACACACACACACACACACACACCACACCATTCTTCATTACTGATGTACAGACACTGAGGTGTGTGTCTATGTTGTAATAATGAAGCAGTGCCAAGCCTGTGTGACAAAGGAGGAGCATCTCTCTCTCTCTCTCTCTTTCTTTCTCTCTGTCTTTCTCTCTCTCTCTCTCTCTCTCTCTCTTACTTTCTCTCTCTCCCTTCCCGGCCCAGTTGCCAGGAGAACATGCTGGCATTTTATATTTCTGCAAACCAAAGATGCACTGAAATGTTGCGTTTTCAAGTTTCATGATGTAACATAAAGCAAGCAAAAAATACAATATTAGGAGGTAGGCAGGGTTGTGGTGGGCACAGTCAACGGGACTTTTCTTCTGCAGACCAGGATGCAATGTCAAGCAAGAGCTGTTCGCTATTAAAAGTGTAGAAGAATAGCTAACATTTTGAAAAATTAACCATGACCTTTGGGCCTTTGCATGGTTCAGCCAAAAATGCTGAACGTTTTGGTATCTAATATCTGTATGTTCGGTTTGAATTGCAGGCGTGAAGAGTGAAAAAACGGTATAATTTGGTAGTGAATGGGGCATTTTAGTGTTGTGCAAATATTTATAGCGACTCGGAACACCCAGCTTGAAACCAGGACGGTCTCAGACAAACTGGGGCAATCCTGGACAGACCAGGATGTCTGGTCACCGTATGCGATATGCAGCATATTTTTGTTTCAGCAACGTTGTCATCTCAAGATATTTGTTGGTTTGCAGAAATGTAAAATGACAACATTTTATTCTGGAGACTGGGTTTCTCTCTCTCTCTCTCTCTCTCTATCTCTCTCTCTTTCGCTCTCTCTATCTCTCTCTATCTCTCTCTCTTTCGCTCTCTCTCTCTCTCTCTCTCTGCCTCTGGTTGTTTTCTGTGGTACTGTAAATATTCACTAACACACTACTGTACACTACACAATAGAGAATCATGAGCCATGGGACAGTTCACATGCAACTTTTAACACACAGATTTACTAAGGATTTGTCAGCAGGAGCTATTTCATAAGCAGAGAGGCAGGCGGCACAGGAGGAAAACTCAAAGAATAACGTTACGGGAAAGAATTTATCACAAGATGATGTCAGTTTCATATTTTAACTTGTATTGAAGAGAGAAAAGGATGGATCTGAGCCTGAAATCTCCCGTGTGAGTGTGAAGACACCCAGGTAGTAGTCAGGGATGGAAGATATTTAGGCTAGATATAAATAGATATTCAGACTCTGCGAAAACAGCTCCGATTGACCCTGTAACAAAAGCTTAGTAAACCAGGACTATGGTGTGTCACACACTGCATGCATAGAACAGTGATGTTCTCTTGTTCAATGTGAAAATGATTTCTGCTACAGGTGGGTTTTGAAACTTTTGTTTGTGTGTATGTATTTAGTAAATAAGTGGAGCTGCAGTTTTTCAGTGTGATAATAAGGGTGAGGATGTAAATGTATGGCTATTGTGACCCAGATATGTTGTGCTGTTGCATCCTTGCTGGAGGAAGACGTAAAGGCAGGGTCTGTCAGGTGACATAAAGCCACACTCAGCAGTGTGTCACCGACCTCACCGCCCATCTCAAACACAAGGCCCGATTGGCAAAGGCAAAACGCACTAACTGCTTGTTTTAAAGACCAAAAGCCATTAGTCTGACCACCAATGATATTAAATTTACAGCCCACTTTTGTACCCACATTGCTTTAACCAGTGCAAGAGATAAACATGGAAATCACATATGTCGGTTTCATTACTTATGCAGTTACTGCGCTTTGGCTTTGCAGGGCAGAACAGGACTAAAATATTTTTTGATTGAATGTCCAGGAAGGCAATGTTGCTAGGCAACAAGTGCAATCTTGGCCAGTAAACAGGGGTTTGGCTAACAGTGCTTGGCAAGATTTCGTTCCCCGTTAGTAGGAACTGAATTACTGGTGACTTAGCCTACAAAAGTCCCAGACAACCAAATGTTGCAGCGAGACTTAATATTGAGACAAAGCTTTGGGTTGTCTTTGGTTGAGCAATGCGATCCTCTCTCATGTCCTCCCATTTTTCCTTTTTTGACGTCCAAATGCTTCTTATCATGAACTTGACCAGTAAAGAATGATACTGACCATCAAAAATTTAATTTTTAATTGTACTCCAACATGTAATATCCACTTTTTTAATAACATGGCACGTACACCTACTGGACAATTACCAGTTTTCTGAACCTTTTCTTTTTAAGCTCCGACACTTCTGTGGATATGACCGTCTTTATCTTTGAAATAAGTGATAACGTCTTCGCCCTCTGAGGAGGATGTATGGATGCATTTCAGACAATTTTGTCAGACATTTCTTGCCAAGTAACAGATTTAGCCTTGGCGACCCGCAGTCAGCAAATGGAAGTGTGAGTGGAAAAGAAAGCGTTTATCTGAAACAAAATGCACTTAGTGTCTTTACACGTTATAGCTGTGCCACACTGCTCTCTGTAGCTTTATTGGGAACTAAAGCACTGTAATGTCCGGGACAACAGTCCATTTTACTTTGAATAGAAGTAAAAAATGACTAAGGTGGGGGGGAGATACATGCTTTAAACATGACATTAACACGTTACGCAATCAAAAACTGGTATCAACGTGTTACTTTCATGTTGTAATCATAGTACGAAACTGCAAGTGGAGTGTTGATGTGTGCTTGCTGGACCCATCTTTCCCCATCAGCATGGTTTGGTGTGTGAACAGATATTAAGATAGACGTGTTTATGGTGGTATAGCAGAGCTGAGCGATTTGCAGGCAGGACTCATGCACTTTCCCCCATCACAGTCTTGCACTTTGAGGAGGTTTGTAAAGCTAGAAACATGTTTACTAGACACCCCTGTCTAAGCTTTGATTTGAACCCCATAACTGTATCAAATGCTCTTAGAAAATTACTGAAAATATGAATAGCTGTGTTCTGTAAATATACTCAGATAGACATGCCGGTGAAAATGGATTATGTGAAAATATGCCAGTGAAATTGACATGAGATTGAAAACGAATATGACTATTACCAAAAGAGAAAAGATTTCCATAGTAGACTTAGAGTATGAGGTGTGTGCATGTGTGTGTGTGTGTGTGTGTTTTGTTTTTTTTACAGATTACTGAGTGTATGATCATATTTACTCCATCTGGGATGTCACAGACACTCAAGATTGTGAATTTTCACTTTTTTCAGTAATCCAAAGCATTGTTGTTGCCATTGTTGTTGTTGTTGTTGTTGTCGTGTGTTAACCACTGAATGTTTGTGCTCTCTCTGTCTGTGCGCTGATCAAGCAAACACTGTCAGCTGTCGTCACCCATGTCATGCCATGTACTTGTCAGCACATCTTTATAATACAATATTTTATACCAACAATTTACACATCAATTTAGCATGAAATCAACTGGGTCATATTATCGAAATGGAGGACAGCAGTAGCCATTGCAGAAAGCCCGCTCCACCCCTCTCTGCTCAAAACACTTACTTCCCAAAATTAGTGTTATTTAGTTGTTTACCTAGCATTTCTGGGGCCCATTTGTTGTTTATGGGTGTATTTGTCCTACTCCCACACATAACCAGCCAAGTGTAGACAATGTGATGTCACGTCAAAATTGAATCAGTGCAGCTACAATGGAGTTTGACAGCGTTGTAAAAACAAAAACAGCAAAAATCAGGTTTTAGTGACAGCCTCTCAGAGTCAGAGAGCAAGGGCTTTTTTCTCAGACTCGCCATTTTGCACTGATGTTTCACAATTAATGCACTGCAGAAGAAGCAGAGGTACCGTTTCCTCCACAACACCATGGTCTCAGTAGACCAGAATGCACTGCAGCCGCGAGAGTGAAGGGCACAGCCGCGATCCCAGTGTGTGAATTAACTAGCTATATTAACATGTCTGCGCACCCGCCTCTCTCTGGGGGTGGCTGGAAGGCATTCTGGGAAATGTAGGAAATCACAAATTGAGGCAAAATGTACGCCAAAAAGAGTAAATCACAACTCTTCAGAGCAAAATAACTGCTGGATTGCATTGCACAACATAAATCGATGATGTCTAACAGTTTATGCAAGGGTGGAATTTTCCTCTAAGGATTTTGCTCACAGCTGCGTGTGGGGATGGAGGAACTTCTACAATGGCTGCGTTTGTAAATGGGCATTTCACCTGCGGCCCGATGTGGCCTGAGGCAGGTAGCGCTCTGTGGTCACACACATGCCTTGTTACAGTGCCCACCAAAGGATGGAGCCGTGTAATGTGGAAACTGTGTGTGGTGTGTGTGTGTGTGTGTGTGGGTGGGTGTGAGTGTGTGAGAGAGGGGGAGAGTATTTGAAGTTTTTCAGGCCATATGGCAATTTTGTTATCACCCCGGTTGCAGGCTGAGCTGAGCTGCTTTGCGTTTGTCTCCTTTTTTATCATCTATTAGGGCTGAAGAGCTGAGGTGTCTGATGTTTTTGTTCAATTAGTTCAAAGGGAGGTGTGGGGAGAGGAGAACAGTGAGGAAGGAGGGTTACGCTTCACCCCATCGAGATCAAAAACAGGTCTCGCTTCACGACTCTCAGGTTGATCTCTGATGGGATTCAAAACAAAAATAGAAAAATCAAGATCACTTAGGTCAATTCTGTTCAGCCCGCCGTATCGATCAGCCATAAACCAGATATTTTTATAGTGCCTTTTCCTTAGAAAACTCCTCTCAGTGCAACAGTTTGGTGTTGTTGATGTCCTGAAATGGGGTCGTCTTGAACAGAGTAGAATTTTAGACTATACAGTAGCTACTAATTCTCAGATATAAGTAAATGAAAACAGCAGAATCCTGCGCTGCATGGCATATAGAAATAGGCAAGAATAGTGCATCAGAAGTAAATCGATCACTTCCAGAGTAGAGTAGTAAATGGATAAAAAAAAAAAAAAAGTCACTGCATCCTTGCTGCTATGCCATTGTCCCATTCCACTCATTTCAAGTGAAATTTCACGTTTTAATTTGAGTGGATAGATGTTGGATATTGACAGCTGAATGCCTTGAGTGGCTGTAGGTTTTACCAATACACAGGATGTCAGCATCCTTTGTGTTTACATGGATGACCACTAGCTTGGATGCTGGAGGGAAGAGGGGGTGGGTGAGATCAGGTTTGTCATTATCAGCTGTCACTGATATTTTACTGAAGTGGGCTCCAGAAAGCTCAACAGTAAGTTACTGCCTCCCTAAACACAGCTGACCTGCACCTAACCCGTAACATTACACAGCTTCCTGTCTAACTTGGCTGTTGTTAATGGGGCAGCCCTCTCAGAAGTTCAAAAAGCAAATAATACTGATCATGTAGAAACTGTAAATGTCCCCCCAAAGAGAAATGACACTTTAATGGGTAAAGTGGTTCTACAACTGCATGGACATTTCTTTCACTTTTCTTTAACATTCACCTTCACATCCTTCTGAGACGTCCAAATGCTTGTAGCTTTCTCTCATGCCCATCCATTCTTGTCTAATTTGCAAATGGGGAGTGAATGAGCACAGATGGGAAGGAACAAGATATAAAAACTGAGATATTTGTCTTTGATCTGGCAGGTTTCGGTGTCATTAATTTTTCCTTGGCACGTTCTGTCGTCAATAACATAATCTACTCCCAATCGGCAATCAGTTAGTGACCCTGAATTGTCAAAGGCTTTGTAATGTTATGACAAAATGCTATGAAATGAATCATCCACACAAAGGCAACTGAAACAGTTTATTTATCATACTGAGATGCAATGTTGGAAAAAATGTTTTTTCATGTGTATGTACTGTATGTGCCAGTGTCTCTGTCTGTTCAGTGCTTCACAGATGTGTGTCTGTAGTCAGTGAGTGAGACAGTTGTTTGTCCGTGCAGTGAGACAGTCGAGTGAGTAAAGATATTCGCAAATAATCAGAGTCTAAATGATTAGTTATTTGTGTGATAAAGAATTAAAAAGGCTGACCTCAGGGCTTCATAAGTAACTGCTGTATAATATATCCACTTATTCAAATGATATAAATGGACTTATGTAACCTTATAAGGTGCTATCGAACCACTGTACGAGTAATAGTAGAATTAGACTTGTTTACTATCACTGTTGGGAGCTCAACAACCAAATGGGAGCACCAGGGTCATATAATGCAGGAGTTGTACCACTAAAATAACTAGAAACACATGCACTTCCTCAGAAAATGTCAAACAGACGGATGTTACAAAAACACACATTTATGGAAATCACAAAAAACGGATTGTCCAGGTGGTAGAACTTTTTCACTCCATATGATTCTGGTTTGTAATGATGGCTGTGGGATGTTGGCATATAATCTAGTGCTAGAAGAGGACAGAATTGTGTGTGTGTGTGCGCAAGTGTGTGCGTGCAAGTGTGTGTGAGTGCAATGTTAACATTTGGTTGAGTAATATGTGTAAATAACTGCTGTATGCTGGACCAAACTTCCTAACACCTGTGGTGATGAGCTGTTGTACAAGGTTGTCGTGTGTAAATGTGTCTTTACTAAAAATGCCACCCTGCCATCAGTGGGCTCTCCACCCTCGGAAACCACATAGTAAAAAAAAAAAAAAAAAAAAAAAAAAAAAAAGTCACAACACTGTACCTTTTTGTCATTGTGGTTGTGCTTTACTGGCAAAAAGATGATACAGACTCGTACATCTTGGTACTTTTTGTGGCCCTTTTCATCTTCAAGCCTCTCAAATTGGAAATTGTTTCCCAGACAAATAAACTTAATGCATTAGCTTTCAGGGCACCAAAAATACAGCTGGAGCTGAGGTGTTATTTGGAAACCGTATCATATTTCTTGCTGATCTAGAACCAATTGCCCATCTCTTCCTCATACAGATATGGACAAGATTATCAACACAATTTGATCATTGATTGGAAATCTTATTTTGAGTCAATTGATTCAGCTTGTTCGTCATGAAAGCTGGCTTTGAGAAAAGGTCTTGTACACACAGAGGCTGCAAAACGAGTGTGTGAAAGTGACATTTGGGGTTTAATTAACTGCCATCGAAAGATTAGCCAACACTGGTGCACATTAACGGGTTTGAAACGTCGTGCAAAGTGGATACTTCATGGTTACTGTGTGTGTGTGTGTGTGCTCTCTCACCGAGTCTGTACTGTGAAGATTGTTGGGGAAAAGGTTCCGCGACGGCGTAAGCAAAAGAAGCCAAAGCCTAACATTTTGCTTGCGGCACCCGAGGAACCTAACCTGTAAGTTGTGTCCCGAGGCCAGAAGTATTTTCTTGCTTGATGGGGAGGGTCTCCATGCCAGTTTTCACTTTGTTTGACCTGTGAACTGTATTATAAAGACTGGCTCTCCTGTGTGTGGCTCCCTCTGTCACCTGTGCACTTACAACCCCCACCCCTCCCCGCTCATCCCCCAGGCCCCTTCTCTTCCCACCACAGACTGATGTTGTGAAGTGTGTATTTACATTGTACCTGTGTCTCACCTGCCACTCACCGCCATTCAATGCTCTGTAGAATCGCCACCATTTTGCACATATCAAATAAATGTTCCTGGTTTGGTACACCTGCCTCGCCCGGAGACTCATTGTGCTTATGGATCTGGATGGAGAGGGAAATGGCCTGTGAGGATCTTTTTCTTCGATTTAATAATAAACTTATTTATTTGCACACCATCCATGAGTATTTTTATGCTCACAACAGGTAAAGTGAGGACGTGCAGGGGCGAGGGGAAAATAATAATTCTAATGTCTCAAGTAAATGATAAGGCAGGAGAGGGGAGCAGACACGGGGAGCAAATGCAGGGAATGAGATAAGACTAAATGACTGCATACTGTGAAATGCCATTCCATTTTTGATAGTCATTCGTTTCATAAATGAATCAGACAAACCAATAAAATTTCCACACACTAATGCGTGACACTTGATAACTCTAGCTCTAGATTTTTTTTTTTTTTTTCATTCTCTATTTTACTTTAATTGACACCAAATAAACTCACAATTCTATGATCCGTCATAAACTCACTCAAAAGCCACCGCTACAAATCTTAAAATTGGGCTGTTAGTTATTTTAGTTATTTCTTTATAAAATGCACAAGCACTTGTTTGCAGAGAAGATGATATTACCAGAAATGAACACGAAATGCTCAGAGGAGATTACGAGGTGTCATAGGGTCACGAGCACGTCATCCCAGCACTGATCTGAGGCCATATGTAGATGTGTGTGTGTGTGTGTGTGTGTGTGTATGTGCGACGTTGTGTTTTCCTATTCTGCACAGGAGCTCACAGTCTGGCTGGTCAATCTGCCAACACCAGCATGCCAGACTGGAGGCCCCACGGTGGTAAACCAGTGTGTGTGTGTATGTGTGTGTGTGTGTGTGTGTGTGAGGACATGAGGATACATGAGAAGGGATCATTTTTTACACTTCACAAATAAACAAGGCCATTTAGAGAGATAACAGGTTCTCATATGCCTGCACACTTGAACTCTACAAATCAGCATTTCATCTATCATGAAGCTAAGAAAGGTCGTAATGTTAGGTTAAGGGTAATGTGAAGAGGAAGTGGAAAAACAGGAAGAAGATGTCATTTCATATTCTTGTTTTATCTTGTGTAATCACATAATTTCATTTGTTATTTGAATATACATTTTGTAACACTTGTAATACTATTTGCCCACCAGGTTTGGTTTTAGAGTAATCAGTGATTTACAGGCTCTTGAATTAGAGGAAGAAAGAAGAACAAGAACAAGAACAAGATGAGGAGGAAGAGGAAGAAGACAGAAAAAGCAAGTCCAATAATGGTCTAGAGGAATAGTGATGCTTTGTGTTTCTGCAAAGCATCACAGTTGTGCATGTTTTTTTTTTTTTAACTATCAGTCTTTGAATTAAAAGGACAGGCACTAATTTTCAGGGATAAAAATCAGTATCTTCAGTCTGGCAAATCATTCTTTCAGAGCCAGTGGTGGAGGAGCCATTGTTTCAACACAGCACTGTAGTGGATTTTGGGCAACAGACTGAAAAACAGATGTAATACAAGAGGAAACCAGAAGAGGGCAGCAGATCATTGTTCTCTCAGCCACACTGCAGCCAACACTGACCTCCACCTCATTGATCACTGATTGTTAAGGGTAAATGAATTATGATTTCCTGAAAACCAAATCAAATATTGTAAATGAATTAATGTTGCGCTGAACAGACAGTTTTTGCGGAAGACACGCTCTGTGACTGACTGACCTCCATCACAACAACACAACCAACAACCTGCACGAAGAGGCACGTTGCCCAAACCGGTTGCATGACACACTATCCCATCTGGAAAGTGCAAGAAGCGTTTGATGAAAATATTGCCTCCGCATCGGTCCAAACAGGTTGAAAGGGGAGAGACGTTTGGAGGAAAAATGCAGGAGATAAAAAAGACAAGAGGGAGAAAGAAAGGCCAGGCAGACGGAGAGCTGTGACTCCGCTTGCTTCCAGGCCTGAAGGTACAGAACACAACCATTTGAAAGGAGGGAGCGGGGTTTGGTATTTATTAAATATCATAGGGAAATGGGCACCAATACTGAATAGCAGAATAGGGCTGTAAATGTCATGCCAAGACAGCAGCCATTGAATTAAAGTGAGGCAGACAGACAGAGAGAGGGAGAGAGTTTAATAACTGAGGCATTTCCTCCTCATGTCTGCACTATTTTGGGGTATTTTTTGATGAGAAATTATCTTCCTAACATGAACACAGGGGAGACTTGAAATTGCTGAGTGACTGAGTGTGCAGGTAAGTGAATTAGTCTCGATGCTTCAGACTATCCAGGCCCACTGGGGGATTTATCACACAGCCAGTAATGTTGCTGTGGAAGAACATGAATCATTTAACACAGATTCAGCTCTGTTCATGTTGGTGATTCAACATAAGAGCAATTTTTTTGTTTTTTGGAACTATTTGATTTGAAGTAAATGTATAACATATGATTCAAGTCAACCTTTTGATTCAGTACTTTAAGCTTAAATTATTTTATATCCTGTTCTAATTGAAGGTATTCTGCGAGATCATGACCATAAGATTCTCTCTTTTTCAAATCATGAATGAATCAGTTCAAAACATTTCATATTGATTCATTCTGTTCAATTCTCATAGCAGATCAGTGCAGTTGAATCAGACGAATTTATAATCGGCACATTGAATGAATTGTTATACCCCTATGTGATGGTGTAGTCAGTGCACATTACCTGCAGAGCAAAATGTGATAGAGCACTCAACCTTTACACTCCATAAATGTGCACCGCACTCACACTTCAGGATTGCAGAGAGCGATGTTTGAAATTGACATTACTCTTTTGAAATCTGAAGGCTGACTCACAATGGTGTGCCATGAGAAAAAGTCTCTCCCAAGTTTATAACCTCTGTCTCCACAATGTCTGAGTCCCCACCCAGCCTATGTGTCTAAGGCTCTGACATTCTCAACCCACACTCTTTCAATCAAACTCTTAACCCCTGCACGCACACAACGCACGCACGCACACACACACACACACACACACCTATGTCATTATGTTGTAATCAGCGACCCAAGTGACATCAGAGTAGTGATTATTTTTATGACTCTTTTTTTGATATCTGCTCAATGCTTCTGAGTTAGGAGTCACCTGTGTGAAGACGCAGATTATCCACAAGCAGTGAGTCACGGAGGAGCAGGAGAGAAACCACGCAAGCCGCTCTCTGCCCTGACTTCTCATGTTTGTTCATCAAAGAAAAGGAGCCAATTCATCAAACTGTGCTTAAGAATTAATGATTAACCACAATTTGTGCCTTTTGTGGAGTGTTTGCTGCCCTCATGCTGCACTGCTACACCTGACTCGAGAGGAATTGTTTGGAAAATCCTGTAGTGGGGGTTGAGAGGGAGGAAGCAATGCAAACCACTCATCTGACAGGAAGATTATTCGATTTTTCCATACCTTTCTATGCGTACATTTGCATATAAAAATATATACAGTTTTACAATGTAAGCATATCTTTCCCCCATATTTTATTCCACCAACCCTTCCCCCACCCCCACCCCCACCATACAAATAACATTCAAAGACAAAAAGGACAAGAAAAAAAAAAAAAAGGACATGGACATACTTTAGTCCTACACAAATGATTCATGACCAGAAAATAGATACAGTCCCATGTACAGTACGGTTGACTTGAAATCTAAATGAATGAATCAAAAACAAAACAAAAACCAAAATAAATCCGCCAAACAAAACACACATTTGCACGCTGTGACCTAATACAGCCCTCCTTGTGAACTGACACCATGTGATCTTAGCGATTATTCACCCTCATTCCACAGCTTCATGACTTCATGATGCTTCCACTGCTGCCACAAAACCACCACTTTCGCTAAATTCATAAACAGCTGCCAGATATCATGGATGTCAGAACCTTTTTTCGTCATCCTACACGATAAGGAGCCAAGGTTGATGTTAGATCTGTGATCAGAAAGCCACACAGTGGAACTGAACACGCAGCCTTTGACTTATGTAAATTAATCATCCTTTTCTTTCCTCTCTATTGTGCAAATGAAAATTCTGTGGTTTAGGGTTGCAAATTTCATTAATGAGTTGAATTCACTGATTCATTTATTAAAAATATATTCAATTTTTCTTATGACTGTAAACACCCAATGTTGTTGAATAATTTATTGATATGAAGGCTCCACTCCTAAAACATGTAATAAAAGAGAGGCACTGAGGCAGGCAGTGTGCAAAATTGTGCTTGTCGCCTGTAACTTAGCCAATAATGAAATACTGAAAAATAGTTGGGCAAAAAGCTACAGGAAATAATCTCCATGATAATCAGTTATCATCAAGATTATCTGATTAAATTATAAAATCCCTTTTCTTGATAGTGGCTTTAAGTACAAAGTTTTGGGGCTTAATCATTTTAGGGGCTCGGTTTAGGAATATATCACCCTCAGTCATATAGAGCACCAGGATGACTGTTACACTTGTGACATTGGTTGGGATTGTTGGGATTAAATCCAGAGTATGTAGCATGGTACATGGTACAGCATGTTGACATTTCCCACAAGGGCTGAGTGTCAGTTGTTTTTGTTTTGGGCTTTTGTGCACATTGAGTATTACAGTTCTCCACTGCTCCTCTGAATCATCCTCTTGTAAGTCTTGTCTTTTATCATCAGATTTTTCTACAGGATTTGCCAAGTTTGAACTTAATCATGATTTTTTTTGTCATGAAACCACAACCTTGGCGCCTTAAGAAACTTTTTTTTTTTGGATATAGCTCTGAGTGTAAGTGATTGGAAAGTTTGACATAGGAAACAATATCGGTAATTATATTAATAAGTTCCTCCTGA
Organism: Myripristis murdjan; assembly: GCF_902150065.1. Taxonomy (NCBI): domain Eukaryota; kingdom Metazoa; phylum Chordata; class Actinopteri; order Holocentriformes; family Holocentridae; genus Myripristis; species Myripristis murdjan. Next base: position 14,360,397 of record NC_043994.1, on the reverse strand, counting down.
CACGCAGGTGCAGAAAAAAAAACACTGAAGGCTATATGTAATCCTCTCCCAGTCACGTGGTGTGTACGTGTGTGTGTGTGTGTGTGTGTGTGTGTGTGTGTGTGTGTGTGAGTGCAAGTGTGTGTGTGCGTTTGTACGTGTGTGAAGGGATCTAACACATCTCTGTCATGTTTCCTGAAGGCTGCTCACCCATGACTCATCATGTTTTCTCTGCCTGTATGAGAGGCTGAATCTTTTTCACAAGCTCAATAGATAGATACACTATATGGACAAAAGTATTGGGCCACACCTCTTGGTCATCAAATTCAGGTGTTTCATTCGGTCCCATTGCCACAGGTGTATAAAATCAAGCAGCCAGCCATGCAGCCTGCCTTTACAAACATCTGTGAAAGAATGGCTCGTTCTAAAGAGCTCACTGATTGTCGAGCATGTTACTGTCATATTACTTAATGTAGTAGGATGCCACCATTGCAACAAGTCAGTTTGTGAAATTTCTTCCCTTCTAGATATTCCACCATCAACTGTAAGTGGTGTTATTGCAAAGTGGAAGTGTTTAGGAACCACAGCAACTCAACTGTGCACCGGGAGCTTCATGGCATGGGTTTCCATGGCTAAGCAGCCGCATGCAAGCCTTACATCACCATGCACAACGCCAAGCATCAGATGGAGCGGTGTAAGGCACGCCGCTGCTGGACTCTGGAGAGGTGGAAACTGGTTCTCTGGAGAGACCAATCACGCTTATCTGACAGTGTGATGAGTCTGGGTTTGGTGAATGCCAGGTGAACGTAACCTGCCTGACTGCATTGTGCCAACTGTATATTTGGTGAAGAAGGGATAACGCTATAGGCTTGTTTTTCTGGGGTCGGCCTGGGCCCCTTGGTTCCAGTGAAGGAAAATCTTAATGCTTCAGCTCACCAAGACTTTTTGGACAATGTCTATGCTTCCAACTTTGTGGAAACAGTTTGGGGAAGGCCCTTTTCTGTTCCAGCATGACTGAGCCCCAGTGCACAAAACAAGCTCCATAAAGGCATGGCTGGGTGAGTTTGGTGTGGAAGAACTTGACTGGCCCGCACAGAGCCCTGACCTCAACCCCATCCAACACCTTTGGGATCAACTAGAACAGAGACTGCAAGCCAGGCCCTCTGGTCCAAAATCAGTGTTTGACCTCATAAATGGTCTTCTGGATAAACAGGCAAAAAATTGCCACAGACACATCAAAATCTTATAGAAAGCCTTCCCAGGACAATGGAAGCTGCAAATTGAGGACCAGCTCCATATTAATGCCTATGGATTTAGAATGGGATGTCAGAAAAGCTCCTGTAGGTGTAATATGGAGGTGGTCCAATACTTTTGTCCATATAATGTAGAAGAGCGATAGATAGATAGATAGATAGATAGATAGATAGATAGATAGATAGTGCACATGCACAGATCTCTTCAAGGCCGCTAGAAGTTTGACCAACCATTGCTTTCTCATGGAGACAATGGCTCCCAGCTGTAGTGTTTGTGCATGGTGTGTGTGTCTATGTGAGAAAGAGAGTGAGAGAGTGTGTGTGTGTGTGCGTGTACTTAGGGAGCAGCTATTCTCCCACTCAGGTCACATCTAAACAACAGGACAGGGTCAGGACCATACAGATTAAACTATGATCATTATGATGTTGGAAGGACTCAGGGGTGGAATCAGAGCAGCAGTTATGAATACCAGGTTTCATAGAAAATAGTTAACATGACTCACAGCTGCCAAGGAGGAGAGGAGAGAGGGAGGATAGACAGGGGCTGGGGAGTTAGGGGATGTGTGTGTGTGTGTGTGTTGTGTGTGTTTCTGATCCTCCCTATGCATGTGTGTGTGCCTGCTTGCACCAAAGTATGCACGCATGTGCCTGCGCATGTGTTCAGTGAGTGTGTGTAGGTGTGAGGGGATATTTTGTGGGGAACAGGGGGATTCAGGCATGAGAGAAGAAGCCCGCGTCATATAATAGGACAATGTTTTATCTCACTGGAAGAAAGAGGGAGAGTAGGGGGGAGTAATGAGAGGGGGAGAGAGGCAGATTATTCTCATAAAGCAAAGCTGGTATGGTTGTCTGCCCACAAAACACATGCATACACACTCACACACACACACACACACACACTCTTACATACAGGCTAGTAGCTGGTTGGACAGGTTAGGACAGGCAATAGGGACCTCTCTTCATTATGTAACATCTTTTCATAAGCAGAATTATGTGCTTATCCTTTATCTACAAGAGAATGCATGTCATCTTTGTGTGTGTGTGTGTGTGTGTGTGTTTGATTGGTCTTAGTAAAATAGAGCCCCTGGCATGTTTGTTTTTTTCCCACTACAGTTGAATGTTTTTGGTATGTCATCATTAGCACCGTTTTAATGTCAGCCAATGTGACTTGGACATGGTGAATTTCCCTTGAACAAACACCCATTTGCTACAGTGGAGCATCTCACAGGACAAAATGACAAGACAGTGGTAGTGCTGTGCAGATCCAGAGTATGAGTGTGTGAAAGTGTGTAAGCTTCCCTCTCTCCCCTGCTGCTCCCTCAGGCTGTTGCTGTAAAAAAAAAAAAAAAAACAAAAAAAAAAAACAATGTGTTCTTAATCAGCTGGCCTACTTAAACAAGCATTAAAAAGGTGTTAGGTTTTTGTGGTGGGAATCTGATCAACACCACCTCTCCAGTTTCTTCTCAGTGTTGTTTTTTGTTTGTTGATATTTCTTCAGTTAGTTTTTGTTTTTTGTTTTTTTTTTCATTTTTGTATTTGCCCCTGGCACAATCATATATTGACTTGATTTACCAGAGTGGATGGCTGGATTTTTGGTGGGAAGCAGGAGTTGAGACCAATTGAAGCACCAAGTCCTCAGTGTTTAGGTCAAGTCAGAGCCACCAAGTTCAAGTCTGACTAACCAGTTTGAGGTTGAGGAATGCATGCAAGAAGAAACAAGAAGGCACATTACAGCGTTGACCTCTGCCACGATCATGGCCTGAAGTTACAGCTCTGCCACACCCCCTTGGGGTTGACTGGCTGGAAGAGGCTATCACTTCTTTGCTGACCCATGGCCAAGCTTCGTGCCAGCTTTTGTGAATGCATTTGCAAACTACAGACCTCTTTGTGCAAAGCCCCAGCCTCTCTCAGGTATGCCGTTGTCACAGGACATGTCCCTTTTAGCCAATGAGCATGGAAAATTGGGGCAGTGCCATCTTGACCCCTGACCAAGCTCCCCGCCGGGTTTCATGATGTTATGTGGATGTCTAAGGAAACTACGGCCCTGTTTGTGCGAAGCCCTACCCATTGCCACGCCCCCTTGACGCCGATTGGCCATAAAAGTTCATCACATCTTTGCTGGCCCATGACCAACCTTAAACCAAACTTAAGGTCAGACAGGGCGAGCACATAACCCCTTGCTGGAGGTTTCACCTCCTTGGCAGAGGTAATTATTTTTAAAAAAAAATATAAAAAGTCACATCTCGACATAATGAGGGCTTCTCAAGTGTGTTTCAAGGGTAAGTGCAAATTGAACAAGAAAATTTGAAAATGATAACATCAAAGCTGTTGTGTTTCAACAATGTGTACAATGTGGCTTTTTGTAATTTTACAGAAAACAACAAGTTTTCCCACACTGATTTGTTTGTGGCTGGCCAAAACAAATAAATTTCTCAAACTGAAGCACAATAAGATGATTGAATCCAGGGGCTCAAACAAGCCAGGGGCCAAGTTTGATTCATTGAAATGCAAGTCCGAGTCGAGTAACATGTCATTAAAACTGCAACTCGAGTTGGACTCAAGTCACCGATGGCCTCAAGCACTGAGACACTGTGAGATGAAACTGGTGAGTTTCCAATTACAAAACAGAACAACTAACCAGAGAATGAGCACATGTGCCTCTTTGCCTCTAATCTACACAGTCATAAAACATGTGAGAAGACAAGAGGAAACTATTAACTGTTTGGTCAGGGAGGCATTCGATACAGTCCAATGGTCTAGAAGTCAACAGTTAGCAAACAGCCGTGATTAAGTGTTTGTATGTCTTTATCATATATCTGCTACATGATATGCACACAGACCCTGCTCTTTTTTTCACAGATGATAAGAATTAAAAAAAAAAAAAAAAAAAAAGACCTCCACACTTGAGAGCAAAATGAGTTTGTTGTATACTCTGGAGTGTCATAAGGAGTGTTTTGCAGGTGCACTTGTCTGATATGGAGGAAAGCCTAATGGGTTCGTCCTTTGAACTCATTGTCCATGCAGAGGAACCCACCCAGGGAATGACTGTAGCTCAGTCTGGCCTCAGGCTATCATCAAGTATTAGATTTATGCAAGAGTTCCACTAAAAAGCTCAATTATTAGCAGACTGGTTCCTCGAAAAGGGCCTTTATCAGGGACTGTGTTGATCCAAGATTATTATGTTGGGCTAGTTTTTGTAGAATCTGTCACCTTATTCCTATTACTCATTGCGGAGTGATGTTGAAACATCTCGATGACTGATATGCCGAGGCTATGCTGTAATGTATCGCATGCTAAGATAGTGAAATAATAAAGCTGGAATTACTGAGAATCAGCAGATCGCATGTTGAAAAAAAAAAGAATATTATGAGATTCCAATATTCAGAACAGCAGCTGAAACTACTGAGGCTAGTCTTCTTTTTAGATTTCTGTTTGAGGTATTCGTTTATTTGAAAAAGAAGGACATCCACCAGAAATTAGACTGTTAGTCTTAAGAAGTCGGTACAGGTGGATAGATCCAGTTTCCCATTCTTCTCTGGCATCTTTTTTGTACTTTGGGTGAACTGTTCCTTTAAACAATACTTTGCTGTCAAGGTTGTTTAAACTAAGCATGATCTGTCATCTCATCAGCAGGTTGACATGTTGAGTGTTGATGAGTGAGACGTTACGGGTTAAGAAGTGCACCGTCAGAGTGATGGGAGGTGTGGAAGTGGAATAAACTTTGAACTTTGAGGATGTGTCAGGGTTTTTTTTTTTTTTTTTTTTTTTTCACTCACAGCAGAACCTGTGTGATGATGAAGCAGAAGCATATATCAGCAGCTGTTACACTGAATTTGTTGACAAAGGTCTAACATTTTTGAACTATTGGGCAATTCACATTTTCCAAAATGGACGTAACGTCTTGGAAAGAAACCCTCCTGGATTTTCTACCTCTGATATTATCTTTAACTTAGTGATAGCACGTCAGCTGGCCTGCTATCTTTTCCAATCTCTGATAAACATGTTCTATTCTGAGAATATTGGGAAGGGTTGACTTTGGAGGGAGGTACATGTGTGTGTGTGTGTGTGTGTGTGTGTGTGTGTGTGTGTGTCTATCCGGGCTCCCTGTGGTCATTGTATTGGTCTTCTGAGTGGGTGGTCTGTTCCAAGAGAGCAGTACTGGAAACATTACACCTACATACACACACACACACACACACACACACACACACACACACACAGAGAGAGAGAAAGAGAGAGAGAGAGAGAGAGAGAGAGAAAGAGAGAGACTCCGAGGAAAACTGGGAATCACACCAACGCAGCACAGCAGAGGGTGGAGCAGGCAGGAGCCTTCTTCCAGATGTGTGACATTAATTTACTTGATCCAAAACATGAACCGGTAGCTCCCACTCACTCACTCCCACTGTGTGTGTGTGTGTGTGTGTGTGTATGTGTGTGACAGACTCTATCCCTATACACTTTGCTACATACACAATATATACCTACATGTCACATATATCCAGAAATAAGAGCCCAGAAGAGAAAAGTGGAAAGAGACAGACGAAAACAGAGGAAAAAGGTAAAACAAAAGAGGAGGAGGAGTGTTATCTCCTCTTTTCAGATTTCATCAGTCAAGTTTTACCTCTGAAGGACAAGAAAAGGGGAGGAGGACGGAAAGACAAAGCAGAGAGGAGGGGAGCAGGGGGACGAGGTGCGTGAAGACAGAGGAAAAGATGAGGCGAAAGGAGCAGGTTATGAGAACAGTATCCACTCTGACCTCGGGAGCAGCGCCCCTGGACTTTCATACAATACTTTCCACCGGGGAGGAGAGGGAGGCGGGGAGGAGGGGATGGATACGGTGTGTGGAAAGACAAAGAACGAGAAAATGAAATTAAATAAGAGCGGAGGAGGAGGAGAACGAGAGGAGACGTAGGAGGACGGAAGTGGTTGATTGGGTCCCCCCAGAGATTCTTTTGTTTAGATTGTTCTGCATTTCACTTCTTTCGCTTCTCTTGCAATCCCCCTCTCTCTTCTGACATCTGAGGTAGATTACAATCGAGACCCTGGGTCACATTTATGACTTAAACCAAGAACATATGGTGTGAGTGTGTGTGTGTGTGTTTGTACGTGTGTTTGAGTGTGGTGGGATTCCCCTCTAGTCCCCGAGTGGTGGTCAAATTTATTTTCTTGTCCATTGTCTCCTGCTGTGATATCAAAGGCCTATTGTTTGTTGATCAGCAAGGGTGCTGCAGGTTACTTGCAGGTCCCGGACCAGAGCACATCTCCTCTCCTCTCCTTTCCCGTTCGCTCCCCTCTGTTCTTATTTCCCCCCCTTTTACCTTGTTCTTTTCCGAACACTTCCCTACCCATATCTCCCCTTATCATCTCCTTCTGTTGTAACTGCAGTTTCATGCTGGATCTAATGCAGAAATCTCATGTATCGGTAGCTTGGATTAGTGCGAACTCAGATTTTAAAGGAACACATCACTGAAAATACAAAAAGACATTTTCCCACTTACATCGAGTGCAGTATATGTCTCCATAGTATTTGTGCGATTTGGTGAGGTTCCCTGTCTCCCTTCCCTTAAGTGCTATGACCCTGAGTGGGTATTCATTTGTGGAAAAACACAGTAGCAACAGCTCTTTTCACAAACAATGACATGGATACCTGACATGATCCAAAATGTTTGTGGGCAAGGAGTTTTGTTGGGAAGTGTGTCCTGTCAAAGAACACAGGCAAACTGTATCTATCCGCAATCGAATGAGTGCAAATTAGAGACGGATGGATGCGGTTTGCTGCTGTTTTCTTCGGTAGGCAGTTGTTCCCAACAAAACTTTCCCCCCTTGAGCTGTTGCTGATGAGCTTTTCACAGCATTTCTGAGCTCCACAAATGAATGCCCATTCATCCTTATTGTACTGGGGTACCGAGAGACAGAGGAGATCAGGGCAGACTGGAAACCTTGCCAAAAGCACATGGAAACTATACAGATTGATAGCTTGAACTAGGGGGTAAGAATCCATCTTTTTTTTTTTATTTTGGATTGCAGATGAACAGCTCCTTGAAAATTTTGTCTATATCCCTTCTTCTTAAGGTGAATCCTTGAAAATGCAGTTATTGAAATAGGACTATAGAATTTCGTCAGGGGGATTTTGAGTGAACTGATCCTTTAAAGATTAAGGGGAGAGTGGTTATGCCTCCAGGGATATCAAGCAGGCATCTGCCGTCACAGATGTTTCATTTAGGCGTTCAGCACCTGCAGACGTGCTCATGTAATGTCTGACAACACACTCGGCTATTCATTATCATGAGCCTCTTCATCAACAATAGTTTCAACATAAACCGCACGCACATCAAAAACTCCAGCGCACAGCCGCTGAACACGCCTCCTGTAGGCGCCGGAGAAGAAGAACAAAAGTCCCACCATTCACCTCAGTAAGAGAGCACGTCTGTAAAAGTGTCAGTTGACTTTATTAGGATTGGCTTCACTCAGTTGAAGAGAAAAAAAACAACTTTTGTCTTTGGAACGTTTACCACAAAAAAAAAAAAAAAAAAAAAAAAAAAACAAGATCTACAAAATAGGTTGTTCGAAGGACAATATAAAACAATGGCATCAAAATATCTTTGACAAGGAAACAAAACAAATAAAAGGCTCAAATAGTTTTGGATGCAGGGCATGTTCCTCTCTTTGCCCATTTGTTTACAAAACAAAACTCATAACAAAAGAGGAAAAAAAAAAATCAATAGATATTTACAGTGCATATATTTACATTAAGGCATTTTAGTTGGGGAGAAAACGGTTGATCTGATCCAACCCCACTTCTACACAATCAAATAAATAGTCAGATTTACCATGATACATTACAGTGCTATATTATCTTTAGGCTACCTGCAGTGAATGAACAAACACAGTTATAGACACAGGCTAAATCAAACAATCAAAATGGACACCGATGCATAAAAGCACAAAAGACTGTCCACGTCGGATCAGTTGATGTAGCTGTTGCCAAGTTGCAAATTATTTGTGTTACAGAGCCGGAGGGCGAAATCCCTCCAAGAAAGAAGTGACTCTTGGCTAAAAAAAAAAAAAAATCGTGTCCATGAGGCAACATGAGCCGAGCTGTTACACTGTAGTTCCTGTGGGCCTGGATGACAAATGACCTTGTGGCTTATTATTACTGAGTCAGGCCGAATATCAACACTGATCTTTAGAAAGAAACAAAACAAAAACAGCACCATGTGTTAAAAAGAACTGCCCAAATTGATCACAGCTCTCTGCTACCATTGATCAAACCAGAGATGGAGGCACTTAAAACAATAAGTTGATGATGAAGACGGCTGATACATGAGACGTTACTTTGGTTGAGACACACTGGAAAGCAATAAAAAACTTTGGACAGATGTACAGAAATTTAGCTTGTTTTTTAAGACAGCAATGTGTTCCAGATGCTCCACCATTGATTTGGGCTTGGGTATCGAATGCAGTCATTTCTGTTTAACTCTGCATCAACTCCACAATATGTCTACGGCTTCGGCGGACATTTTCTCCGGTTGAACAGCCGTCGAAACACAAACTGAATAATTCATCATCTAATTGCAGCTCTTTAGCAACCATCCAGCCCCCCTCTCTTTGTCCATCATTCCCAGGTCTTCTCTCAATCTAAAATCAGAAATCTCTCTCCATCTCGCTTTCTCTCTCTCTCTCTCTCTTTCCCTGCCCTGTCTCTCCACTCACTGGAGTATTCAAGGCTTTAATTTTTAATATCTAAAAAGCAATGATTTGTGTAGTGTTCAGTGATTTGAGTCCAGTGGCAGTAGTGATGGTTTTCCAGTGGTGAATGAGATCTCTGGGCCAAAAAGCCTCAGACAAATTGACCAATTCAAGTGCAAACCGAAGGATTGGTTTAAAAAAAAAAAAAAAAAAAAAAAAAAATCAAATAATAAAATAACATAAAACCTCTGGATCTTCCAGTTATATCAAACAACTAACAAATAAACAAACCGACAAATAGACAGACATTTGGTTTTACTAGTTTTGAAAAAAAAAAAAGAGCTTCCCCTTTATAAAAAAAATAATAATAATAATGACAAAACAAAACACAATCATGAAGCCAGTTCTAAAAGTTAGAACAGAGACTAAAGCTTTACAGGTTTTGAGTGGTAAGTGCTTTCATTCCAGTCATACTAGACAATCCTAAAAGGCTGGAAACCAAAGTTGGAGCTACCATTTTTTTTTTTTTTTTTTTTTTATTGTTTGATTTTCTTGTTCTTTGTTTTATTTTTTTTTATTTTTATTTATTTTTTGTCTGAGGAAATCAAATCTACACCTAGGTGGCGGATAGGGAACCAGGATTTAAATCGTCCCATTTTCCATCTTCCAAAACGATCCCCTCTTTATTAAGAGCAACACGTTTATTGGGCCACCCAGCCATTTTAGCACATGATCACAGTGCCAGTAAGAGCTGCAGCGTCAGTGGAAGCTGCTTTGCATGACACAGCTTGTAACATTTTGTGTGTGTGTGTGTGTGTGTGTGTGTGTGTGTGTGTGTGTGTGTGTGTGTGCGTGTGTGCGTGTGTGTGTGTATGTGTGTGCCTGTGTGGCAGGTGGAAGGTGTAATGTAGCGCTTTTTGAGGCTTGTGTGCCCGGTGACATGGCACAAGGCAGCGCTTGTTTACTCCTAGTGTGTGTTTGTCTTTGCGAGCGCTGTTAGTTCTGGTGTCTCTTCATGTGCAGGGCGAGGTGGTCGGAGCGGGAGAAGGAGCGCGAGCAGACGGCGCACTGGAAGGGCTTGGCACCTGTGTGCTTCCGGTAATGGCGTGTCAGCTCGTCTGAGCGGGCGAAACGCCAGTCGCAGCCGTCCCACGTGCACCTGTACGGCTTCTCACCTGAAGAGGGAGAGAGAGAGAACGAGAAAAATTGGTTTTGGCTGAGCACAGCGGCACTCTTTAAAACAGCGCAGGGTGTTCTCTTGCTTGACCACCGCTGTACCATGTGATCATGACCGAAAAACTACAACACAGTATGACACACTAGAGAGACGTGGGACTTCTGACAGAACCAGTGGCACTGATGTTATCAGTAATTTAATTGGAACAGGCACCCATTCCCTGACATCCCAGGAGTCATGTATTAGGGTGGAGGAACTGGGAAAACAGGCCTTACTGGAAAGTCTGGTTGTCTAGCAACAAACGCACTCGCATCAGTGTCGCTCAGGCTTTCATTTATCACTCAGAAACACTGAAAGGAATGGAATTTCCCAAGGACTACTTGCCCAATTGTCTGCCTTTGAAATTTCATGTTTCCCTTTTGATGGTTATGCTTTTTTACTCCAATAATCTCCAGCTGCAAACCCAAGCCCCAGCTGAAGCCCCACAGTCTTGCCTCCCAGCCGCTGTCCTTGCCCCCCCGTCCTGCCACAGTCGCAGCCGCAGCCCAGGCAATCACGACGAAGACTCGCTTAAACAAGCACGCCAACCAGGGGTGGCATTAAAGCAACAATCTATTACGAGACAAGAGTCTCCAAACTGACTCACACACACCTAAAACCTGAAGCTGGGCCATGGCACAATGAAAAGAGAGCAACAAGGACTGCAAGACAGGGAGGAGTGTTCGGTTCTCACATTCACAATGCACTTACACACATACACACACACACATACACGCAGGCGTGCGCACACACATGCACACAAACAATCACGGTAATGGATGTTGATGGGGATTAGAGTGGGGACTCCCACGGGGGCACAAACGCATTAGGAATCATCTCATACAGATTACTGACAGGTGTGTGTGAGTGCATGAGTGTGTGAGAAAGTGACTGAGTAAGAGAAAAAGAATGAGTAACAGACACAAAGACGGAGAGAGGAGGAGATTCAGAGAGGTCGGCTTGGCTGAGCCGGGAGGATGGCAGAAAGCAAAGAGGAAGGGGGTGAGGTGAAAATGGTGGGGGGAAAAAAAAGAGAAAGTGACGGAGAGATTGACAAAAAGAGAAAATAAGGACGTTGCCGCTACAGCATAGCTGGAGCCTGTCCCTCGTCATGTGTCGTGTTCTCATCTTGTGGTCTGTAATCATCACGCCGCAATCAGCCTGCAGTATGAATGACGCCAGAACTAACTGTTGTGTCATGATCACAACAGTGAGATGGAAACCACACACACACACACACACACACACACACACACACACACACACACACAAGGAGCTCTGTATCAGAATCACTTGGAGATTTTATGTGTGTGTGTGCAGCCAAGGAGAGTGAATGTGTAGATATCAACAGAAGCTTGGCTTTGTTAGCCTATGAGGGAGGGGCGGGGGGGCACCTAACCACTTGTTTGTTGACTTGTGAACCCACAAGTATTTGTTTTATGCAAATGTGAGACAGAGGGGAGGAAAGAAAGAAAGAAAGAAAGAAAGAAAGAAAGAAAGAAAGAAAGAAAGAAAGGAAGAACAGAGATGAGGAAATGGATCTTGAAAGCCCCCAGAGGAATGGCAGAAGTACAGATATGAGGGATATGATGATCCAGGATATTTTGGTATCAGTACAAACAGATCTCGTATATTTATAGTGGCAAACAACCCAACTAGTCACAGAAAATCAAAATATTTTAAGCAGTGATGTCTGAACAGGAACCCGGGGTCGCAGGGGAGACAGCACCACCGTCTAGCGCTGGCCACAGTGACAGTCGTACAGTCATGCGCTGGCAGAAGTGTGTCACTTCCACCTGTTTTGATGGAATAGTATATTGGGCAGAGGATGGGAATGGGGTAGGATAGACTTACACACACATGCCAAGAACACAACACTCTGCCTAGCAACATGGTGCCAGCGCAGATACCGAAATATGAGTCGCGTGGGCAGCGACGCTTTTTAACGAGTCCCTTTTAAAAAAGATATGTTAATTAGAGGAGGGTCTTACCAGTATGAGTCCTGAGGTGGGCTTTCAGATGGGAGGACTTGGTGTAGACCTTCTTACAGCCTGTAACAGACAGAGATAAACACAAGAGGGGTGGGCTTAACATCCAAATCAAATTAATCCAAGTAATACATGTGCCAAAATGTATTTACCAACTTAACTGCTGTACTGCATGCCAGAAATTTGATCTAACGGATCGGTCAAATCTCATTAATCCAAACCACCCAAGAGCAGAGCCAGTTTGAACTAGACAAATGTCTGTATTATGGAAATTATTGGTCAACACATCATTTAGATTATCGAACAGTACAAGTAAATGCACTGCCAACTGGCCCGCGCACACTCATTAGCCAGAAGAAGTGTTTAATTAAATTTTATATATCAAAAAGGAAATTCCAACAATTTCTTGCAAAAAATGGAATGTCATTCTTGCAGCGCTGAAAACTTTTCTTCATGGTGCCAAATAGTTTGACACAGTAGTGAAGTAGTAGTTTCAGATGACTAAGATCCTAACTGCAATGTGTTGCAGGCAGCATGTTGACTCGAATGATGCAAAACCAGTTTTAAATTATTGTAGAGAGAGAAGCAGAAAATAATTATGTTACAATAACGGAAAACACAGATAGTGTTCAGTTTCCGATGCTTTCATATATTGCAGAGCAGAAACAGAGAGCAACTGCAATTAAAGAGTGAGCAGTGTGCGTTTGGTTAAATGGTGGATGTGTCCAGCTTGTGTAGCTGTGAGGGATCTGCTGCATCTGAGTCTTGGAATAGAGTTAAAGAAGTTATAAAAGTCCAATCTGGCAGTGTGTGTTCAGAGACGTGTGCTAACATGCAGCAGGAGGCTCCTCTAAGCCCATTTTACACACTGCCACAGGCTAGTTGACATTACATGTCCTACAAGTAGCTGCACATCGTATAACTTGTGTGTGTGTGTGTGTGTGTGTGTAGCAGGTTTGACAGTACTTGCGTGCCACACAAGTATGGCATGATTATCACAAAATGACTTATGAGGATATTTTCTCTGATCCTCAGAAGGTAAAGGGCGATTGTGTGTGTGTGTGTGTGTGTGTGTGTGTGTGTGTGTGTGTGTGTGTGTGTGTGTGTGTGTATGTGTGTGTGGGAGAGAGACAGAGGAAGAGATAGAGAACAAACTGTCTTCGCGCAGTAAACACAGTGGGTCAACCATCAGCAGGTTAAACTTAATCTATTAACCATGTAGGTGCATTCAACAAACACCCACACACCACAGGTTCATGCTACTGAATCACACCAGAGCTCAGTTTACAGCCACAGCCATCTAGCAGAGCTCATTGTTCAAAATGCCACAGACGTTTGAGGTATGATAATAGATGGAAAGAAATTTTCAATCCGAGCAGCTAATTGAAAGGCAGTGAGTCATCTGCTACTGCCAATTTAACAGTAGCAGTTTTCAAATGAGAATCTTCCAACTCTAATTTTTTTCTTTACCTGAAATAAATGTTTTTTTTTTATTTTTCTGTGCTGTGTGCTGAGTGCTATGAATGATTCACAGGCCTGTGAATTTAATTAAGAACACACCACAATGTCAGAAATGCATGGGTGTCTGTGCAGTCTCAGATGAAACCTATTTTCTTAAATCTGACCTTCTGTGGTTACTAGATATTCACCTGACTGCAGTGCAATGAGAAAACAAAGCATCAGTGTGGTGAGGGAGTGTGTACACACGGCAGTGCACACGTGTCATAGCTCTAACCTGGATAATCACAGTGGTGGATCCGCCTTTTCTCCAAGTCAGGGTTGTTCCTACGGTTGTAGCGGACAGGCATGGTGGTCTGAGCTGGGGTAGGGGTGGAGGCAGGGGGGAGGCCTCCAGCTGGGCCTGGGACTGCGGTCGGACCTGTGGCCAGGGGCAGGGCTAGGCCTGGGCCGGGACCAGGGCCGAGCCCAGGGGTGCTACCTGCCAGCTTGGAGGCGATGGTGGCTGCATAGGAGGGTGGAGGAGACAAAGTGTGGAGCAGCTCCTTCTGCCTGTCAGGACTGCCCGGTTCAGAGCTTGGCGGAGAGGGGGGCAGGTAGGGCACCTGCTGCTGAAGGAAATGGGTGTGTGTGTGAGCGTGAGGGTGTGCATAAGCCCCGCTATTCAGACCGCAGTAGGCAGGCTTTGCGGTCTGCTCTTGCTGAGATGCGGAGGAAGCTACTGACAAATCATGGAACGGTGTGTGGATAGGTGAAGGGCCCGTGTGTGGTATTTGCTGCTGCTGCTGATGGTGCTGCACCTCCATGCCATTACCATGGTGATGGTCCAAGTCGGAGTTTAGGAGCTGAAACAACGAGCCGCTGTCGTCATGGTGGTGCAGAGAATGCTGCTCAAACTGTGACGTCATTTCCTGTTTCACAAACACCTGTGACACCGAGTCAGTGCCACGGCTACTTCCCGACTGGTTGAAAACACTGAAGTCCGGCAACCCTGGTAATGTCATGTTTATGGCTGACGTTTCCATAGCAATACCCCCGCTGCCATGCCCAGAGGTGCTGCCAGCACTGGTGGGGGTGGTGTTGCGGCACTGGGGCTGCATGTTGGGGGAGAAGGACGGGGTGGCGGACTCTGTCTTGACTTGGGCGAGACCTGTGTGGCTCTGCGGCTGAGGGTGGCGCGCCTGCCGACACAAACCCATCCTCAGGTAGGCCACTTCAGGCAGGTAAAGATTCATGTTGAGGGTGTAGGGAGCCCCGGCTTGATCATCACCAAAGAACAGATCCACTGAAGATGCACTGTCTCTGTGTGATTTCTGCTGGTTGTCCCCAGGTGGTGGAATGGTGAGAGGCTGAGGGGAGAGATACCTGTCCAGCTCACACTTCGCCTGCAGACACCAAAACAGAGAGAGAAGAGGGAGTTATTTCATTTTATTGTCTTAAGCTACACTCTGGAAGGAAATTAAATTCACCCGGTGATGAGCCTAGTAAAATGATTACTGCCCAAACACAGGTTCCTCAATGAACCAAGTGCTCCATAACAGTCATCACCAAGCTATTCTGGGGCGCTATTCTGAGAAGACAAAGGTTTGATAGGACAGTCACCACTAAAACATTTATCAAGTAGTCATCAATGGGTGGTTGCTAAATTCCCTCTCTGCTTGCAAGGCTGAACTCATAAGGCAACCAGACAGGGCCAAGTAGTTGAGGATCAGGCTATTTAAGTGGCGAAATTAAGTAATCACAACTATAGCCAAATTTCTGGCACCGGATCTGCTGAATTTTGCAGACATGATGCACAAACTGGCATTACAGGTGCACGACATTATGTAAACAAAACCTTTCTCTTATAGGGGTGTTCCCGGGATAAAACCCTTTGCGGGATAGGGGGGGTTTGTGCTCTCATGCACATGAATCTGGGTGATCCTTGACATAAAAAAAAGTTTGGGAAGCTCTGCAGCGAAGGATGAAACAGAAACAACATGACAGGGGAGCGGGGAAACACCCATGCCTCCCAGTCCGCCGCAGCAGTCTTCTGGGGCTGGGCTGCTATTTCTAGGGTCCTGATCCTACCAGCTGTTAGAGACCTCTCTCCTTCACAAGTTTTTTGGTTAGTCGGGACGCAGTTACCGGGACCTTTCTGTGCGAGGCTGGAGTCAGTTGTTGTCGGCGTGGTATGATGGTGAGATCGGACGCCAAGAAGAGACCAACAACTGGTGACCAACTGGCTCCATAGAAAACATGCGGTGGAGAATGCGTTTGCAGGCGGAATAGCTCGGCTTCACGTTGCCGTCCAGCTGGCTTTACAGGCATGCCCTGATCGCAGTCTACGCCTACTAGCTGCGATGCCAACAGCGGTACACGCAAAACAAAGTAGGCCGAAAGAAATTTGGAGGCTGGGAATTAAAAAAAAAAAAAAAAAAAGCGGAGGTCTACAACCAGTCTGCCACGCCCATTCAATGAAATATGAAGGGTTTCATCACTAGTCATAAATCGGCGTTCATCAACCCGGTTTAATTTCAGGAGGGGTTACCTGTGTGTAGTCGTTGTGTCCACTCCGGTCCGTTTCTGTGATCTTGGAGTCCAAGCCGAATAACGCCGAGTCCTCCAAAGGGAATCCGCCGGGCAGGGTCGACTTCAGCAGCGGATAGAAGGGTTCCTCCTGCCCGCCGCCGCTCATCGTTAGTGTCGCGGCCATAAACCTCCGCTGCAACCAAACCCTCTCCACCTAAAACGTGAGGTGCCTTTTTTTTTTTTTTTTTTTTTTTTTGGCAAAAGACAGATGCTACAGCGTAAAAGTGAAGGGAGTGGAGCCTGCGAGGTTATGTGTGTGTATGTGTGTGTGTGAGTGGTGGACTAGTAGTGTGTGCCTGTCTGCTACATCTCCTTTCACTTGTTTCATCTCCCCACTGGACCAGAGACAGTTTTCTATCTCTTATTATAGGGCGGGGCGGACCGGAGCACTGTAAATACAGCAGATGCACCGCCCACCAAACCTTTAAAAAGGCTTTGATCATTCATTCACTGGCCACCGCCCTACGCTCCATCTAAATACATTCACAACATTGTTGCAAAGTGTCCACAAGGCGAGTAGAAACGCATAGTGCCTGACTGTGATTACTATATAAATATATACGTCATATTAAGGGATGTAGTAAAGGGTAAACCCACCTAAAGGCTACCCAGCTTTTTAAAATTTATTTATGACCCTCCACCCCACCACCCCCTTCAGCTTATATAAATCAAAATCATAGAAATTCATAATGTAGCCTATATATCACTTGCTAAATGACTGATTGGAAATTACATATTTTATCTTTTTTTTCCCCTTTCCATAATTGGCCTATAAGTGTAATTACAGCAATGTCACCACACATATGCTTATCTTAATCTCAAAGAATCTTGCCGTCCACAGCAAAGTAAACCATCTGTGGCAGCAAGGCATTTTTTTTTTTTTTTCCATTTTACAGGATATCCCGGTTTGTTCTCACAGTCTTGTCATACAGTTTAAATGGAGAAACTTGGAATCAGATAAGGAATGGACTTCTGACATCTGAGATCTGAGAAATGATATGATTTACAAATAATCACTGCAGATTTATACCACAAAATCTCTGTTTAAATTATTTCAGATATTCAGGGAGGATGGTGGATTTTTGGTAACTATGGTAGTCTGTCATAAAAAAAAAAAAAAAGAGTAGAGGGGAAATAATCGTAAACAGGGGATAGAGAAAGAAAGGGGGCTGACAAAATGGCTGGTCAGCTGTAGACCATTGAAGTCCTGTGGCTAAGTTTAATATGACACCAATAAGAACATGGGTCTGAAATGATAAAGGTATGCCTAGTATGTCTATATTTAAAGCCAAAGGAGTCTCAGCTCGTACAAATCAAAGGCTAAGGTTCTCTGTGAGAAGGCCAGCCATGCTGCTCATCTGCAGCCACCAGTGTTGGCTAACTTGGAATGGATGAGGAAATAATGATAGACAGACCTAATACAATAGCTGACTGCCAAGGCGGAGGAATTTTTGGGCAGTCAGTAAGCTGGGAATGTGTACCCTGTAGAAGGTAATACCTCTGGTTTTGGACCAGTGCTCTGGGGCTTTATTCTTCCTGAGTCAGACCCCAAATATGTAACAAAAAGATGATAATAACAAAACAATATTCCACAAATAACAGATCTCATTTTTATATATTTATATATATAAAAAAAAAACGTATTGACATTTGATGAGAAATTTCATTTGCATGTTTAAAACACAAAAAGTTGACAAAGGCATCAGATGCCATAAAGCCCTGAGTGTCTGTTAAAATCAGTGGTGACAGCACACGATGACTGGTCATTTGGGCTGGAGCTTCAGTTTTCGGTACCAGTCAGGAACTTCCTTATTGGTCTGAAGTGAAAAGAGACGAGCAGAGGAAAAACAGCAGTTAGACAAGCATGACGAGCATGATGGCTGCAGTTTATGTGGATTCTCAAGACATTCTCTCTTATTTTCCTGTCTTTCTAACTTTGTATTGACCTTTCTCTTAGAATTTTAGAGTGACAAAGTCAAAATAAATAAATAAATAAATAAAAATAAAAGAAGCAGTCATTAATAAAATATGCAGCCATTGTTAATACCATCAACAGAATTCAATAGAACTTAGGGTCAGAGATATAAAATGACTATTATTACTGGGACCAAATTAATAATATAGCGATTATTCTCTGTGTTTTTCAGTGTAACAAGTATTGTCATTCCAGCACAATAAAATATTGTAGTTTATTACTTTATTCTGGTTCAAAGGACTGCAGTAAAAACCTCAAATAAAACAACATACTGAATTTTAAATGGCCTGATGGATTACAAGATGAAATTCAAGCCCTTTAAGTCTGTCCTTCCTTAACATTTAAAAAAAAATAATGCAACATTATCATGCAGACTTGCATTTATGCTTCACAATTAAGCATACTGATACTAGACATGACTGTATTAAAGATTTCTGAGGAAAGTGTCACGCTGCTATATTGTATCAAGATTTTTTTTGTTTGTTTTGTTTTGTTTTGGTAAACCCGTAGTGCTGATTTGACTCAGCTTCTCTCCAGGGACGTTAACATGGTGTGATTCATGTGAGAGCGACGCCAGGAGACGATACTTACGAACACAGTTGGTTTGGGTCTGTTTGTTGGCTCTTCTTCCACTGTTGCTCTGCTGGTGCGTTTAGACTGCTGTTTCCCGGTGCCGGCGGTCCTGATCCCAGATCTGTCTGCCTCCAGCGGGCTCAGAGTGTTTCCCTGTCCCGACCGCATGCTGATCAGGACCTGTTTCATCACCGCCAGCTCCTGGACAACCACATGCAATTACTTATTAAATAAACAGGGATGTCACAAGGACAATGAACAAAAAGACAAAAACAATAATAAACAGCAGGAAAACAGGCATTTTCTAAGAAATGAGTAGGAGTGTAGCTTCTGAACAACTAAATCCCTGAGAAATTGTGATAAATCACATCCGTGCACCAAGACACACCAGATCCTCAACAGCTGGTTGTCAAACAATAAGACAAGAAAAACTGACCCAAGTCAGTGTGTTTGTCAAGAGACAGCTGAACTAAATCCTGAGGTCATTTCTGACCTGGGCTTTCTGTACCACATGAGCTGAAATTTTTTATTTCATCAGTGTAGCACAAACACACTGTATGAACGACATTTTGTATAGATACTCTGTGGCACAAAATGAGGCCCGACAATAATTTAAAATTGTGATGATATGATAATAATGTGATATCATGATAAACAATTATGTGGTCTACATTGATTATAAAAATATTTAATTTCATAACTGACAATTTAATTTATGAATAATTTTATGGAATATTACCTTAATGTATCCGTTTTGTGTGACACCACACTTGTGTCAATGCAATGAACATCTATTTGTTTATTTAATATGTGATTTTACCCAATAAGACATATCAAAAGAAAAAAAAATATTTCAACCATGACGGTGGTGGCACCACCAAGAACTTCTTAAGGTAATAGTGTTTCAAAACGGTGTGAATCATTAACATTTTTAAATATTTTTCTAAAACAGCAATGTGGTTCAATGTCCTGAACCTAAAGGTTAAATAGTTTAACTCTTTAAGTCCAACTGGGGGACCTTTTGCAGTGAGTCCAACAAGCCCAAGGGCCTGCTGGGGTGCCAGCAGAGCAGAGGGGAGAACTCCGGGCCATTTCACGGTTCTATTTATCACCCCAGAGGGCATGAGCCCTGGCATGTTTCTCTCTCTCGCTCTCTCTCTCACACACACACACACGCTCACACACACACACATCCATGGCATCCCAAACAGCCAGGCTAAGGAACAGCTGTCTATGACAGAGCACATACTTCATACACCAAACGGCTGGCTGGGGGTAAACGCTCACACATGCTCACAGACACACACACAGAGATACACACACAGACACACACAGACACACACACACACAAACCAGAGTGATCACTTCTTAATGAAGGACACATTTCAACACACTGCCACAACTTGCCTCATGTGAAGATCAAATGTCCTTTCATTTCACAGGGTTCCTACACATTTTCCATTTCCAAATTCCAGACCTTTCGAGACCTACATTGCCTACACATCTCAGTGGATCTTTTTCAAACTATGTTTTAGGGATCGACTGATTTTCAGGGCCGATACAGATTATCATTAATCAAGGATACCAAGAACCAATATTCAGGGCCAGTATTGTCTGGCAATAAATTTGTAAATTGCAGTGTCAAATTTTACGGTATTTATATAAGATATAAGATTTTTTTTTATTAAATTTAAAAAAAGAAAGAAAGAGAAAAAACAGAAAACAAACAAAAAAAACAGGAAAACAATGATTATAATTATTACACTTATATACTTAAACATCAGATGCAATAGACTGAAATGAAAATTATAACTTTTCTGTCCATCAAGAGGGTAAGTAAACACGCTCCTTTGCGTTTTTGATGAGACACTGCATGTTGACGATGTTTTCACAAGATCAACAAACTTTTTCCCTTCCATTTACTAGTGGTGGCTGGCTAGAGATGTCAAATAATTTCATACGGTTTGTACCATGCTATTTTCTCTGTTTTCGGATCCTTCTCCAACCACTAGATATGCCATTTCTCAAAAAAAAAATTGAATTTTTCCATCGTGCAGTCCTGGATCGGACGGCACAGCAAGTGCCACCGCTGAATTGCGCACTGCAATACGTACATGTATCAGAATCGCTTTGCCCTGTCCACTCAAAAGAAAACTTACTCACCTGTCTGCCCCAAATTTCAAGACAATCAAAATATGCTGGTTGTGTGATTCATTTATTACTGCAATTTCTGAAGTATACTTAGTATACTCCTGCTTTATAGAAAACTGTAAATCCAATTGAAAGTCTGGAGACCCGAATATTTTTCTCTTCTCTCTCTTCTTTTCCAACTATCAAAATTATATTCCATAGTTTTTCACATTAGACAGTGGAGGAGCCCTGGTGTCATGTGTAAAAAGGTTTTACACATCTTGTCACAGTTAGCAACAAACTCTCAAACAAGAATATATTGGTAAGTATACCTGGTCCATTTTATTTCTACAGAGCACAGCTTAGCACCCATGACTTATATAATAACAGGGTCAGACAGGTTCAAATAAGAAAATGCCACCATTATGAAACAAAGGCTGAAAGGCTACAGTGGCACAACTTCACCCACAAGGTGTATGGGGATGGGCAAGTAAGACAGCAAACAGATTCAAAAGAAGCAACATTTCAGTGCTCAGAGCTTTAACCCCCCGAGGAAGACCATGATCCACAAAGCAATGGTTTCAAGTTCAGCAAGTGTCACAGGAATTTCCTCTTTCTCACCGCTCTAAAACAAACCAGAATACTGGAATGGCACTGTAAGCAGGCAGGAGAGAAAGAAGCAGTCATAACGACACAACTTTCACAACACCTGCACCTGAGGTCTGTTATTCTATCAGGCTGGCGAGCTGCTAGTTAGGATCCAGTAGCTTGACTGAACTAACAAGTCAACAGTGAGCATGACGTCCACCACAACCTGTGCAAGTCTCCATGGATTATTTATTCATTTATTTATTTATTTATTTGTGTGATGTGGGGTGTCTAGAACATTGCTGCTTTAAAAAAGATTTAAAAATGACTTTTTTGCCTGTTGGTGGTGCTGTGGCAGGCCAATCACTTTCACTCTGTATATTCTGAATATCAAAGTAAAAACACATCATCCCCCAAAGGTTAATCTCATTTAGCTCATCAGTTTCCAACATATTGAACATGAAGCTTATTGCCCTGTTGACCTGGTGGTGGCACTGTGGTGGTCCAAACAGGGTCAAAATCCATCGCTCCCCGAAGTTTTGTTCAAAATAAACCAGCAGAGGCTCAGAAATGGATTGGACAAAGCCTGATCTATGGTACCTTCTTTTATCTTTGATTGGGGGGATAAGTAGCAAAACATGCACATCATCATAGTCATGGGTACCTCTCGATGATTGAGGAGTCTCTCCAGATCAGCAGCCATGTTGTTCTTCACCTGCTGCAGAGCATTCCTCTCTTTCCTCAGGGAACTACACACACACACACACACACACACACACATGCATACAAGCAAAACACAGGCAGAGTAGTCAAGTAAGCAAGTAAATTATTTAGCTCCTGCTTGAGTTCATATTCATGGGGTCAGGGTGCTGTCTATCAAGATTTAGCAGCAAGGTGACAAAGTGCCATTTATCTCTATTCATTTACATGATAACATTCAGATGCATGAGAAAAGAAGAACAACTGATCAAAACCAAGCACACACCGTACTAAAAACCAATGAATCAACTGATCTATAATCCTCAATCAACATAGTGATTTAAAATGGCAGCTCTTATGTGTAATGGCATGGAGGATGTAAACTAAGGCTATAAAAAAGTCTAAATTGTCCTGGGTGATGAATTGGTTTTCATTAGCTTCTTAGTT
This sequence comes from Myripristis murdjan, assembly GCF_902150065.1. Classification (NCBI taxonomy): domain Eukaryota; kingdom Metazoa; phylum Chordata; class Actinopteri; order Holocentriformes; family Holocentridae; genus Myripristis; species Myripristis murdjan. Next base: position 14,337,831 of record NC_043994.1, on the reverse strand, counting down.
GTGTAGCATCTAAGAAAACCTTGAGCTTTCAACACAACTGCACAGGTGCTCTTTCCTGTGAAAAAAACAGCAAGAGGAAGCCTGTAATAATGGTGCCATAAAAGCAAATCAACTCAAAACCCCCCAAAATAACAACTTGGTAGCTTCACCACTTCAGCAGGAACTCAAGAGAGCACACTCAAGGGTGGTATAGCTTGACATCTGTCCTGGGAAGGTGTTAGAGAGCAGAGGAGCTTAGTGAATTTTGCACATTGCCTGACAAATATTGGACACATATAATGGTCAAGTACTGTGAAGTGATGGTATTTTTGAACTCTATGCAATACAAAGCCTGATTGCTTCCAAGTTGGAGGTTCAGCTACATTTTTGGGCTGAACCAATCTCCCCGGTGAGCTGCCTCTCTACGATTAAACAGACAGCGCTGTACAGCTAGGGAAAAGCTTCAATAGTTCTGTGAGAAGCTTGAGATGATTTAAGTGTTTTTGCCCTCTCCTGCTCACCCCAGGTGAGCGCTCAACAATACTGAGCTGCAAGAGGGAACCTGTACACTCTATCAGTGTGCATATTTCTCAGGCTGAGAAAAAGAAGGGGAACAAGGGAGATTTAGGTCAGTGTGGAGTTGGTGCATTGATGTGAAACGGTCACTAATGGGAGACTAAAAAAAAAAAAAAAAAAAAACACAAGAACACACAGGTCTGCACACAAGTAGAATCAGAAAGGCCTGAAAGAGTAAAGAGGAAGAGGTTGTGAAGGAAATCATGTGGGGAGCATTGGAAAATGAAAGCATACAGGTATAAAGGTTAAAAAGTTACCAAAGGAAGAGTGCGGCAAGCTACAGGAAGGCCAAGTGCGCCTCATTTTTACAGGATGTGTTTGTTAGTTCAGTTTATTCTTGAGCAGAGGGAAAAGAAAGTCTGTCCATTTATGTACCTGACATCGTCCTCCAGCGAGGCGATGCGCTTCTTCATCGTGTCAATCTGTGCGTCTCTCTGTCGCACCGTCTCAATCAAGTAGCTGTAGGGCTGCTGTGTCTGCTGCAACAGCCGGTTGGCTGCCGACAACTAAGAAGCAACACACACATGCACACTTACGCTTATTATTGTCCATGTGGCATAAGGCAATGACAGGAGTTTGTATCTGTCAGCATGACGTGCATTATACAGGACAAAGCTCTAACATCCATTTAAATGAGCTGATGTTAGTACTGAAGGGACATGTCAACCTTAAAACTGAATTTAAACCTGTTTAAATTGTTTTGCATGGTTCAGTCAATATCTGTGAGAGTTAATGACTTTGACTTTCTCAAAGCTAGGAAAAGAGTCTGACCTCCCTTATCTGAGACACTGGTTCAATAGACAATAGGCGTGAATTTCAATGGATGTTTATTTGAGCTTCGACATTTCAGAGAGCTTTGTTTAGAGTAGCACGTGCAAAGAGGTTATTATGCAAGTGCATGAATGTCATTATGTCTTCATATCTGTTGATGATCACATAACAGTCTGCATGTGCCTGTATCCAGTTAATTTTCAGTCAGCTCAAAATCTTGGAAAAAAGATAAAGTCACAGTGTTACATATTAAACCATTTTTACAGCCAGTAGTGTTTGAAGGTAAGCAGAGTGGGTGGGAGGAGAAGGACAATAGTTAGTTACTCAGGGCATCTGTGTGGGTGGTTAAGTGGTTAACACCCTTTAATATTCTTGTGAGAAAGGAAGTATAATTTCTCTTCCTTTCATGTGCTATGAATCAGATATTTGCGACGAAGTGTCAACTAATCAAAGCTGACAGCTGAATGGCTGGCTTCTTTAGTCACCCGTCAGCCCACCAATACTATTCTGCGTTGCTCAATTTCTCATTTCATTAGCCAAGATTATAAGGAACTATAAAGTGAAGCACACTGGCTACCAGAGCTGCCATTCGCCTGACCTATTCGGTGTTTTTCACCTTCAGAATACAAGTGAAGGCTGTGTGACTTCACAGGTACCCAGTCACACACAGACAAAATATACACACCCAAACTGACTCTCAGTGTTGCGTACACATGTGCACAGCGTGCCAAACAAAACAAAAGCCTTGGTGGTTGTTGCAATGAGTTGTTGGAAGAGTGCAGGGAATGGCCGTCACGCTTTTTGGTGCTGTTTTCCTCTCTGTCAACAACTCTGACAGGCACTAAGTCTCCAAGTTCTCACTCCTCTCATTTAAGCTCTGCGCTGTCTACTGCCTCTTCTCCCTTGACGTCCTTTAGTTTTCCTGACATGGCTTTAGAAGCTAGACTCAGGGCCGGTGGTTAAATTGGGACATAAGAATGTCAAAAAGCAAGCAGAAGTTGTTTAAAATACAAAAGAGTGACATATGAGGCAACCTTTGAAAAAAGCTAACCTGAACTGCATGGCATAGCGTCAGATCATGAAGTCCAAGAGAGCAATTACCTGTACTCTGACTACCTAACAGTAGACTGGCATGCCATGGTGTGAGAGGGTAAATGCTGGTTGATGAGAGAGGAGCATCAGACTTGACTCTGTAATAATAACACTATTATGTCATCAGAGAGCATGGTAATGGCCCATTGAAACAAATCATTACAGCTTTAACAGACACTCTAGTGAAGTAACCATGTTATTGTAGGACATTTGCAATGGTGAGAAAGGAGGCTCCAGAGTACATGTGTGTATGTTGCATGCACTGACTTGCAGTGTATTTTTTTTAAATACACTTACAGTTGATCCCACTAATGATAATCCCCAGCTACAGTAGACACACACCCTTGCCCTGGATGCTCTGTGTGTGTGTGTGTGTGTGTGTGTGTGTGTGTGTGTGTGTGTGTGTGTGTGTGTGTTTACCTCCTCAGAAATCTGCCCCGTCTGCGTGCTGTGTCTCTCCAACTCTCTCCTCAGTAACGTGTTCTGCTTCTCGAGCTGCAGGACCCTGCGGGCCAGGTGAACGCTGCACAATACCCACACAGGCAAAACACACAGCTTTTAAAAAAACATTCCCAAACATAAACACACACACAACTCACTGCAATTTATGCAACAGTGATAGTGGCAATTTGGGTTTTGGCTCACAGTCATGTTTAATTTGATCCCAGATGTGGTTGTAGTGTAGAATGTAGTGCCACAAGTTTTGTTGTTTGGATGTGGAAAATAATTTCTGTCTGAAAACCACATCTCAGTAATTGTTCACATTTGAGAAGAAAACATGGAATAAATATGAGTTTTGTTGTAATTCTGGGGGGGTTCAACCAATATGGGTTTTTGAAGCTTTATATTTTGCACCTACATTTAAGTTTAAGTTTAAATTTGGCTATTAAAGTTTAAATTTGTCTATTTACATGTTAAATAATTGGGGGCCAGAATATAGCAATGCAATATTCTGGTCGGACCTTACTTATATTTATCAATATTACCACTGTTATATGAGCATAGAGGAAATATTCTCACAAGGACACACACACACACACACAGGAGTGACCTATCAGTTTAATGTGTTGTCAGGTTTTACTCGCCTTTAGGTACAGGAACAAACACCAATTACACTCAGGAGTTATGTTTAGACTGATAAATTGGACTTGTCATTTTTCAAGCCTGACTATTACAGTATCTGGTTTTGAAGATGTGATAGGAATATGGCTCAAATCCCAATTTGGTGCAACCAGAACTGCCCTGTAATGCACTGTCACAAACATTACCTCTGTTTTAGTCTCCTTTTGGCGGTTGTGGGAACATTGGCTCCATAGCCGTACGAGAACAGAACTCGCTCTGCCTCCTCTTCATTGTCAACTGGAAATAGACAGAAACAGAAATACTATTATCATGAAGTCACTGTGGTTAATGCTAACTTGCTCTGCTTCTGTGCTAGGCTTCTGCCAATATAATGAACAAAGTCTGTAGCAAAATTCTGTTGCTTAAAACAAGATCTCTCTGCTCTCTTTCACATGTGTTTCTGCAACACTAACCAGATCCTTCACTGCCTATGTGAAACTATTGATTATTGTTATTGATGTATCCATCTTAATCCACTGACATGCTACCTGTAAATTTGAATTTTTATCACTTAAAGATCCCCCCATTGTTTGTTACACCCTAAGTAAACATGTTGATGGATATAAGCCCCCTGTTAAATGCACTTGAGAAGATTTTTTTGTTTTGGCCTATTCCTTATTCTTTTGACTCTCCAATAATGTTGTGTGTTTGTAATGGGTAATGCAAAGGGTAATGTCACATCCTCACTCTCAGCAGCCTGCATGGTGACCTGATCCAGCTCCTGCTCCAGCTTCTCATAAGTCTCCAGTCGAGCCGCCTGCTCGGCATTTTGAGCCTGCAGCTCAGCCAGCCGTTTCTCCGATGTCGTCTGCAGGCCATAAAACTCCTGGGTCAGGACCTGAGGTAGTGAAGGAAAGAGAGAAAGGGTGAGCAGCTGAGGGGAGTGAAAAACAGACAATGAAAAAGTGTGTGAAGGAGAGACAGAGAAGGAGTGAGGAAGAGAAAAAAGGAGAACAGTGAGGATGAGACAGAAAGGGAGTACAAGAAAGTGTAGGAGCAAAGAGTGAGGAAGAGAGTGAGGGTGAGAAAAGGGGCGAGGAAGAGGAGCTAGGGAAAGAAAGCGGAAGTGAGGGAGGCATTATTGCTCTGTAGCTGACCCTGTGCTTTGACTGTCTTGTGGACAGGGTTGAGCAAAAACATTGATTTCTCATTCAAGGAATCATAGTGAAATAAGCATTTCATTTTGTTGTCAGTGACGTTGATTATTGTGTGTGATGTGCATTAATTGAGGATTTTATGCCTTGCTTTCAGTGATTAACTATGCTGTTTATCACTGACATGCATGATGTACATCGTATTCTTTGTGCTGCTTGCTCCACAAGTAAAGCCTGACTACAATGGTAACAAAAGCATCAATGTTGATCAAGTTATAAATGCTGTTTTTAAAATGCTGCTCACTGCTGAGAACATTGTACACTTCATTTTCATGCGATAGCACTGAAAGAACAACCTGACAGATAATCTGCCTGTGATGTTGACTCATGAATGTGTTGACTACTGATGACGACATACATTGTTTTCTGTGCTGTTATGATAAATTTATAAATCTACCAGAAAATGTGTACATGTACTTTTCACCATCACAAGCCTGTGAGTGTATTTTCTATTTTCATACATTTGCCGTAACACCAAATAGTTGAATTAAACTGACTGTAGCCCTCTCCTTTGCGCTACTGGAGAAAAACAAAGAGCAAAAGAACAGAGATAAAAAGAATAAGAACTGAAAGCAAGCCCATGCCCACACTGTTTCAAATCTAGCTGATAAGTTACTGTCAACAGATATTCTTCAGCTGATACCTGCCACAATTCAAATACAGCAGTATAAGCCAGGCTGTAATTCACTGTGTTTTCAGAAGAAAGATGTCTAACTCAAGTGCCAAACTGCCATTTTGACCTGACGCTTTACAGAGTTTTACAATTCCACCCACTTGCTCCAACACACCGGATGGACCTGTTGCCTGCTTGTTCATAAGCAATATATCATTATACCATACATATTACTGTGGTAGGGCAGAGGTTGAGCGCGGGTTGAGACCTGCACTCAGTTAACCCCTCCTGCACCTGTGTGTTACAAGAGAGGAGCCGTGCTGCAAAGAGAAGCACAGCTTTACAAGCTGGCAAGAGAGGAAGCCTGGACAGGACACATGTATAAAGACTGGCTCAAATTATTCCCAAGAGGGGAGAATTTATCTCTAACAACAGCAGAGTCATCCCCAAATGGGGTTACATTAATTTCAGCACAGTTTGTGTGTATTTTGTGGTATAATAAACACAAGCAACAACCACAGCACCTTCTCTACTGACATTCCTGGTGTTCACAAAAACAAAGTGTGGGGGTATTTCAGGCCTCCACTGGGCTTTCTCTTTGATTCACTCATTACACAAAAACCCACTGGTGTACTGGACCTGATTGAAGAACGCCAGGAGGATGGTCCAAGTATAAATATGGCTGAAATTCAATATAACCAGGACCTGTGAGTAAAATACCATTCACTGTGTTAACTGTGTTTAGAAAAGAATGCTCCAGGGACAGGAACATGAACAGCACCTGTAGACCAGAGTCAGCAAGATGAAACCATTTCAAAATGCTGTAGCGTGATCTTACCAGGTTAAAACACTGCAGATTTACTATCAGAATTCAAAGAGCTGAAAAAGCTGGGCTACAGCGGTGAACATTACCACATTACAAAATGTATATACATGTCACTATGTCTGATAAGTCGGTGTGCAACATTTTTCCAGTGTGTTCACAAGTAACATGTCAGGATTTCATTATGAGCAGTATATGGGCCCACATGTGGACTTGTATTGTATTAGGGAGGAGAACATGAATTTTCTATTAAAGCTTTACTGTGGAAATATTGATTTATATGGAGGTTGACACTGGATTATGTGAGTTAACAGGTAGTAAATGATTTTATTGCTCAAGTTTTAAACTTCCTAAACTTTATTGTACTGATTTGTTAAGCTAATCACTGTGTTTTCCGGTGACAAGTGATAAATTATGCAGCCATCTACCCTTTAACCAAGAAATTAGCAGGTTAGATGGCTACATAAAAGAGGGTGGAACTGCAATTTGCAAACATTAAACATTATTGTAAGGTCACTTAGCTGAAATAAAAAATGAGAGCGAGGCAGAGAGCAAAGATGCAGAGATAAAACTCATAAATGGAGTCACCTTTCTACTGGTAATCACTGAAACCTTTTTCATCTCCTCTGTGTGTTTACACAGTACCTCAAGTTTTTTCTGCTGTTTCTCACATTCCACCTGGCACTGGGCGAAGGCCTTGGCCGTCTCTTCCTTGACCATATGAGCGCGCTCAGCCTCAAAGGAGTGCAGCTTGGCCTGGTTGGACAGTTCTGCTACCCGACTGTCTGTACCCAGCTGGAGCTGACGAAACCTGGACACATGGAGAGACACAAGCACACACACCTCACTAAATAATATGAATGCGAGCAGCTATGTGGAATAGTGGATGTGGATATGTGCTTTGTTACAGGTACTTTTTCTGTATGTGTTCACCTCTTGACAGGTCACTGGGCTAATAAAGTATTTACAGTATATCTCTTATGAAGTATTCACAGTGTGTCTTTCAAGATGCTAACCAATTCATCCCCCCCACTAGGCCTCTGATTGAGCTACGACATGCCTGAAAGTTTTTCTCAAAATCTTAAATGATGTTGTAGTGGCTACATTAAACAAAAATGTGTCATTAACTTTATTATTTCTCTTACTGCTCAGGTCCACAGTTGCTGGTTTCTGACTGCTGGCCTCCTGTATGATAACATGACAGCCTTGCTGGCAAGAAACCAAGAAGTTTGTGTGTCTTGGTCTTGTGCAATTGACAATTTGGAGTTTTATGCTTAAACAAGGTGTGCAGTGGCATCTAACAGCATAACAGGTACTATACAAAGTCACCAAGCAGGAAAGTCAAAGTCCTAAATCATTTGGTTATAGAGCAGCATTTCTCAATTATGCTCAGGGCAGTGTTTCATCTTGTTATGTCTTGAATGAGTTTAGCTGGAAGCTAGACAAAGGTGTTTCTACTTAAGAGTTTGATCATCAGAAAAAGAGGGGGTGGGGGTGGGGGCATGATAGCCTTGTGACATAAATGCATTTACACATGCATACACACACACACACACACACACACACACACACACACACACACACACACACACACACACACACACACACACACACACACACACAAACACACACACACAAACACACACACACACACACGGACTTTATCAAGCCACGGAGATAGGCTGAACAATATTAATAACCCTCGATTACAGCTGAGCTGATGGGATTTCATCATCCATAAAGCGCAGGCCTGAGCTGCGTGCTCACTGTGACAGACATGTACACATGATCAACATTTTATAGCCATTTTTGTCAATGGAAGGAGCATTCTGAATGCTGTAACTTTCTCACAACCGTATTCTTTAAGTGGGCTGTAGTGAGCCACGCTCTATCCCTGCCCTAATTTGCTGATGGTAATGAGTTGGCAATATCTGCAGCTACGTCTGCAGCTACGCCCCCGACTAGCAAGCTCCCCAAGGCAATTTCTCCACAGCACGCTCAGGCCTACTACGGAGGTGCAAATGGAACACAGCTCTAAATACTTTGTGTTTTTGTACAGGCTCTACAGCATGCTCTTAGCAGCGGCAGGCGTGTTCGCCAGCATTCTGAAATGGGGCGCTGAGATTTTAGCTGTCCTTCCATGCTAGAATGATCACTGACGCCATTTCAAGCTTGTCCGCTTCATTCTTTGCCCCAAAAATAGAGGCATGCGTGGGGTTAGGGGTTAAAGGCTTGTGGCTAGCATCTGTCATTGCTGGCTTGGGATGCGACGCAGAGTGGGAATGTGATCGCAGCAGAGTGAGAGAGAGTGAGAGAGAGAGGGAGCGGGAGAGAGAGGGAGAGAGAGAGAGAGAGAGAACCAGAAAAGGGGGGCAAGGAATGACCAGCAGCTGGTGGTTTGGATCTGGAGGAATGACTGGCATGTTGAAGTCACCAGTAGAAACCAAGTGACACAGACACCAAAGCTGCTGCTGCTGTGTGTTAGACATATTGCAACATACATATGCAATACTTCATTCATAATAAAACTGCAACATGAATTGTGATATATTGTTGATACAGTTTTTTCTACATTGTTTTTTTCTTCAGTGCTTGGAAGAAAAAAGTAACAAGATTTTGGTCATTTACAACTTGATTCCGCATTTGGTCATTTTGAGTAACATTTAAGACAGGCGACTTGATTTAAGTGCCGGGGATATTGCACAACAGCAGAATATCTTTTTTAGGATCTGAAGCACCTTCTCCCCTGAGAAAATGCTGGCTTGATCTGTGTGTGTGTATATGTGTTGTGTGCATGCGTGTCAGGGCTCACAATGCATCTGCTGCAATATCCATGCAAGAGGTGGAAACACCCCCACCAGGCCATGACCCTGAGGCAGCTTTTGAGGCAACACAGAGATGGGCAATGCTGTCTGAAGCAGAGACAGGGACAGGCAGCATGGACAAGTATCACTGAGGATGTTTGTGATTAAAGTGTGATTAAATTATTATCATAATAAGAAACTTAATATACCACTTTTCCAAACAAATGCCTAGAAAGGACAGGGAACAGCTTTTCTTACGCTGTTTTCCAATAACAAGAAAAAACCTAGAGTGTAAAGAAGCAGCCTAGAAGTATTGGCCATCTTTTTAGCAGGATATTTCCTAAGCAAATAACTTGTCTCTCGTCCAGCTCAGCAACCTCGCTTTCACTTTGTGGTCAACCAGAAGTATTTCATTCCTGAGAGGCAGGCAGCCGGGTCACAGACATTAGCTGGTGGAAAACTGACCTTTCACCCCTTTGTCAACTCTTGACTTATAGGTGACCCTTTGACCTGACCATTACACCAGAGCTTTCATGTGATTTTTAGTAAAGAGCTTGTAAACCACAGCCACCTCAGGCCTGCCACACCCACAACACGCACTAATGACAGGCTTTCACTTGCTCACACACAAACACACACACACACTTGAAAGCACAAGCACACAGTGTTCCGAGGATTCCCAGCACGTCAAGCTGTCAAAATCATATAAACTTACTGTATACAACAGTAATGCACATAGCTGGAACCAAGTGTTTGTTTAGTGCAGTGATGACAGGATGCTTGTATTGATTACACAATTTTGATTTCATACATCTCCACATGACTTTGCTCATTTACTTACAAAGTGGAGCAGTAAATTTAAAACCTGATGCGGCTGACAGCGACAACAGAAACTGGACAACCTGGCAGGCTTGGCAACTTGAGTGTCTTTGGTATACGGCCATGAACTGCTGAAAAAGTGAGGGTGCCATAAAAGATAGGTTTCTGGCTAGATACTTTGAGGCCAGGAGACAGTGCTTGCAGACACTGCCTTGTTGTCATTTTCCTGGAGCCAAAAAAGCCAGAATGACCATGTGGTCATTTCTAGCAGTAACTTGGAAGTTTCAGCCTTCCAAGTAGTAAAAATCCCCTTGAATGGCCACACAACTCAGAATTCTGAGCCTGGAAACTCTTGGCTGTCTCGGAGCTCCAACCTCCCTGAATTGTCATTCTTGGACATCTTTGACATTTTGAAACAAAGGTATAACAGCTATTCCAAAACGTCTGCTGTTATGAAACATAATATCACCCTGGTTAACCACCAAATGACTGCCGCACTGCACATTGGGAAGTGTAGTTTGATCTACCCCAACCACTCAGGCACCCTGAGGCAGGAATTGGGAAGTTTTGAAATATAAACAAACTTTCCAGCTCTCACTTGTCATGAATGCACAGTGGAGCCAAGGTGACATGATAAATGGACGACCTGTCAATCAACGTGAACCACAGCTCCAAACAACTCTGTGTCACATTCTATTAGTGGGACAATCTTTTTTATTTTTAATTGCTATAAGGTGACACATTAGTAGAAGTAGAAGTGTGATCAGCAACTGAGATTATTATTTCATGATGAAAAAGGTATTGACTATTTAGCTAAAAGTTGGGGCTGTGGTTCCACTGACTTGCATGGAGTTCTTCTGGAGCCAGCCACTAGATGGCATTACAAGAACTGTCTCTGCTGCCACCGCTGCATTGGATTCAAAATTCACTTGAGATTTGGCTGTTTGTATACAGCATAAATGCCAACAGTGCACTCTTGAAGTAACTTACATTGAGTGCAGCACCTAAAAGACCAGCAAGGCTGTCAAAGAATGTGGCATTTGCTAAAAGGCTACATTATGTCATGGCAGTGATGATGCAATCGCCCTCAAGCATTTACCACTGTCTAAAATCGACCAAAGTGACTTGATCTCTGAATGGCTGCTAAAAAGTTGCTGTCTAAGTAAGAGGCTGTGTGAAATGATTTCACATCAAAAGATGGAAATACAAGTCAAAAGATTGGTCTATTGGCTTTTATGTTCTGACTGACTAATCCTAACCCCTTTAAACTATACCAAATTGCACTTTTAATCAGAAAAATGAATGTCTAAATATTTGAAATGTGCAAAGTGAAATACTCACTGTTCCAGTAGTTGGTCATATCTGGACTGGGTGTCTCTCTCAGCAGCCACGGATCTGTCCTTCTCCAACACTGCATTGTCTCTGGCTTCACGCAAGTTCCTGATCATAACACACACACAAACATAGCAATCAGTAAGGTGTTTATAAGTGTGGCATTAGATATTTCAACTACCAGGTTTAAGATTTACATACTAGTTGACTGAATGACAATATGGGACATTTTAATTATATATAATTGCATGACAGGAACCAAAGGTGCACAAATTCCCATGATTACGATAACAGTACTGTAACAACTTGTTTTGATGTGTGGTTTAATTCATAACTTTTTTACATATGTATGTATGCTGTGGCGTCTCAGACAAGAGCGGTACCTGTTCTCCCTCTCGTACATCTCCCTGGAGGTTCTCTGCAGGTTGTCTATTTCCTGACTGGTTTTCAGCCTGATGTTCTCCAACTCTTCTCTCAACTTGGTCTCATACTCTGACTTGTAGTGATCTCTGGAATGCAAAGAACAGGAAAAACTTGGATCCAAATGTGAAAAGAGATGTGAACACAACTACAGCTGCAAGAGTCTGGAAGTATGTCAACGGGCTCATGGTGCACACAGAAACACAGAATGCTTTTGACCATAATTAACAGCAACAAACAAAGTTTGAAGAATGCAGAGAAAAAATGCTGTCACATTTTCTTAGCCCAAAGTCACATCAGAGTTGAGAGAGAGCTGAGCTGATTTCTACAAATAGATCCCAGGACTTCTGATGTGGTGAGATTACACTGATTAGATGTGATTATTGATTGCAGCATTACATAATACATTTTTGTTGATTGTTTGCTTCACAGACGACATGTTTGCAATTAGAAAAACTTTACAGAGTACAAGCAAAAAAAAAAAAAAAAAGCCAAGAGGACGTTAATTTCATTTCATTTCAACACATGCATTATCAAATCATGAGATAAACCTAACGCATGCGATGCCTAAACTGAAATGAAATGCAACTACACAGGAATGATGCAATGGCAACTGATTCTTCCATTTGAGATCAATGAACAGACATTAGAGAGTAATGTATGTGGCGCACAGTCAGCTATACTGCGGTGTGCCCCTGAGGCTGCGAGGTCAAGTAGCTTGTTCATGGATACACTGACAGGTCAGGAGAGCAACACGCAACACTGTTTTTTTTAATAGTCTGAGGTCTGGATCACATTTACTCACATGGGAGGACCGAGCCAGAGCCCCTCTAGTTGGTGGGCAACCTACCTACTAAGACATCTAGACACTCCATGCAGAAGTCAGGTCTTTGTTTGGTCTAAGACTTCAAGGTTTTCAAGTATTTAATATGAAAAAATACTGTTAGACTGTTAGATATGCCTGAATGTCTGATGGTCACGGAGACCTCACCTGGATGCCACATATTTTTCATAAGCCTCCTCTCTGGCCTTCTTGGTGTCTTCTAATTGGACCTGCACCACAGAAACAAAATGTGAGAGCTTGATAGATGAGGTTTCTTATGAATAACAGCCGTTCACATTAGCTGTCCAACCCTACAAACCTGCAGCCTCTCAAGGCGGTCTTCCTCATGTGCACAGCGTACACTGAGCTCCATGTTCTGCCTGTGCAGGTAGTCCTTGTCTTTCTGCAGCAGAGTCACTGATTGCTGCAATGTTGCCACCTGCAGGGCAAAAAGAGAAACATACTCTGGTATTTGAGTGTGTCCAATAAATAGATATCATGAGGACAAAGCGGTAAAAGCAGGAAACAATGTTAAGTGGAAGGGACAAAAGAATTGACATAAGAAATGAAGAGTTGCATGTACAAAATGCCTGAAACAGGGAAAAAAAAGACAAAACCCACATCTCTGCACGGGTAAGAAAAGATATCTAAAAATCCATGTTTTTTTTGTTTTTTTAAAAAAAAGGTACAGTATTGTGTATATGTGAAGTACCTCTTTGCTGAGGCTGTCCCTTTCCCTGGTCTGTGCAATGTGAGTCAAGTCTAGAGTCTCCAGTCTCTTCCGCAGCTCCTTCACCTCTGCCTCGTAGCTGTCACGTTCACTGCAAGCCACAGAACAAACACTAGAGTTACTCTAATGGTGAACCAGCAGCATAACCAGAAAAAAAGTATAATTTCCATTTGATACGAAAGGCTAAAGGACAGTGTTATAACTAAGAGAATCAGTGAACAACGTCCCACAAAGCAACTGCCATACATACTGCCTGGTGTATCAATGCAGATTATATTTCTCTTATGCAAGTGTAAAATTCCCGTAAGTACTGCAAATAATGCAAGCCAACGAACAGACAGATTCCAGCTCTTATTGAGGAGCTTCTCACAAACACCTAATAATACCAAAGCAATTACACACACACACACACACACACACACACACACAATACACTAAAGAGGCCTTCAAACAGTTCTATCAAAACCAAAACCAGACCCTTGACTGTCTAACCCAGACCAAAACCAGACCTCTCTTCAAATCAAATGAAAGAAAATAAAATGAAGTAGAACAGACCTGGCCTCATGTAGACCTAGATCTCACTACAGCTGTCTTGCAAGCCAGGACGGTATGTTTATATTGTAAAATATATATGTGTGTGTAAATGGTAAATGGACTGCATTTCTATAGTGCTTTTCTAGTCTACTGACCACTCGATCTGATGGCAGAGGCTGCCATGCAAGGCGCCATCATGAGAGGCGAGGTGTTCAGTATCTTGCTCAAGGACACTTTGACACACTCTGGAGGAGCCGGGGATCATGCCAGGAACCCTCCGGTTACCAGACGAGCGTTCTACCACCTGAGCCACGCCGCCCCATGCCGCCGTGTGTGTGTATCTGTAACTATCTATATCTGCCTTTATCTATAGATAGATATCTATAGATATGTTTGCGTGTGTGTGCATGTGAAATTCATTGCAATATGATTTTTTTTTTTACCGTATTGTTCATCCCTAGTGTCTGGCATGCCTCTGTGGTTACAGGACAGTATCAATCATAATCTCTCTCACACAGACATGCACACACACCGTTTGAGGTTGGGGTAGTTGTCTCGGCGGTAGTCTCCCTCCTGGATCTGCTGTTTGGTGTCAGCCAGCTCCAGGGTCAGTCTCTGGCTCCTCAACTCCAGCTCTGCACGCAACCGCCGCTCCTCCTCATAGCTCTGCAGGCACACACACACAGGCACACACACGTGCAAAACAGCATTTATACACACGGAGCATCCACTTTATTAGGTACACTGAGCTAGTACTGGGCAGGACAAGACATTTTCCCCTTCAGAGCGGCATGAATTCTTCAAGATGTGTATTCAACAGGGTGGTGGGAACTTTCCACAGGGATCCTGGTCAATGCTGACTTAACGGCACCTCACGGTTCCAGCAGATTTTTCAACAACACATTCATACATCAAACATCCCAAAGGTGCTCGATTGAGTTGAGACCTGCAGTCAGCAAGTGTTTAGATATGCCGTTGGGTTCAAACGATGCTCAGCTGGTACCAAAGAGTCTACTGTTTGCCAAGAAAACATTCCCAATACCATTACACAACCAGCAGCCTGTGCCTTTGACACCAGGCAGGAGGGAGTCATGTTATTTACACCAAAGTCTGGACCTCTTGTCAGCATGTTGCATCACTGTCTCATCAGCCAGGCATTTTTGTCCACAGGGCTGCCACTGACTGGATGTTTATAAACCGCACACTCTCTGTAAACTCTAGACACTGGACTGTGTGAAAATCAACAAAGGCTGAGCAATGCTAAGATGCTGTAAGTGACGTGTCTGGCACCAATGATCAAACCAGCTTGCTTAAATCAGATTTCTTGCCTATTCTCACATTTAGCTGACAGCTCACTGAAACTCTCTGCTCTTTTCTGTATGGATCTGTGTTCACAAACTGATAAAGGATACAAAAGGCAGCGGCTGGTTTGTATGCTGTGCACACATACATATCCTCTAGAGCTGCAACTAATGATAATTTTCATTACTGATTAATCAAGAGGAACAATGTGGATTCTGTCCTGGCCGTGTAACAGTGGACCAGCTCTCCACTCTTGCACAGATACTGGAGGGATCATGAGAGTTTGACCATCCACTCTACATGTGCTTTGTGAATTTGGAGAAGGCTTAGGACCGTGTCTCCTGGGGGGTCTTATGGGGGGTGCTGCAGGAGTACTGAGCACTGCTGCAGGCCATTCATTCCCTGTATAACTGCAGTGAACGCTGTATCCGCGTTCTTGGCAGTAAGTCAAGCGTGTCTCTACTAGGTGTTGGACTCCGCCATGGCTGCTCCCTGTCTCCAATTCTGTTTGTGATCTTCATGGACAGGATTTCAAGGCACAGTCCGGGTGTGGAGGGTGTCCAGTTTGGTGCCCACAAGATTGCATCCTTGCTCTTTGCAGATGATGCGGTCCTGCTGCCTTCATCAAGCTGTGACCTTTGGCATGCACAGGGGCTGTTAGGGTTAGCCGAGTGTGAAGCAGGTTGGATGAGGATAAGTACCTCTAAGTCCGAGGCCATGGTTCTCTGTCAGAAGAAGGTGGTTTGCCCTCTCCAAGCAGGGAGTGAGCTACTGCCTCAAATGGAGGAGTTCAAGTATCTCAGGGTCTTGTTCATGAGTGAGGGTAGAATGGAGTGGGAGACTGATCGATGGATCAGGGCGGTGTCAGCAGTTATGCGGTCGCTGTACTGGACCATCGTGATGCAGAAGGCATGGCTCTCAATATACCGGTTTGTTTTTGTTCCAACCCTCAACTATGGTCACGAGCTCTAGTGACCAAAAGAATTAGAGGCAGAAATGAGCTGCAGAGATCAGATTCCTTTGCAGGGTGGCCAGGCGCACCCTTAGGAATAGAGTGAGGAGCTTGGACATCCGCAAGGAGCTCAGAGTAGAGCCGCTGCTCCTCCATACTGAAAGGAGCCAGCAGAGGTGGCTCCCAGTGGAGATGTTCTGGGTGCAACCACCTGGGGAGACACCCTGGGGCAGACTCAGGACACGCTGGGGGGATTATGTATCCCGGCCGGCTTGGGATATATAATCCCACTAAGGAGCTGGTGGACGCAGCAAAGGGAAAGACCGTCTGGGCTGACTTCCTCAGCCTGCTGCCACCACGACCCGGTTCCGCAAAAGCACCCAAAAATGAATGAATGAATGAATGATTAATCTGTTGACTACTTTCTTGAGTAATCGATTAATTGTTTGGTCCACAAAGTGGTGAAAAACATTGATCAGAATTTCCAACAGCCCACAGTGACATCCTCAAATGTATTGTGTTGTCCCAACCAACAGTCCACAACCAAAAGATATTTATTTTACTGTCATAGAGAACTAAAGAAATCAGAAAATATTGATATTTGAGAAGCTGGAATCAGAGAATTTAGAAATTTTCTTCTAAACAATGACTCAAAATGATTAATCAATTATCAAAATAGGTGGTGATTTAATTTAATAGTTAGCATCTAATTGATTATTTGAATAATCGTTGCAGCTCCAATACCCTCTTTGTCTATCTAAATAGTGATCACACCAAGAAGCTGACAAGTACAAAATGTAATAAAGGAAACAAGTGGTGATGAAATCAAATACCAGAGCAGTGTGTAAAAATATCTCACCTCAAAACAAATAACAAAAAAAAATAAAATAAAATAAAGATGACAGTGTGGAAGTAAAGCGTGCGATATCAAAGCCTGTGTGTGTGTGTGTGTGTGTGTGTGTGTGTGTGTGTGTGTGTGTGTGTGTGTGTGTGTGTTACCTCCAAAAGGGCCTTCATCTGGGTCCTGTGTGTGTCCAGCTCGTCCATCAGACTGCCTTTCTTCACATGGAGCTCTGCCAACTCGACCCGCAGGGGAGTCACCAGCTCATAGAAACGCATCTGAGCACCACACAAACACAAAATAAATAAATAAATAAATAAATAAAAATCAGAATTTGTCAGCAGGTAGATATCATCAGTGCTCCATCTTCCTTTCCCCTGAATCATGACAGCTTTGAGCTTAATGTGTCAAGCATCCTCTGCATCAAGGGTTTTCTCTGTTTATTCAAGCATCAAGTGGCACACCTAAATGTTTTTTTTTTTTCTGACCACTTCGATAAAACATAGAATGTGTGGCCCTCTCTCAGTGCATGTCTTATGCATAAACCACTGCTTATGGATTCTGAATGGGTCCTTCTGTTTAACACACACTTGCATAAAATCGACAGCAGTATTACCAGTTAATCTTATCAAGACCCAGGGACAAACTACTCATATCCTTAACGATCCCCATCATTCATTCATTAATATTTTAACTGGCAGGACAGTCAGTTTGATGCCAAGATCTTCTCGACAACATTATAAGCTTCTCTCCTCTCTCCCATCACTCTCAGCAGGGTGCAGCAGGGAGCCACAGTGTTTCAGAAGACCTTCCAGTTACTTACAGCTACATACTCAGGTATGGAGAGTTTGTCCTCAGGGAGGTCACGGAGCTCCTGGTACCTGCCCTGGCTGATGTCCAGGTCCCTGAGAGACCTCCGCAGCTCCCCGGCCCGCTCACACAGCTGCCGGTTGGTCTGCTCCAGCTGCTGCTGCCTCAGCAGGATGGCCTCCATCTCCTGCTTTCGCAAAGCCTGCTGCTTCCTGCAGACACAGGTCAAGGTCGAGACAATCTCTATTTGCCTAGTTCAAGATTGCACTTCCCAGCAAAAAGGCAAAATACAGAATAAAGACATTTATCTTGGTTGAAACTTTATTCAGGTTATTCAGGGAGTTTGTAAATGAAATAAATATGAGTTTTAATCTGTTGCTTGTTTTACACTTATATTAAGTGACCTGCTGCAAGAAAAAAAGGTCACACATGCCAGTTTCACAATCAGCCAAATATTGACAGTAAAAATGATTTTGCACCATTACTGATATTGCTTTAAAGTTGACATTGGCCAGAATATCAATTGATACTTTGTTTGAAGTATACAAACCATAATGGCATGCCTTTTTGTGAACTTTTTCAGATTCCTGTGCAATTTACAACATCTGTAAGAGCTGCAGATGATGAAATGATGGCATTAAGTTTGTTTGTTTGTTTGTTTGTTTGTTTGTTTTTTCGCTTTTGTGTAGCTCTGCTTCCCACTGCTTTCATCTCCCTCACCTGTTCTCCTCCTGAGCAACTTTGAGCTGGCTGTCCAACCTCAGGGCCAACACTTGTTTCTGGTGAAGAGCATCGTTTAGCCTCTCCTCCAGCTCCTCAATCTGAAACACACCGACACAACCCCAAATCGGAATCAGGATCAGAAATACTTCACTGATCCCCAAGGAGAAATTGGGTCAGTTGTTGTAGTTCAAATTCTCAATAGAAGAATTAAATTAGAAGAAATCGAAAACGCCTGTACCTATTACTCACAGTCTTCTTTGTATCTCTAGTAAAACAGTTCAACAAGAAATTAATGCTGCAACTGGAAGTCTAAATGTGGTTCCTCTTCTTCGTCTAACACTTTTTTTTTTTCTTTACCTTGGTCAGATGGTCGACCTTCATGTTGTCTATCACCAGGTTCTTCTGGGACAGCTCTATCTTCAGCAGCTGGAGGCTGTGGAGCAGCTCCTTCCTCTCGATCAGCTGGCGGGTCACCTTCTGGGAGCCGTCCCGCTGCTCGTCGGACGAGGAGATGTCCTCCGTGGGCACGGTGGTCTCCAGGCTGATGTCCTCCGACTCCACGTCCAGGGAGCTGGACACGTTGGCCAGTTTCGTCTTCGTCTGCTGCTTTTTAGGAGGCATTTTTGGTCTCGAGTGTCCTCTTGTCTAACTTTGCTAGCTAACCTTACTTATCCTAGTTAACATGAGCTGGTTAGCGGGTCACAGACTGGAGGATTACAAAGTGAACAAGGAGTTCAGGGGCATCGCGATGTTTGTTTCCTTGCGAGCAGCTAAACGACGCATTCACCGCGTTAATGTCGTTTAACGTTTCAGCAAAACAAAAGCGGAAAACAAAGTTCAAACCGGTATATACCACACATTACTCACGAGTTAACCCTCACAACAAGACGGTTCAAGCTGCGAAGCGTAAATAAAACGTCGCCCCCCGCGGCTGACACGAACAAATGGTCGGCTGTTTGTGTTTTCAAGGGTCCCGCTCCGAGCCGAGGGCTAACCGCCAGCAGGGTTTGACTTTGACACGGAGGGTGTGGAGCGGCGCACGGACCGACAGACAGCCTAACAATAACGACCCACGGCTACAGCGCCCCCTGCAGTCGTAAACACACACTGGCGTCAACATCCGATTGTTTGTACTGGGTATCAGGCACAAATTAAGCAGTACCACTCCCCGCCATGGGGGGCACTCTATTTATGTAACTATCTCTTATGTATCTGGTCAGAGGCTCCCTCTTCTGTCTTCCTCTGCTTTGTTTTCATTGAACATGCGACAAATGGCCTGCAAAAATTAAACACAGTGTTTAGACTATTGCACGTAAAATACAGCAAATGCTCTTCTTAAATAATTGCTTTCATGCTATTTAGGAGTGTTTTATCAGGGAGTGTTAAAGACTGGAGCTGGGTGTAAAACTGTATGTCAGAAAACAGGGTTTTGTTGTCACTATTTACTCAAAACTCTGGGAAAGTTTTCGTCGCCCCGCTACACGAGCTGGTTGGTTACACATGTGTAGCTAGCTAGTGAGCCAGTTGTGCGAATGATCATCAAATGGTAGGGTTAAAAACATCATAATTCACGGTGTCGAGGTCTTTGCTGCCGTTATGTTGAAGTCTAAAACATTCGTGAAGAAGACCCGCTCGGGCGGTGTGATGAAAATAGTGCGTGAACACTATTTGAGAGATGATATCTGGTGCGGGAGCGAAGTTTGCTCCGAGTGCAAACAGGAGTCCACGGTGCTGCAGAGAGATGCGTGCATTGAGAGCAACCTGTGTCCCTTCCCGCATTACTTGGTCCCTGACACGAATGTGGTCCTGCACCAGGTAATGTCAACTATAACAGCTGTTGTGTAGTTTCTGCTGGGTCGATCACTGCTTGTATGAAGCTGCACTCATAAAGACAACGCGCGTTTGGATGATCCCTGCTTTGTGGGTGTGTCTGTGTAATCATATTAACTAGCAGCACTGAAAATCTGGTGTATTATATATCTGTCGCAGCTTACAGAAGGACATCATTACTTGACCCAGCTTCACTCAGCCATCATTTCTGGTTTTGAACCCTTGTCACTCCCTGTAAACCTGTGTGTTGTGCTCATGCGTCCTGTAGATAGATGTGTTGGAGGACCCTGTGATCCGTAACGTGATCATCCTGCAGACTGTCATGCAGGAGGTCAGGCACCGCAGCGCTCCAGTCTACAAGCGCCTGAAGGACCTCATCCACGACAAAGAGAAACACTTTTACACCTTTACCAACGAGCACCACAGGTGAGATGGGTTTACAGGACCTAAGGAATCTTGGTT
Source organism: Myripristis murdjan (assembly GCF_902150065.1). Taxonomy (NCBI): domain Eukaryota; kingdom Metazoa; phylum Chordata; class Actinopteri; order Holocentriformes; family Holocentridae; genus Myripristis; species Myripristis murdjan. The sequence goes on along the minus strand of NC_043994.1, from coordinate 14,317,319 downwards.
TGATTCCTTAGGTCGTCTAGCGTCTATGTGATTCCAGCAAGGGGACGAAATAGGGCTTCAAAGTTAGGCTAAATTTTGGCGAGGGAAAAACTGGCATTTTCAAAGGGGTCCATTGACCTTTGACCTCAATGAAAATGGGTTCTGTGGTACCCACGGGTCTCTCCTTTGCAGACATACTCACCTTATGCAAATCCCATGCCCTTACTTGCATGCAGTACCAGTGTGTTAATTTGACGTCTTTTAAAATGGTGTATTTGTGCAGACTGGGGCCTAGATAGTCTTCGAGTTGCATCAATTGGGTCTGACTGGAAAGCTGAGACTCTTGTGGATTCAATGAACCTAATTTTATTAATGTGTGATGATGTTAGCTCCCATAGTAGCCATTTCGTTGTAGTGAGACCATTTTTTTAACCTTTAGGATAATCATAGCCTCATGAAACTTTACATCCACAAGCTAGAGGAGAATTCAAAAAACAAATAATGCAATAAGTCATAATATCGAATTGCAATACTGTCCTCTGCGCCTCTCCATAATTAAAAATATCCATTAAAAATATCTGAATCTGAATATTGAATTGGCACCCTGATATTATTGAATCAGGAGATAACCATATCCTCCCTGCCCTAGTATTCATCCTCCACTTTCCCCAGTGTTGCCATTCTTCACTGAAACAGCACTATCACATTAACGTTCTTCCAGAGAGACATTCATAGAGCGTGAGCCGGGGGAGAGTGCCAACGACCGCAATGATCGCGCCATCCGCGTGGCCGCCAAGTGGTACAGCCAGCACCTGAAGACACCCGAGGCAGAGGCAGAGGGGCTGCGGGTGGTTCTCATCACCAACGACCAAGGGAACAAGGCGAAGGCGGAAGAGAGCGGCCTGTTAGTGTACAGATGTAAGTCGACATGCCGCAGTGTGTGGCAAAGTGTCAGTGCTTTGTCTGTATTTGCCACATTTTCAAACATATCTATGTATTTCTTCTCTAGGTGAGGAGTACATAAAAAGTCTGATAGCCAACCCTGAGCTTGTGGATCGCCTGGCGCTGAGCAACAACGAGCAGGTAAACACTGGCATGCTCCTCTGCCGTTTAGTGCAGTAAGTAAATGGATGAACACTACCTTTAGTATCAAGAATCTAAATCTGTGCTTTTAATTCTACACCCGTTGCTTTCTTGTGCTGCTGTTCAGAATGAGATCAGCAGCAGCAAGGTGTTGTTCCCAGAGCACTTGCCTCTGTCCAGGATCCAAGCGGGCATCAAGAGTGGCACCTTCCTCCAGGGCACCTTCAGGGCCAGCAGGGACAACTACCTGGAGGCCACGGTCTTTGTCCAGGGAGAGGGGGAAGACAGCACCGAGGTGTTTTGCTGTTGTGTATTGCGGAATCTAAATCTTCTGGCAGTGATATAACTTTTAGGGAAATGTGTTCATATCCACTTTTTACTGTAACCGTTCTCTGTCCGCTTTCTCAGATCATCCTGCAGGGCCTTCAGAACCTGAACAGGGCGGTACACCAGGACGTGGTCGCTGTGCAGCTGCTGCCGCGGGATCAGTGGGTGGCGCCCTCCTCGGTGGTGCTACAGGACGATGGTGTGCCAAAGGATGATGAGACAAATGAGGAAGAAGATGGGAGGAGAAAGCGGTGAGTGTTTAATGTACAGAAAGGAGAGCGAGGCTTTTATTTTGTGTTTGCTTGCAGTTCGACAATTTCTTCTCCCTTAAACACAATATAATCAGGTAGAAGTGCTACGTAGCTTTGTATGTGAACAAAGCATATGTGTTGAAGAACATATGTGTTGTGTTACTTGAAAAAGTACAACCTATGTAGTTGGTATGGCCGGTTCTCTTTTGAAAGACAGAATGGCAACTATGCTGCCTTTTTCTTTTTTAAGGCCGTATTAATGTCCGCTGTGTTCGTATTTTTGTGACCAGCTGAAGATTGTAGCAGCTGAAGCAGCCAGGAAGCCCACAGGCAAAGTGGTGGGAATCATCAAAAGGAACTGGAGGCCATTCTGTGGCATGCTCAATGTCTCCCAGATCAAAGAGGTAAGGCTGCTCATCCCATCCAGTTTTGTCTCCCACACAAGTGTAACTGTTGCTACTGATCGATGCAGAGGCGTCTCTTACATTCTTTGCCACACACATGTTTTCTATAGACTTTGTTGTTGTGTTGGGGAAGGCATTTTATTGCATTACTTGTGAAATAAACCTTTGGATACAAGATTCAGTACAAACTATCTGCCACAACTGGTCTTTCCTAGCTACTTTGACCCTCTCAATCTGCTCCACTTTTTATTTTTTCCTTCTTTAGTCAACCCGGCACCTATTCACCCCAGCAGACCGCCGCATCCCACGCATCCGTATCGAGACACGTCAGGCGTCCACATTGGCAGGCCAGAGGATCATGGTGGCCATTGACGGCTGGCCCAAACACTCCAGATACCCAAATGTGAGTGTAACGTCTCCAGATAGTCACGACAGATAATTGAACCCATCATGTCTTTCCATATTTTTCTTTGAGGCTCACTCATCAAACAACTGGGTGTGTGTATGCAGAGGATTTGCTCTGTGTTTACTCTCTCTCACACTGTGTTTTTGCTCTGCTCTCAGGGTCATTTTGTGCGCAGTCTGGGCAGTGCAGGGGACAAGGAGACGGAGACAGAGGTGCTGCTGCTGGAGCATGACGTCCCTCACCAGGCCTTCTCTCAGGCTGTGCTCAGTTTCCTTCCCAAGATGCCCTGGACCATCACACCAGAGGTAACCACTCGGGCTGGGAATCACTGAATTATTTATTGTCCCACTCCTAACTACACTACTTCCAAAGAGACACTAGCCAGTAATAATGGCTGCTCTAATGTAGGTGGTGTTAATGCGTACTGTTTTGGTAGGGGTATTTTTTCAAATATTGTAGCTTAATGCACTTGGTTATTGCAGTCAAATTTTTGGTGTGAAGCCTTGCTGTTGCTATTAGCCAATATTTGGAAGTGTACACATGTGTGTGTGTGGCAGGACATGGTGAAGAGAGAGGACCTGAGGCAGCTGACAGTGTGTAGTGTGGATCCTCCAGGATGTACTGACATAGACGACGCCTTGCACTGCAGAGAGCTGGACAATGGAAACTTTGAGGTGCATGCAGACACACACACACACACACACGATTAATTTGTACAGGTGTAATTTATTACTTTATGTGTATTTCCTGTGAGTCTTTCTCAGTTTGTCCCTGTTTGTTTGCCGTAGGTGGGCGTCCACATCGCCGATGTCAGTCACTTCATCAGACCTGGCAACGCTCTCGACAAAGAAGCTGCCAACCGTGGCACCACTGTCTACTTGTGTGGCAGGGTGAGGAGAAACAGGCACAAGCACTCTCCTATCTTTAGTTTAACATATAACTTATATACCAGTACTAACTTTAATATCCAACCATGTGGCGTTACAATGTCACAACAAAAAAGAAAAAAATAATAATAATCTGTTTTTAATTTAATCTCTTTGGCTCTGTAAGCCAAATGGCTCCATATTTTTCTTCTTGTAAGTGTTAAACGTCAAATGTTTGTAGAATACAGTGCTAATAGAGTAGTGCTGAAGTTTTGGTCATTGCAACAGCATAATTATATCCTCACTGTGCTTCCTTTTAAAGAGTTCAGTACTGAATTTGGTCAACAGTTGATATTTTAACCTTAAAAAACAGAAGCTGAAATAAAGCAAGTTACATGTTGTGTTTGCTGTTGTGTCCACCAGAGAATAGACATGGTTCCTGAACTGCTCAGCTCCAATCTGTGCTCTCTGCGGTCCAATGTGGAGAGGTGAGGAGTTGGCACACACACACACACACACACACACAGATACAATCCTCAGTGTCTTATTCTGTTCCTTAAATGTTTCTTAGATTAAAAAAGATGTATATAGCTGCTCGTTTTAATGAATTTACATTGCTAAAACATCAGTTTAAAAAAATCTATTGCTCCTCATGCCATTACAGTTGATGAAAATTGAATGCAGTGCCTCTGGGTAAGATATTTGTCTCTGATTGTGCTTACCTCACCAGGATGGCTTTCTCGTGTATCTGGGAGATGAATCACAATGCTGAGATTCTAAAGACCCGGTTTACAAAAAGTGTCATTAACTCCAAGGTATAATAAAATACGCTTCATCCTGCATTTGTAGCTGCTTAATACCCTGCTGATGTATCTGGCCACTCACTACAGCTCCCTGGTAGAGTCGTAGGTAGATAAGGAATATTTGACATCATCTCTTCTCTTGGCTCTGATTTATCCCAGGCGTCTCTGACCTACGCTGAAGCTCAGATGAGAATTGACGACACCTCCATGAATGATGACATCACCAAGAGCCTGCGAGGCCTCAACAAACTGGCCAAGATCCTCAAGAGGCGGAGGATAGAGAACGGGTAAGGGCTTGGGAGCAGGAGCATTCAGGATACCAAATGTATTATAACCCTATGGAAAGTGATGCCACACTTTGTGTTTTTAATTGGTTTAGTTTAGGTTTCAGTTGCCCATGAAATGCGAAAAAAAAAATCGCCCTAGTAGACTGGTAAATGAAAATACAGCTCAGAAGCATGTTGGGGAGGAGTAAGGAAAAAATGAGCATAGAAAACAGCTCAGTGAGGTCAACACATACAGTTCAAATGGCTGTTACATATCAAGAGAAACTGGTACATATGTTGTATTTAACCTTTTTTTTTTTGCTGTATTTGGTTTATTCCAGTGCACTGACATTGTCATCCTTGGAGGTGCGCTTCCACATAGACAGTGAAACCCACGACCCCATCGATCTCCAGACCAAAGAACTCATGTACGTATCCTCCTGTATACTCCCTTCTCAAAAATATTTCATGTTTTATGCATGTTTAAAGCTCTATTGTTCTTGGTTACAAGTCGTCATGAGACAAAAAAACAAGTCTCTTGTAGCTGCAAACAATACGTTTTTCTCTCTCTAACTCTGTCATACCAAGTTTTGGATAGAAATAAAACAAAGTCATCTCTTGGATATTAGGGAGACCAACTCCATGGTGGAGGAGTTCATGTTGCTGGCCAACATTTCAGTCGCGCAGAAGATCTACGATGAATTCTCAGAGTGCGCCCTGCTGAGGAAGCACCCGGCACCGCCTCCCTCGAACTACGACATCCTCATCAAGGCTGCCAAGTCCAAGGTGGGTGGAGATGGACCAGAAGTGCTTTTGTGTCCATGTCATTTGCTTGTTTATTGAGCTGACTTCATTCCTGCTCACTGTTAATTAAGGGAAATCATGTCCAAAAATTAGCATTCATCAGGGGTTTTGCCAGTAAATGACAAAATACTTTTATTTTTTGCTTTGTGACAGTATGTGTCACCTTCTCATGGCACGGTTTCCGGCAAATATCAAAATATCAAATTGGTTCATCACACCATACAAAGAAAGTAAACCTGGAGGAAATTAGCATTTAACTGGGAATTAGATGTACACCATGTCCTGGGCTTTTGCAAAAAAGCATCTCAATATTAACTCAGCCTTGGACTTGTTTAGCTGCTACATACCAGAGAAATAATAGCTGAGTGCACACAGAAATTAGATAAAAGCAGTATGTATTTTGTAAATGTGAGAAAGCATTGGAGGTGTTTATGGAGATAAGAGAAGGCAAATTCAGGAACGAGCGAAGCACATCGCTGTCCACTTATTGTAAGTGTCTCTGGATAAGGACATTCACTGCATGCATAAAAAGCACAGTCCAAAGTGCTAATACTCAGGCAGCGACCTAATGTTAGTGTTTTTTCCAGTGACTCATCGACAGGATATTATGGATATAACATTGAAAGGTAAGTCTAGGGTAAAAGGTCAGTTAACTTTTAATGATAGGTTTTGGCATCCAAGTGACTCAGTGTTCAAATAAGAAAGAAAAAAGAAAAAAAAAACATTTCTCTCCCAGTTATTTCTTCAAGTATAAATACATATTAACGTTGTTCTTTCCATGCCTTTTTAGGGCCTGGAGATCCACACGGATTCGGCCAAGGCATTGGCAGACTCCCTCGATGTGGCCAAGGTGGACGGTTTCTCTTACTTCAACACACTTCTGCGCATCCTGGCCACTCGCTGCATGATGCAGGCTGTGTATTTCTGCTCAGGCATGGACAGCGACTTCCACCACTATGGTCTTGCCTCGTCGATTTACACCCATTTCACGTCACCTATTAGGAGGTATGGAATCCCACATTCTGTGTAGATTATATCAATTATGCATCTTGACTTTGAGCTTGGGTTATGGACATTCATCTACTTCTGTCTGTCTCTTGTCACTGCCATCCAAACGTTGACTTCCTTGTCTTTCTTCTGCCTCTCCAATTTCCCTATCTTTCCACGACACTCTTCGTCATCTTCCTCACCCCACCCATCCTCTCTTCAATCCCTCTACAGGTACTCGGACATCATAGTACACCGTCTGTTGGCAGTTGCCATAGGAGCAGACAGCACTTACCCAGACCTGATGGACAAACACAAGCAGTCTGCCCTGTGCAACAACCTCAACTACAGACACAAGATGGCTCAGTATGCGCAGAGGGCCTCTGTGGCCTTCCACACACAGGTAAACACATGCATACGTTGTTTTGGGGTCTGCTCTTTGTAAGCATCTCAAGATTATAATTTAAACTAGAGATAAACCAATTAATCATTCATCGGGCCAATATCTGGCATTTTGAGATAACTGTCATCAGCCTTTTTTTTGTTACCTGTGGACATTTATGTAGTTGATTCATTTTTTAAATTTAAAATAAGTCTATTGTGGACAGAGTGTAGATCTACCTATGCAGTAAGACAAAGCAGACAATAACTGTTAAATAAATGTTCATTTAAGTTTCACTGAAGTGATTTTGTGTTGTATATGTTATTATTAAGTTAATATATTTTATCATATCATATATTAGAATTTTCAATGGCCAATATTGGCATTAGCCATTGAAAACCCCATATTGGGTGACCACTAATTTAAATCCCTGACCTGAAATGATCCCTTTCAAAGTGCAAATCAGTAAAATGTCCTCATTTTCCTATCTTCATGAACATTTGGTTTTAAGACTTACAAAAAACAGGTTCACCCAATAGCTCATTGTCTCCTGCCAAACACATGTTCTTAACTGACTGTAACACACACACACACACTCTCTCTTCCCAGTTGTTCTTCAAGAACCGAGGCATCCTGAATGAGGAGGGATTCATCCTCTTTGTCAGGAAGAACGCAATCATCGTCCTCATCCCCAAGTTCGGCCTCGAAGGAACTGTTTTCTTTGACGGCAAGGGCAAGACTGGCGTAAACCTCAGATTTGATGAAGAGGTATATGCCCTTCATGCAACTCATTAACACTTCATTAATAAGCCACTGTGATCATAGACCAATAAGTTGTGTTTTAGTAACCCAGAGGTTGTTTTTTGGGGGGGGTATGATGATTAACTTAATTAAAACCTCTGTTAAGAAGAACTTGTTCCTCTTGCATGTGTACTCCCCTCCAGGTCCCCAGTCTGACAGTAGAGCAGCACACCTTCCACATGTTTGACAAGGTGAACGTGACAATCAGCCTGGACGACTCCAATATTCAGCACCAGAAGATCCGAATGGCCCTGCTTGAACCCGTGGTAAGGACAGACTGGATTTAGTAGTGTAATGTGGATTTTGCTGTGGGAACAAATCAGTGTTACATGATTAGGGAGTGCTTTACATCTTTAATTGTTGCTATTTTAGTCTGTTTTCTACTTCTAGTTTGTCATAGTGGTATCAGCTATGTATCTTTAAGATTGCATGTAGAAGGCTAACACATTTTTACTTAGCTTAGGTCTCAATACAACAAGTTAACCAAAATGGCTTTCCATTTGCATTTACTATTTCTGTTTGGTATTATTTCAGATTCCTGGTGTGAGTGTTCCAGCCCCAGAGGTTGAACCACAGCCGAAGAAACCTAAACTTGACCGCTGACACAGAAAGCAGTGCAGCATTTCAATCGCACCAGCAGTGTCATCTTGAAGAATGAGACCATGTCTTATTGATGCATTAGCACACTGTTTTACTTAGAGCTGTTATGTGTATTTTTTTTACTAGTTCTGACACAGTGAAAGTACACTGCCATTCTCTCCAGTCTCACACTCACTACCCTGGTCCTGCACTAGTCATTTTGCATGAATTTAAATACATATTTGTTCGTAGGCATGAACAGGGTGCGGGAAGTGCCTAACATAAATGCAGTGTGACTTGTGATATTTAACAGTGTAGTGGGCGACTCAACCATTAAAGAGTTTCATTTTGATTTTTAACAAAGGTGCTCTGTGTGTTTTCCCAACCTAGTATGAAGCAGAAATGGAATTAGGTGCATAAAGGGCAATACATAACACCAACAGATGCTGCGCTGTTTACTTCAGATGTTACTTTAAACAGCATGGATTCAAAATTTAATCTCATCAGTTGTTTACACAGTAGACACACTCACAAAACACTGTAGAAAGACCCAGCTGAGAAGCAAACTGCCAGACAACAAGTTCAGGTAGATTTAATGTGACAATGTTGCAGCCCAAACATACAATTTGAAAAAGCTATACATATGGCTCATTGTCAGCTTTTAATTAACTAGCGGCATTCAGTGTGGTTCCACAAGAATAAATATTGTAATCATCAATACCTAAAAATAATTTGAATTTCAACCATTAAAAGTCATTTGTTCAATTAAGTTAAAAAAAAAACACACCAGTAGTGTACAGGCTGGATTCATTGTCATGATAAACATTTTGAGGGGAAAAAAAGCATAAGTATAGTACAAATTTGCTAAGAGTTGAAAGTCAGGATTTATCAGTCCCTTGTTCATGTCAGCACCAAATGAATAAAGTTAAATGTCACAAATACAGCATTCAAGGAGGTTATTGTGCAGGGTTCAGTGCAGACATAATGACATAAAATTTTATCTTCCCTATTCTGGTGAACTGGCCTCAGGTTACAAAATAAATTTTGATATAAGATCATTTTTCATTGGTTTATAATGGTAATAAGATCAGAGCTGTGGGCAAACCCAGCTCTTGTAAACAGTGATGACACCTGGTTGAGCTACAACCGTGATAAAGATATCAATATATTGGTATCCTGATATAACACTAAATATCCTCTGGGGTTTTAGATATCGCACTATCGTGATACTGCACAAGTGTTGTCTTATCCTGGTTTTAAAGACTGCATTACAGTAAAAGGATGTAATTTTGTAAACTCTTTAGACTGTCCTAGCTGTTCTATTATTCGCCTCTAACTGGTTGGTCATTATCTCTCCATTACTAATGACTGTTTATCTAAAAAGTCATTGTGTAATTATTTTGTGAAAGCACCAATAGTCATCCCTACGATAACATTACAATATCAACAGCAGTATTCATTCAAAAATATTGATATTTGATTTTGTCCATGTCTCCAACCCCAAGGTTGAGCATTGTTTCTTTAGTCAAAAAGCTTTAGTGACGCTGAGAATCTCCCAAAACTGGAGAGTGAAAAATAGTGTCCACGAGCCAAAACCTTAGCCAGTGGAGATAGCAGCTCTGAGCCAACTCCCCAAAGTCAGGAACAACCACATGTAACCCCTGTACCACAGCACAACAGTGTGAACCAACTGATCTCCATATGAACGCTTCCAACATTGTGTAAACTTGTATTTCATTTCATTTCATTACAGTTCAACTGGAAGAGGCTTCTCTGTAAATGCACCAATCAGATCAGTCAGTGATGAGGATAAAATGCCTGGAAGATGAAAGGAAATTTATTTTAAAATTCTGCATTAAAATGTGATTTAAAAACATATTTGATTTGTTTAAGATGTAAATGTGTGAATATGTGCATGGTACCCTAAGGGCAGATATATAGCTATAGGCTATAGGCTATACAGTTTCTAAAGGGAAGGTATACCAGTTTGTTTATTAATGTTAAGGATGAGGCTGAGGAAGAATAAAACTCAGGTTCATGCTAACACAGATAAACCATGGAAATAACATGGCACTTTTAAATGCCTGTCTCAGATCTCATGTTTTGATGTCTAACGTTATCAAAAACATAACCACTGTATTTTTAAATGCTCCTATATTTTGGGTTATGATGGGGTAAAAGAGTTGTTCTGAATTCCTGAGGCATTTCTAAGTCATTTTTTGAGAAGTGAATGGCATTCATTATTCTTTACCACATCATTACAAGGGAACCTTTGAAACTGCATACTCCTTCTTTAAAGTATCTGTGTATGTGTATTATACTGGTGTCTGCAAATAAGTGTTATATATTAGGTACAAAGACATAGTCCGGTTTCAGTGTAAGGGGTATAGTACCTTAACTTTAGTGTGCCTAGTGAAGGGGAAGGGCTCTTCTGCAAGGTTTGAACTGAAGGACTCCTTGCTGTGACAGTCTGAACTGAAGCCATCTATAAGACTGGCAGCGCCCGCTGAGGTAGTGTTGTATCCACTGTCCACCTGGATACACACAAACACACGCACACACATACACCTTAGTCATTAACCAACAACAAGTTAAAACAAAGAGTCACTCTTTATGTTATGACATCATGTGGGCATGTGGTTTTTGCACCATGGACGGCTTCATTTGACAGCAACTAAATAAGTCAAATGCTCCCATTAAGAGTGATGTAAAATTCTAAATACACATACACACAGTCATGACATTCTATACAAATTCAAGGGTATAAAAATACAGTGACATTTCCTATTCTATCCTTGTTTCCTATTGTGAGTGCTGCATTTGTTTTAGAGAAAAGACTGGGCGGTGTATTGACATGTCAATATTGTGATACGAGACTAGATGTCATCTGGGATTAGGGGTATCGTAATATTGTGATATAGCATAAGTGTTGTCTTTTCCTGGTTTTAAAGGCTACATTACGGTAAAGGGATGCATCCTGTTCTAGCTGTTCTATTACCTGCCTCTACCTGTTTGGTAATTATATCCATATTAAGGACTTCTGATCGAAAAACTCTTGACTGTCTTAAATCCACCACCAGTAATCCCCACAATTTGATATCTGATTTTGTCCATATCTCCCAGCCCTATTTGGAACGTACTTTGTGATAGCTGTTGAAAAAACATGCCATTAAAACAAAAAGCAGACAACCCTCGCACGTACCTGCATGCTGGAGTCGTAGCGTATGCTGCTTCCCTCAGCCAGAAGAGACACTGATATCTGAGAGAAATCAGCAACTGACACATTCACCATCCGAGAGCTGGTCAACTGAGCTGACAGCCCCTCAGGCTCCTCCTCTTCCTCATCTTCAATAATGTTCTCTAACCTCCCATTCATCAAAGTCTCTGTCCCTTCCTCCATTTTTACAGGTTCCAGAGGCTTCAAGCCAGCTCCCTCACCAAGGCCATTCAGACACTGGTGTGACTCAGCATTAATGGGGTGAATGTCCTGCGCTGGGGAGGGAGACAGGTCTAACTCCATAGAGGGGAGAGAGTTTGAGGGGGAATGGTCCTCAAGCTCCTGACAGTCCTGGAGCTTAGGGTTAAGGATTGGGGAAATGAGGGGAGGTGAGGCCCAGCATCGAACCCTGGGCCTGGGCTTGGGCCTGGCACTGTGCTGGGGTTCGCTGTGGCAACTGAGGTGGTGCGGGGAATAGCTACGGATTGGAGAGCAGCCCTCGACAAATGGGCTCTCAGTGCAGGAGGTGACATTCAGGTCTAGAGGGACATCGTCTGGAGTCAAAAAGCTCAGCTGCTTCCTCTCAGCTAAGGAAAGGAGAGGCAAAACACAGATTTCAAATTTAGCAGAGGAGAGAAAGCAAATATAATTATCTGTGTACTGTCGTTTATGATCTTTTACAAAAAATTAAAATACATAACATTTTAACCAATTCAGCCTTTTTTAAAATAAACACTATACATTATATTACATATTTTGATACAGTATAACAACACAGCAAATAGTCTACCTGAGCCTTGGGGCGTGTGTGCTGATTGTGCACCAATAGGAGAAAGCGTAGGGGACAGGAGGCCAGCAGGAGACGACCTGTCGGGGACCAGAGGACTGGTGATGCTGCCCAGGCTGCAGTCACGGAAACGACCATGCTGGATGGGACTCGAAGAGAACTGACCCTATGGTATGGAGAGTATAATGTGTTGATCAACTAATCAACTCGAACGTTCACAGCCAACAATGTATCTGAGCTAAAAACTGCAGTAAAGTGTCTTTGTCAAATTAATTTACTGTTTTTTGCTTTGCTATTTTTAAACAGTTTGCACTACTCCACTCACCGTAGAGGGGGTCTGAGTTGTAATGCCACATGACAAAGGGGAGGAGCAGATGGAGGGAAAAACTTCTCCCTCTGTGCTTTCACCTCCTCCCACAGCTCCCTTTCCTCCCCGGCCCAGCGACAGCTTCTGCTCCCTAGACGGCTCTCTCTCTGGGCTCGGCGGGCTGGAGTTGTCAGAGCCACTACTGATGCTGCCTTGACCATCGAGGAAGAGTTTTCGTCTGAGAGAGGAGGAGCTAAGGCTCTCCTGAACAGCCTCACACACCTCCTCGCAGCAGTAATATTCCCCTGGTGAGAGGAAAGAAATGGTCTAATGGGCACATCATGGCCTTACTGGTAGAATACTGCATCAGGATATACTGTCTGGCTTGGATGATATGGGTATTTAGTCAAGACGTACCTAGTATTTTCTCCAAATCAAAAGTCACAGGTAGTGAAAGGGTTGTCTGACATGCAACTGCAAGACGAACATACCAAGAGAAGCAAACAAGTTACTACCTAGTGGAGGTCAAAGCAGAGAATGATGTGCTATTTGCCTCAATTCTCTTAAACAATATACGAACCAGTGAGTTTTTCTGGCTCCTCAGTTATTAATGGTGATATTGACTCTGCAAGGAAAATGCAAGGACACAACAAACAATACATAAATGTGAAATGCTTGAGTAAAGTATTAACAAATTAAGACAAATTAAGGCATTTGAAAAGTTTAAAGTAACATAACAACCATATTTTGAAAATAGTGGGAGTGCTCACTTTTCTTAGAAATCTGAGAGGCTTTCCGGATGTCTGGGGCCGCCCAGGGAGAGGGGACTATGGCTCCTTTGGTGAAAAACTTAAATGGAGGACAGACAAATGACATGAACAATCATGTATGATGTTAAGTGCAATCGACACATTTGACTTTTCTCTCCTTATCATCATCAACATACCTCTTCAATAGCATTCTGCCGCTTCTCCTCAATATCAGAATCTATCCTGGATGTTTGGGAGAGGAAAAAAAGGATCACATTCTATCAATGCCACTGTTTTTTAATTCAGATTTTATACATTAAACAATGTATAGTCAAGTAAACCACTGCATTTTTCCCTTCCCAGGAAATTTCAGTTTTCACGCACATGAACTATACATACTACATACAAGCTAATGAAGGGAGAAATGACAGCATCGCATGAGCTTGGATATAAATTCATGCAGTTAAATGCAGCTTGCATTGCAGATGCACAACAGCTGATCTAGACACCACTATACACACCTTGTCTTGCTGAGGTAAAAGGATTGTCGTTGTATGTCTTCTGGGTCTATGTGCACTGGCAGCAGACTGGCCATCTCATCAATGGACCAGTTAAACTTAACTGGAGTCTGGGGGAAAAGAGAGGAGATGAGGTGGTAGCAGGAAGACAAAATATCACCTTCAGTAAAGTCATTCTGGTGGGAAGAATACAAACATTTGCACAAAAAGTTGTGTGACCATGTATCTATTCCCATTAGGTGTACAACGGTTCGACAAACCCACAGTTCGGTGTGGTGTGTTTTTTTGGTCACAGAGAAAAAAAACACCATTCCCAATGTTCTCTGTATTTTGTTTCCTTTGCAAAAATAACTTTTTTTCATTCAGACTTGATAACAACATGAATTCAACAAACATTCTTTCAAAGGCAAAAGTGCTGCTTAGACTATTTAAAAAAAAACAACATAAAAATACTTTCGGTATCATCATTAATTCATCAGCTGAGTGAGTGATAGTATGGCTCTCATACAGCGGATGTGTTTGTAACACTGCTCTCTTCATCAACCAGTTAAAAATGTAATGAACACTCACAGTCAGGTAACTTTAACCCCTAATTCCTATGTCTCAAAACTGTGCATTTTGCATGTGGTGTGTGTGTCACAGACAGGTGTTCAAACCTACAGCTTTGCAGGGCTTGGACTTGAAGACAGAGGGGCTGGGCACCAGGGGCTCATGGAGACGGTGGTAGTCAGTGGGACTCTCAAAGGGGTTCCTTATGGAGGGCCTGCCTGGAGTCTCTGGTGTGATCTGCAGCTCCACTCGATCCCCCATCTGTGCTGGCAACAAAAAAGTTCCTCATAACTTAGTCCACACAGGATATTCAAATATAATCTGGCTAATCCCACTGATACCCAACAAGAAAGTACATTTCGGCATATATGAAGCCGTTAGCTGAATAAACCAAGTTAACATCACAGTTTCTCTGTTTTCCAACGTTGCTTGGCACAAACAAACAGCACAATAACGTTAGCAGACACGTTCCTTCTTACTCTCTGGTTACCAGTACCAACAATAATTTAAAAAGCGAGATGGAAATGCACATATGTAATTTTTTTATCATTGATACTCACCGTTTTAAGCAACCCAAGGCTTTAAGCACACTGCTAAAGCGAGTTTCACTGAAGACCAAGCAGTGAGGTTCAAACGTCTATTTATTTCAATTTCCCCACAAGGCTCGCTAGCCAATAGGAAACTTACAGGAAGTGCTCGGGAACCAATGGAAGCGTTGTGTCGTCACTTCCTCTAACAGCTGTGTTGGTGGTGGTGTAGCCTGCTAGCTGCTAGCCTGTGTAGTCTAACGTTTAGTGCATTTCCGTTCGTAAAACAGTATTGACTTTTTGAGAATGTACATGAAGCCATGAAAGTAGTATGTTTGGACTGCTGAAATACCTCACCATATTGAGTTAGCGACCCTCTCAAGTCTCGCGAGGAGGCTAACGTTAGCTAGCCTAGCCTCCGCTGGCTAATTGACACCATTCAGTGTGAAGGGTCATCGACACCATGGCAAGTGCGGCAAACGCAAACATGAACGCGGTCCGGGAGACGATGGACGGTAAATATATGTATTTTTTAAAAGCAGTAAACACTGAGCCAAGTTACCTAGCTGACTCGCATTTTTGAGAAATTTGGCCATGTATCTCTGTGATCTAGCTTTTTGGCTAACCCTTACTGTTACCTTGTTGGTATAAGTTTCTCAAAACACTCAGTTCAAACTTTGAGAATCCGAGATTGTGAGAATATCAAGTGTTTTGATCTTGTTTCTATCACAGTAGTCTGATGTTTAAAATTTTTTGATCATATGATGAATACACTTCACCTTTTCCAGGTATATCTTTACCTCTCATTCATTCATTCATTCATCCTGTCAGTCAGTCAGCAAACAATATTTTAAACAACTAAAGAGAAACCCACACCTCTTTTTTGTTTCAAAATCCATTCCCTTTAACATTTTGTTCTGCTGTCACTGGATGACTTGTTTTTAATTTGTCTTCCTTTTCCTGTGATAGTGCTGTTGGAGATCTCCAGACTGTTAAACACTGGCTTGGATATGGAGTCTCTGTCCATCTGTGTGCGACTGTGTGAGCAGGGCATCAACCCAGAGGCCCTGTCGTCAGTCATCAAAGAGCTGCGGAAAGCCTCTGACTCACTCAAGGTACAGAAAGGCTGCCAGACTGCCTCAATTTTCACTGCTCGGGATAGATTATTATTCTTTTATTTTGTTTATTTGTTTTTTGGAGTCATTAGCATGGGGAAGGGGAATTTTAATTCTGGCTCCATGCCCTATTTACACCTGGCGTTAACATGCGTCTTGGGTGGACAGCTCAGTTCACACCTGGCATTAGAATACATCTCCACATGCACCTCCAGTGACTGCTTTTTGATCTTTTTACACTTTCCTACTCAATGTTGCTATTATTAAACTATTGTGCCGGGGCCTTGAAATTATCTTAATTTGAAGAAAATTAAGGGTGGCAACGAGTTGGACTCTGCAACATGTGGTGGGATACTTGAGATATGTTTTTTAATGTCTTTCCCTCTAAACACAGATCGAGGATCAGATTTCCCAAACATTAGTTGTGAATCTTAAAAAGAAAAACTGATGCTGAATCAGGAATCAGGAAATAAATTTAACTTATGCATGATTTCTATGAAATGGCAAAATTATTGTTCATGTGGTCACTTATTGGCATTATACTGCATCACACAGAGTGCAATAATAATCATACCTCTGGCAAAGATGTCCACACTCTATATGCAAAGACACATCACCTCCATTTGTTTGACCAAATGCATTATTATTTTTAAATGTAGGCAGCAATGCACTTCCTGTACCTGGTCTGCCGGAAATTAAAAGAAGATGATGATGTTTGCAAAGAGGCAGGCAAAATCAAAGCGACTCCATCCACGAGAATTGATTTTGCCTGTTGTTTCTACTGTTTGTTCTGCTCTTTAATGGGATGCTGCTGGCGCATAAATTAGTACGTACCTTTCATTACACAGAGGACGTCAGTTGAGTAGGGGATCCCTCAGTGTGGCACAGGACACAAGTTTGCATGTCCTAGTACAGCAACAGCATTTCTAAGTGACTTAAATTCATTCTCTACAGCCTGTCTCTCATGTTAGCCATAACAAAGTTATGTCTAATCCTAACCTTAACCCTGTCTTAACCAAGCTAAAATGACTACCCAAAAGGTAAAAAATGTTGTCTCTGTACTAGGAAACACAAATTAACACTCAGGACACTGAAAGAGTGTGGCCACATGTGGCCCAGAACGCCTCTAAATGTAGTCTGACCAATCAAATCTTAATTCATCTTGGCTGCATTCACACCTGTACTCAGAGTTGTCCACTTGTGATCAGCTCACCCAAGACGCATTTTATTGCCAGGTGTGAATAGGGCCTTTGTTCTAGGGATTTTTAAAAACTTAAAACCCAGCAAATGTTTAGATGTTGGATGGATGTCCCTGTAACAGCCTGTATTAATGCCAAAATCCAGTGTAAATGCCATGCCAAAAGGACAGTTGAAAGCCCATAGTAATTCAATCCATCTGTTATTTACATTGTTTTGTGGGATTGGGACGTAAACGTCTGAGATGATCAGTTCAGAGTATTTTTCAAAGCTGTATTCATATGGATTTTTACTTTCTTATATCATATTCTTATCATGTTATATGATTCTCATATCATTATGACAGTGCTGTGCTCATTTGAGTTGTTGTTGAACTTGGCCACTTCCTCTCATCATCTCAGTACATCAAATATTGATTGGGATTATATAAACCTCTGTTCTGCAATTGTAGCACATTTGTTTACTTTGTGTTAAACAATAAGAGCAGGTCAGGTATTTTTACATTTTGAAGCTGAGGACATAGAGCTTGGAGTTAAAAAAAAAAAAATACAGAATGTTTATTGTTTCATGTAACTTGTGTTTCACTCATACATTAGAGCTCATGACTCATTAGAGTCATTAGACTTATTATTGCCCTCAGCATTTTCCCTCCTGGAATCTGGAAGCAGGGTCTTCCATGATGACAAGATGTCTTGTACACAGTTTTAACCTGCCGATAAAGCAGATGTGAATTAGTTATAAGATGTGTAGTAATACAGTCAATCAGCTATCACGTGTTATACCTTCTTCATGCATTATGTGCTGTATTTAAGGAGCATTATTTTGAATCAGTATTGTCTTTTGCTTTTCAGACGTCTGAAAACTGCACTAACTGAAGATCCTGCCTGAACCACTCAGTTTGGATCCTTAAATGGAGTCAGAACCAGATCTGAACCACAGATCTCCAGCCATACAGATTTCTGCTGTTGTGATGGCACCATAACACAACACTTCCATGGTTGGCACGCAGTCCTCGGCCACCCACATGTTCCTGTTTTGTGCTTTGACCAGTGCCTGAGTTCTTGTACACAGGTGTGGTCCTTGTTCCTCTTGTTAAATGCAAGGCTTCTCTCAACCTGCAGGAGCCATTCAATTGCTGCCTGTTTGTCTTACCACCACTTGCAGACTGCAAGTCCAGAGGGGGGTTTGCATTGACACCCTGCCTTAATGTAAAAGCATGTTCTTTTCCATTTTTGTTGACAGTCAACCTGTATAGCACTAGTCCTGTTATTGAGGGACGATGGGTTTATATTTTATTTGTCTATGTTGTCCTTTTTTAATGGCAGTGATATATTGTGAATTGTTTTAAGTTTTTTTGTAAGCATAATGCATTTGTTTTTGTTTTTTTCCAATTTTGCTTACTTTCAGCCTCCTATGTCCCTTGTCTCCCTGAGCATCAATGATGAATGAAATCCAAATTAAAAGTGTTACAATCAGCAGCCACCAGGTGGTGTTGTGCCTTTCTTAATTCAATCATTTGATGGTGTGGTACGCTGTTCCACCAATGCAAATTTTATAACTGTGCAGCTCACCTGGTACTGCATTGTAGAATCAGCCATATACTGTTGTAAGTCTCTACAGATATTTAACACTGCTCAAATTCACTTGATAATAGGCATGATGTTTTCAGCTTTTGTATTGTTATGATCCCATTTCTGAATGTAGTGAAGGCATAATTCAGTTTCACTGTTAAGGTTTTTGGTTTCCCCCAAGCTGCATGCATCTTGTTTCCTCTTTGAAGGATTTTAAAAAAGGGCACATGAAACCTTTCCTGTCACACTTAGGACAAAGATGTAGCTAGGATATTGGTCATGCCGAAATGACCACATCCACAGCCTACAAATAGTGTAGTAGAGAGGGCCAAAGTGAGGGTCATTTCTTTACTCCTGACTACTCAGCAGGTTGTGCTGTTGAACCGAACATAAGAAATATTTTGCCCCTTTCGTTTTTGTGCTCTACCGGCAAAGAGGATTTTGGATATACTGCAAACTTGACAAAAAAATAACATCTTTGATCAAACCAGAAGTGAAGGCCCTGCCATTGCTTTATCCAACCGCACAGAGCATTGTTTTGTTTCTCCACTGTCTGTAAAATAGCTCTATTCATCTTCTGGACGAGGGAAAATGCTGAGAGCACAGAACATTCCTCCACAGGCCAATATATGGGCTAGAAGAGACCCCTCATTGGCAAAGGGCTTGTATCAGTAGCTTGTGTGTGTGTGTGCGTGTCTCCATATGGGTGAGTTTTAAGTGTTCATTCAGCGTAGTAGATGTCTACAAATGAGAACCCCCCTAAGCCATCTGACAATATAATGCCTCATCCCTCATAGACACAAGCATCGAGAAAGAGAGCAGGAGTGTCTGTGTAAGCATTTCTGTCTTCTGCTGCTTTGTCTCGTCCTCCTGACTGACAGGCTGCGGGTCTGAATCTCTGGACTGCTCCTTTGATCTCTTAACACAGTATCTCTCTGTTCCTCAGCACCGGCATCATGTTAGTCAAATATAAGAGGCATGCAGATGTGGTGCAGTGGCTCTGTCCTAGTAACTATAAGCCTAATCAAACCTCTGTCTCTGTGGAGGGTGGGGGTGAAATGGTGTTGATGGAGGGAGACCCACATTACAATCTATTCTTTTACAAAGGTAAGGGTTATGCCTCTCGATTGGTTGGCATGGGTATGGGATTCAGAATGCATTTCTCTCTGTTTGATGTGTTCGAGGGGTTTCTCCTTATTCTGGCCGGTTACTTTGATCTCTGTAAAACAAAATATTCCCAAATCCCATAGTCCTGACTGAGAGATTAGCGCCCATATATACATGCATAAACATCTAAGAATAGAGCACTCAACTAGGGCACTGGTCAGGTCACATGACCACATAAACTTAAGAGGCAAGCACACCCTCACATCAAAACTTCCAGTGATGCTTAGCATATGCCAAATAATTAGCCTATACAAGCACTGGATTGTTTGTCTGATGAGTGAGGGTGCTCTCCTTTTCTTCGCTGGCGAGAAATCCTTTTGTTTCAGGTGCAAATTTCACCATATTATACTTTATTTCCAATTGTAATTAGGTTGTAATTAGGTTAAGTTGATGCCCGCATATACTAAATGTCCAGAAGAAATATTATAGGCAGGTTATAATCCCTACAACTGAGTTTAAACTGCAGGAATCCCATCAAAATACAGCAGTTCTCTGTTCTGGTACTGTTAATGTCCCTTACAAAAAAAAAATCATCACCTACTGATGTATTTGCCCTGAGAGGAGATCAGTGACCTTATCAGAGCTCACTGCAATATACCACCCTTGATTAAATACAGGCCATACTTTTACACCATAAGATTATACTATTTAGATCCCAATTAAATTCATTGCATGGGAATTGGATCATAAACTCTTTTAAGGGATCGTTAACAATCATTAGACAGGATAATGGCTTAGCAATCAAAATATGTTTAAAAAACTTCCAAAGTCTTTATAGTGACTTTGTTGTTTTTGGACGTTTTCCAAGCTGATTAATGTGGAATTGATTGATTTACAGTTGTAATTAGCTGTCTCCTGCATAGATGCATAATAATCATATATCTGCTCGCTTGTTTTAAGGTATTAATTGGTTTCATTAACAAAAGCAGTTAATTGAATAACAATTAACAAAGTTGGCAATGGCATCAACACTGTGCGTGCAAACTCCCTTGTGTTTTCCCTATGATGATAATGAAACCACCTTTTTATCAGATTGGAATTTTGTGTGTTGGACTATGTAATGACTAATATCATATTAGTTTATTCGAGTGGCTCACTGATGCGTTGAGCTGCTATTGAACGCACTGTGTTTAACAGGTAGGCACCATATGCTGCGTTAATCAGACATTGGAATCACATTTGGTTGTTAAATGGTCTTCTAATAAAAACAGGTAATAAAACAACTTGGGGTATAATTCAATTTCGGACTAGTTTGGGTGAAGTGAACAGCTGTTCATATTTGTTGAATTGTTTTAACCTTCCTTCTCTCATTTGATTTTTTTTTTTTTTTAGGTTATAAATTCCAATAGCCTATTTGTTCCTCAACTTTCCTTGTTGAAAATAGAGATGGAGGGTGGACTAGCTGTCCACTCTCCTTAAAAGAAGACAATGCCAGGCATATTGCAGTGACAGCTCGCATTGTGTGTGTGTGTGTGTGTGTGTGTGTGTGTGTGTGTGTGTGTGTGTGTGTGTGTGTGTGTGTGTGTGTGCGTGCGTGCGTGCGTGCGTGCGTGCGAGCATGTGTGTGTAGGAAACAGGAGAAAGACGGCATGTGTGTGCATGTTAGAAAAACATTGCAAAAATAGAGGAGTGTGTGTGTGCGCGCGTGCGTGTGCGCGGGCCACAGTGACAGCTTGTATTCTCCGTGATTAATGATGTGCTGTGTGACTTGATAAGTGCTGCGGAGGACCAACGCTTGTTTCAATTAGACCTTGTGAAGGTCGCGACGCCGCGCCGGCCTCTCATTATCATATCCATAATCAATCCACATTATCATAAGGGAATGTGGAGTGGATGTGTGATATCTTGGTCATACACACACGCACACATACGCTGATGAACACACACAAAGACACCTAATCGCATACCAAAACACAATGACAGACTCTCTCACTCACAGCAGCGCGCGCACACACCCTTCACTCCAAATTGATTTGAATCATAAAAGTGGCTGTCGGAACGGATTGTCTGTTCAGATTAAGCGCGTGGATCTGATAACTGTAAGCAACGGTGATAGTAGTGGCATTTTCAGATCTTCCTCCTGCACACAAATGCCACACCACTTACCCTTTTTCTCAAAATACAAATACACACACAGGCTTACACAGGACCCCAGGGCATTTTTGATAGAGGAGACGCATAGGTTTTTACTCTTCTAATGAGAACAGATTGAGTGGTATTTACACTCCAACGGCCAATCTAACCACCTACACATTCCCCGTGCTACTGTACAGTAGCTAAGATGAGCAATGCTAGGGTTTCCAGCAACACATGATTACCATACAGCAAGGCAAAACTGGACTCATATTCCATCAAGTAGCCTAGATCTAAGTCTGTGTTGTGTGTGTGTGTGTGTGTGTTCAGACCATAAAGACGGTGGGTGAAAAGTGTTCAAAAGTCTAAAAAGGATAAGAAAAACTGGATTCAAACCTATGGCAGGCTCACTGGTCCACAGGAGAGGACCCCCAAGGGAATCGAATGGAGTCTCCCACTTGAATCTGTAATCAGAAGAAGAAGAAGTCTCCTTGAGATCAAAATTTCCTCTTCTCCAGAGTCCCGAGCACCAGAAGACACACATTAAAAATGGCAAGATACAGTTCAGTCACACGTTGCAAAAACACACTCAAACAGCAGAGATGGACTGTATATGAGACAATCACATGAATCAACACAAATGTTAGAGATTAAAGCCTTCAGTACAGACTATAGTGAAACAATTACAGGAATCAAAGAAGATGTCAGAAATTGATTAACTTGGGACAGTTCAGCACAGTGAGAATCTTCCCTGTGGTCAACATACTGTATATAGGTGCAAGGAGGCAAGCAAGAGTGTGTGAATTCAAAGCACAGAATTAGTTTCATTGCATATCGCTGTTTCTCACGTAAATCTTTATAAATCCTGTTTCCCCCCCCAATTTTTAACTTAGCTGAAGGATCCTTTTCAGTATTTTGAGACAATTCTCCAATCTCTCAGCCTTAGGAAATGCCAAGGTCCTAACCCCTCCTCATTAAGCCGAAAAACAGGGCTGCTTTCTTTAATTTTCTGAAAAAAATGAGATTTTGGAAATGCCAGGTTTTCAGTGACAATATTACATATATGGTTACATAATTACATATATGATTCAGCAGAAGGGTTCAAACATGCAAGCAGAGAGATATGTGTGGCTGTAGGGCTTCAATGCCTTGCTAAAGGGATTCAACCTCAAAGGACTATACCAGTGATTCTGCATGGTCTGTGTAATATCTACAAGATGTATATACTTCACGTTTCTGCTAATCTTTTCCTAATGCAAGTGGTCGTATAATTTTTCCTAACTTTTATCCAGCGGCTGGTTTCCATTCATTCCACCACAACACAAAAATGAACTTTCAGAGACTTCAAACTTTCTTCGCTGCAGTATTCCACTGACAGAATTAAGTCACCCACGTTAGTTTTCCCAAAAGAAGAAGTATTGCTGTGTTTTAATCGGTTTTGATAACTTAAAAATTGGGCAGAGTGAAACATCCCACTGCCAGATAATAGTCCCCGGGGAAACGTTTGGTTTACACAGCGAATTATCAGACTCATGGTTTATGAATGGTGATGACTTTGTTAGCCACAGAAAACAGAGCATTTTAAGATGGGTCCTCCAAAACTTCAAATCTGAAAATCAGGATTTTTATTATATGTTGTGAAATCTTCAGTACCCATGCATGATTTGCAAAATGGTTTGTTGCAATGTAAAATGTGAGTAAACTGTAGTACACTGGCCAGTCCCAGGCCCTCCTGTCCCGGGGCAGAGCTGCCATTCATCAGGCCAGCTCGCTGCCAACAGGTAGGCTGGCTCTTTTACACGGTGACACCAGACTGCACCTGCATTATCGGCTCTTAATCAGTGTGCTATAACCCCAGGAGTGCCTCAAGAGTTTTGCTCAGATTACACTAAAATGAATACCAGAAAAACTGTGATGTTAATTTATTCCAGATACAACCTCTAAGCTTATGATAGTACATTATGTGTGTCAAGCTTCTTTGTATTTGCACCTCCTGTATGATCACAGGTTTTACTGGTTTAGTTTACTGATATATAGTGTATCAGAGTATTTATCATCAGTGTGCCACAGCACCAGAAACATGTTGAACCTTTGGCCGGGTTGGTTAATACTGAACTTTTCCCAAGTTAATAAATACTTTAGAGTGGGAATTTACTACATCAATCAGTTTTGCTTAATACTGATGGTTTTATCAATGTATTTTCTAGAGACACAGAAAGAGAGTCGTGACATTTCTATTTGGCAAGGAAAAGGCCATACTCAGCAGGAGTTATCAAAGGCAAAAAGTAAAAAGTTCGAGTTAGCTATCTCTCTCTCTCCCTCTCTCTCTCTTCCCCTGGAGATACTCATGTTAAGCATAATTAAGCAGATTTGATTAGCATCAAGCCTGGCTTCCTCTCTTGACTTTTAATGAATGTAAATCTACCATCTACATCCCAAAGATTAATTTCTGCCAATTAAAAAACACAAGAGGGCTTATTGGAGAGAGGGGGATGGGGAGGCAAAGAGAGTTAAAGTCCTTTGAGTTGAAGTACAGTCGGAGTTTTATCCTCTTCCCCCTTGTCTTATGGCGAGATGGTCTCTGGAGATCTGTGTCTCTCTCTCCCTCCGCGACCAAGATCATTATCAGCACAATGTTCCGTGAAAGCCACTTTGAAAGGACTGCGAGCTCCATATGTAAATGATGGGAGTGTGTGTGTGTGTGTGTTCCTGCATGTGTGGATATGTGTGTGAGAATTGGATGAGAGCAGTACAGGGAACAGGTAAAGGGGTCAATTTGTCATGTGAAGGTTATTGGCCCCTTTATCCCTTTCTTTCATTATTCCCTCATAGAATTAGCTTTTGTCCACCTTTCTTTCTGGTTAAAGTGCCCTGGGTGTTTTCATGCTGACTGTATGATGAACAAGCCAGGTATATTGGGAATTGACAAAGTCTCTTAAAAGGGATGCTATCCAAACATGCAGCAGAGTGGTGCTTACAAATAGATGTTTACCCTTATGAAAAAGAACAATGGCAATCCAGCAAAACTACGAGTCCCAACAGAGGTGTTGCAGGGATATTACAGTGATAAAATGGGAAGTTAAAAAATGTCATAAAGTATGATAAAGTATATGGTCCCTGCAAACTCACTATTGAGCGCACAGTAAGTCCCACCAGGATTATTATAATATTGAAGTGATTATTCGTAAGGGACTGTTCATTAATATCCAAAGTGTGTCTAATTTTCCTGTAGTGTTTACTCTCTCTCTCTCTCTCTCTCTCTCTCTCTCTCTCTCTCTCTCTCTCTCTCTCTCTCTCTCTCTCTCTCTCTCTCTCTCTAAGAATATACCCAGGAAGGCTCCTCCTCTTTATGATAATGTGACAGTAGCATCTCCAGCTTGGAGAATAGCCTCCTCTCATTCTGATTCAAGTGTGCGATCTGTTTTTCCACGCGCGAACTCTGTCTCCTCTCCCTCTCTGTCTGTCTCTCTCTCTCTCTGTCTGTCTCTCTCTCTCTCTCCTCGTCTCTTTCCCCCCTTTCCTCTTCACAGTCCTGCGCAGTTTCCCCTCGCAAAACCAGCGGCATTTCTTCGGCGAAGTTACTTTCCAAATAGTTGACTTTGAAGTTTACTTTTTTTCTTCAATCCAGGGACATGACCACCATGGCCTCTCCGGCAGCTCCGGCTCTGCTCCCCGCCGCTCCTCTTGGGCACCACCCGGCGCCGAGCTCCGTCTCCCCGGCCACCAACTCTCCGCCACCTGCGGCCACCTCCGCCTCCTCTTCCCCGGCTCCCCCCGTGGCGCACCCGGCGCTGCTTCACCCGTTCAGGGCGGACCTCTTGCTATCAAACGGGACACCGATAAAGACGGGAGGCGCTCCGATCTCCGGTGGCGCTAAGCCCGTGTACGCCACCCCGTCCCCGGTGGAGAACACGCCGCAGAACAACGAGTGCAAACTGGTGGACGTGAAAGGTGCCAAGCTGGCTTCGTTCACGGTGAGAGACACGGAGCTCATCTGCCTGCCCCAGGCTTTCGACCTGTTCCTCAAGCACCTGGTCGGCGGGCTCCACACGGTCTACACCAAGCTGAAACGGCTGGACATAACCCCGGTGGTGTGCAACGTGGAGCAGGTCCGAGTGCTGCGGGGGCTGGGGGCCATCCAGCCCGGGGTGAACCGCTGCAAACTCATCTCCAGGAGGGACTTCGAGACGCTCTACAACGACTGTACCAACGCCAGGTGAGTCCGAGAGGCGTGTGTGGCAAGTGAGCTGGGACGCAAGTAGGGTCACCCACTTTATTTAGCTGGAGAGTGGGGTATTACCAAGGTAGATCCTTATATCCGCGGTGCTGAAGTGTCCTTGACCAAAGCAATCAATAAGTTGGCCTACCAACTTTAACAGGGGCGATTGCACTGTATCTGACCTAAGCCCTTTTAGAGAGGGGGCACCATTACACTGTTCACCCGCCCATTTCACTGATAAAAAATCTTTATGATATAACTTCCTGATAGAATTAATATTATTCCCTTAATATCTCTCACACTGTCAGTGGTACTCAGTAATGAGTTTGAATTACTTTATGTAGTCTATGGTGTTACGGATTTACTGTGGACTCACTGCCCTATAATATTTCTGAAGGGAGTTATAGTTAAGCTAAGCCATCTGTATAATATTCCTTTCAAATTTATCACAGGTTTACTGTAGTCACTATCCAACCAATGTATGTGAGGATAGGGTCTTTTAAGGAATTACTGCTAATAGTAACTGATGTTGAAAATGAAAATAATAATAATAAAAAAAGATTGGTTTTGATTTTGTATTGTGTTTGTATTGGTGGTGTGCCTTATTATCATTGATAAGAGGTTGAAGTTAACCCCTTTTCCCCTGTAATACATCACTGCTGGTAGGCCTAATACTAATTATCATTTCAACGGATGAACGTGCTGATGGTGGGGATGATGATGACGATAATGAATTTCAGTAATCCTAATAAAAACACTCTTCACTCACTCTTAAAAGTTTGCCATTTTAAGTTATGTTATCACAAGCTCTCATCTCTCTCTCTTTCATACACACACTCACATGCGTTCACTCAAACGCATACACACTCCAGCATGCACACAGACACACACACACACACACACACACACACACACATTGAATCTGACACTGTCATTCTGAGAAATTGATTCTTCACAGAAATTAATTAATTTTCATTTGGCCCCAAGCGGCAGCTTAAATCAGGACAAGCTCACTCACTGATCCCGTCTTCTCTTTCTCTCTCTCTCACTCTCTCTCTCTCTCTCTCTCTCTCTCTCTCTCCCTCCTTAATAACTCGCTGTCTTATCATATCAACACTCTTTAGCCCTGAGCAACAGAAAAGAGGAGATGATTAAATGAATTCTCGGTATTTATGATGCGATTATGGAAATTAGCTGTTTTGCAGAACTCCAATGGTGACCAACTACATGGGTCATCAATCCAACACCCGACAGAGATGTTTGGATAAAGGGGGCTAAATTGGCTGGGATTCATGGTTTCCTGGTGGCTTGGTGTGCTGTTGTGCAGACCACATGCTAGTAACAGCGTGGGTTCGAATCCAGAAGAGCGTGGATTATCCTTGGTTTTGGGAATTGATATTGTTTGAAAGGTAATCCACATTACTTGGAGCATGCATGATCCCATTTACACCTGGCATTAAAATCCCAATGTAGATAGAGATGGTGGGCAGATAGTCCTGCGATGCCACATAAAGTTGCCTCAGAGAGACTGGAAACTGGTTTTGCTATGCATAAAGTACCTTTTCCCTCTAGTGTCTGCTAAGAAGGCTTGCAAGGATCAGTCTTCTATTCGTTTTGTGTATAATCATCCCTGTGTTTGAATATGGTTCCACTTGTATCTTTGAGCCGCCCTTGAATTTTAATACAAGGTGTAAGGTTTTAATACCAGGTTTGCAGAATTGAATGACCCTGCAAAGAAATGATCTGGGTGGCCTTAAGAGAATCAATTCCCAGTTTTTCGTGCATGGATTTACTCCTAGCTGTGTCTAAAACATTTCAGCCCCTGGATCTGGATTTTGAGATAAAATTCAGATGCATCTTCTGGCTGCTTTGGGATTTCCATGTCAGGTGTTAATGGGGTCGTTGTTATACAACCCCTGAAAGTACACAGCCTCCACCGTCTCTAATTATCCACACAACACTCAAACAGCCTTTAGTTAATGAGATCTGAAAACATCACTCGTCTGAAAAACTTCAAACGACTTCTACAGCTCTTTGTCTGAAGGCTTCAAATTTACTGTGGTAGCCATTAGTCTCACCCGCATGCATCTATCATGCATTAGTGCTGCAGAAGTTTCCAAGCAATTCCTCTTATGGATGGAGCACGACTGCAGCAGCGAGGCAGGTAAAAAAAAAAAAAAAAAAGTGGGACTCAAGATGGCTGTGGTAGAGCAGGAGGGCTGGCCTAAGACACCTCGATACAAGTCCCACATTTCAAAGAACATGATGTTATGACTTCCTGACAGTGTCAGGGCTCAGTGATTTTTTTGTTACTGATTAAGACGGCCATCACTTATTATTTTCCAGTCCGATAAAGTCAGACAAGCCAGAATAGAAATACCAGCCTTGTCTGACAGTTTAACAGGGCTAACAGAGCAGGTTACATGGATTATTGCCTTTTTGTTCAGTCACTGGCTCTTTTTTTGAAGAGTCAAACTAAATGGGCTGATTTTAAACAAATATTGTAAATTATGTCCTGTCTCTATTGTCTCACTCCTTCACTCCCTCCTTGCACACATGCACGCACACACACACACACACACACACACACAGCCTGACCACTGACTCATCAAACCATGAAGAAGGACTGACTTCATTCTGAGTCAAGGCCCAGTTATAATTCACGCATAGGTGGCACATATGCACACATAACGCACACGCACACACACACTCTCTCGCTCCCCCCCTAACCCACACACACACACACACACACACACACACACTCACATGGTCACGCCTGTGTGTTTGCTGGCTTTGCTGCTAAATGACATTAGTTCCACACAGAGAACATGGCGTGTAGGGAGGCAACCTGATCCTCCTCCATTCTTTTCTTTCTCCCTCACAAAGGAACAGTTTCATTCTCTGTTAGGAACACACATCAAACAGCTCAGGTCAAATTGTGTGTGTGTGTGTGTGTGTGTGTGTGTGTGTGTGCATGTGTGTCTGTTTCATGGTGGCATTCTGTTACTGTGCTGTTCTCACTAACCCAGCAGTGTGGGCTAAATTAGTATTAACATGATATTGTTTGTGGTACAGAATGGCCAAATCCCACACGTTCCTATGAAGGGAGTGTGATGCGGTGCTGGGCAAAATCTCTTTTGTTACTTTTTAACAAAGCTTGTGTTAATAGCAACACTCGTGGTGTCAACATTTGTTGCTGTTTGCACATCTTTTGTGTATGTGGAGCTGGAAAGTAACACGGGATGAGATGTGCTGGAAAATGATACACTCTTTTTAGCCGTGTGCCTTTCAGAGGTTTTCAGAGGAAGTTTAAAATTCCGGTTCAAGTTCATTTGGAGCCCCAAAACACTGAAGATTATCATATAGAATTACGGCCCCGCCAGTGCCATCAGTGTGTTCATCATTACGTACGTATGCCGTGAGGTCAAGCTTTGTTCAAACCCACGCGAATTCATTTTAAATTCTTGTGGAGATCCCAAGGTTTCCAATGATACCAAATATGTCCTGCTGAATTACAGGGAAATGTGTATAAAACCTTGCAAATGACATTTAGATATTATTTATCTGATGTGATGGTGCAGCCATAAGACAATGGCATCTCGGGTTCGTATTAGGCTTGAACAATTAATGGAAATATTATTGAAATCACAGTATGGCCAAGTGCGATATCCAAATTGCAGGAGCTGCAATTTTTTTGATGAAGACAAAATGTGTGACAAGACGTTGTAAATAAAGACTCTCCCGCCTACAAATTGGATTTTCCAGATGTAAGAACAAAATGCTTGTTTGACCTAGACGGCCGCAAAAATCACACCATCGTCCGTGAAAATTACGGTTATAATGCAAAAGTTGTCATTCTTCCTAAAATCATGAATCATAACACAATTGCAGTGTCTGTAAAATGAATTGCAATATGATTTTTTTTACCCTATCGTTTAGCCCAAGTTTGTATATTTCACTCACTGTAAGTGCAATGTCGCTTCAGTGAAGTGTTACAACCAGCAGAATACAGTATGAATACACACTGAATGCATGTATCTGAGAGTGTTGTACAATATGGATTATTTATTATTTATTTATTTATTTATTTATTTATTGAGATCCTGGAGGCTACTTTAGAGGGGATTTAAGAGGAAATTGGAGTCTAAAGGGTTAACAAAGTTATCACTTTTTCAGAGAGGAGCTCCCATGTGTTGCTTTGCCTTGTAACCACGGAGACTTGGAGAACAGAAATGGAGTCAAATATGATTCAGGCAAATAATAGGATATCAGACAAATCAAATGATGAATGATAAATGGCATGTTGGAGCCAACAGAGTGCAACAAAAGCCTGGCCCTTTGTGTTTCTCAGTGGCAAACCTCAGCTGTGTAAGCTGGCAGTGTTGTCGGTAGTGTGTGTTTGTGTGTGTGTGAGTGTGTGTGTGTGTAAAAGGTGGACTCCTCAAAGCCGAGCCCCACCGTTGCACCATAACTCACTGTCAGAGTCAACATCAGCGGGAGGGGGGGGGGTTCGGCTCAACTTTAACCCCCGCGCTCTTTTGATGTTTTATAGAGAAGAAGAGCACGATGAGATAGAGAGGGCCTCTGCGTCTTCCAGTATGACAGGACTTAATGGAACACACACACACACACACTCATACACACACACACAGAGGCATACACACAGTCCTGACATCGCCCTGACCCTGGAATGTGGGAGAGGAATGCAAGGCGGTATCAGTTTAGGAGATCAGATTCTTACCATGATCAAACGCTCTGTGTGTGTGTTTGTGTGTGTGTGTGTGTGTGTGTGTGTGTGTGTCTTTTGCCCTGCCTGCCTCTGTCATGACATCATCACACAGGCTTTCCTAATAACGAGAGCATGTAAAGGGTGGCTTCAGCCCTCGATTTGAGAGTAGGATCACAAACATCAATCTCGCTGCTTCCTCTAAACTGGCAGCGTGAGTCTTGCGGCGTCAGGCGACAGTGATATG